>NC_088172.1:84259272-84917130 GCF_028769735.1 Zonotrichia leucophrys gambelii
AGCCATGCTTCCTGCTGACAGTTCTGTGTGGTGTCACTCAATGAGTCAGGCCCTCTCAGGCCATGCCACAGGCTGCTCTCCGACTCTACAGTTTGGTGTTTGTGCCTTCCCACAGCAAACAGGAGCCTTTTAGTGAGCCCTATTGCACACAGAACCACTTACAAATGTCCATGGGCAAGCTACATGCCAGGAGATGGCAGCCAAGGCAATTAGCTCATCAATGTGCATAAAACTGGACTGCTGAAACAAATATGGCTTGAACAGCTGCAAGGCATTTAGGCCATGCTCCTTTGAGGCTGGCTAACCTCAGTGCCCACACCTGAGCTGCAACAAGCCCATTTCACACTGCTCCATGCCCTCCAAAAGCAGCCTGGACAGTCTAACTAAGAATTTATGTTAAAGCATCTATTCAACATTGCACCTTGCTCATGTAAATCTGGTACAGACTGTGCCTGCAACCCACTGCCCCTCAGGTGGGACACAACATCAAGGAAGATGACACACTAAGATATCTCAGAGTCAGATGTGCTGAACGTGGTTTGATTGAGCACAGTTCCTGAGAAAGAAATATTCTCCTATCAGTCCTTGGATAACCTCCTTGGCTTTCCCACAGTACTGATTCTTATAAAATAAGTAAATTAAATTAGTGAAGTAAGGGAAATAAGTAGTGAAACTAGTGTTTTGTTTACTTTCAGAACTGCAATAAAATAGCAAAACCAAAACAACCACAGCCACACACTGCAGCAGGTAACAGGCCCTAAAAATCAGTAATTTTTGGGTCAATAGCTCTCACCTGGTAAAATAACAGAGCTGGAATCTTCATGAACTTCCATATCTCCTTCTCTCTCCTCTGTTGGATTTTCAGATACTCGCTCCACATCTTCACTCAGCTGTGTAGTTAAAACAGTGGTTCAATTTCCAAACATGCTCTCAACTTGCAATTGTTGGAATTTCTATGGTACAAATAAAAGAGGCTCCAACTAACTGAACACACAAAAACACATCCCCAGTCCAAGAGCACCCAACATCTGTTCCATTTGTTCACAAGACAAAAGCCACAGCTCTGTAGACTTAGAGCCACAAATTAAGTGACTTGCATGCTACAAATTTAACCTACTTCTACTCTGCTGCTTCAACAATAACATCACCTTTCCATTCAAGTTCAAAGTAATTATTTCCCCAGCAGCTCCAACACACTTTAACCCGACAATTAGGAGTGTGTGTTCTCTGACAAGCAGGAATTTCATTCTGTCACTGAAGAATATAATTTTAGGCATAAAGAAACCACAGCACATAGCAGCAAACAGAGCATTAGCACCTCTTAATAAAGAGGTACAAAAAGCAGGAGATGCATTTTGACAGGTGTTAAGGCAAGGCACTGAAATACAGTCACAGCCACACGTGGCAGGGTCATTATGAAACAACAGTCAAGCATCTCTATATTTCTGCTCCTTTTTTGATCTCACTGAGCAGATTATTATATATTAGTGGTTATGCAACTAATTAGTCTTCCAGTGTTTTTGAAACACCAACAGAGACCAGATATTTTCTTGTTTTGCTATTCAGAGCTCAGGGCTCAAACTGCCAGGCCACTTCCGTCAGAGTCAGAGGCTTGTCACAGCAGATACACATCACACCACATTGTGGAGCACCGCACACTTTGTACATTATAAATAGGAAGTATCTCTTGTATGTTCTCCAACCCTTCTTTCCTGGTGGTAACTGACACAGAGATTACAGCAATGCAAACCAGGGCATGAGCATGCAGCACACCACATCAGCCTTGTGCTTGTTTCAAGGAAAACGGGGCACAGCCAATGCTGCAGCTGCACTGAATGCTATTAAACACTACACCCCTAACTTACACAACAGAAACGTGAATGTATCCATAAGGGAGTGCTTTCATTTCACCCAGCTTTAATTCAGTACTGAAATCATCATTATGCCATTACCAGGTCCTCATTAGCACCTATTAGGAAAGAGTCCACTCATTTTACACCTTCAAAGTCTGACGTACAGTCTCCTTCACTTCCTGCTGTATTTCTGTATTCATTTCCATCGTGCAAAGCAAGATGAAAGCAGTTACCCAGCTGTTTTTAAATGCTTAGTACATAAATAAAGCATGATTTCCCATAGCATGAGGCAAGAAGTGAAGAGGTAGCTTGTAGGCTAAAAACTCAGCTCACGTGCAAGACTCTTACCAGGGTCCAACTGAAGACACCTTTTTCCATTATCACCATAAAATAAGGGAAAATTAAAACTGTGCTTCTTTTTGTAGAAACATGCCGGTTCTGCTTATCTGACCCAAAATAAGCTACTCTGGCCCAAAAGAAGCACTCACTGAACTCTTGTACTGGTTACATTAAATCAGCTAAGAAACCAGCTCCAGTCATACTTGTGCACATTGCTGATACCAGAGCAGATCCAACAAACGTAATGTAAGTCACAAAGTCACTGCAGCTCCTCAGCTGTCTCCCACACCTCTGATTCCCCAGCTACAGGCACCTCAGTGACTGAGGTTATTGAGAGGGTAAGTGAATTCTATTCCTCATGCCAAGGAGATCTCAACACAAGGTTAAAAAAGAACAAAATAAGCAACATTTCCTATCTTCTCAAGAGGACCTACAGCAATTTTTTTCAACAAGTGGAAGAAAAATAATCTTAGAGGTAATTCCCAATCTAAATGATTCTGTGGTAAGCTCAGAAAACACAAACTTTCAGCACTCTTTAGAAACAAACCAAAAAACCCCAAACAATATGCAACTATGTTTTCTTATCTCTGTTCACGATGTTTCACAAGCTTCCCACAGATAAAGCCAGAGAAGGACAGCCAGGCAAGAGCAGGACTACTAACAGTGCCTCAGATGCAGAAAGCAGGTTGAGCTGATGTGTAGGACAGCTAAAACCAGCTGTATTTTACTGCAGATGCAGAACTGAGGTCACCAAGATCCCAGTGCTGTGCATGGCTCAGCCACTGTGCTCTGAGCAGCACACAGCAGCCTGACTCTGTGAGGCAGGGCAGCACAGACCTACAAACCCAACACCTCACACACACACCCTGCTGCAGCCTCCCTGGGACTGGGAAGCCAGGACAGGACACTGCAGGGCAGCTGATTCCAGTTCACACTTGCCACTCCCCTTGGATTCAGGGGTTCTGCCAACAGCAAACCTGGAGCAGCCAGCCAGGTTCACCCTCCAGGCCAGCCCTTCCCACGTGGTATTTTTGATAAAGGGGTGAAGCGCGGTGCCAGTCGGAAGGAGCACAGATTGCAGGGCGGTTGACCTTGCAGCAGGACGCAGAGGCAGCACAGGATGTCAAGGGCAGGGAGGGCATGAAGCACAGCTTCACTCAACATTCCTCTGGGCTCAGCACATACAGCTGAGGGAGAAACAACCACAGGAACCTGCCCATGTCCCAGCAGTTCTTTTTCAGTGCTGTACACAGAAAAGCACTGGCCAAAAAGAAGCTCAGAAAAGGCAATTCCAGACATTTGAGCATTCCTGCCAGGGGCAGAAGCAACAGACTGCTGTAGAAGTAAAGGACACACAGGTGCTGCACTTACACACACATCCTATCTTGACTCCTGCCACAGATTGGGATAAACCCAAACATAAGGAGAGCAGTGTCAGTGGTGGCTGACACTTAGGGTGGAAACACAACACGCATCGCCCATGTGCACACTTCAGGCATCAGTGCAGATTCATTAACTCTCACAAGAACCTTCTCTAGGTACAAGCACACAAGTCAACCCCATCTTGATAGTCACGGGCTAAAACCTTCCTACTGGATAAAACTCCCTTAAATAAAAGAAGAACTTGTTCATACAGGCCTTTTGCTGATCTGCTGATTCATCACCTTCCAGTGCCTTCTAGTCTGGCGAAAAAGCCAGAAGCTGAAACTAAACAGACTGTACCACACTAAATTAGAATGTATTAAAACTGAGCCTCAAACTACCCGTCACGTGTAGAAGAAGGAAGATATCTACATTCCTTTTGCCTGCAAGATACAAAAGCGCTTTGCTGTAACTCTACCTCTGCTGAGCTTGGCAGAAATTGCTTGTGCGTCTACTAGGAGAGATAGGACGGAGCAAGGAAGCCGGGCTGCGGAGCCCGTACATTGATATGCAGAGCAGGCTCTGCTCGGGCTTCTGGCAGTGTGATAAAGCGTGCTTCAGTTTCGGATGCGGGAGCTCTGCTCCCCGAGTCGCTTCTCCCACCCGGCAGACCATCCAGCCCCTTGTCACCAAACCCCGGCTGAGATCCAGCCGTACCCACCTCACACAGCTGAAACAACCTCGCTCTTTTAACCTCCTTCAGAGGTGAAGCAGGGAACCGTGCGCACCCGAGCCACCCGGTGCTTTCTGCAGGCTGCAGCTGCTGCCCCAGCGCCGAGCCGAGTTCACGGCCACACGCCGGCTGTGCCCGCCCGCCGAGCCCCCAGCCCTGCCGGCCCCCCGTACCTCCTGGTAGGATGCGGACACCTCTGGCTTTGGCATAGCATCGGCGGCAGCGGCGCCGCGGGGCCGGGCAGCGCCCGCCGGCACCGCACGGGGCGGGGCAGCCACGGGCCGGGCCGAGCCGAGCCGAACCGGGCTGAGCCGAGCCGGGCCGAGCCGAGCCGCCCCGCCCGGGCCGGGCCACGCAGGCGCCGCCGGGACCCCCGAGCCGCCCGGGCCGGCCCTTCCCTTCCCCTGCCAGTGCCCGCCCCTTGCCGGGGCTGCCGGGAGGCGTAGTCCAGGCAGGGCGCTCCGGCTGCTCGGCGCACCCTGAGGGCTCCTGGGCAGCTCTGTGGGAGCAGCTCTCCCTCCCTGACGGGGAGATGACACTTTTCTGCTTCACAACGCAAACTCTGCTAACGCAAGCATGAAACATACAATTTCCAGACTTGGAAAGCCGGCTCCCCCGAAGCTGCACAAGATACTACCTTTTAAATTTTTCTTTTTAATTTTAATTTTTATTTGCTTTTGCTCAAGGCTGTTATCAGAACATCAGGCGTGCTTGACCCGCAGACAGAACTCCTGCAGGACTCCGGGGGTGACCCACTCACACTGTGCTCGCAGCAATGGGGCACTGCAGGAAAATAAAAGCCAAAACCACGGAAGGGCTGATTCACGGGCCACGTGGCCACAAATACCTACACAGCTATTTATTTTTTTTTTTCTTTCCCCAGCGTGGAAGTAATTGTTAATGTTGCATCATCAAGAAAAAGCATGTGCAACTTTTTTTGCAGTGAGATGCAACACTGTAAGGGAGTCCCTGCTGAGTAGATCATTGCCCTCTGCCTATGTCCCACGCCTAGTGAGTTAAAAACCAAGATCTGAAGTCCTTTGACAAAAACAATCCTATTGTACATTTGAATTACAGCACTGTAGTCAGAAAGAGTGGATGCTGCTGGATCCAACATCCAGGCTTTAAATCCTTCCCATCTTTACTTGTCAGCGCTGCAGCGAGGCATGTGATATATGCATCTGAACTGTAAAAAAGTTCCAATTTTCTTAATTCTATATAGAATGATAAACACCCAGCTTATTCTTCTGCCAGTCCTGAATGCTCCCCCGTGCCGTATTTATAGCATAGGGAAAACTCTAATCTGAAAATTTCCTGTTTATTCAGTCCATTCCTAGGCTAAAAATGTCTCGGCTTTTTAAGTCACAAAGATGAAACCTGCACTGTGTGCTGATTTTGTGAATAACCATTGAAACAGCTAGCAGAGAAACTTCAAGAGGGGAAGAAGGAGGAAAATTGAGTAATCATTTTTATTAGGTGTCCGTTATGGTGCCACCAAGTCCATCTGTAAACCACGTCCTCAGGTGCCACATCCATGTGTCTTTTAACTACCTCCAGCGATGGTGACTCCACCACTGCCCGGGGCAGCCTGTTCCAGTGCCTGACAACCCTTTCTGTGGAGAAGCCTTCCCTAAAATCCAATCTAAACCTCCCTGGCACAACCTCAGGCTATTTCCCTTTGTCCCATCGATGGTTACCGTGAGAAGCGGCAGACCCGCACCTGGCTGCAGCCTCCCTTCAGGCCGTCCTGGAGCGCCATAAGCTCCCCCCGAGCCCCCTTTTCCCCAGCCTGAGCCCTGCCATGCCCCTCAGCGCTGTGCGAGTGGGTTGTTCTTTTTCAAGAACTGTTGTAAACCCCGGGCTGTTCCTGGGGCCTCTCCACGGCGTTCCCTTAACTGCGGTCCCACCCCGCTCCCTTCCCGGGCCGCAGGCCGGGGGCGGTGCGCGCTCCGCGCCATGGCGGGCGCTGCGGCCCGGGGCCCGCTGCCCTGCGTCCCGGAGTCGCTGCTCTGCCTGCTGCTGCTGCTGCTGCTGCCGGCCGCCAGCGCCGAGCCCGAGCTGCGCTTCAGGCCGCCGGCCGAGGCCCCCGTGCGGCTCTTCACCGAGCCCGAGCTGGCCAGATACGACGGGCACCAGGTAGGGCCGGGCCGCCGCCGTGCGCCGAGGCCGGGCCGGGCCCGCACGTTGCCGCCTGCCTCGGGGCTCCGAGCGCTGGAGCCGCCGCCGAGCTCGGGTTTCTCGTGCTCTGCTGCCGTGCCGCCCCGCCATCCTTCCTGCCCTGTCGTTCTGGGCAGCTCTTGCTTCTCGGGCAGTGGTTTTATGAGAGGTTTGCGGTACCCGTGCACTCCAGCCCCTGCCCCGGAGCGGCTGGCAGCTGCCCGCGCTGATGCTGCACACACCGTTAGGTAATTGGGTGCCATGTGCCATTTACTCGCTCCCTGCTTGGCAAGGTGCTCCTGCCAGAGAATTTCATATTACCATGAGCTGGAGCCAAAGTTCATTTTCTCTCAGTAATTTATTAACCATATACTTAGACTTTAAAAAAAATAAATCCAAAAACAACAGCAACCCCTCCAAGATTATCAAAATAACAAGACAGTTTTAACTTTAGGAGTGTTTAGCTTCCTGTGGTTCAGGAGGCTCAGCAGAACTCCAGACTAAAATTGATAAAGTCCTGTATGGATACACATCTGCTTCTCTTTTGAAACACTTGCTGTCTGACCTTCTCAGAGTCTTCTCTAGATACTTTGAAGAGACTATCCAATGTCTGACTAAAATTACATCTTATGTATAAAACACAAAGCAGAAGCACTGGCTTATTAAGTAAAACAGATGTCAGCAGATCAGATTTACATGTGTTTATGTATTTATCTTTGTTTCTTAATCAAATAATGCTGTTGGCCACAGACCCTTTTATTTTGGGCAACATCCATCTGCATTAGGAATAGAAAGATGCAGTTGACAATCTTCAAGCAGACTAGTGTGCAGACAAGAGATGACTTCCAAAGGAATATGTCTTCTATGCTTGTTGCTGTTTAGATTAAAAAGATTCTCATTGCTTATAGTTGAACCCTCAAAGGATATTAGGGGCAGTTTAAAGCACCAGCACGTGATGTCAAGAGAGGGAACGTGTATGGTGGTAAAACAAGAGTAAACATACAACACACAATTTGTGTCCTAAGAGCTTGTGGATTTCACAGTTGAAATAAACTGCTTTTTGCCTGTGCTTAAGTGCTGAGGATGTATTGATGGCTTTCCCTCCAGGAAGGACAGCCCATCTACCTGGCAGTGAAGGGAGTAGTGTTTGATGTCACCTCTGGAAAAGGTTGGTGTGCTTCTCCTGTGCTGTCTACTTTGCTTTCATGTTATTATTCAGACATTTGGTTTTAAACATTCCCAGTGCATTGGAAGCCTGCAGTTCAATTGCAACAAAAAGATACACTTTTTCTTCTTCTAAAAAACTTGATTTTCCTCCTCTGACAGCTCCCCTACTAAGGTTTTGTCTAGAACTTAACACTGCTCTGAGATCACAACATGCAGACAGACAAGCCAGCCCTGTCCAGGTGGCTTGGGCCCTGCTAATGAAAAGTGGCAGAACTTCCCAGCTCCCTGAGTCCTTGCCAGATGTGGGGTCAGGGCACATGGCAGCTGCAGCATTTCACTGCCCTGGGTACAGGAGCTGAGCTGATCAAACCTAGTGTGGATGTAACCACTGCACAATATCAACACTGCTGCAGCTGCATCTTCTCCTTCTGTGCTGGTGCTCACACCCATTGCTCTTTGTGCCCTCCCTAAGAACTGCAAATATTTTAATTTGAGCTCCTGCTACTTAATCCAGATTTGCTATAAAAACTTTGAAGGGACCATGAGGGTCTTAGACACTTGTCTGGGTGTCATCACAAGTAAACCAATGGCTTGTTACTGTGTTTGTACTGACCTTGTCTGGGCATATACGTTGGGTTGGCTGATCTCAAATCCTAAATTACACAGAGCTTGCGAATTCTGGGGTCCACAAACATCTCATCAGAATGTAAAGCACAATTCCCTAAATAATAGGTAAATTTTAAGAATGCAGTATAGGAAGATCAACAGCTGTACAAGCCCAACCACTAGGAAATCCAAAGGCAGTTCTGAAAAGAAGAGTTTTAGACTTGAATTGTTGCTTTCAGTTCATTGACATTCAGTTCACAGTCTGGTGAAGGGTAGAGGCTGAACATACCCTGTACATTGTCAGATCATCACTGGATTTTTTTTTTTTTTAATCTGACAGAATTTTATGGAAAAGGAGCCCCATACAATGCTTTGGCTGGAAAAGACTCAACAAGAGGAGTTGCAAAGATGTCTCTGGATCCAGCAGATCTTACACATGACACAGTAAGAAAATGGGCCATCAGTTTCATTCCACTTTTCAAATTTTTATTATTATGCAAGATGATGAATGATAGTTTTAAATTGTTTGTATTTATATAACTTGACTCACATATTTAAAATCAAAATGCATTAGTTCTCTTTAGATACATAAAACATATTTAGTGGTCATGAAAGGTGCTAACAGCCTTCAAGAGGAAAGTTTTTCATTTCTGGAATCAATACAACTTCTGTAAGCATATAAAAGGGAATTACCTGCTATTTAAAAAGAGGCTCACAAAGACAGTAAATCCCTTACTTTTGGTTTGGTGTATCCTGATGTGGCAGTGAATGCTAGCTCTGGTGATGGGTTGTTGCTTGTCTGACCTGAATACCTTAAAGTTTTGTGAAGGCTGAATTTGAATGGAAAGAATACAATTACAGGCTGTGCTATCAATTTTGTTCATCATGCTCTGCTGTGTAAACCCAAAAGCTGACCCTAAGGTTTACAGTAATCATTAAAAAAACCCCCAAACATGTAAATATCTCTATTTTTATTTCTTTGAGGCAGGACTTTGATTTCCCTGTTTCCTTTAGACAGGGCTCACAGAGGAGGAGCTGAAGTCCCTGGATGACATCTTCAATAATGTTTATAAAGCCAAATATCCAATTGTTGGCTATACCTCTCGGCGAATTCTGAATGAGGATGGCAGCCCCAACCTGGACTTTAAACCTGAAGATCAGCCACATTTCAGCATTAAAGATGAGTTTTGAGGAACATTTTTGTACCTAGAGAATGCCTGGGCAGAGGCACAGCAGAATATTAAATTAATTCCCTGTGCTGTGGAGTTCATTACTACAATTAGCTACCATGAGTCAGTTCTCTGCTCAGAAAATAAGTGTGTGTGTACACACAGCATAGAGGAAACAAACAGATCTTTGGCATACACCTGGGCTGTTTGCTGGGAATTACAGGAATTATTTAACCTGCAAGTTCTTTCTGCCAGGATTTCTCTGTTAAGAAGTGTATAATGTAAAATTACATTCCTTAGAAGAAGAAAGCTTTTAATAATTGAAATATGACTGGTCTTTTTGTAAATCCCAAGTTGTTTCCCACTCCTTGGAAAAGTGTAAATGAATTATTTGGACAAGTTAACATCAATTCTCTGTGCTTCATATGAGTGTAGGTATCACAAGTGCAGACAGGTGCAATACATTATATACAGGCTTACATTTTCAAAAGCATTATGGAGTTTAATATTTAATGGGTTTGAGAATACTGGATATAAAGCCACTTGGTCTCCTCAAATGCAGTTACTGTGGAGTATTTCTGCAAATCCTACAGCTGTAAACTGAGAAAAATAAATCTTTTTCCCCCCATGAGGACTACTGTGCCATTTAAAGTAAGACTGTTTTGCTGGGTTTGGATAAATGACACTTTTTAAAAATAATTATCAAAGATGTCATCTGTATTAGATTATGATGATTTCCTTCTATCTTTCTCTGACAAAAAGAGGATATCATAGCCCACTGTTTGCCACATACTCTTACAGCACAGGTTTATTATAGCAGCTCAGTGTCCTGTGAACATTGTGAGCATTTTATATTAACAGTTTTCAGCTCTCATTTTTTATGTCTCTTAGTTTTTCTTTGTTCTTACCCTGGCATCACCACTGCTGTTTTAATGAAGAGTGCAGTGCCATGTTCCTCTTCCTCTTAACGTGATACAAAAGTGCAGATCCTGCAGTGTGAGAGCAAACCCCCCTGATGGCATTTCCCTGGCAGCCTTCCAGCAGCAAGAGGACTGTAAAAGCCTGAGCTGTACAAAGTGCTGCCAACCCCTGACTTTCACTAACTTAAGTAGAATGTGAATTGTCCCATGTGTGGATTTCTCTGTCACTGTCACCGTTTTGATTGATATGGGAAAAGCTAAGCAGCTGCTCCTGACTCTGTATTAATAATACAGATATAATAAAAATATGATTCTGTATGGTTCTATTTCTTAAGTATTTTGATAACTTTCTATGAAGGGAAGATTTTATTAGATGATTCTCTACTTTCTAGCTTGCAGGGGACAGCTGCCTGTCAGTTGAATAACTAGAAAAGCTGTTTTTATGTATTTACCCATTCTTTCACAATCTTACACATTTTATTCTAGATTTGTTTTGTTTCTCACCATTAGACCACTTCATTTGCTGGAGGGACTCCATGGGCCCTCCCACTGTTGGATGGTGCTCTGAGCAGAAAAAATAAATCAGCATCTAAGAAATGACTATTGCTTCTGGTAATTATTATTTTGTGTTATTATTTATTATTAGTATTACTGCTGCTCTTTTGATTAGAGACCAAGAGCAGCTGGGAGTTTGCTCCTTGATGATATCTGTTGTCTTTGTGGGAGTGCATGTGGGTTTGGTGGTTATGGTTGTAGGCTGTTTGCCAACATTTCACAAATAATTTTTCAGTACCTATTAGTTTTTTTTGCCCTTGTCCTCCTTTCCTTGCATGCATCCTGATGGGGCAGCTTCAGTAATTGTGCTGCTGTGATTACTGTAGAAGTCCTTGCTTCATCTGGCATCATGATAATCAGCTGCTTTTAAAAAAAAAAACCCTTTGTAGCTCAACTGCAGCTCATCACCACTGAGTGGCTCAGTGTTCCTGTTCTCCCTATGAAATCACCTTTGCTGATGTCAAAGCAGGTAACTCAGCTTCTGCTTGTACTGAATTTCAGGTTCTTTTTAACGAGGAAGTGCTCCTGTTGCAACAGGAAATGATGATATAAAAACCCCTCTTGTATTGCAAGATCCTCAAAAATTCAGCCTCTCTCACTCTTGTCTGTGAGGGAGATGCTTTAATCCTTCCTTTCTGTTATGAAAGACAAGGTTATCACAACTGAATGCAAAACATTAGAAGGCAAAACATTTCCTTTTTGGTTTTATTTCCATCTGGAAACTGAAGGTTTCACATTTAGTCACTTCCTAGACTATTTCACTTGGGGTTTCCACTCAACAGAAGTGTTACAACAATAAGGCTTTAAGTGGACACATCCTTGACACGTTTTCATTGCTGCTTTTTCAAAATGCATTCAGAGTAGCACAGTATTTCTTTTAGTGTTAATTCAACAACACTACTTTATGTCTAAGATTGCTTTACTTGCCAATGGCCTGAAAAGGATTTTGCTTAAAAGCCAACTGTCAGCTATGGCTGCTTTGTTCAGGCAGCTGCATTTCCCTGACCTCTGTATTATTCCAGTAAAACAGGTGCCCTCATGATCTATAAATTGCACTCAAAACAAGCAAGCTGTGCAAAGCCCTGTTGTAGCCCTCCTACTCCACACCTCCTTTGGAGAGTCTAGAATTTCTTTTCAATTTGCTTGCTGCTTCCAGATAGCATTGCAAATGTCATTATATTTACTGTGTGCTTCCCACATCCATCTTGCTAACTTAAGTCTAAGGTTTTATAAATTGCTGCACCGAGAATTACCTTCCTTTAGTATTTAATAAGAGTTTATTCTTCAGAATGTTAAGAATTATCAGATGGGTTCACTTATCTAGATGATGCATAATCTGAGTTGGTGTTTCCCAGCTGGCACTCTTTTCAATAGTCCCTCACTTTGACCCTAACACATTTGTGACAGGACAAATTCTATCATCCCCACTTTAAGGACTTCTCTTATTAACAACTGAAGCATTAGGACTTCAAGTGTAAGCAACAAAAATTCAGTAAAGGGTTTATGAAATGCAAATCAAAGTATTCTCTTTACTTTTTTGCAGTTGTAGAAAGTGCTGTGAAGAGAAATCCTCCTAAGAACGTGTTATTAGTTACTGCATCCTAATCTAACCAAGACCACCTGCTGGAATGCAGGGGCTCTGAATCCTGAAGATTGAGCAGCTGAGGTTTTTCCAAGAATTTAGGATAAGACAAAGTTATTTCTTTTATATCCATAATATGTATATGGACACCACTTTTTTTTTGTAGCCTTTTGCCAAAATGAGTCTTAAATCAGGTTTTGTATTAGTTTTCTTCTGCAGAAAAGGCAGAAGATCCTTTGTGATCCTTGTGATCCTTTGAAAACTGCAGCATAGACTGCTAACTTTGTGGTCTGCTGGTACCACTGACTCTAAATTCATCACAATATCACTGTAGGAACCACAGTGGGATCACAGTTCAGACTGCACTTGTCAGACCTGGCAGACTTCCATGTTTAAGTAAAAATTAAAAGAGGATGCTTATCTGTTTAAGGATTGTGCTCTGGAATGGAGGAAGCCTCAAAACAGTTTGTAAATCACCTCCTTTCACTGTTGCTTTAAAACCACTATCAGGCAATACATTCAACTAATGATAATAGTTTGAAAAGGTATTAAATTGCTGTAGTTTTCCCTTGTGAGACTCCCAAGAACCTGCAGAACAATACAAAATGGTTTAGATGACTTTCACATATGTATTCTGTCTCTTATGGATGAATATATTTATCTGAAATAGGTTCAATGTAATTTGCATTTGCTCAAGAGAAAATGGATGAGATGTGGAGACATCCACTTAGGAAGCCCAATGCTAATTTTTCAGCTAATCTGGTTGAACTGAAAGGAAAAAAAGTGAAAAAAGCATCTGCCTACTTTTGTGACTGAAAAAGCTGCCATTCAGAAGGATTCAGCTGCACATCAGGAAGAAGTGCAGAGCAGCTCTGGTTGGTATTTGCATATTTTTAGATGAACACTGGATGTCTTGAAATCCCAGAACTGTTCTAAGTGATGACAATCACACACTGTTACCCATCATCCATTTATTCCTTTGCCCAATCCTTTTCCTCTCCATATGGGAAAAAAATACAAACCATGCAATTTATATGACAAATCTGTGCCCCATAAGTAATATTCATAAAAGTGCACATGAATCTATAATCTGAAAGCTATTTACATGGTATACAGAATGGCAGTTTTCAAACAAGCTAGTACTTGTCTGTGAATGCTTTGAAGCAAACAAAAAACACTAAACTTTTAGATTTGTAGCACTTCACTCAGAGCTCTGTCTCTGAGTGCCAGTTCAGACAATTATAATGTACAGTGTGTCTGTCTCCTTTGGTAGAAAAGTCAGTGCTGTATCAAAAGGTGATTTTTTCCCCTCTGTAGTCAGTCAGAGTGTCAAAGACCTGGGTGTATGATAGGTGGGCATCACTGCTAGAAATACTCTAATAGGCACGATTTTGACTTTGGCATGTCCAAAATAACCCTAACCCAGAAAAGAAAACAGGTGGGAAATGAGAATTTATCTTAGTGTGCCACTGGGGCAATTGATACTGGCGAGGTAGATGTGGCAGAGCAGGTCTGATAGCAGTGCTTCCTATTTTTCCTTCTGTCAAATATGGCCAAAGATAACAATGTAAACTTGCACCCTTATCCATCTGTTGGGCTTTACATAACACCTTCTGGTTTAGCTTTTTTCTTTCTGTTCAGTAGAAAGTGTGAGTCCTGATTTACTTGTTTACAAAACTTACACTTGAATCTTGGCTTGGGTAATCTGTTGATGAGAAATCCAAACTAAGAGAAACAGAGATGAATGTTCTGTGAAAAATAGAGCTTGTCCACCTGGATGAGATGCAGAGCCACAGGAAGTACTCTTGAATAAACAATTTCTTTTCATGTTTCCTGTAAGTTATTTGTAGCTCTTGCCATCAGAAATTTTGTACTGTTGATGAATGTTCAGCTTACCTTGTTCTGCAGTACTTTATCATTCTGACATGAGATATTACCTCCTGAGAAGTGAAAAGTTTAGAAGAAATTGGGTGCAGGCCATCTTGGAGATAAGCCAGCCAAGAGAAATCAAAATATGACCTAATTTTCCCTCTACTTAAAGAAACCTGTCTGAAAAATGAAAAGAAATCAATGTCCCAGGGTCTATATTTTACCTTCCAGATTTTGCTGAAAGTTTTCCCATACTGTGCAAAGGCAGCAGATAAAGCCTTGAAAAAGATTTGAATTTAAACCCTTGCAATGTGAAAATTTTAATCCACTTCTGCTGGGGCTTTAAAGATTACAACAACTCAGATAGTGGCATACAAAGTGTCAAACACATGAACTGAATCAAGCCAGGCCTAAGAATTAGATGGTGACTGAAAACTTCCTCGTGCCTTGTTCTGTGCTGCTTTGCAGGATTCTAAAATCATTTGTGTTGGATACACAGAACTAGTTACCAAGCAAGCCACTGCCTGGAGGGTAACTTTATAGATTAAACTGATAGCTGGTTCAAAATAGCCATGGCAGATCAAGAGTATCCTAGCAAGGTTATTTGCCTTGTTGGGGGCTGTGGCTCCATAGCCTTTATTTTACACTGCAGATAAAAGCTCAGGTAAACTCAAAATTATTAATTACATTTATCCCTTTATTAATTTTCAAGTTTGAGCAAAACTCCTAAAAACTTTACTAACAAGAATAAATAAATGAACACAAAAAAAGCAAAGTGTTCATTCTGAACTGTGCAGCACACCCAAGTATACTTAAGGCAAAAGTGGTAATCAAAGGGGTTCCATGTTTAACTTGAGATCACATTCTTAGGCAACATGTCTTGGAAGTGCATCAGGCATTTCAAGGGTTTTTCCTTATTTATTGTTTCACCATGCTCTGTACTTTAAGATAGATGTAAGACTTTTTAAGAATAGGGCAGTAGGACCTTCAAGGCATTTCTGAAGTATTTTCATGTTACACAAGGACAAAGGTACACGTGCACCTGATAAACAGACAGATCCAGCAATTTAGACAAAGGCAGCAGCAATCTTATAGCCTTTTAAAACAGGTTATATTCCATGTATTTCTTAAACTGACCAGGTCACAAATAGCACCCTGACACAACAAAAATGATAGGCAGAAATGAGCTTGTAGGGACAGCTGAAAAACTCTCAGTATTAATGTGTGTAAAGACCAACCTATCAATTTTAGTGAACTTGAAAGGATTTTAGGAACATGAGCTTAGCAGGGATGTTTGGTATGTGCTGAGACTCTGTGATTCTACACATTAAATATTATTATTGTCCCTAAATTCCTTCCCATTCCTCTGAGTAGTCTCCTTTGAGGTTAGTATGTCTTGCAGCTGGAAAGGTTTGTATGTGAAGCAGCAGCCTACCAGTGCAATATAATGATGTGAGGCAGAGCAAAGGAAGGGGAGTGAAACTCTACTTACAAGAAGCAGCAGGAGATTATAAATAAATCACAGGAGAGTGCTCTTTCAGAAGAGGTGAAACTTGCTGATGCTCTCAGAGATAAGGTTGAACTTGAGAACAGAAAAGTGTGACATCCTCTTGGATACAGTTCTGGGGAAATCAGCCTGAATTAAACAGCTCATACTGCTGGCTCCTTGCTTGACAACCTCAGTCTCATTTTCCAAAAATATGATGCCTTTGGTTTTGATACCTTGCAGGTGCCTGGATTCATGGAAAATCACACTGCTGCTGTTCAGACCATAACTTATCAGTTTTTCCCATTTTGTCTTTAAATGATGCCCATTGCAGTGTAAGAAAGAAGGCTGGAAGTGAAAGAAGGCTTTAGCCAGTGAAAAGGTGACCTGGGACACAGAAATGAGGGTGCAGTTCTCAGCTTCACCACAGCTTTGCCATCCTTAATGGCTCCCTAGCTGTTAAATAAGCTGGTGTTTTCCTCAAATTCCTTGTGACTTTTATCCCTGCTGTGACTTCCAGCCTCTTGAGGAAGGTACTGTTGGCTGGACATTTGGGCTGATGGGACCCCAAGATGGCTATAGCATCAAGAATGCTTCTTTATGGAACTCTAAATTTACTTTCCTCACTCCAAAGAGATATCACTTAGTGCTGCTTCATCTTTCAGCTGAAGTGAGTGAGGTTTACCCCATGCTGATCCAAGCAATATGTATTTATGGGAAGCTTTAATACAAAGGAAAATAGTTACAAACCATTCTTCTGCAATACTGCAGCTCATTTTGTTGCAAGGCCTGTTGGAGACAGTGTGTGTAAATTCTTCATGGTACTGTGGAAACACAAGCTAGTCTAAGTCTTTGAAATGTATCTGGTTTATGTTACCCTTAAAAAACCCTCCACTAGGCTGTTTGATTTAAGAACAACAGAAATAAATCAGAGTTTTTCCTGGTACTAGCTGAAAAATCATCTCACTGAATGTGTTTTCTTCACAGCTTGGAATCTGCTGGCCACTTGTATTTTTCATTGTGCACACTGCTGGTAGACACATAATAATCACTGGGATACCTGCATTAATTATTTACAAAAATACTTTAAAAAATCTACTTTAAATATGTATATAAGAAATCTGTTTTCAATGAAATTGAAATAAAAGTAGACAGCTAGACCTGAGAGGTCTCCATGAGCTACTGGAAAGCACTTCTTGATTTATAGACAGAGTTTGGAAAGCCAAATAATTTCTGTAGAATGTTTATATAAAAGCATTACTCTCCATAACTTCCTCTAACTGGACTGTCCTTTCATTTTTATCTTTCTCCATCAACTCATTTAGACTGACTCATTGCACCTAAAAATAGTTTAGATTTACTTTATCTTTTTATACTCAGAATAACACCACAAAATGGATCATGCCAACATTCAGTTATCTGAGGAAACCTACTCTGTTATTTCAGCTCATTCCTTTTGGAGGATGGAAATCACTGAACCACATATTAAGTTGGTATAAATTTAAATAACCATGAAAGTCAAGGAAAGTGTGTGCAAGGATCTGATCCCCACTTAAAAATGTAACAAAGATTACTGTCTAGGCCCTGGAGATGTCTCACCTTTAGATATCCTTTTAGAAACAGCATGACTGCAGTGCTTTTAATGGAAACATCCAGGTCTCTGCTGGTGTTACTTCAAATAAATCCAGGCTTCTTGAATTTTCATTATTTTGCAATTTTTTCCATGTAGCAGGAGGTACAGGTAGCTTTACACCACAGGAGCCAAAGGAGGAACTCTCTGAATAGCAAATTCTTATCCTGTCTGGGACAAATCACAAAACACAAACAAACTCAAATGCAGTTCATTATTCTGTGTCCTGTAATGTGTTTTTTTGTTTGTTTGTGGTTTTTTTGGTTTTATTTTTTTAGAGAAAAAACCCAAACTAAAACAAAACAAAAAAACAAATCAAAAAAAAAAAAAAAAAAAAGGAAAAGTAGGACTATACCTGCACACCAGAGAGCTGGTATGAACTTTAACAGTACATGTGTACAAGGCTGATACACATTTGTTCACACATTTTCAGACAGCACAAAACCCAAAAAATATTACAAAGCATTTAATCCAAGGGAGAACAGCATAGATATAATTTATCTACTTCAGAAAACAGATTTTTGCCTCAAGCTGTAAATCATTAAGGCCTCCAACTTTCAACCAGTGCATCCCAAATTGGCTTTCTGGTTGATAAAAATCATCCTAATACACCCCAGCACTGTTTTCTTTCAAGAGAGCCTACAGAGAGCCAGCTGTCTGAGCTGCTTGTGCTGCTATGTAAGATTTGTGCACGAGTGTCTCTCTGGGAGTTTTGTTTTGGTTCTGTCATTTAATATTCACGACAATCACCATTAACCTGCCAGCTGAGCTGCCTTAGCATCCTGCCTCTAGACAAAGCCAAAAGTTTACTCTTAGCCCACACAGCTGCTGGCAGCCTCCATTTCCACATTACTTGTGGCTTGTATTTCTTATGTTTAAACTAACAGGATAAATTTAAAAAAAAAAACAACCAGAAGAACTACTAGGGAAAAGATAAAGCAAGAGCATGTTCAGTACTCCTAGTTAGGGATGACATGGTTAGGTAATTATTCTGATCATTCCAGCCAATACACCAAGGTTTTGGGAAAGCTGACAATTCAAATGTGCCCATTAATGATAAAATGTGATGGGGTAAAAGGGGAGGGGAGAAATCCTTGCTTTTAAGCAGCATGGAATAAACTGTACCACCTTAAAATTACTCACAGTCCACTGCATATCTGTCAAAACAATATATAAATATTGGGAGTAGTAAATTATTTCAGTGTCACTAAGAAAAAATATATTCATACTAAAAGCAAATTCTGTAATTATGTTATTATTTTAATGTACATATTTTTGCATCTAGAATGTCAGAATAATCCAATGATGATTAACACTCTAGACAATTCAATTACACAGTTTGGAGAAGTCCAAGGGTTGCTAAGTTTCCCAATCAGGCAGAACAAAATACACAGTAGGACTCCATCCTGCCAGTGTGGGGCAAACTGAAAAGCTCTTGGAGAATCAAGAAAACAAAAGAGTGACATGAGGACAAGAGAGAAATCAGTGATAAAAAGAGAGTAAGAGGAGAGAAGGACCCCCACAATCAAGGGAGAGAGAGGTAATGGAAATTTTGATGTTGACAGCCACAGCAGAGTAAGAGAAGTCCAGAGCCAGCCTCACTGTGTGGCTGGTTCCTGCCAGAACCAGCAGGAATATTTCAGACTGGTGAAGTGGGGAAAGAAGAAACACATGCTATAGAGTGAGCTGTTGGGAATGAAGTATTATTTTATATTGTACATAGTGATTAGGAGAAATAGATCTTGGATTATATTTCTCCCCTTAAGTTCCTGTGATGTTTTTTGTTCAGCTGCAGCTGGATGGACAGATGGAGGGAGGGAGAGGCTTACTTGCTGCCTGAAGGAGGAAAACTGTTTTTCTTATTTTACTCTACACCCTGCAAGACAGAATCAGGGATGGATTTGCAAAAAAAACAGCAGTTGAAGGAATTAAGAGCTCACTCTTCAATCAAGACTACAAGATCATCTTTGCTAGGGAAGCATACATTTATTTTGTAGAGGGAGCATCCCCCAGGGGTGCTAACAGCAACAATGTTCTTCCTGAGTTAGCTTTCAAAAATAAAGGTTTCTATAAAAGGTCCTACGTAAAACTTCTGATACCAGACTTCTGAAACTTGCCACAACAAAGAATTTAGGAAACGTGAGGAATGTGAAATCCAAATATCTAACATGATGAACAGCTATCCACACATAAAATGAAATTACCAGAACATGGAACAGTAAAGAAGAATAAAGCAAGGCACTCTTCATTTTTATCTAATGGGCATCACAATATTGTGAACTAAATCACAATTCACCAGCCCTTCCTGGCTGGAACCAGCTCAGCCCTCACAGGGACAGCCCCAGCAGTTGTCACCATGCAATAACCAGCACTGCTCAGCCTTGTTTCAGCCTCCTGCTGCCTCTGTAAAACCAGCTCTGCTGCCTGCAGGCTCTGCCTAAGGAGCTTTAAGGCTCTGCCAGCAGAAAGCCCATCAGGACTCAAAGCCTGATCAAAGCCCAACAGGAAGAGCCCATTTCTAGCACATCTTGTCACATTCTTTCCCAAGCATGATTCTGTGAGCTGGGTGATGATGATGATGAGGTTTTCCTGCACCTTTAAGGAGAGGAAGGAGCTCTTATTCCAAGTATGACCATTATGAGGCATACACATGTTATCCTACTTATGCAGAAAACAATGATTTTATATTTTTAGTAAAAGTTATCAATTAAGTGCCTTAACATCAGGAGGTGCAAAAATAAAGGAGAGGCATCTCCTACCACATACCAAATAGCAAATCAATAAAAAAAATTTTAAAAATTATTTCTCAGACTTCCTTCTGGAAGCCACTTTGTGGAAGATTTTCTCTTCTTCAAACCCAGCCCTAACTATGGCTTTATGACAATGTGGCAGAGCTGTTTCATTTCCAAAAAGCCAGTGTGTTCTCATTAGACTGCTTCTGATCTGCCTATAGCCACAAGCTACACTTAACATTGTTTATTTTCTGTAATTTGTGAGATTGTGTTTCACCCTCAAGTACATTTCATATAAGCATTGCTCTACCCACTGTTGATTCAAACCAGCTAAAGGAAGTAGGAACAGGACAGCACAGTAATAGGCAACAGGCCTGGAGAGAAAGTTTAGAGAAGACTGCAGTTCAGAGAGGAGCTGTTTCTGTGTAAATAGAAATCACCTACAGGCAATTTTCCTTGTTTCTAGGAGCCTATTAACTTTGATATTTATGAAACTCCTAAGCTGCCCCTTTGGAAACAATCATAGCAAATGCTCCTCCAGATGGTTATGAAGCATTTCTTTTTTCTTTAGAAATAATGAAAAAAAATATTTAAGAAATGTATTCTTGTAAATATACCATCAAGGCAGCTAAAAGAGCATTGACTGTTTGCTTCACATTTCAGTCCACATTTTTCAGGAACTCCCTACCAGGAAACTTTATTAAAGGCAATAGTAAAAATTTAATTTAGAAAGACTGCTGTTTTCACTGTATTCTTCCCCCCCAAATGTTTTCCTAGATGGATGCTTTCATAGCAGTACTTTTTTGTTTGTTTGTTTTGTTTCTATGCAATTGAAATAATAAACTAATTTTCAACTAGTGTACATCAATAGAAACACAGAACTCCAACTGAGCTATGCTGGGTTTCACTATTTTAGAATCCAGTTTCCCCTTTTCCCTAGACAACAGTAACCTCCTAAATATTATCAACTTTCATGATTTCTATGCTGCTCAAAAACCTACAGATTTTACATTATTTAAAGCACCAAAAAAGCACCTCTCTGATTATGAACACAATTACATATCCAGTATTCTTCCATAATTCTTAAATGGACACTTGCTTTTGATTAAAAAAAAACAACTTTGGAACTTCAGAGCTCTGTACTTCACTGTACATCTCTGTACATTATTACCCCTTTCCTTCATTTCTCCTTATGAAGAATATTAAAACATCCACACTACTGGGAGTTTTGACAAATATTGTTGTAAGATACAGATGAGATAACTACTTATGAACCTGAAGCAACTGCTAAATCTAGCTAAAAGCTATAGAAACAAACCATATGTTTTGATAATGGTATTCTTGGTTTTGCAGGGGAAAAAACCAAACATCCCCCTCCAAAATTCAAAGTAAATATAATTTTCTAATTTCATGCTAATTTACATAACTAAATAGCTCTCCAGGGGTTTCACTGCCAGTCTAAGATAACAACCGTGCATTTTGGCTTTTGCACAGCAAAACTACTTCTGATTATTGTTTTTATGCATAGTCAGGATTAGGCAAACATCTTTCTCAATACAACCCTGGAAAAGCTAAAATCCAGAAGGACTAAGGGCTTTTAAATATTCATTATAGCAAAATGCAGATTTGTCTGCCCCAGACTTTAAGAACATGGTAATAAGCACCTCCCCTGTTTAATGTTTAGTTTAGAATGTTAAACAACACTTCTGATATTCCTTAAATTTCACTGTCTGAGTTAAGAGAGACCAGAATGTCTTTTCCTGTCTGTTTTCCAGAATGGCCTCAGAGAAATCCAGCAGAAAATGGAGTGGAATGAAACCAGTTTGTAGTCCTAGAGAAGAAAATGTGTTTGAAATGTAGCTGAAGATGCAGACAAATAGGTATTTGCCACCCAAGCATCAGCCACAAGACAAGCAAATAAAAAAAAAAAATAAAAAATCTGAGCCATGTGGATGCAAACACAAAAGTGTGTGTATGGAATTTTACCAAAATTGTGTGGCCCAGGCAGGAATGTTACAAATGCAGGCAAGGAAACACCCCAAACCAGTGAAGCACTTTGTAGAATGATCCTGAATTACCAGAAAGAGAGGAAAAAAGAGAGCAAGGATTTTCTGAGTGCAGCCCTCAGAAAGAAGAGAGAGGCCTGGGCTACTGCCAAAAGAGCTGTTTCCTATTGTCTTTTTTTCTGCTACATTCAGGAAAACAGGACCTCAGCTTAATCCTACTTTGATTACAAAGAATGTACACAAAGATACATCACTTTGTATAAACATTTCTGACATAAATAAACTAGAAGAGATCAAATATTGGCCAACCACTACAGTCAAAAGTTATGTAACTTCTTTCATATATACTGAGAAAAAAATACACAGGGAAAAAAAACCCAGCAAAATCCTGAAATATATCAGACTTTTAGCACTCAGAATTTGTAATCTAAGTTGGTTTCCAACTTAAAGAATTGAATATATAATATGAATATAAGGAAACATACACTTCACAATATACAGGTGAAACTTTCTGAAAATAGCATGGAGATTTGAAGAATGCAAAAAATGATCTAGTCATCACATTACCTTGAAACTCTGAGCTCTCTGTTACATTCCAACCCAACCCCAAATTCCCATATTAGCCTAGCTAGATCATTGAAACACAAATTCCCTGCTCTCAGCTTCATGGTCCTTCTGAAAGCACTGCCTGAGGCACCTCTCTGCTCTCCCCTGTGTTCCCATCCTGAGAGCTCTGTGATGGGCAGCAGTGGAGAATTCTTTGGCTCAACACAAGTCACACACCTTGAGGTTCTCTGCCTCCACACAGCTTTTGAAGAGTTTTGCTGCATACGTGTATTTATGATACCTCAAACAAACAAGGGCTGACAACATGCCTGCAGAAAGATTTCCATTGCCTTTCCAACCCAACAGCTGAGCGACACAAAGAGCCTGGTCCTGTACCCCTGACTCACACAGGTAACCAAAATTCTCTCCTAATGCCCACTTTTTCAGAGCAGGATTTCATGGGAAGTTCTGAAGGTATGTCTCTCAATTTCTGTTGCAGAACAGAGTGCAGACTCTTCCAGAAAGGGGAAATCTAGTTCTTGTTTATATGAAGGTGCTCCCAGCTTAACTGATCTGGACCAGAACCCCCGGCATGAAAAAAGAACATTTACCTGGAGAATTTCTTCCATCCAGCCTAACAGAGTACTTGCTTACATATGGTAACTGTTGAGAAAGGCATTATAAATTTTAACTTGTTTTTTCAAATAGTCTTCAGTTATTGGCAGCAGGTTTAGCAGAGTGGCACAGAGCAAACCTGAGAAGAAGGGGTGGGGGGAAAAGTGCTCTTGTAATGGAAGAAAAACACATTTCTCATCTGCCAGTCTTGCTGACACCTCCCTTGTGCTGGGAGCTGTGTCACACCATCGCTGGCAGCTGGGCAGCAGCGAGCAGCTGCTCCCACACTGCCCCGTTTGTCTCTCCCAGCTGCAGGCTCGTCCCTCTGGAAGGCGCTCCTTGTGCAGGAAAGCGGAGCAAGAGGGACATCCAGCGGCTGCTCCATGTGTGCGCTTCTGGAGACCAACTCCGCCACCTCCTGAGCCAGTTCGGGACCCTGCGTGCACAAGAAAACATCTATGAACCAACTACCGGACATACAGAAACAGAGGAAAAAAATATTCCAGTGGCTGAAGCGCTACTTTAATCTCTGCTGTTAATTTTTCATGCAACCTACAGACTTTCTCACTGTGTTCCCAAAAGTCCCACCCCTGGTTCTCCCTTCTTCTTCATTATTTTGTTTCTGGACTCCACATGTGAATTGGGATAGATCTATTCACTTCCATGAAGCTACAATGGAAGCTACAACCCAGTGCTTTGCCTATTCAGATGTATTTTTCACATCTACTATCTTCTCTTCAAATATTTTCTTTAACCTTAACTCTATTTGTACTACTTATTTTTATCTGCATAGTAAATAGAGTTCCCAGTTAATACTGATAAAAATTCCAGAGAATTGGTTGTAAATCCTAGTATTAAGTGGTGTGATCTTCTTGTAAGAACAAGGAGAAACAAATTATTAACTTTACTAGTAGAAATACAGTATTTGTCATTAAAAATTCCATGTCTTTCCTGCCAAATCTAAACTACTTCTTGTCCATAAAAATATGACTTATTTGGAAATCTAAACCACAACAAAAGGGCTTATAAACTCAAAAATCTGAAGACAAGATGAAGAAAAAGAAGGGAAACACAGGGTTAACTTTTTTTAGTAAATATTAGCAATATTAATTTAGAAGTAATTTATTTGGAAAAATCAACTTTGTTAAGTGGATGTTAAGTACATCATGATAAATAATGTCACTACATGTTAAGTAATTATTTTTTTAAAAAGCTTGACCCTTACAAACTTGAAAGATCTATATGAAAAGAGTAGGAAATGGGTTAGGTATTCCATATTTAGAGAAGAATTAAAGGCAGGCAATTGCTGACTTCATTGACAACAATGCAGGATGTGGAGTTAGGAATACAGTTAAGGGATGTGTTTAAAGAGCTTTTAAAGAGAGAAGTGCATCAGTCAATGGGGTAAAACCAGATAATATGATGGATTGAGCCGAAATTATCAGGATTTGATGCTTATGAAAAAAACTGACATACTCTACAATTATTAGTAATTAATAGCAGAGAGGAGTCAATGCTGAAACCAGGACTGGTGATCTCTATCTGTCTCCTTTCCTCTCTTTAATTAATCTCTTCCTTCCTGTGTTCCCTGTCACCCCAGCCCTTTATCCCAAACCCACACCATGTGCTTATACAATAGGTCAGGGACCAACACACCAATGTCCCTGCCAAGTCTGCAGTTCACTAATAAAACTTTCTGCTTGTTTGCAGACCCTCTGGCTTTTGTGATTCCTTTTGCCCATGAGCATTTATGAATCTTGGGTTCTTTCTTACTCCTAAGGGGGGGGCACCACACTTAAGTGTATTGAAGAAGAGTGTATTGATGTCTGTGGTATTTTTGGGGTCCCCTGGATGAAGGGAGGAATGATGAATCTGACTCCATGTTATTAGAAGGCTATTTTATTATTTTATGTTAGGACATTATATTAAAGAATGCTATACTAAAGAATAGAGAAAGGATACAGACAGAAGGGTAAAAGATAATAAAGAAAAACTCGTGACTCTTTCCAGAGCCTTGACAGTGATTGGTCATTAAGTAAAAACAATTCACATGTTGGATAAACAATCTCCAACCACATTCCAAAGCAGCAAAACACAGGAGAAGCAAATTAGATACTATTGTTTTCCTTTTTCTCTGAGGTTTCTCAGCTTCCCAGGAGAGAAATCCTGGGCCAGGGGATTTTCCAGAAAATATGAGGTGACAGAAGTCCAAGCAACTCTTCAGTGGCCCAAGCCCTGGATGTCAGGGGCTGTCCCAAGCCAGCCCTGCAGGCAGCTCTCTGCTGGGGCACAGAAGGATATGCTTTGTGTGGGCAGTCACAGCCATGGCATTCCTGCCATTTCCTCCACAACAAATCCATCACAGATGATTTTATAGCAACACACTGAGCTCCAACTCATTTAGCATAAATCTGCCAGCCCTCAGATCAGCTTTGATCAGTGCTAAATTTGCTGCCCAGTCGTTACACTCAAATGAACTAAAGTTGTCCATCTGCTGAGCGCTGAACAGTGCCTCTGAAAAGAGAGACAAAACCAGAGACACCTCATCTGTCTTTACTCATGAAAATCATTATGTCTTCCCTAATTGCTGTACTCTGAAGATATAAAGTCCCTCAGATTACTGCTCTGTTGCAGAAAAAAATGGCTGGAAACAAATACTTATGAACTTTATTTCTACACTCACTCCTTTGGAGAGTGCAGGAAAAAGCATGTGTATTTTCTTCTATAGATAGAGTTATTAATTATCAGGAGGGTACATGGTAGGATTTTCACCTGTACATCACTACAGCTGCATGGATACCAGACAGTAATAAAATTATTACAACCTTCTAGTTATTGCAAAAGATTTTTTTAATTTAAAGGTTAAATCAACAATTGATTAATAATCAATTATTTAATCACTTGGGTCTAAACAAACTGAAAAACATATTCTTACATGCTTAAATGAAAAGTAAGTATTTTTCCCTAGTTTTCTTTTGCTTTCCAGTAAGAATTTGCCCAAAAACTTCAAAATGGTGATCTATATTTGGCATGAGGACACCCTGATTTTGTACAAGTATTTAAAAAATGCAACTACTGAGACAGGATTCCATGAAAGAACTTGGGGCCTATTCTATTGGGAAATGCACTACAGTTTTTTACACCACATAATCTTTACACTGAGGACCTTGTTTCAATCAAACACTGTGATAAAGTAGCTGTTATTGTCCCTCCATTCTCCATACAGAAAATGGCAGGAAAAAAGCTACATCCAAAGTTTCACCAACACTTTACAGTTGAAACAGAGCAATAACTCAGATCCCTTGACCTACTGTTTGGTACTTTTCCAATGAATTTTCCTCCATTTGACTTTAAGGAACAACAAAATGATTGCTGAGACAGCCAGCTAAACCTGAAACTTAATTATTTTAGCAGCAGTTTGGTTGAGTCCCATTCATCCTCCTAGGGCTGCTGAGAGGATAGCTAGGATAGTTAGGAGCATAGGGTTTAGTGGTGTCCCAGTACTTGTTTATCACAAAAAAACCTGAAACTGAATTATTTCAGCCAAGTCCCAGTTCAAATCAGCTTTGTTACAAAGTTCCTCTGTTAAGAACTTATCATAGAATCATATAATGGTTTGGGATGGAACCTTAGAGATCATCTAGTGCCAAATCCCCTGTCCCAGGCAGGGATGCCACCCTGGTTACTCAGAGCCCCATCCAGCCTGGCTTTGAACACTTCCAGGGATGGAGCATCCACAGCTTCTCTGGGCAGCCTGTGCCAGTGCCTCACTAAAGAACTTTACCCTAATATCTATTCTAAGTCCCTCCTGTGTCAGTATAAAATTGTTCATCCTTGCCCGAATAAAAAGTTGCTCTCCCTGTTTTGTACCGGCTAGGCCTTCCCTTCTCCAGGCTAAACAACCACATCTCTCTCAGCACAGGAAAGGCGCTCCAGCCCTCTGAGCATCTTTGCTCTCCTCTAGACTTTCTTCCTAAAGTTTTTGTCACTTCTAGCAATATTTCCAGAGGCGGAACAGCAGAACGGCCCTTCAGGGGCGGCGTTAAGGCCTGAGCAGCGCTGAGGGCGGCGCTGAGGGCAATGCCTGCCTCGGAGCGAAGGCTGCGAGCACTTGGGTGACCACGAGAAGGCGGCAGAACACAACCCGGCAGGCAAACACAACCTGCGGCCGGCAAACACACACAGCCTCCGGCAGGGAAACACAACCCGGCAGAAGACAACCTTCGTCAGGGAAACGCTGCCGGCCGGGACACCCTGCGTGCAAGCCGGTGTGGGAATCCGGCAAACTGCAGGTAAAGGGCTTCCTGAAGGCAAGTGAGGAGCAGAGAGCATCGACCTTTCCTGATACAAAATACTAGGCCCAGAAGGATTGCTGGTTTACTGGGACATCCACATAAACACCGTGGCTGTGAGGGTGAGGGCCATGCAGAGCTGCATTTGCTGCTTTGGCAGCCTGGGGTTACAGAGGAGTGACACTGCTGCGTGGCACAGACTCTAAAAACTCCCTCCTGGTCCTCAGGCCAAAGCAGATGGGAAAACTACGTACCTGAGAACTTAATATAATCTGGAGAAAGGCTTCTGACAATTGACCAGTTAACAGCTCATACTCAGAACTGAAGGCATCAATGAGTTTTTATAATAAAATTACAACAGAAGGGCATAATTACTGTACTTTATTCTTTAGTATCATTAGCTTCTCATTGTGTCACACGGCACAACCCTCATCCCACTTAGGTTTCTGAATCACGTCACTGAACTTGCAGGTTCCTCTTGATTTCTGTCTCTGAGCCTGTTTCCCGAGATGCCAGGTGAAGGGAGCTTCACGCATCCCAAGGTGTCCATCCCATCCCAGGTATCCATCTGCACTGCATAGGGACAGCACTGTGGGCTCCAGCACAGCAACAACTTGGGACTGCAAAAACAGAAGCGATATGGGCGAGTGTGGTCTCAGGTATGCAGTGCAAGATGTCTGCAGGCACACAGCAGGACTTGGTTGGATTCACATACCACAGAAACACGATATAGAAACACAAAAATAAGCAAATCAAGCTGCCAGAAGGAATGGTTAAAATGCAGATTACTGAAGCCAGGACAGCTATTTAACTGTTGCACACTCTGATGGAGAGCAGGCTGTGATTGTATTCCACAGCTACCATCACCTATATCTATTTTTCTGTGTAAGAAATGAGGAGGTGCACACTTAGTTGCAAGAACCCTAAGTAGAAAGCACTGGATAAAGAGCAAAATCTTCCTGTAATGCACCTGGAAAAAGGAAGGTGAGGAACCTCACTACCAGAGGGAGCTAAAGTTCAGGGAAAGTTGTGGGATACACAGGCAAGAAGTGCACAAGCTGTGCAGTGAAGAAGATAGTCCAGGAGGGCTGATTTACAGCACAAAATAAGGCAGATTTGAGGCCAGTCCCTGGAAGGGACACACATCTGTACAGCACCACAGGCCACTGCACCCTCTCCTGAGGCAGCAGTGCCCAGGGCACAGGGGAGGAAAGGACATGAGATGACTGCACCAAAGGTCAACAGTACCATACAGAAAAATTCAGGTTGGTTAGGGGTTTTTTTCTTTTCTACCAGTGAATAAAGTCACATCCATTCCATTCCAGCTCAGCCTGCTCTTCCAGAATCTAGAAGCAAGGTGATTTCTGTTCAGTCTGCTACAGAAAAAAGAGATCTGATTGGGGATCCATAGGCACTCCAAGCTAAGTCTGTTCTGAGCAAAATAACCACATGTAACCCAGAAATTCCCAGAAGAGTTGGCTACATCCTCTTTCCTGCTGTTTTGCACAAAAACAAGGTGTATTTTCACAAACTTCTCAGTAACAGTGCTGGCTTTAACATCTTGGTCCCTCCAATTTACTCTCACCTGACATCACAACCTTACCTGTGCCAGGACAACTGCTGGTACAGGCACACATTGAAGAGAGTCGAGGAAAATTAACCTCTCCTACCCCTTATCCTTCCCCCAGAACAGGTTTTTAGAAAGAATTCATTAGCTTCCCCATCCAACTCACTGTGCAGCCCCACGAGCTGTTACACTGGCACAAGTGAATATGTAGGTGATGGTGGCAGCAGGCAGGAATGAGCAACACGCAGAGGACACTACTGTGAGAAAGAAAGAAGGGCATGTGAAACCACATTCTCGTGGAGGCTGAGCCTGATCATTAATCACTGAGGAAACACATTTGACTTTGGCACCAGTCAAACTACTCAGCTGTTAACGTTTTAACCTGAGTGCCTCACCAAAACTCAGGTGGTTTTTCCAGTTAAAAGATATGGTACAGAATTGAAATCCAAAATAGTGCTGCTTTAATTAGGTTCACAAATAATAATTAGTTTTAACTGTTAGTTTTAATAACTGGCATTAATTTTTAGTTTCAAAGCATTCCACTTCCACCTTGCTCACTTGGGCTTTTCAGCCCATCACTCACAGCACAGCTGCAAAGGTTCCTGGATCAGCCTTTGCCACGGCAGAGGAATGGGAAGGAGTGGGACTCTTCCCACTACTCTTCCAGAGTAGTAGCTCTGCTGCTGAAAGCACAGGGACTTTCCTCAGTACCAGAATGCTCTCAGGAGGTGTCTGACACTTTCCAGGCTGTGTTCCACACCACAGCTTCAGCCTCTCAGCTGTGCCAGCTCCAGATACTCAGCCTCCTTGACTACTTGCACTCCAGCTGAAGGGTGAGAAACCTTCCACACAGAGAAGGCAGAAACAACAACTGACTTTACTCTTTGCTTGTTTCTTTTCCCCCCCCTCCCAATTTATTTATCAGCTCTAGTTTCAAGATAAAACTAACAAGCCTTTTACAGGGTCAGATCTTTCCCAGCTGTGCGAGAATCAAACAGATCAGACAGCTGTACGTGCCCCCAGTGGGTAAAGCAGGATGCTGCTCTGGGAGCTCTTGCTCAGCTTTTCTTTACTCTTACCCAAGATAAGCTTCCTACTCACTCTGTGGTTTTTCTGTTTAAGTTCTCAATCCCAGCTCCTTCTGCATACGTGCTTCCCCAGCAAGATGACTTCATATTGCCCATCAGTACAATTTGTTCAAATATTCAAGTAGCCTCTGCTAATTATTCCCAGAAATGATGACATGCTTAAGTATCTTTTACAACACAGTAAAAGATACCATTTCTTTAACATACAATTGCAAGAAAAAAAGGGCATCAGTAAAACCTCCTGATTTCAGGAAAGCACCTCACTAGATGCTAGTTAATAATGGAGTATTTAAGCACACACAAACACATCTCTTTAGCCCAGCTGCTTCTTCCCCTTGCATACAGTCACACATGAAACAGCTTAAAATGGTCATAGGAAAGGAGATTTTATACAAATAATTGTAAAAAAAAAAAGACTTAGGGTGAATCAGTAGTTCTAGTTTTCCCCCTTGCATGTTGTACATTTTGATCTCAAAAAGATCTAAGCTCCATGTCTATCAAGAGGGGATAAATCATTTATGATTCTATATTGCATAATATCTGCACATTTGAAGGTAAGTAGTCACAGATATTTTACAGAGACATTCTCTCTTCACCATTTTGTCAGTTCATATTTCCAATCAGGCTTTAAAGCCTTCATTTAGCTGCAGAAAACAGTGGCTGCTAGAATGAAGCAATACTCAATACATGTTGTAAGGTAATTCCAAAGATGTGCACTGTAAAACTTACAAAATGTTCTCAGTACCACATAAATTAATCCTTTATCATTCAAAAAGACTGAAAAACATTTATTTAGACTTATTTCTGTTTTAAAAAAATCAGGGAAAAAATTCAGGATGGCATTTGACAAGTGAAGTTCTACTGAACCCTCATGTGCCACAGTGCTTCTGCTTGCTGTGCTGAGTGTTTATTTTCATTTCTGAGTGCATCAGACTGGCATTCCACTTGTAGGTGTAGTAAGAGAAAACCAAACTCGAAGTGCCTTTGTACAATGTACAACTTGCAAGCCTGGATGCCTACATAAAGCCAACTAAAGGTCAGAGCAGAGGAGCTGTAATTAAACTCGTCATTTAGAAGAAACTCAGGCCTCACTCCAGAAATGTATCAATGAAATTGCTTAGCTTTCAATTGCTTGAGTCCTATACAGAGGGTCAGCAGTACTTTCCCAGACAGGATCCTAAATTTGCATTGAGATTCCAAGTAGTTTACAGCAGATTCACCTGCATTTCTAGCAGGACTGTTTCTCCCTTTACTTCACTCCTTGCAGCAGTACTCAGCCGTGGATTGCTAATGCCCATGCAGCCCCCTGCTCATATCACAGCTACACCTGCAACTGTATTAGGCAGTTTTAAAGCTTTCTCCTACAGGATTTGTGAGAATTATAGTTATTGACTCAAGTAAAAGGTAGTACCTCTAGCAGATGGGCCACATTTTCATCAGTATTGATAAGATGGACTCTTGTCTGCTCTGGCTCAAATTATAGGGAATTCTCCAGTTTTAAAGTTTTGCCAGTCTTGGCAAGGTGTAGTAACAAAAGCCAAACACTTGAGCTGGCCAGATGTACTTTTTCAGCCCTAAAGGTTGTTTTTCCCCGTGGCAATGAGGCTGCTGTCCCGGGAGGATGAGGGAAGCATGCAGTGTCGCACACGCACGGGATCAGCGCGGTGTGACCACGTGTGCGGTGCCTGCTTGGGGACAGAGTGTCACTTCCCACAACTGCCAGCACAGCACCTTCCCACCAGCACGAAATTCTCTCTGTTGGAGGGAGAAAATAGAAAGGAAGACAAGATACCCTGATTATCATATTGTGTTCCTCATCCTGTCAAGTGACCCAGCAGGCTGTGCGAGGCACGTGAGGCTGCCTCCATCCCATCACGTTATATCATTTGGTGGTAGCAGAAGTGGGCATGTCTGCCAAGTGACTGAGCACATGTGACATTTAAAAATGTGTCAACTTTGCCCCTGGACAATCTTAGAGAAAAAGCAAACAAAACTAACCCAGACCCTTCCATCATCCTGATTACAATCTTTGGTGATTATTTTTCTCTGAACTTTTGTTTGCAATGTGATTTTTCCCTCTCTGTCTTTGTCCAACCTCAGCTGTGGGAATTTCCCCATCTCCAGTGCCAGTGATGGGAAAGCAAGAGCAAAACTGCTGTTCTGGGTCACATGAGCTGTCACAAAGACCCTGACCCCAAACCCAACTGGGGTTTTTAGTGTGAATGTGGGGAGACGACACATAAGCTACAGCCCTTGCATATGATCACAAAAGTCTGAAACGAGCATATTCTCCACCTCATGACCAAAGCACTGGGCATGACTGTGCATCCCACTGCTGCCTAGTAAATACCTGCTCATCTCACTTTTATCTCCAATATTCCTGAGAATATTCAAATATTCAGCCTAAATTTTCACTGAGCGTATGATTTAAATGAACTATGCAGTTTCCTGTCCAAGTCCATCAAGTTATATTGCAACACCATTTCTGTTTAAGTGATTTGCAGCCCTCTTCATCTCTAGTAATTTAGGTTTCCATAGAACAGATGGCAAACTAATAGAGGAATGCACAGTCACAAATACATAGAGCATTCACTGCCTGTACACAGTGACTCAGTACATGATTCACCCACTTTCATAAAACAGTTGTGACCTTTCATCTGACTACTTCCTCAAACAAAATACAGAGGAATATTAATAACATATGGAAACCAGGAACCAACAAACTGGGGGAATAATAATAGCTCATCTCATGATTTTTTTTGCTATTGAGCTAATCCTTACTCCAGGCTCTGCATTTTTCAAACGTTTCTGTCATCTCTTGCTAGCCTTTGACTACTTAACCAGATCCACTAAAGCAGAGGCTGCTCTTTGTTATGAAACAAGTGAAGGCAAAGAATACCTAAAGGCCTCACAAAGGGATAAGTTTTTTGAAAAATACTATAAAAAGAAACAATTTCATATAAATAATATAGCAATCTGCAGATAATGTTGTTCTATATTTTAACAATAAAAACATATATATGCACAACTTTCCTTTCTGGCCCTTACAGTGTAAAGCTGGTAACAAGCAACCCTGAGCACCAAGACTGAATTTTATCAATGAACACAACTTATACTGAGAATTAGAGAAGGCAAAGTTAATGTGCTACAGTATTGCACCACAGATGTTTTTGCCACCACATATGAAAAATCTCAGGCATAAAATTAAACATGAGCAAAATCCTTTCAGGTAGCTACTGACAATATCTCATTCTATTAGGCATTTTGAAATAATTCATTAATATCAGAGAAAAAGCCCTTATCTGGTCTCTAGAGACATGAGGTGACACACACCAAGAGGAAAATGTATTTTAAATGTTATGCAAAGCTTTGGCAAAAAGATTAAAAGTGGCACCATCCTCCAAACCCCAAATTGGCAGAGCTGAGACAGAGCAGAAATATCAGAGCCCTGCTGGATTCTGCCGGGACATCACACATGTGAAGGAAATATGTGGTAAATCTGAGAAGCAAAGGCTAAATATATTTTCAAGGGACACCATCCTGCAAATATTCTGTAAACAATGGAAAACTTGTGCATTTTTCTCACAGTATGTAAGACTTTGTTACCTGGTGCCTCACTGACTTTTAAAAAACAACTTTTCTGCTAAATCAGATCAGTTACTTCTTAGTTGCTTCCTCTGGTCAGGGATCGCAGTGTTCATGGGACCATATAATAGATAGTTCTAGGGACCACATAATTGATGCCCCGAGCTCCAGCAGAGGTGGTTCCTTGCTGGTTCCTTGCTGGTTGCTGCCAGGTTGTGCTATGGGTTCCTCTCTGGGAGAGACAGAGGAGCCCACAGAGTGTTAGGAAACCGGCAGGGAGTGGTAGAAGTGTGGAAAAGGCTGACTGCTTATCAGGTGAAGTCACCACAGGTTGGTTTGCAGTGGTTAATGACCCAAATTTCCAAGGAATTAGCTAGAAGCCTGTCTTGCAGGCCTCTGAGGGGTCACCAGAGCCACAGTGCAGCATCTCCCTTTTCTCATGGGAATATGGTGGCAGTTTGCACCCAGTGCCACAACACAGTGGGTCAAAAGAAGTCAGCCAGGGAACCAATAGCAGATATTTGATTTGTATTGAAAAAGTCTTCTGAACCCCATAAGGAATTTTGTCTCTTTATTCTTGGCACTGTACCATAAGTAACAAAGAGCTCCCATCCCAAACAACACACCACATCCACTGCTGACAAGATGCCACAGGAGGATGAAACACAGGAACAAGATGGGCATGGATAAGCACAAAAATAGCTTGAAGAAAAGCAGAAGTCCAGAAGTTCCCCTTTTCCTAACTGTTGATTTTTATCTTCTGGCAGCGTGGCACAAATGCAGATGACTGAAAGGGAATGTTCACCCTTAATTAGAAATTTGCCTTTGCCTCACTAGGGACTCTGTTTCCCCATTGCTTTATCCACACAAGATTAGCACAGTTCAAGCAGCTCAGATGTCCCTGATGCAAAGTCTGCAAGACAAGGAATGCTTGGCAGTTATTGGAATGCTGCAGCAGGCAGGTAGAAGATGCAACGTGGTGAAATACTCAGGCCTGCAGTGAAGTTTAACCACACTATCAAACACAGCTGTACCAGTCACATGCTGGGGATTTCCCAGCTGCAGACTCCCAAAGCACACGAGTTTCAAACAATTCAGTCACTATGTAATCAGCAACCATGTGACAATTTCATTTTCTCTTTCAAAACATCCAAACAAGTCTGGATTCAGAAAGACTCTGTGGCTCAGCCACTGTGACTCTTGGGACTTTTTCTGCATTTATCATGCCCAACTTAACACTGCTCCTGCAGTAGGACTGTACTGGTTTATCACAGAAACTCCTTCCATGACAGTCATTCAGAAGGAAGTGTCCTTGTGTACTGATGGGGCCCTAAAGATTCCCTTAGCAACATGATCTGGACAAATGACATCAAGGTCACAGGCTAAATGTGTGACACTCAGCCATCATTAAGTTTTTTGTCTCTGTCACTGGAGAACATGAGATTAAGTATGTGCAAGATGATCACTTCAACAGAGTATAAAATAGATAAGAATTAGAAAAATAAAAGCCTGCATTTAAAAGCCCCTGTACATCCTAACTCTGCTTGGTTCTATTACTCTTCTCCCTTAGTTAGAAACCAGGCTGAAAGCCCATGAAAGAAGAGGTACAGTTCCATTTTGCCAACTCTTTCCCTCTGCTCATTGAGTATTCTGGATAGGAAAACATACTGAAATAATTCATTATTTATTTCTAGTTTTCTCCTAGTCTGTCTAATTGGCAGGTTTAATCAGGAATGTTCCTAAAATAATTATTACTAAAATGATGTTTAAGAGGTTTAATTGCAATGTATGTGCATTAAGGAAACAGTTTTTCCTGGGAGTACAGGAGACAGGAGAACCTACAGTGATTATTGTATTTCAGGAAGGAAAGAGGAAGTCAGAGGGGAGAACTGTGCTAAGGGCCCTGCCCTGGGAAAGCATTTGATTTAAAATACTAAAGTAAGGAGGCATGCCCAAGCCACATTTTTGCTTTATCACCTCTGAACAGCCATTGTTTCAGAATGCTGACTAAATCTGAATTCTCACTGTAAAACATGCAGTGTGCTTTACTCCTGGGAGCAGCCTTTAGCATCACTTACAAACCAGCTGGATGCTATAGCTCCCTCAACACCCTTTATATCATCCCTTTTAATTTACAACACTCTGTTCTAAAAGAAGAAAAATATACACTGGTGTGGAACAAAATGCTGACACATCCTCCAGATATGTGGGACTCTGAGCCACAGAGGCAAAATGCACTAAACTAAAATGAGGGTCTGCTGTACAAAACTAGGGGGAAAAAAAGAATTAGTTTTGCCTTCTGCTGATGGAATCACAGATTCTACATTCATGGTATACTACTGTGGGAGACATGCTGGTGAAAATTTTGCATAGAGAACGCAATGTTGTGATGAAATGTATCTGAAATCTCACTTTTGCAGCACCACTTCTGGAACAGATGATGTTATCCTCAGAGTAAATATGATCATATGGATAACAGACAAGCAAATGCATGACTTGGGAAGACCTCTTTAACAGGGCTTTTATGAAAATACATTCCCTGTGGTAACCTTACCTCTCAGAAAAACTCAAAAAGGGGACAGTGCAAGTGTTTACCTCTGTTTGATTGGAGACAAGCTGGAGTAGGCAGGAGGATGTTACAGCAGCAACACCTGAGGAAGCTGGCAAGAGAGCAAACTCAGTACATGCTCAGTCTCTGACAAACCTGAACTAGCACGGCCAAGTGTTAAAATATGACGTTTTCAGTCCTTTACATACTGAGATTGGAAGAGGTAACAAACCAGAGATCATAAAATTACCACCAATGCAAGAGAATGATGCCATTATTATTAGTGAACACTGCACAACAATGTCAAATGTGATTTAAATGCTAAAATGTGATTTAAGTGCTAAAAAACCCAACAAACCACACTAACAATGTATAATGAATAGATGAGATGAGGGAGACACTGTTGCATAAAGACATGAGTGTGATATATGTGCTGCAGTTGTCAGTAACCTGCAAGTTCAGAATCCTATCACAGAAATTAAAATTATGGCTGCAATTGAATTGAAAGTCAGAAGTGAGAAGTTTTTAAAAGAAATCTTAGGATGGTCATGAATTTGTAATTCCACAGTTGAGAGAAGGATAATTTTGCCTAAAAATGCTGTTTTCTTTCACAATTCAAGTGCAAGCAGAAGTTCATAATAAAAAGCACTATATAATAATGAAGATAAAGAGTAATAATCACTATGAGTTATAAGTTACAAAGGGAAAAATATCAATAAGTTAGAAACACAGCAGAAAGTCCACAGCTGACATCACCAATGTAAAATGAAGAATTAAAAACCTCTCAAATTTATCAAGACTACAATAACCCAGCAGCTATAGAAACCCTTTGCCAGATGGAAATTATAGAACTTTTAATAGTGATGCAAAAGAGACAGACATATTTAGAAATATTTTTATTCTATATTTGGACAGCTGTTCTTATGTCACATGATGAACTTTAACTATTTTCCAGTCCCCTGGTAACCAAGCAGGATGTTATACAACATGCATTAGAAATCAACATTTTAAAGTCAGCCAATTCATCTACCTCACACCTCAGAACTAAGACAGAGAAGACTTGAGAACTAATCATGTTTATTTTACTAAATTAAGACATTCCAGGGAAATCCCATTTGACTGAAAAAGTACTAATGTTGTGCCAATAACAACAGAGGCCAGCAGGATGACTCAGAGCTAATGGACAGTGAGTCTGACCTTCCTTCCAGGTAATAAAGCTGTTACAAATTTAATGAAGAATGGAAGTGATGGAATATAATTAATATAATCCCTGTGAACCCAGTTTTGTGGCAAACAGATCTTGTAAAACAAGTCTTTGCATTGTTTGATGAGACAAGTATTTGGATGATGAAAGTAATTGTATATTTGCAATGTATCTGTGGAGAGCACTTGACTTAATAGTGTATGACGTTCTCATTATGAACACTGGCACAACACTATCAGTAAAATGTATTAAATGAACTGAAAACTGAAAGATCTAACAAAGTAATAATGAATGCAGACTTGCAACATAAACTTCAGGGCTTTCATAAGAAGAAAATAAATATATGCATCCACGATAACAAGGTTTGTGAGATCAATAAGACTGTGAGGATGAAAGATGAAGATGTTAATACAGAATAATTTGAAGCACTTCATAAACTAAGCCAGTTCTAATTAAACATGTCTTAATACAGCAAACTGCAAGGGGAATAGAAATAAAAGCTGCACAACTAGCCAAGTCTTCTCCGTGGAAAACACATGGTCTGAAAAGTACCAAGAATTACAGGTGACAAACAGCTGACATTGTAGCTAAAAAATCCAAACTAAAAACCAGTCTTAATACATTCCTTGTATGTACAGACAAAAAGCAATACCAGCTTCTTTACTGGTGAAACCTGCTGTGAATCACCACACCAAGTTGCACAGTTTAGAAAGAATGCTTTCAAAATAGAATTTAAACATTAAAAAAATCAGACAAAATTAGTTGAAGATGAAAATCTCTTACAGTGACATATTTGAAGAAACAACTCACGTGTTAACATTATTAACTAGCTTGACTTAATAGACCAGAAAATGCTGGTTCCTAATGGTTACTTAGTGTAAACACAAGGTTCATGTAGAAACATGGCCTATTAAACAAGAAGTTATTTATAGCTGAAATTACCATGGGAAATCTCAATGGCCTCTTCAGTTCAAGGCTGGATACGTTTTTGAGTGTTGTAGGTCAGCATGTATTTGCCTGCTTAGCACCACAGCTCAACATAAAATAATCTATACAGAGGTAACTGGGTAATAATGACCTGTGACACAGAGAGCAAACTAACTGACCCAGTAGTTTCTTCCAGCTTTTTTTTTCCCCCATGTAGATACTGTAAGTATATTTTTCTCTCTTTGTCTGAAGAATTGAGCTGACACAAACACACCACTTCACTGATTTTGGAATATTCTTTGTTGAGATCTGCCACAATTCACTAAAGATCATCAGATCCTCAGGCTCCTTTCAGAACAGGTATTCCCTGGAAAGGTAAGGGTTTTGCTAAAAGGGTGCAGGTGGAGGGAAGTGGAAATCCTAAGCCTGATCCCATTGACATTAATATGTGATTTGCCATCGATTTGCAGTGGCAAGATCTGGAGCAGAGTGTTCACAACCCTATGGAAATGGTTCTAATTTTGGGATTCTTAATTCCACAGTTTCTTCAGGAGCAACTGCTTGGCTCTGTGCATGGTATGATAATAATAACAGTCAGATCTTCCTCATTTCCAGAAATAACCATGTCACAGGCTGCTGCTTCCCTGTTTTAGGTATTTACAGATATCATGAAGCCTATATAAAGCCTCTCCACAGTTTGTTCATGTACAGTAGCCTTCCTTTTGATATATTTTTAGATCAATTGCACTTAAACAACACTTCCTCAACCTACTGAACTTTGCTCTGAGATGATGATCAAGGGAAATGCAAACATTGTGCTGTTTAAAGGATGACAGCCAACATTTTCCACAGCACTCGTGGTAAAGGGTAGGGTATTACAAAGGACAAAGAGTTTAGCATGACTCCAAGGTGCTGCAGCACCCAATTCATGCTCACAAACTCTGCACCTTTTTTTGGGCAGCCTCCAGAACAAGACAGGTGTGAATTTATCAATGTGCAAGAAGCAGCAGCTTACATGATCTCTCAGGTAAGATGTACATGTACAAGGCAATACATGATATTTCAGTTTTCTAATAAACACTGCCACTTTTAGAAGAAAAAACCAAGAGCTTCAAGGCTCTTTGCAAATAATTTTATGAAATGGGAGAATTGTAATAAATAAGATGACTCATCAAGGAAAAGCTGTGTCTGTGCTCTCCTTTCCTTCTTTGCTACAAGATTTGATAAAGCTGGAAAACACCTGGAGAGGCAATTTTCTTATGGCTAGGTTGTTGTGTGCTTTCAAGCATATCACCTTAGAATCTGAGGAATGGCAAAACTACCCTTTTCTGAATTTCCCAGTGTAGAGGATACAAACAGACTCAACTTCTGGTTTCTCCAGCACAGAAACCCCTCTATCAGATTTTGCCATTTCCCACAGACTAAGAGGTGTGGGTAAGTACAGCCCTACCTGTAAGATTTTTCATGGTTTGTAAAGCTTGACTGCTAAAGCAGCAGACTGGACAAAAGTAAAAGAAGTTTGTGCAGATATCAGGACTTTTTTGTTGGTTAAAGTACAAACTAAATCAGTCCCAATTACAGTACTGAGCACTGTTGCATGAAGATTTCCCCTCACAAGGTGTAAAGTACACCAAGAAAAGTTCATTGTGGTTTTGAAAAACAATTTTCAGCTCCCTTGTGTGCTGTGAAAACACTCCTGTTCTGATTCTGTGCTGATCCCATGCAGCCAATGCATGCCTTTTACTGTACACAGCACTGGTGTAGGGAGAGGGCCTGTTAGCATGTCCTAATCAATAATTCTTCATGAGTAAATATTGTTTTTAAATACAGATTAGTCACACAACAAACAATCAGAATATTGACAAGGAAAGCACCTGGGGCAATTGCAGTTTTCAATGATTATACCTGACATGAGAATCCACTGTGCAACAGAATTTACCCATGCACATGTTGCTACATATCAGTAAGAAAAAAAATGCTACAATTTCATCAGACCCACTAAATCAAATCTTTACAATGTTGAGAAAACATGACAGTGTTAATTTGTGTGCTTTCTAAGTGGAAATTGTGGAGATATTGCTATGGATTCAGTGAGAGCTTTAGACAATCTGTGCCTTAGGTTCAGATTTTTGGCAGCAGCTTTACAGATGCAGAATGCCCGTGTAGACAACAGAGAAAGGCAAATCCCACACATCAATACAAGACATGATCAAGTTGTGTCTGTTTGTAGGAACAAGACATCCTTGTAGAACTGATTGTTTTGCAACTCTTGTCCTGCTGGCAGAAGTAGAGATACATGCAGGTGGAACATTCTGCAGCTGGAAGTCCAAAGACACTGAGAATGGAGACAAGACACAAATGGGCTCTGAGACAGCGAGTGGTGCACAGTGTGAAATGAGACAGAAAATGATGACACAGGGACAGCAGGACAGGGACCTAAACAGTCCAGTGGAAGGCATGGGAGCCTGAAAAAGGTAGAAGAACGCCACTACATCATGTGAAACTAAAGTCAGGAAGAGCTGACTCAAACTGGCAAAAAGTGAGAGATACACATAGAGGTAAAAACATGGTCATGCACAGGTTGTGTGTTGGTGCAGATTTAACAAGAATCTGAAGCTAAGAAAGTTGAGGTTTATAGCCTGAATTCAGAAGGTGAAATGCTGGCACAGACAATCTTTTTCAGCTGTTAAACCTGTGTTGGGTGAAATTCAGTCCCTTACAATTGAAAATGAATGCCTACTGTGAATGCTTGATGCACCACAAATTGTCTTTAAGGATCCTGCAGAGCCCTGTCTCCAGGTGGTCTGGATCTTAAAAGAAATAATTTGAAGAGGGTAATGTCCCGTGAAAGTCCAGCAATTAACAGGAAAAAAAAAAACCCTCTGGGAGTCTCTGCAGGCAAAAAGGCCATTTCCCAATTGCTCTCTATTCTGAGTGCCCCTTCAGAACCTTTGCAAGTGGACAGGGCAGTTTTTCTAGTTACTCACAAGGAATAGTCCCAAATGTCAGCCTGCTGGACACCAGTAACATGGCTAGCAAGAGTTAGGATCATGGAATCAAGGCTACACAGACTAGCTAGGCTGTTCCTACCCACAAACCTAAAACCATTTGCTGGCCTCCACACTCGTGTTTTACGTTCTTTCCTGACTCAGGCTGCACTTCAGCCCTGGATCCCACTGAGCCTCAATCCACCCCTCTGTGCTGAGGGTCTCTGCTGAGCCTTCCCTCTCACATCACAGTGCCATGCTGTAAGAAAAATGAAGAATGCAGTCTTTGTGGCAGCACTGAGTGAACACCACTTGTAAGGAAAATATCCCAAATCTCATTAAAAAGAGATAAAGCCATCTGGATCCTAAGACAGTCAGTTTGAAAAAAACCCCACAAAACTATTCTGAAAGCAATTTACGAAGAGAAGGAGATAGGAAAACAACTTTGCTGCCAACAAACGTTGTGGCCCTTGTCATCTATTACCACATGAACGAAGCACTCAATGACTGCCTCCAGTACCATTGCCAATTATTATGACAACATACACTATAACCATATTATGTTTACAATATAATACATGTGAGTATTCAATACAGCCTGGCAGCACTTCAGTCACTGCCTCTTTTATGCTTTAAAAATCAATTTTTTAAACTGAGTTTGCTGTATAACATGTTCCCTAATTACATAGTTTACTGTATAGAGAACAAGAAAGGATATTGAAAGTGATTTCAGGCAAACCTCTGAACATTTAGTGAGATAAACCCTTTTTATTCATACACATTGTACCACTAACAGCCAACATAATGCCTTTATTCTATAAACATGCCCCATCTCATTCCCATTGACATCAGAGACAAATTTTCCAAAAGTTTCAGCTTCAATTGAAACTCAAGAAAAAAATGTTCAGGGCCTAGTTTTAAAGGGGCTCCTTCTTCACCTTTTATACTACAATTAAGGTAAACAGCATCATTTAAACATCTGCTTCATTTGTGAATGACATCAGAAAAACAGTTTGCCAAATAATTTGATTTATATTTCCCAAATCATGTGCCAAATAGAAGCAGGAGGTTACCTTGGGAAATATGAACTGAAGATGTGCTCAGACTCAAATATCCAGTTACACTGTCAGTCCACAGCCAATAACTTGGTCAAATTTCTGTGTGGGCTACGTATTTTACATATAAATCAGGACACAGGGGCACAGATACTTAAAATAACAATGTGCATGCTAGCTTAAGTGCATCAGGCCCAAGCAACAACACACCAAAACAATTGTAATGATTCTCAGGCAAGCCTGAGTTCAGAATGAGCATGGTTCACCAGCCAAGCTTTGGAGCAGGTTGTCCAAGAGGTCCAAAAAGTACTCCAGACCTGGCTAGGTAAAGCTCAGAGTGCATATGGATGCCATAACCTGAACTTCAGTCACTAACACTGGCTTGTTCAGCTACTGAAAGGTGCTTCAAAACACATGCCAGCCCTGGCAGCTCCAAATCACAGCCCTGGTTACACAGGGGGCAGACTGGAAGTGAGTAACAATTGCAGAGATGCTTTCTTAAATGTGATGCTTGCCTTGGAAATCTTTCTGTTTGCATATGGGCTGAGTGGAGCTGTTTTGCAAATACCTGAGGAACATCTAGAACCTCTCAAGAGACTTCTCTGATTACTGTAGGGCAATCCCTTTTTATGCTTCAGTATGATTTATAATATCTAAGATCCATACATATAGTTAAGAGGAAAATTTGGAATATATGCACTTTTATTTCCACACTGTGGTTAAAGAGAAAGCCTTTCAAACAATTCCAATACCAGGCTACAGAGAAACTGTAAGGGTAATTCCTCAAGTAGCTGCCATGAGACATATTTAATATTTTCCCTTGTGATCTTGGCAGAGAAATTAGCTTTGTGATAAGCTGTTAGCACAAAGAAAGACTGTGTTCCACACCAAGGGGGAGCAGAGAACTCTGCAATAACAGCAACAGAAAGAAATTAGATGAAGTGCATGGTCATCCATATAGAGTAAGAATTCCTGTGACAAGCTGGAAATTACAAATGAGGAGAAAGAAGAGGGTGTAATTAGTGCATCAGAGGATGACTGTGAGCAATCACTGTGATGTGGCACAAAGAACAGTGGGATATTCTGGGTGAGACGTTGCCAGGAAAGGCAGGGTCAGGATACAGAGTGCTAATCAGAATGAAACAATGCAAGATCTGGCCACTCATATTCAAGAAAAATGAAGTCAAAATAATGCAGTTACACAGAAGTTTGACACAGTAATAAAAATAAGAGAAACACTAAGGATGTAGATAAATCAACTCCTATGAAAAAGAAGTCACATCTGACTGACTATTAACAAGCTGACAAAAATCAATACTTTGAATATTTCTTTTACAATATCCTTTATGTGGAAATGATTACAATTTAAAATGCATTACATACTACTTTGTTTCTCTAGACATCAATTTTGGCATATTTTTCTTCTGGATATTGTTTTTTTCCATCTTCTGTTCCAGAACTATGGATACCAACAAGTTTGAAATTCATTTCAACATGAATCCTCACAAAGACAGACAAACTTATATTTTTCTCTGAGACTGGTAGGAAATTTTACAAAAATACCAGTTACCAAGGAGAAAGAGAAATGACAGATTTTTCCCTGAAGTATGTGCAACTATGAATTTGTATGGCTGCAGTCAAGAATCCTATTGTCATTCTACAGGCAAGATCACTCAAAAATCCCCAAATCCAACAATTTCACCTACTAACATCACAGACTTTGTTTTCAAGACTGGCACTAAATGTACACTGATTGTTAAAGTCAGACAATGTTAAGCATTACACAGCACTTTGTCTGCTCAATTAATCCTCACAGCTCTCCTGGCAGGTATTTTAAAGACCTGCCTAAGACCACAAAAGAAAATCAGCTGGGATAAAAGCACAGCAAAGTCCATCTCTCAGCTTGTTCACCATTAGACCATGCTCCTCTTGTAAGAAGGGATCCTGGCAAATTCCAGGGTTTATGGGAAAGAGGCTCTATTTAAACATTTAAAACTTTAAAGCACTTACTGGCATAGAAAAAAGGAAATGGGAAGAGAAAAGATGAGAAATCCAAGTTAATCCAAGAAACACGATGGCAATTGATCACAATGCAGTCTGGAAAGAAAACATAATCAATACAGAGGGGAAGAAATCAAATAAAACAGATCCAGCTCCAGTGACTGAGGCACAGATGCTCAGATTGCAGCCAGGGGTGACTAATTTGTGCTCACCCCTGCTGTATGATGAAAACTAGAAAGCTAAACATTAAGAAATGCTATCTAATATCAATATAAATCTTTCTTACAACTGTGTAAGAGTGGCAAAATGCAAATCTGAAATTGCTATTAGAATTGCTCTTCAGGTCTTAGGAAGTGCCTTACTCACCAAACACTGCTTAGTCATTGCAAGGGAGTGTTTCCATCTGTGCTCCTGGGAAATGATGTTAGCATGAAAATTCTGTTTACATTTATTGTACTTTCTAGTACTGATATTTTGATGACAAATTGATATTTTTGGTGACAATTTCAATTTGTTCCATCTATTAGGAATGTAACATTGTTAATGATAATAGTGCTAGCACTTAAAAAGCTTGTCATTGTTAATGATAATGATGCTAACACTTACAAATCTAGAAGGAAAGTACCACACAAGCAAGTATCCTAAGTACTAAGCAAATACTATTTGCATCTAGGAAATAAATTCTTATTGTTTTGTACCTAAGGAGTAACTGAAGCCAGGTCAGTATGGTTCTGTTCATACCTACAGGACAGCAATTCTGCTTTGCTATGAAAATAAGAATATTTCATATATTTTATTACAAAACTTGAGCTTGAGTTTGGGGTTTTTGGGGGGTTTGGTTTGGCTTTTTTTTTTTAAATACAGGTAGGGAGTTCCCACTCTGCATCTTGGAAAGCTGAAGTATCATAACCAAGAGCTCAAAAGTCAAGCTCCCTTATTCATATTTTAGAGTATCTTACTGCCAGCACTTTCACAGTACTTTATTACTTAGACAAAAGCAAGAATGCAAAGTCTCCTTCAAAGGGCTTAGAAAAAGGTTCAGAGGTGTTAGAAAGTCTTCCAACGGCTTAGAAAAAGGTTCAGGAAAAAAATCTTGAAAATTTTTTTGAATCTTGAAAAACTTTTTGAGTTTCCTCATTCTGCCTTCCAATTTTAAGATTGTTCAGCCTCTCACAGGAATATCTTTGAGATATTCTTGGGAATTACTTGAATACAGATCCTCCTCTGTGTCCTAAACTTGCCTTCTGGAATTCATATAGCTGGTATAATATTTTAAAAAGTATTCAATAGGTTACATCTGTATTTGTCCAGCACTGAGGAAGAATGATATTCCAATTTCTTTCCTTTTCTCCTCAGACAGGTCAATGTGACATAGAGGGCACTTGACCCCCTGCCTTTCACAGGCAAGGGAGTCACTCCAAGTATTAAAAACATACACATAAATGTACATCTGATCTTTAAACACCAAGGTCAAATCAAACTCTCTTCTCTTTCAGATACTATTAACTTTGAGAATATGAGACATTTTTCTTTCCAACTTAGGTTTCATTGAGTTTTAATTCTAATTTATTTTGATATAAAGGATTCCCTTCTTGAGTTCCATTTTTTGATAAAAGTTTTCTTAACATTTTCCCCCAGAATTTAAACTCTCCTTTCTTCCCAAGGTTTAGATGACATTATAAAAGGAATGCTGTTTCTTTAAAGCTGACACAGTGAGAAGGAGCAGGCTGTCTTAGATTGCAGGCCATTTCATTTCTCATAAGCATGCTATCATTAGCTACCTTTAGGAGAATGAACTGTATTGATTGGCTCAAATCAAACCTGTGACCTGGTGGCAGTATTAGCTGTTACAGAGCATCAGCTCATCATGAATCTTTCATTAGGCAGCAGGATCCGAGAAGCAGCAGCAGTCACACCACGCTTACTCTCTCGAGTGATGCCACCACAGAGCTCTCCCTTATTGGATCACAGCAATTACTGCCCTTACAACACAGCTCCTGAAAGCCTTATCAAATTCCCTCCCAGCGATGGCAAGCTTACAAACAATCATGTGCTGTTTCTGGGTGAGGACATCACAAAATTACACCAGAATGCAGTAAACCCAAGCCATTTGCAATTAAACATGTGACCCTTGTTTCTGAGATGATACATCTTCATTTACAGCATATGAAGTCTTTTACAGAAATCCCAAATACATCAAATTAAGGTGTCTTAAAAAGTTCCAGCCAAAGAATAGGTAGGTGAGCGCCAAATGACATTTCTGCCTGGGAGGAATGAAGCAGAACCTCTGGTATCTGGATTGCTGGCATCTCAGTGCTGTGATTTAAAGAGCCAGGAAAGAACTGCAGGCAAGCAGCAGGAGAAAGATGTGTCTGTTCCCAAAGACCTCAGCACTGCTGGAACTGAGCCCAAAAGGGAATATCAGTTGTTATTTTCAGCTCAACAGCACATCATGACAAGGTTGGGAGGAGCAAAAGTTGGAAATTGTGCACCTCTAACAACACATGCAAATATTGAAAAGATTAACATTTTAGTGCCTCTGAGTGAAGATCCTTTACATACTGCAACTGGCCTATAAATCCACAGATCCTGTATTTCCTCAGGTTTACAATATAAGGGTTGTGTGTCTAAGCTATTTTCTGCAGCCATATAAAAGCAGCATTAAAATCCAAACACAAGACCCATTAACCTCAGCAACCATTAAAATAAAAAGGCCTAGCAAAGGGCAAAATAACTCCCTATTTGAAGAGAACTTAAAGACCCATAATGCAGAAAGGTTCTTACTCATGCAGTTTAAAAATTATTCTGGCTAAATCACATTGATTTGATCAGGGATATAGAAAAGCAGCATGCACAGCACATCTGAACATAATGCAACCACCTCACTACTGCCCCAGGCAAGGTGGTGAACCCCTTCTTGTCCCACAGGTGTTACAGCTCCTACAAACACCACCCATGGCCACTCCCCTGGCAAGCCCAAGAGCTGTCCCCCATCAGGATGGCTGTGAAAGGACTGGCAGCCTACACAGAGTATCAAAATTAAGATTAAGACCTTTTCCCACATGGAAAAGACACATCCAAGATAGGCAGATTCAGGTAAAATACAGGACAGGTAGGTGTGGGCAATGCTCTAAGTTGTGGGTTCGTCTCATCATGGGCAGTACAAAATGTCAGTGTCTCACTTACTACACAAACTCCAGTGGTTCAGAGTTTGGAATTCTCTCTTGAAAGGTAATTTGAGCTTTAGGAAACTCAAGGGCCTCCTTTTTTATTATGCTGTTGACTTGGGCACTTAGTTTTATCTCCTCTTGTGTTCAGCAGGGAACATCTATCATTGCTCTCTCAAGTCCCTCCAGCCAAGCACACAATTGGCAGAACCAAAATAATACTACCCTAATTCATATTACATACTCCATACGACTTTGCATTATTAAAATCAATCCCTAGTCTCATACACCTGGTTTGTGATAACAGCAAAAACTGGCAAAGTGAGCTGACAGAGATTTTTGTAAGAAGCAGATTCACTGTACAAATCTGGACTTGGTATTTATCATCAAAAAATCAGCCTTCACTCACCTCAAAATATTTCATCATGTTGAGGCTTTCCAGTGAGGAATATGAACCTTGAAAATATTTGAACTCTCATGGACTGGTTTAGTTCATGCACTCCTGTTCTCTGGAGCTACCAGACAAATTTTGGTAAGATACAAGTACTATGAATAAAAAAAAAGAAAGCACTGCTGAAAAATTTCTCAAATGTGAACATGCCATTCCTAAGGAAAAATTAAGACTCCTATGAGAGGAGGAAAATACATGAACACTTCCAAGAGAAAATGAAAAAGGACAAGATACGATTATGTATCTTTAGCTGCACATAGCACATACTAATTTTTTTAAATACTGAAATTTTGTTTTTTCCAATAGAAAACTATGCATCTTTCATAGCCTTCCTGTGCATTTACATTACAGAATTTAACATTTTAGCAACAACAGTTGATTACAACAAATTTTCCAAATTCTAGCACTACAATTGTCAGGCTAACATGCCTTAGGCAAAACTGCAGGCCAACAGATAAGACTTCCTGGGTGACAGCCCTATGTCTTGACAAAATGCAGTAATCATAATGTTAATAAACCTAAAAGCCTAAATAATATTGAAACACACAAGTATGAAGAATTTTAAGCAGTGCAGCTATCTTAGAAGTTATCAGCATCCATGGGGCAAACGGCAACAACTGTGTCACACAAGTGTTTTGGTTGGGGAACTGAATATTCCAACTGAAACAGCAGAAATCCTTTAGGCAGCTATGTAAACACAATTCAGGGATACAGAGGTTAACAACCTTGAAAAGAATCTTTGCTCACCACAAATGGCTTGTTTCCAAGACACCTCTGTATCACAGCTTTGCACTGCACCTTCCCCAAATACTGAATTCCTAACACAATTCCTAAAGTACAGACAAGGTCGGTGGATGCTTCTAATCCAAGTTTTTATTGAATGTTGTTTAGTGAATGTTGATCTTTAAACCCAGAAGCTTCTTGCACAAGGAGGCCTTGAAAATAAAGACATAATAGCTGCACTTTTGTAAATGAAATTACTCTCAGGCTCTTGCTTGTTTGGCTGGAAAACAAAATTGAATGAAGCAGCTCATCTGCTTCACAACAAGATGACAAGAATTCCTTTCATACTAAGAAACACTTTATATTTGAAATATCACATTTTCTGACATCCAAAACATCCTACCAGAATCCTCATTTCACCAATCCTAATTTCATCCATTTCTCCAACTGTTACTTCTCTTGTCATTCATTATTCCTTACCCCCAAATTACAAGTCCCTGTCTTTCTGTTTTACATGGTGGCTTCTAACTTTCTTTGCTTGACCATCCTGAAATGCTCCAAGGAGTTAAAGCACATAAAATTAAATAAACTTAACAGAAACTAGATCTGTCATATATAAAGACACTCAGTTGAAAAATTCAAAATTATACTGAGAATATTCCTTGGAGTTTTGGAATAAACAGTGTGGCTTCATTAAAATATTAAGACACTGCAGTCAGAAATGCTCCTGTCTTGGATGTTAGACCTTACTTTGCTCAGAGAGTATCACTGGTATCATCCCGTTGAATTAATAAATACAGCTGAATACATTTACTGAATTTTGTCAGAAGCCTGGCAGCAAGTTCACTGCAAAAAGGAAATCCTTTGGAAAGCCTGTGTAATGATATCTTTCTCAATATATAATCAGGGCAGGAAACAAAAAGTGTGACCAAAAACCCACTGGACTTCAGCTCATGTCAGAGAAGGACATGATTTATGCTTATATATGGATGACAGATTATCACATGAAGGGGACGGTAATTTATTTCTCATTTGATAGAGTGAATTTAATCTCACAAAACCTCAAAAAGTAGTCCAATAAAATTTTTGTATTTGATTCTGTTCAGAACTCTTATTTACAGACTTTGGTCTGCCTTTTTCATGTTTATCAGAGAACAATCCCTTTCCAATTCTTTTCAGAAAATTCCAAACTCACAAAGGCTCAAACCAGAAATGAAACAAGGAGGAAAAATTAACTTGTCTGAGAGAACTTCCATTAATTCACAGTTCTCATCAGATCAATACAACCAAATCTTGGGTTCCTAGACTTATCCAGCCTGATTACTGGCTTTAAAAATCTTATATGGGTGATGCAATACTTAAGTGTTGTAAAGGATTTAATTGTTAAGGACTGACAGAGCAGAGCATTTAAGCAAGTAAGCCTGATGAAGTAAGCAACTAAATATGAGATGTGACTTCCATGAAGAAAGTCACTCTAGGAGAAGTTTAGCAGAGGTTTCTACAGCCTACTTTCAGACATACAGGATTAGAGGAGGAGGAATAACCCAGAGAAGGCAAAAATATATTTAATGTGTTATGCAATTAGGTAAAGCAGGGTATAAAAACCTAAAAACCTATTTAGTACATTCACCTATGAAAACCTGAAAACAGTTTTGTCAGGATCAGTAGCAACTGTATATGATATTAAGAGAGCAAGGCCTGATTGAAAATTCCCACATTGCATCTTATATGGTGAAGTACTGTGCTGCAGCCAGAGTAACTGAGGGTAACAGGACCTGATCCATTCATAGAACATTTTTCCACAGCCAGCCCAGAACATCAATTCATAGACAGAACATTTTTCCACAGGCATACATTACTAAACTGTATGATTGACTAGAGGAAATACTTCACAAGTACTAAAGGATGACAAAGCAGATATTTGGACTTTAGACACCAGCATTCCTTTGGAATCTGGACTGTTTAGCTTAGAACACATGGTATAAGGATGATTGGTAGTGAGAGGAATTACTGTGAACAAGTTTACACATATCTCATTCCAAAGCAGACTTTCTGCTTCGTGAAACTTCAAGTTTAATGCCAAAATAATTCACAACCCTGAATCTGAATAATTACATTGACACTAGCCTTGTCACAAAACCACGCAATTTCATTAACTGTACTATTTCAACACCAGAAATACATAGCCTGCATGTTTGTGTACGTTAGTTAGCACACATTTCCCAGACATCCACATCAGCAATTACAGTGACATCCTCTTAAAAGACTTGCAAGCATGGATGAGCACTGCTCACATACAGTGAGCAAATCACACAGATCATGAAAGTAAATGTATTTCGGGGTTTTGGATTTTACCAAGAGCTTTTGGCACAGCATAACTCCATTCCATGCTGTTATTCCTGATCACAGATTTGAGAAAAACAAAACATGCTCTCATTTACATTTCAGTCTGTGGTACCCCATACCTAGGATAGAATTTCTCCATAAACAACATTCACTCAGTAGAGCATTATTTACTAACCAAGAGTTGGAGAATGCATTAAGCAATTCCTATCCAATCAACAGTGTACTTTCCAAGGACTGTGGAATATATATTCTTCAGAGACTAAGAATTACCTACACAGTGAGTCACACAAAATCCCAATACTTGCTCTCTTTCCAAAAAGCCTTACTAGAACACAAGACTGAAAAATAAATACTTACTGTAAATGGCTGTTGGTTTTGTAATATGCCCTGCCATCCTATAAATCAATCATTTATAAAAAATGTTTCATTTGCATGTGACAATATGGGGCAACACCCAATACAATGAAATAAATCTATTATCTGTGCCAGGTAATTTTTCATAACTTCCCTGTATTCTTTTTCTTCATTATAGAACTTTTGATTAGAAAGTCATATAGAATACATTAAACTGGAAAATAAATCTAATTTACAACAAATAGGAAATATCAAATTCATTGGAATAGCAGTAAGTTATAGACAAAAAATGGTATTTTTATATGTATTCATACATATGCATAAATAAATTACTTATTACTAAACTGTATGATTGGTGTTCATCTAGAGCCCCAGCTTGGTAAAGAATGGATACTGATATAGTGTTTTTTTAAAAAAACAAATAATTTGTCAAGCAAAATATAGTGATTTTGACATTAGTTTGTGAAAAATCTGGCAGAAGAGATAGGGTTTTAGATTAGCATAGGCACACAAGGGGCATTACTGGATGGTTACCCTGAGCAGTTCTGTATATATTTTGAGATGTATTTGATTCAGCAGCTATACTTTATAACTATGAATAATGTATAACACATTGTGTTAAGAAAAATATTGAATCCTAAACTTATATCATCAGTGGAACAGAACTGCCTGTTTTCATGTGAAAAATTAACATTGTCAGCTAAAAGAGATGGCCATTTGAACAGCAACTAAAAGGAGAAGTGCAGAACTCTAGAAGGAAGATTTATCTGGGCAGGATTAATATTTGAAGAAAATGTCTGTTCAGCATTCAGATCAATAAAAGAAGTGGCACTGTACATCCAGCACAGGGAACAAGAAGAATCCATAAATCCTGTTTTCCCAGGACATAGTTATACTCATGCCAACAGGACCTCCCAGTGCAGGGAGCCAAGAGGTAAAATAAGATTCTTGAGGATGGCCATGGATATAGATACTCAGCAATGAAGGGAAGAGAGAGACCACCTTCACATGGGAAACTGCACTCCATCAGCTCCCAGAAGAGCATTCTCATGAAGCCAAATTTGACTTTTTTTGAGACGTTGATAGGTATATTTAGATTAAATGATACCTAGACTAGAAAACTTCAGGTGACTTAGAATTCTAACAAGCCTCTTTTTCTACTATAAATAGTGAGGTTCAAATTCTTACCTGTTGGGAATGAGTGAATTTAAGAGTGTAACTAAATCCCTTATGAATTTAAGTCAAGCACTAAACATGAATTCAATATGGCCCATTTCTGTTTTACATCCTGTACTGCTTGGTATGTCACTTCCCTACCAAAAAACATCACAGAGCTATCTCTGGTTGATCCACACATGACTAAATCTGGGTATGTGCAAAAAGAATTCTGTAATTAGAATGTCCAGAATTACACAAGATGCATGCATCATAAGGTCCTTCTAAAGTTACTTTACATCCTCTTGTGTACATCATCGTTTAGAATTTTAAAAGCATAGATTGCAACTGACTTACTTTCTGGTTTCATGCAAGATGTGTTCATACTGGCATACCATTTTTTTTCATAAGAAAAAGCTTTTATACTCCTTTAGCCTGAGTGGCTTTTATCCTACACCAACAGAAACAATAAAATCAAAGAGAAACAGAAGTTTCTCCAAGAGCTGTCCTCATAAAGGAAAGAATTATGTTAACTCACAGTAATTATAAATGCAGTCATAACACTGTTTGCAATATAATCTAGACATGCCTGTTCTAGCTTTGGAATAATTTCCTGGGATACTTGCAGAGATCTAGGTGGGGCAGCAAAGAGCACAGGGATGACTGGCAAAATGGTCTATTTTGGGCAGTGGGAAGCTCAATGGAATTGAAAGCTTTACAACAACAGTACTTTACAACAAAAATACAATTTGAATCCTTACACAAAATTAATAAATCAAATGCACAACTACACTTCTTCTTAGTCTTCAACATGCTTGGATGATCAGTGCCCTCACTTCCCTAGGTTTTGCCTTTATGTTTACTGGAATTAATACTTTCATTCTTCAAAAGGCCCATACATGGATAAAACTGGAATTTCCAATCAACCATTACTATTTGATCCAAGATACACAATCTCCTTCAGGCTCCTTTGAAATTCAGTATTAGATTTGATTTTGTTGTAATCTTAGCTCAAGTTGCAAGTTAAATATTGACATTAATTTCCTATCTATGCATTTAAAAAAACCCAGCAGCATAGCTTGATATGACACTGGAAAATTAAATGACAGGTAAAGGTCAATTGACACAACTTGTCAGTTGCTCACACCACAAATTCCTGCTTACAGCACTCATATGCTATTCGAGTTTCACAGATATTCACAATTCCTAGCACCTCTCCAGAATAAACAATCCTCTAATAATTCCAAGGATCCACCAATAATAACTAAGACAGCAGCAAAATCCACTGTAATGAAAAGAATCAGGAAATGTGCACCTGAGTCCACCCTGCCACACAAAAATGAGTGGATTTCTTGTACAGACACATTATCTCACCGCCGCTTTGCATTGTGGTGACTCTTTGGGCTAACAGGAGGACACGAGTTACACAGCAGGAAAAACCCCAGTGCCATGCTCTGGAGTCACAGTGATTTTCCTTACTGTGTGATTTCTCTCAACACCTACAGACTCTCACACCAACTCAGATCCGCTGCTCTTCCATGCCAGCAGAACAACGTAAGGGAAGTGGCCTGTGCCTCCCTCAGTGAGGGTCAGGGCCATGACAACTATCAGCACAACTCAGGGCAGCCCTCCAAATTCCCCAGTGTTACTCCTGATGCAGTCCTTATAAATTATTCCAGGAGAGCTGGCCATAAAGCCATTCCAGGCTGTCTGCACATAAAAGCATTCTGACTGCTCAAATGACTCCTGTGCTCAGGCCATGTACAGGGGCCAGGAATGCAGAGATGCTGTAGTGGCTATGAAAAAAGGAGGAACGGTGCACAGGGAGGAAGACAAAACCTTTTTGCTCTCTTGCCTCATGTGCAGATATCAGGGGACAAAGCAGAAAAAACCACTCCTAGATGTAGAATTGGTATAGGATTATGCTTCCATGTTAATAAAACAAACAAAAAATCCAGAACATTTCCCCCTCTATTATGGTTATTAGCTATTTCTTTTTTTCCTCGGGTAGGAAATGAGACTTTAAGCAAGAAAAACACTGATACTTAAGGTAAAAGAAGATCCATCAGAAAATTTTCCTTCTAGAAACTCAATCTGTAAGTAGAGACATCAGTACAATATTCTAAGACATGCTTTGTTATCTAATTGCCTCTTAAAGTGACATTACTGTGCAGAACAAAAATGCACTCTACAATCTACTTCAATACATTTCTTTTCCTAAGTCTAAAGACAACAGCAACATTAATCAAAGAGATAGTAAGTAATTCTGCTACAGAAAAAGTAGCTCATCTTTCCTAAGAGATATAATGATTCCTTATACTGACTTTTATCTGTATCCTATCCTGACCTGTTTTCTATTCCATCATGTGGAATTATTGAGGGATGCACATAGCAAAATGTAAGAAACAGCAGAAGACACCTCATAGAGCAAGAAACTCTGAAAAGGAAAAAAAATGGTACTCTGATCATGTTCATAATTCTTCTTTATATGATTTTCAAAACACACTTTATGTATCCTGAGAATCACAGACTATTTAGGAGGTACAAACATTACCAAACCTGCACGAACCCTCAAAGTGACAGTGCTTTGCAATGATACAAGTGGGTGACCAAGACTATATTGTGCATGTTGTAAACAAATTTTAAGGTAATTTAGGTAATGAATTAGTAAGGTAACCTAAAAACACATGACAAGCTGACACTTTATCTCCTCAGTAAGACAATACTGTCCAGCAAATACTGGTTGGACGTTTTCAACTTTGTCCAATGTTACATGACATTAATATACAAGAAGTGATAGACATTTTGCTCCTAAAATAAGAAGTAACAGTGTAGCATGGGTACCTCCCCCAGATTTCACAACTAAGAAAGGAACACTACAGGTTACTGCTTTGCTTTGCTACAGTTCACTTATTTCCAATAGGTTTTGAAGGTGTTTGAACAGGCAGTGCTCTCTCACAGCAGCGCTGTAGGGTATTTCCTGAAGCAGGAGAAGCCAAATGAGTGTTCCTTTCTGCAAAAATCGAGTCACAGCTACAAACCTTTACGCAACAAGGGCCCCGCCCTTTGTGCCCTCCCGCTCCCAGGCTGCAGCAACCTTCGGCAGGCTGCAAGTCGAAAGTCGTGTTGAGAAACCAAACAATGAAATCAGCAACTTTTGTAACAGGTCACATGAACCTGTGACCATGACTTTGAGAAAGTTCTAAGTTTAGCAAACGTTGTATCTACTATTCTAATAATGAGACAAGGAGGTCTTGTTTACAGGGTTTATTTATAACACTGTGTAGGATTGGTGGGTTCAGCCTGAAAATAAAAATGAGGTATTACTGGGAACTGACTAACAGTGCCAACGGCCACTAATGGTTCTCCATTATTATGTGTGGGCTCATAGTAGGAACAGCAGGGAATTAATCAACACAGGCTTGTTATGTCATACAGTGACCAACTAACCCAAGTCAATGGAGAGATTTGTGCTGCTTTCTATTGCACTTGGATCAAACAAGCCACAACGCAAAACAACCCAACCCCAAACCCATTGATATCAAACCCTTGGGTGCGTGCTAAATGAGGACAACTGAAGTTCCCAAACTGACACATCGTCTGCGAACAGCCAGATCCCCAGACTGGGGAGCACTCACAAATAGAGTTAATTGCCAGTAAATCTGGCAGCTGTTTCAGCTTTATGTAGGTCAGAGTTTATAGAGCCAGGCTTTGCAAACAGTGCTAGAAACTCTTGTCACTGTTAGAGACCTGTTAATGAATCTGCTAACACCTATGGTCTATTCACCCAACAAACTGACGTTGTTTAACACACTCTTGCCTTTCTGCAAAGGGTTAACACCGCCAAATAGAGGGGGAAAAATGTATGAACAAACCTAAAGAAGCAGCAGCCTGAAGCCTTTGCTAAATGAACACACCCTCTGTGCAGCTGGACTGCACTGACAGAGCTATACAAGCACCTAAATGCCAACTGCAGTTTGAACTACTCTATTTCAAGCTGTAATTACATTTTTATGGTCAGTTTATATTCTTACCAAATTTAGCTAATGGAATAGGGTGAGACTATTGTACATGTTTAGAAAATGATGGAGGCAAAGAACCAGAACTTGCCAGTTTCAAAAATGTTTACCTTTATACAATGCAACACGAGCTTTTATATTGTCTGTATATTCCAACTGTGCCTCAAAGGCCCAAACCAGACACACTGTCGTGACATATGGCTACCATGAACTTACTTTCAACTTTGGGATCTCTCCATGTGCACAATGAGATGGAATAGGCATCCACAGCACACTTCAGAAAAGGACTGATTGGATTTCCAGTGTCATATGTAATGAGGGCTCTTCACAGACCACAAAGCTTTTGAGAAAAGCTATCTGAAGATACCAAAAAGGGTACGGGTGGCTTTCAACATGTTCTCTGTGTATTGTGTCATACAATGAAAACAAAAGGAGAACAAAAGGAGGGATTGAAAATATTTCTTCCTCTGTGTGACTTCTCTCCTTTTATTTACTTCAATTCTGGGAGAAATGCTCTTTGATAAATCTAAGTTCAGCAAAACCAGGCAAAGACCACATGAGTCCTCTTCCCAATCCTATAAACACCAAAACTCCTGTGACTGAATGATTCAAGAGTTAATGATACAACACATTAAAGGGACAGTTTACAGGAATGAACTGTCCAAATTGTAGGTCTTACTAAGAATATCATCATAATAAAATATTAGTTAAAAAATGCTAGAGAACACAATTAACCAGAAACTGCCAAGTTCATCCTTGAGAAACATTGACCCTGTGTGTGTATGTGTGTGTCTGTGCCTGTGTGCATGTGTGTGAAATATCAAAGTAAAAAACTCCAAGTAACATTCCTTGCTGCTCTTCTTAGAAATTATATAAATCTACACTTATGGCATTTAACACATTCCAATACCACTATGTCCCACCTCTGCCCGGGCCTTGTGTAGAACGTTCACAAGGGAGAAGAGACTAAGATTGAGGACACAGGTTATCTCCACTTGGAGGGTTTGCAGGGAGCAATTACTGGGACAGTGAAAGTTTTATAACAGGAAGGTACTCCTGAATCAATGCAACTAAGTGTGGAACACTTCCACAACACTAATTGTTTTTCAGTCCTAGAATCACTGTTACCCATCATCAGCTACTTGCTGACAGCCTCTTGTGTGCTCAGTGAGAATGGATACGGAAATCAAGATTTAACCAAGCCTTTAAAACAATTGCTGAAAATAAAAAGAGTCCTTATTTGTGTTAAAGATCTAAATCAAACATGATTTATTTTCTTTTACACAGAGGGTCATTCTATTCTGTATCTAGATTTTCATTGCAGCACTCAATGCTCACTTAATGTACAAGATTGCAGATTCTTGCCCACTTAGAAATAGCAAAATAACACTTAGAACACAGATTTCCTCAATACACAATCAAGAATACTGATTAAAAAAATGCGTTACCTCCTTTTATGGTTCAAATGTACTATAAAAAGGTTCCCATGAAACATCTGGTTTGTATTCACACCAGTTTGGTTTAAATACATATGTCAACAGATAATCCTCATATTCCAAGTCAAGTGAAAACAGACCTTTTCAGCAAATTCAGCCTCACCCGAATTCATTCTGAAATAAGTGATAATTTCCACTTTATTTGGTGGAGAAAATCATCCCCTAGTGCTAAAACTTTCAATGAACTTCAAAATCTTAACTTGAATAATCAGTTCTTACCTCATCCTCTTATCACTATCTCAGTGACAAAGGAATATATGATAAGGGATCATTAAGTAAACAAGCCTGTGCCTTTTTAGATTTGAAATTCTATTTTTCAGAGAACTGACACCAAGCATAAAAATTAATCATAATAACTCTTATTACAGATGCACTCTTACTTTCAACAGCTGAAAACAGTTTCTTCTCAGTGCAAAATGACTTAGCATTTAAACACAACAGCAACCATGAAACAACAAAACTCTGCAGCACTTCTCAAGAAGCAAAAGGATAAAACCTGGCTTCCTTCATCTGCATTTTCAAGCCCTTACAAAGACTGCAGTAAAGACAGCATAACCCAGGAGGTAGGAAGAGTAGAGTACTCACTGTAACCAGAGCTATTAAAAGCAACCTGAATCAGAGAAGTTAAAGCAAAATCAGAGTTAGTTTTAAGTCATCTGTTTAGTGTACTAGAAAAGTTAAAAAAATCAGGTTTTTTCCAGATTACAAAGGACCTTTAGGACATAAGCTACCATAACAAGTTATTTTAATTAATCTTTCTAAAATAGGCATATAGATAATATGAAAATTAAATCAAAGGAAGTTTTTTGTAGAGTTTTGAGTAACATTCAAGCACTATGCAATTCAATCCTTAAAAATAATTTCATTTTTGTAACACAAATTTAAAAGCCAAAAAAATCAACTTATAATTAGGCATGTGGCAGCATCAAAATGCTTTTTCAAAAGTAATTTAGTGACGTTACTGGGATGGGGGAGGAACCAAGCTTTTGCAGGAAATCTCTCAGTTCCAGAAAGTATGCCAAATTAGACAGAAGCTAATTAGAAAGGTTTAGAACACCTTGTTTTTACAACAACTCAGACATAACAATCAATCTGTGTGAAGAAAGGAAACCAAGAAGGAGCAAACTGTGCCACCCAAAACCCTCCACACCCAGTTGTGCATCATTTCAGTTAGCAAGAAATGTCACTGAGCTCCACAGGGACAGGGTCATGCCCCACTTGCAAAACAACTTTACCTTACCTTCACTGCTTCTAAATGTACGGCAGAAAGAAGATACCATCTCAGAACCATTCAATTGAAAATATTTTTTAAGGTCCAAACATGTAGAAAAGTCAACAAAATTAAATTCTCATAGGGCAACTTCTGATAACCTTTAAATTTATTGCCATGACACGTGTTCATGCATTGGTTTTGCCTCTGCTGTGCTTTCAACTGAATGAGCAACAGATTTAGGAATTCTGCTAAGTACTGTGTTCACTAGAGAAATGTTCCACAGTGCACAGTGCCCCATTGTTTATGGAAGTTTCAAAATGGTAATCATGATCTCCTGAGTTCATTTTCAACATCTCACATTTGATTAGGCATTCCAAGGCAAAAGACAAATTCCCAAGAATTTACTAACCTAAACAGTTACAAAAACAGGAGCCTTTGGGGAAAACAATGAGGTTTTTGCTTGTTTTAAACTTCTTTACACAACTGTGATTGCTTGCAAAATGTATTTCTCATTGTGATTTACAGTATACCACAGATGTTTCTTTGTGAACTTTAAGTTATCCACGTTTTTTAAATAACAGCTGAACACCAGAGTCCCAGTCCACTGACAGTCCTAGATAAACGCAAGTAACACTCCAGAGCAAACAGAAAAAAAAAAAAAAAAAGACCCAGTGGATACAGAGGAAGCAACAAGAAGTTTTGGAAGAAACAAACAGAAGAGAACAAAAGTTTCAAAGAGCCTGAGCTGCTGCATCAAGGAGATTTACGTGAAACATTCTGACTTTACCCTCCTGGAAACTTTGATCTAAGGGTGGAGAGTGAGGTGGGTGAGGACAGGAAGGATTAGAAGGGAGAACAGAGGGCTTAATCTATTTCTGAATTTTGAAAGCCATATTAATGTAAGTTTTCAAGTTGCACTGTGGGTACGCAGCAGTGGCAATAACAGAAAGTTCATAAATTCTGTAATTCATCCTGTCATGACAAACATTACCAGGTTACAATCCTGCACTGACCTTAAGCACAGGCTAGGTTAAGTAACAAAATGTCAATTAGAAATTAACAGACTTTTGAAATATTTTCATATTACATAAAAAGCCATGATGGCCTCATTATATGAATTAAACTGATTAAATCCCAGTAAACCATCAGAAAAATCTTTAGAGTTGAATGCTTTAAACTCTTCCCAAGATTTAAGAGAGAAATAAAAAGGCACCTTTTTTGCTAAGATACCCAAATTTTCAATCATGTAATAAATGCCACAAACAGAATAAATACATTTGTGACACTACTAGACCACAGTAGAATCTGTGAAAACTACCTTGTTTCAGTTCATTGAGATGCTGCAATGGCTGCTCTGCAGAAAGCAGTCAATGGTCAAAAGAAACAGGTGACACCTTTGATGTGCAATTTCTAATTCTCTCAGGTATTTACATGATTACCAGCCTTAACATTATGCTCACCACGTTGCCCTGGTGGGCATGATACACCTCCTTGTCTTTGTCAGAAAGCATTGAAAAACTTACCCCATAAATTTCTTGCTCACATCTTTACTGTTCTACCTGAAAAGAGGAGTCATCATCATCACTGACAGTTCTGCTTTCCTCAGAGAAAGGAAGTTATCATCCAAGGAATGAGATAAAGTAATTCCTTTATTTCTCAAAAAGCCATGAATTCTTTATTTTGGTGCTGCTAGAAACACAGGAGACTCCCATGAAGAAAGTGACAGGATACTGACTTAGTGCCTATGCCTAAGGGCTGTTCATAATTAACAAGGGCTGTTCATAATTAACAGCAGAACTGCACATACTTTTTTAAAATCTTTTTTTAAACATCAATGTTCTCATGTACCTTCACCATCCAGACTATCCCTTCTTCTACAAAACTTCTAGAAAAACTTCTGTCATGTCCCTTCTTGACTGCATTTCCCTCATTAGCTGCAGAGCAGTGTAATAAATAGCTCTAAGGGTAACTGCCATTCCCCACCTTGCATAACGTAAGCACCTAATGAGAAAATGGGATCTCAAATACATTTCAGATGCATCACGCTTCCTCCAGAATGAAAAAGCCACAGTGCAAGAACCAACTTGACATTCAGCCCTGGATCATACCACAAGGAAATCCTCGGGATTGTGAAGGAGAATAGCGTGTTCAAGTCACAGAAGAAACTCCCAATTAATTTTTTGAGAACTCCCACAAACCAGGAGTGCAACACTGCCAAATCTCCTCTACAGCCACAGGAAAGGTACAATTATCATTTAGCAACAAAACAGCAACTCCTCCAGGCAGAGCTAAATCACAAACTGAGCTAAATCACAATCATACTGAGAAACAGAAATCACTCCTCCTTTCACTCTGCCCTCAGGCTTATAATTAAAGGGAACTCAAGAGAGATCCTCTTTATTTTTATTCCTTGAAAACAAAGAGCCCTGTTGAGTCAGGGAATCCAGCTTCCACCAGAAACTTCTTCTAGTCTGCCCTGAGAAATGGTTTCCAGACATAGAAGGCAACAGAAAAATATGGTGCCTTTTTAAAAATAACATCAATAGATCCCTGTTAAATGCCTAAGAATTCAGCCTTAATTATGCTGAAAAGCTAGATGTTTTCAGATAAAAGGGAGACTGACACTTAAAAGTGAAGAGGGGCCATCATGGAACTTGAATAGTTGTTAATTATTACCTGTAAGAAAGCAAAAGGCTGACAGGAAGACAAAATTAGGTGCCAAATTCATGTTTCTGCTAAAACCACAGTTTTTAAGTGTCCACCTGGGTTAAAAAAGTTAAGCTCTGAGCTTGTTTTGGAGGTGCTCTATTAGTCCACTTGGACTGCTTTGTGAAAACATTCTGCTAGCAGACCATTTCTGTCCTTCAGCCTGTGGGAGCCATCCCATGCCTGCTGCTGCTTGGGTTCATCCCAATAACTTCCATCAGGACACTCAGCACAGTGAGCAAACACCTCCCATTGTGGGATGAGAACCAGCAGAATCCACAGCTCTGCATCGAGGGAATTTCTGATGCAAGCCTCCCACCCAGACTGACACTGCCCAGGGCTCACAGACTTCCTGGAAGGTTCTTTCTGATAGGAGGCACCACCTCAAAGCCATGAAGGGCACATGGAAAATTCCAGGAAAGCTTCACTTCAAAGCACAGGCCTTTTTTTTTCCTAGGTTAAGAAGATTATTTAACTATTTTGCAGGGAGGTTCTAGCATAGGCTAGTGCTCTACTGCAGAAATGTACACTCAGTACAGGCTTTCTCTGCAGGTTACAGTAAGCTTTGAAATTTTATTCTGGTGGCTCACTCAGAAACCTGTTTTATTGTCAGCATACAGTCATCCAGGTGACTAAACAGTGAAGTAAGCATTGCAAATTCCCTCCTCAGAGGAGATGCTGTGTAATCTCCAGACAGCACATCCAGGGCTGCTCTGCTGCACTTCAAGCAGTTATCTGTGCAACTACACCTTTATGGCTCCAAACACAGCTCTGTTTGACAGGTGTGTCCCTAGCAGCATGTAACCAGGAACACCTCAGTGGAAAACCAGCAGCTATTACATTTCTAGAAGCTAATGAGTAATCCAGGTTTTTGACAGAGAACACTATTTTAAGAACAGCACAAATCTACTGATATGGTTTTCCAGAATGTCTTTTTAAAGGCAGCTGAAGGAGAAAGGTTTGTGCTCCTGAAAGCTTGCCCACTTCTCTCTGAATGACTCAATCTAATAAAAGACACAGCCACTCTCTAATAAGCACACCATCCTCCCTTGGAATGCTCTGGGACAGCACAATTCTGCTCAGGTTTGCATGCACCATGACATTGCTACTCTGCACAACAAAGCCCTCCAAATGCCACACTCAACCTTCACAGACAGATGCCACAATACCACAAAGGCTGAAAAAGAACTGCTAACTTTGAACTGTGCACTGGCACACAGAAAGGGCTGAACCTCCACTTTCTTCAATTTTCCAGTCGAGACTTTGGCTAAGCCTACTCAAAACCACTTGGGAATAATCCCAAATTAACTATTTGGTGAAGCTCTAGAATGAAAATATCCCTAATTTAGATTTAGTTCGGTCTATATTTATTTCAACACTTATCTTTCAAATAAAAAAACCCCCAAACTTAAGGGTGGGAGCACACTGATGCAGACACATCAGCCCTATGGGGACAGAACCTGGCACACTCAGTTCTGCCTTCTGGAAACTTCAACTGACTTTACAGCTCCTCTCCAAGGACCTTTATTTGGTGTTTTATTTGGTGCTGATTGTGCAACTCTCAGTGAACTTTTTCTAGATCTTTCACATGCTCACAGTGACTAGTATACCAGAAATTACTTGTTGATGATGATGGTGTTCCTTGTTTCACATGATCCACCACATTTTCTTTGAACATGAACAGTTTGGGAAGATGCTGCCTCAAATTAGAGACCTATTTGCTGTCTGGTCTGTCTAGAGAAAGCAACAGCTTTGGGAGACAGAGAGTCAGTCACTGACTTTTATGAACAATTTCACAAAAAGAACCCAACTAAACCAACCAACCACAAACCACAACCCCCCCTACCCCCATTCAGAAGGGATCAAAGAGGACCCAGCAGCTTTTTCATACCCAGTAGCGAAATACAAAGAGTTACAGTAAAGGGTATGTAAGCCTTGCCTACCAAATATTACTATTAAAAGCTTACACGTGGCCCAGTACCCTTTCACATTATCTGATTTTTAGAAAAAAGACGAGGCCGGCTCCAGCAGGGGACTGTAAACAATGCCAGGCTTCAGCCTTTCACAGAGCCCATGACCACAAAGGCTGTGAACATCCTCGGCTGCTCTGGAGGGTGAGTGGCACAGAAATGAGCCAGCATCCTTTCAACATTCTAGAGAGAAGCTGCTGCTGTCATTGCCGCAGTTGAGAGAGCCACCGTAATATCAATGGCATCCTTGACACGGCACTTATGTAACAATTAATTGTGGGGAATGTGTTCCAGCGGGCGCAGGAAGCATCCCCCGGGGGAAGGCATTGCTTGTGTGTACAGGGAGCGCCGGGCAGGCTCAGGAGCAGCCGGCGGTGCTGTTTGCCCTCGCACGGAGTTATCCCTTCCCTGAGCACCCCGCGAGCGGAGCGCGGCCAGCGGCCCCCTGGCTCGTGCCGAGGAAAGGCGAATCCCCGGCACGGCTCAAGAACGCCCTCGCTGTTTCAAGGGCCGTCAGTCGCGGGGCGCTGCCGGCGGGCGCACGCCGAGGCGGGGCTGGAGCCAGGGCTCAGGTTCGGGCTCCCGCCGTCAGCGCCGCCATCCTGAGGGGGCCGCCGCGCCCCGCACGTGACGTGACGCCGCACGCCCGACAGCGCCGCATGACGTCACCGCGCCCGGCTTCCCACCGGCGACGCCTATAAATAGCCGCGCAGGCGCGCGCCCGCGCCGTGACGTCACGGCGGGCGCGGCCCCGCCCCGGCCGGCGGGCACGGCGCTGCCCGCGCTCGCTCACCTTCTATTTATATCGCGCCTTTGTTGCCGGGCCCGCCCCGCCGCACCGAGCGAGAGAGGCAGCGAGGGAGGGATGGCGCGGTGACGCCACCGCTTCCCGGAACGGTGACGCGGCCGCTGGAATGCGCGCGGGGCTGCGCTGCCTTAAAGGGGCAGCGCGGGGCGGCCCCGCCCGGGGGGCGGTGCTGACAGACGGGCGCAGCTGCGGCGCCGGGGGGGCCCGCACGCCCCGCACCGCCCGCCCGCGCTGTCCCGCACCCCGCGGGCCGTGCCCGGCGCCCCGGGTGGGCCCGCCCCGGCTCTCGGCCGCCGTGATGCTCCCGAGGGTGCTCCGGAGCCCTTCTCTCCATCACCGCTCCCGCCTCTGCTTCCCCCGGATCGTGGCGGGCACGGGGAGAAGGGAAGCGCCGGGTCCTGCCCCGGCGCACACATACAGCGTGTGGCCGCCTCCGTGGGGCAAACCACAAACACACATCGCTAATAAAGCCATGCTGGTTTACAGAGGAAGAACCCCTCGGTGTATTTCCTGAACGTTCCCACGCGAAACGCGAGAGAACCAAATACTACAAGTGAAGGTTTTCTGGTGATGTGTTAGGCATGAACTGTTTTACATAATAAAACACAATTTTTTTATTATGCTCCTCAGCCAGGAGCCGAGGGCTTCAAACTACAGGTGTTGTCCATAGTAGGTTATCTCTGGGTCGGGGATGTGCTCTGAAATAAAGCCCCTCACTCATTATAAGGTCGAGATGATGCTGTACCATCATATTTAGATCATGGCTCGCAGGGAAATCTGGGGGGTACTTAGTCACCTATGGCATGACCTTATATTCCCACTCAATTTAGTAACAACAGTTGGTTTCTTTTAGGACATGTGAGATTTAATTTATTAACAGTTTCTGGATAAGTGGAGGGAACTCAAAAAAGGCATGAGATGAGAGCTCAGCAGATGAAGGGGAAGTGCTCAGAGGGATGGAGCTCCCAGAGAAATGTAAGTCTTGTCTCCCTCTCAAATAGAACATTAATGGAAATGCAGTCACTTATCAATAAGAGATTTTTATTCCGTTGCCCTAGGTGATTTATTTTTTTCCCGTCTAAAATTATATGGTTATGATTTTCAATTCAGCTGTTGCCTTTTGCTTAATTTTTATTGTATAGCACAGTGGAATCTGTCAGAATGCTTAAACTCTTGTGTTCTGAGAATGATGTTTCAGCCATCTGGGGAAAAAAAACCTTTGCATTGAGATGGTATATCCTATTCATCAGGATGGCACGTGCAAATATTGATATATGTTTGACCATGTAAAATCCTGGTAGGCAAATACCAAAGTGTTGTTTGTAGTGGAACTTGCATGTTCTAGAAAGAAAGAAGTGCTGCAGCTTAGCCCTGAGACAGCCAGTGTGTCAGAGATGTTTGTCCCCTTGTCTTTAAACTCTGGAATAAATTCTGCTCTCGTTGGCCATTTGTCTGCTTTAAGCTGGGATGACATATGTTACAAGAACTTTTAGCTTGTTGAAGGACTTCTGGCTTTTTGCATTATGATCCAAACATGAGCTGAAGTGGTGGTTTTTTGTTTTGTTTTGTTTTTTTTCCCTAGCTGATCATTAGCATTAACTAAAGCAAGAAAGAGGTAAAAATAATAAAATATCAGAGGAGGTTGTCTCTGAAATGCAATCTAATTAAGATGTCAATTTAAATAAATCACTTACTGCCATTGAAATTAAATAATGAATGTGAAAAGCTGTTTATCTATGAAAGAGATCAGAAGTTTTCTTGAAAAAGTAATTGTTTAAAAATTCAGTATTTTTCATTCTTGCTCTTATAAATAATCAGGCAGGGCATTCTCTTACCAATTTTATGTTTCAGTGAATCTAAGTTTGATTGTCGCTTAAGCTTCTCTGTGAGTAATTATTATCCCAGTTTCATGTCACTCATTAAATGAAAGTTGTTTTTTCCCCTAAATCCCCTAACCTACTTCTGTCATGCCAACAGGAGCATTCAGAAACTGGCACTGAGGTGCAGCTCTGATAAAAGTTTTCTGTTTCCCTATGACTCATTTGACATTAACATAATTATGCTACAGGAGTCAAAGTGATTTTCCAACTATGAGTAATGCACAGCACCAGACCGAATGTTTACAGGACACCGAGGCATATCAGCCAGCTGAAGTAACCAGCTGCTGATAACAGCTGAAGTAAGTTGGGGAATTAAAAAGCCTTCTAGCACAATTGCCCTCCTTTGGCACTCGGTGTCCTGCGGGCTGGGAGGTGTCTGTGCCCCGCGGGGAAGGATCCAGAAGCAGGGCTGCACCCGTGGGCAGTTCACACAACAAGTTCTTCATAGTTCTCTTCCCACTTGCATATTTATGGCAGAGTCGTGCTCAAAGGGGAGCAGTGATCTTTTCAAGAAGCGGCTGTATTTACCAGAGTTCCTTTCAAAACACAAGTGACACACATCCTCTCAGCCAGGAAAACAAGATCAAAATGAAACAGCAACAACCCAAAAAATGAGATCATCTCACAAGTGCTTTGAACCATGTGTATGGGAATAGCACAAAAGAAGAAAACCAATAAGGAAAAGGCAAAATTGGGTACTGTTACCACAATGAGATATCTTTTCTCTGTAATTAAAGTAGCTGTGCAGGTTATTGATAAAAAGTACAGAGAAGAATTACAATGAATATGTTCTGGATTAATAGCAGAAACAGTAACTACAGATTGTGTTAGCTGTATGAAAAAAACCCTAAAAATAAAACAAAATCTTAGTGGTCAAGACATGTTTCAAGTATTTCCTGAAATTTTTAGAAATTACTGACTTCTCAGGATTTTAAAAAGTAATTTGAGAAATAGGTTAATTTTTTTTTCTTGGTTTGTTTGTTTCCGCACAAGTAGATTCTTGATGGAAACTGGGTCACTTTGTATTTATAAGTTTGTCAAGTTTGGCTGCATATCCTTCTGATGAGGCCTAATTCAGAATGTGCTGAGCACCCAGGACATCTCTAGTTCAGTCTGTCCCGTGAGGATTAGCTGTGAAGGTGGAAAGCTAATTTTGAAATACCAACTCAAACCCACTACAATTTGCTAGAATACTACAGTGGAAAATAACCTGTTAACAACTTCCTTATAAAATACACAGCAATACAAGCAGGGGAAAGGGTCAAATGCAGAAAACAGTGCTGATAGCAGAATTGTTAGCAGAAAGAATGTATTCCAGGAGACATATCTGAAGAATTCAGAAGAAAATTGCACGTCACACTGCATTCTTTATTTCACAAGAAAATCTGCTGAGGTCAGATGCTTGGCATGCTCTGATTATCGTCACTGACTCTTGAGCTGGATGAGGACCAGAAATAGGGAAAAAAATTTTTCATGGCTGAGGAAAGTTGGAGGAGGAAAGGTTTGCCACAGTACCTTGTGCTTACAAATTCCCCATTTGCCAGGAGAGTCAGGACTTGGAGGTTTTCTGTTTTCTCTGCTATGGTTTTCGTGCTGCATGATGATGGGCAGACTCTAAATCTGTTTCCTTCAGTTTGACCAACTCTTACTTACTAAGGGATGGCTTCGTGGAGATGGCATTCCAGCTGCTACTACAGTGACCAGCATGAATGTATTTAACAATGTTGATAAAATCAGACAGCAGAACCCAAACAAAACATAAACAGACCAATCCATGCCCTATCAACAGAAATAAATTCTCACAGCAAAATTTAGCAGTCTTAAATTTAATTTGATTTGCTATAAGCTCACCCAGGACTGCAGTTTTATAACTACAAACATCCACCTCCATAGCATGCAGTGCCACTGGATTTTCATCTGCTTTTGCCACTTTTAATTACCAATATCCCTAACTATCAAAGCTCAGCCCTCAACTCAGGTGGCTAAAATGCATTCCAGTATTACCAGAGCAGGTTCTTGTACTTCAGGTGTTATTCCTTAGAGTAACACAACAGGAGATGTTTGTAACACAGTTCTGCTCAGCTCCATACCTACCTGGAGTCTCCTAATAAAGCAGCCTTGAAAGCAGCACCTCTGCAACACTCTGCATTTCCACCTCTTCCTTTCCCACTTGGCTCCAGAATAATTATCTTCTTTTAACGATGTTCAGAGCAGCTGTACCTATGTCCCACATTTTTTCTTCTTGGGGGAACTGCCATGTATTTGTAACATTTATTTCACATTCTGCAGTGAGCGTACAACCTGTGCAAATTCCAAGTATTTAACCTTTGTTCCTTGTCAAAGCTTTGCAAATTAACTTAAAATAGCAGAGTGGAATAGGCACCAAGGGGCATTTCTGGAAGTAACTGATAACATCTTGCAAGTACTGCTTGCCCTTACTGGTTGGTTGGCTTTTGTTGTTAGCTTGTTGTTCAGGCTGAGCTCCCAAAACAAAACTTGCACAGACAGAAAGTCATTATGGTTGTAGAGAGCATGTAAAAGTAAACAGATCTATCAAGACCTGGCTTATTTTCTAAAATATAGGAAAATTAGCTGATAGTAATTTTTTGTGAGTTTTCAGGGTATATATATATATTGTAACAAGGCATAATGTTTCTGTAATGAGAATAACTATTTTGGTGATAACTGGTAATATGTTACTGCGAAGCAGCAGCAGAAAACAGTTGGAAGTACGTACCCATGCAGACAGCAATGAAAATAATTTCTTCCCATTCTTACCTGACTCTCAGTAACCCTCTCCCCATAGTTTATTCTATGATGTCATGTGTCAGGTCCCTTGTGTGACTCAGTACTTTTCAGAAATATTATATATTGTAATAGTTATACTTAGAAATATTAAATATATTAATATATGCCTCTGTTAAAATTGATGATATATACAGATTTATTTTTATAGTTTGTTTCACAGAACAACTTCTCTTGGAAAAATGAATTTATTGAGGCATAAATTTTAACACTGAAAAAGCAGACCTTAGATTTTGTGCTATATTAAAGCTCCGTCCTGCTGACACCCATGCACACACTTAAATTTAAGCATATGAGTGGTACCGAACTCCCTGTGATTACGTGCACAATTAAAATTAAACATGTGTGAAACTCTTTCAGGTCAGAATTTCCAAATTCTTTCACTTGTTTAGAGTAAAGAAAAAACCCAAACCAGTAACCACTCATTCATGTAATAAAATTGCAGTGATATTTATGTCAAGGGACTTACTGTCATTTATAGGAAAAGTAGTTTATAAAACAAATTTTTACTCAACAAAATTAAACTCTCCAACACTGTGATTATGTGCCTGAGTGGCTGACTTTTCTAGTGGGAAAGAGAAATTGATTATTTAACTTTGAGTGTCAGCTGAGATGAATATTTTTATTTTAGAATAAGGTGGCATGTTTCTAAGAAGAGATGATTTTTTTTTAATGTGTACATTTCATTCTTCTGTCAACATGAGTTTAATGTTTTCAGAAAAACTCTGAACAGCATTTTATTTGGTATGGAAATCTGCATTTTGTTTACACGTGGTGCTGAGCTTTGCTAAATCACTCATTAAAGTGTTCACATGATAGATCTGTCTCATTGCAAGTTCAAAATAGATGGTTGTGAAAGTATTGAGACTTTCTGCTCTCAGAACATTTCCCCACCTCTTTATAAAAGAGAATTGTCCTTGGTCATGGTGCACTCTGATCATCACAGCAGAAGACAAATTGGTTTCTCACACCTTGTTAATAATTGCTGTTCTTAGCTGTATAGTGCAAACTAACTGGAGAGGCTCAGGGCCAATAGAGTTCCCATAAAACCTCAGCCACCCAAAATCCAGTCACAGCAATGCCTGACTCTACATCCCCTGTCTTACATGACTCGATTCTCAGCTGGAAGACTTCAGCCCCTGGTTTGGGAAGTGGCTCCCAATCAGCCGGCAAGGTGTGCAGGGAGCAGCTCAGCCTCCCCAGCAGGAGGTGGGGAACCACTTTTCCCTCCTGTTGTAGGGAGGCATCTCTGTCCTCTCGAGAGACACAGACCTGAGATCCCTGCCTGTGCCTTGGCCACTTCTTTTCAGTTAGCAAGGCATCACTCCTCTCTTGTCAGTGCTTGCAAGAAGGAAGGATTGAGGTGGTGCTGCTTCCTTGAAGCATCCAGCAGGGATATGTAAAAGCCAGGTACAATTCCAATGGCTGCCTGACAAGGTTTAATCTCTTACTCCCATTGATCTGGGAGGTTACCTGAGCTATCAGGCTCAAAATGGGGACAGGAGCATGCTCCATGATCCTTGCTGAGGCCATACAGAAAATAGAGAAAGGGCTGTTGGTTCAGGAGGACAAGAGTCTGCTCACTCCCAGGGCTGCTCCAAGATTTTACACAAGCATTTTTAGGAGCAGAAACATAGCCCTGTTCTCAATCCTTTAATGCAAGTGCCTGAAAAAGCACCTGGTTTTTGAAAGCACCTGGTTTTTGAAAGGCATGATTACACCATGCACTTGCTCATTCCCCCTGCATAGGAGAGGCACCACCAGGAAACACACACTTTGGGGGACCTAGGGGAAGATTTAATACCAGGAACCCACTGGACATGGTCCTGAGGAAGGCTCCTAACTGGGTAGCAGATGTATTTGAGCACCCATGCAGAAATGGTGTGGTTGTGTTCTTCACTTGGGGTTCACTAAATGTGCTGGTGTTCACAGGGGTCTCAGGACAAGAGAAGAGAGAGACGAGAATCTTGACTCCATGTTTCAGAAGGCTGATTTATTATTTTATTATATATATTATACTAAAAGAAAATTATATATTAAAACTTACTAAAATAATATAAGAAAGGATTTCATCAGAAGGCTTGAAAGGAATAGAAAGGAATGAATAATAAAATCTTGTGACTGACCAGAGAGTCTGAGACAGCTGGACTGGGATTGGCCATTAATTAAAAACAACCACATGAGACCAATCAAAGATGCACCTGTTGCATTCCACAGCAGCAGATAATCATTGTTTTTCTTTTCCTCTGAGGCTTCTCAGCTTCTCAGGAGAAAAACCATGGCAAAGGGATTTTTTAGAAAATATCGTGGTGATAAAATGGAACTTTAAGTGCACAGGAACATAAAGTCTGCTCATTGCAGCACATTTGGGGTCTGGGCACCAGGATGTTTAATAGCTCTGGGAAAGGGTTTTGTGTAATGGACCTTGGATTTGCTTGCCTTGGGTTACTACAGCTAGTCCATTCTAAATCTGCCATTCTGGTCCATCACAGGAGAGTTTGAAAAGGAGGAGGAGGAGTCTCTTTGGAAGAGCTCACAGAAGGAATATTTCCAGTGTAAAACAAACAAACTATAAATATTCCAGTATAAGGAAAGGATGTGTACTGGGTGAACTTTGAGATGTGCTCCAAAAATATGCTGCTGACCTCCCACTTGACATGATGTGTTTCCCTATTAAACTGTAATATAATTAGGGCTTGCTCTAACCCTGCCACTGATTTCATGCTTACATCGATGGAAATGTGGCCTCACCGATCATAAAGAGAGGAAGGTACACATGTAAAATCTAAAATAATCCAGCCCCTGGTAGAAGGAAGGATAGCCTCCAGAAAATGCTTATCTCTCCTGCCTTGCAGGATATTTAGATGTCTTATCACATAATGTATATGAATGTTAGGCCAAAGGTCTTTGAGAACTTGGACTCAAAGTTCAACTCTTCATGGCTGCAGGTGAACTGCAGCTGAGCTGGAGTCTGGGAATTCACATAAGGAAGTGAAAAGGGAACTGGGGACAAAAGGATGGGAATTGGGAGTTGAGGGCAAAGACTCTAATACTGACCAAAGAGAGGATTTGAAAAATAGGTGGTGACTTTGCTGATAGGCAGTCATGGTGCTAACAGCCACCATGATGATAAAAGTTGGTGATGATTATCTCACCTCATTTCATCTCATCCCCTGTGTCTGCTGAATTTCACCCACCAAGCCCCAGTGGAGCTCTGGGATGTATGCAGCAGACACTGGGAGAGGCACAGAGGGCTCTTGGCTGGGGTAGATCATAGGAGAAGGGTGGTCACAACCCCCTGGGTTTGCTAAGAGACCCTCTAGGGCAGGCACATACAGAACTAAGACTCAAGGAGTGGATTTTGTCAGGAAAGCAAAGGATGCTGAAGTCCCTCTGTTACACAGGAATGAGTTTAGAGAGAAGATCCATTAGAGCTCTGTCCTACCAATACCCTGGGAAGGAACACCCATGAAGGAGGAGAAGCTGTATCTGTGTTCTGGGACAGGACTGTGGCCAGGAAGGATGCTTTTACAGCACTTGATTTATTTTTAAAAATATGCTCAACAGGCATTTTAGAACAAGAAAAGATATATTGAATACATGTTCAATATATCTTTGAACATATATTGAACATATGATATATTGAATATATGTTCAATATATCTTTGAACATATATTCAAGTTAGTGATGAAATCAACAAAACTGACAAATGCTTAGGCACCTGCGTGAATATTTTAAGTATATGGAACATTTATGGAAAAATTGATTTATATATTACATTACATTATTTATAACAATAATGTTATATTGTTATAAATATATTTTATATATTTATAAATATACAATATATTTATATATTGTATTTATATACAATATATAAATATAAAATATATATTTTATATATTTATATATATACAATATATTGTGTATATATAACAATAAAACATATTATATTATATTATATTATATTATATTATATTATATTATATTATATTATATTATATTATATTATATTATATTATATTATATTATATTATATTATATTATATTATATTATATTATATTATATTATATTATATTTATTATATATTAATTTTATTTTATTAAGTATAGTGACCTTTAATAATTGTAAACCAACCCCCAGCAACTCGAGTCCAAGTTCAATGCCCCTGCTCTGCAAAGAAAGCAGTGTGTACCTCACGATTGCAGTGAGAGCTCTTTTCTCCTGCAAGCACTCACTGCTGACTTACAGCCTGAGTTCAAGAGATTGCACAGACCACTAAGGAAATTTTGGAGAAGATTTTGGAGCTTAAACATTCACTTTTGCACAAAGCACACCTGTAAAAAAAGACCTGGTGAACTGAAAGTGTTGCCTGCTAGATTACACGTTCTCTCCACGTCATACAGATTCTTTATTCACAAAACCAATCATCAACAAAAAATATCAAGCTAGACCATCCCAAGTCAAATCTTTGGGTGATGAAATTAAATTAGTTATGCCATTTTATATCTGCAGGGGATCTGTGGTTTGTTTTGGGTACTCTGTCATATCTGTACTTTCTGTTCCAGCCACGATGCTGATGATTTATCTCACATTTTTTTCTGATACAATGTAAAGCATCTTGGCTTATGCAAGGGCAAGAAATATTTCTTCACTTACAAGGAAACCACCTTCCCCTTCAGAACATCTCTTCAAAGTGGGATGGTAGAGCATGTTTTCCTTTGATCAGCTTTGAATTTATGAGGGAAAAAAACTCCAATAAATTTAAATAGCATTGAACTACACTTTCCCTTTGTGGGAAAAAAAAATCAGGATCTACCAAAATTCTAAACATATGGGTTTTTTAGAAAAATAATAGTAATTATTCTTCTTCAAAGATCTGCAATTAATTAATTAATCAGCCCATACATTTAAGAAAATGTCCCTCTAACAAGAGACCACAATATTAGACTTTGCCAGGTGATCTCATCCCAAATGTGTTAGAATAACTATAATTTCACAGAAATAAGAAATAATATTTATAGAGGCTATTTATATGAGATCTTTGTTAATAGCAAGTCTTAAGTTAGGCAAGGCTTTTGAACAGAGAATATTTAGCCATGTATTTAATTGCTGTGCTGAATCTGGGCTTCTGTTTGGCAGTTGAAATATTGTCATCATTTTTAGAGCTCAGTATAAAACTCTTGTATATATAATAAAACTCTTGTATATATAATAAAAACACACCAAGAATCTTTACTGGGGCTGCTTAATGCTACTGCCATGCACACATTCAGTAGTAAGAGCAGATAATAATGCATCAAGAAAGCAAAAAGAAGGCCTATAAGAGTGCTAATTAAAACTAGAAATGAAAATAAAATACAGCAGCCTTATCCATTATATACATTTGGGAATCTCAGCTATTTTACCCTAGAGGATAAAACATTATCCATTTCAGCAGACTGGGATACAGAACAAAAGGAAGATCATCAGGTTAACTTCACAGAGATGATGAATAAAGAGCCCTCTCATTTCCCAGCTCTCCTGATGTTATTTCCAGTGTAGGACTAAAGCCCAGCTCCACAGAAGGAGGCTGTGCATGGTGAATATAAATTCCCATTTCTTCCCCACGTAACCATCTAACCAGCAATGTGGAGTCATCTAACCAGCAATGTGCTCTGAACCAGGACATTCATGGCCCCAAACTTCCCTTCTAAACTTGGGCTTGGTTTTTAAAAAAGTAAAAAACCCATCAGCCGGTGCACTGAGTCTGGAGAGACGGACCTGAGTTGGGTTCTCACATCTGTCTGTGTGGGGTGAAACTTGTGCCTCCTCTTTCTGAGGAGAAATGGTCTCAGCACACTCTGATCATCTGTGCTGCCTGGGGACTCTCACTCTCCCACTCAGGCTCTCCTGTCCTGGAGTTTCGAGCCGATTAGGCAGGAAACCAGATGGTGCCTGACTTTTCAGCCCTGTGCTGAGGACATGCCCTGGGCATGGGGCATCCTGCAGTCTGCTTTTCTCTCTCTGGAACCATTCTGCTTCCAACCTGGGCCAGGGGCATCCTGCAGTCTGCTTTTCTCTCTCTGTGACCATTCTGCTTCCAACCTGGGCCAGGGGCATCCTGCAGTCTGCTTTTCTCTCTCTGGAACCATTCTGCTTCTAACCTGGACATGGGGCATCCTGCAGTCTGCTTTTCTCTCTCTGTGACCATTCTGCTTCTGAGAGTCACTGCAGAGAAGGTGGACCCTACCCCAGCATGGGTAGCATTCCCCACTGGACTGGCATCACCTGGGAAGCCCAGGTGGGTGTAGGGTGTAGGGGCACGCCACATCTTCCCCTGTTGCTGGGGCTGCCTCAGCAGCAGCCTCACAGAGCAATCAGGGTCTGAGTTCAGGGGGTGCTTTTGTGACTGCAATCAGGGCAGTCTCTTTTTAAAGCTGTGTGCAGCTCTATTGGTTTAATTTTATTTACACTTTGTTCTCATTATCTGGGCAAGTTACTGTACAGTCAAAGCCAAACCAGCAAACCCAGGAAGATAAGAGGCTGAATGAACGTTATGATCATTCATGTGCTCCTTTCATGGCAAGGCACATGTGAAGTAGGTGAGAGGACAAATGATAAGCACAGTGAAAGCTGCAGTGGCAGCCTTGTTTCTGTCTTCTGTAGGTTGCAATCTGTGCCATACAGTGTTTTTATCTGAAATGGTGTTTATGTAGGAATCAATGTTTAATAATTAAAAATGTTCATTTGTAATTATTATGACAAATTGTAATTTACATATTTGCCAGACAGATGAGAAGAGCTGTTTAAAGTGTCATAAATGATATTAAATTCCAGAGTATTCTTTATATGTGTACACAGTTCTAAGGACAATCAATAGGAAGAGCTGGATTTTATAGGGGGTATGTGTGTGTGTGTGTGTGTGTGTGTGTGTGTTTGTATTTGTGTGCAGCAGCATGATTAATTCAATAATGTGTCAAAAATGCCTGTAACTTAGCACAGTAAAAATAGATATATTCTCTCGCTTACTTCCTCTCATCTTGGTGTTCACCTGGAAGACAACAAGGACACAAACCATAATTACATTAGTCCACCCAAGGGAAGCATACACCTTCAGGAAATAATTCCTACACTTTCTTCCAGGTTCCTTCAGGAGGAGAGTTTTGTATGCTGAGAGCCAGTGTGACTAAATGTTGATTTTTCATAGTCCCTGGGGGCTAAATTTATCTCTCACTGAAGTCAATGGTAATCTTTCCATTGACGTAATTAACAGTTGGATCAGGTCTTAATACTTTCATTAGTGATCATTTCTTTACGTGTGAAGACATTGATGAAGTTCAGAATGAGCCTGTGACTGATCTCAAACAAAATCTGTGATGCTTTGTCAAGGTGGAAAGGATGGGGAGAGGGAGAGGAAGGGCAGGATCTGTGAACAAGCAGTTTTCTTGCCATGGAATGGAAGGGACTATAAAGGCACTGTAGGAGACACAATTTGCACTTGCCTGAGGGCAGTTAATATACCTGACCTGTTCTTTTGCTTGTTCAGTGAAGCCAAGGAGTTTGCTGCGTTCTGTCTGGTTTAAGATGTGATTCTTCCATACGTGGGACTTTTTATTGTTGTTGTTGTTGTTTATTGCCTGGATGTATTCAAAGAGAACAAATTTTAATTGCAGGTTATTGTGCTTTGCCAGCTTGTCAGCTGGTGCACAAAGTCCATCTAATTAAAAAAAAAAAAAAAAAAAAGCCTTGAAAACTTTCAGGAAAAGGGAACTAAAGATATACTTGTCTGGGCCAGTGTCAGAGCTGTCTCTCACTTAGAGAGGATGGATGTTTGTAGAACTTGCACCTCCACCCCACACTTCTGAAACTCTGCCTATAACAATGGCTGACAAACTTCTGGAACTTCAGTTTAGTAAAGCTGCACTAAAATTCGTCATAATGTTGTGCCCCAGAATCTGATCCTGAAATGTACATGTTGTACCCAGTGGTAATTTTGTTATCGGTGCCTTCATCTCATTAGGGGAGAAGCAAAAATGAAAATGACAGAAAGCAAAAGAGAAATTAAAAATTACTCATTTAAATTTAGGAAGCTTCCAGGCAGAACCAGAAGGATCAATGGGGAAAAAAAATTTCTAGGAAAAAAGGAACAGAAAAAAGGGGACTGATGAATTCCAGGGATACAGGGAGGGAAAAGAGAGAAGTGAGAAGAGTGGAAACAAGGAAGTGACAAAATAAAAGGAGAAGCTGCTGTTTTAAAGAAATGGGAAATGTAACTTATGGAACCAAAGCAAAAGAGACCAGGGAATGGGATTTTTTAAAGGACAGAATAAATGAAGAGTAAATGGAATTAGAGGGATTGTGATGGAGAAGGCAGTAAGGAAAGAAAGGTAAGCTGTGGGGAGAAAAACAAAGAGCAAAATAATTTTATCTTCAGTGTTAAAGAATAAAAGCTGCTAAAACAGAGCACCTATTTCCCTCCACAAAGCATATACTCATCTTCTCATCTGCTTGAGAGGTATTAAAAGTAAGAGAGTGGCAGGGTTTGCCGCACAGTCTCAGTGAGAGTCGATTCTCTAACCCTGTGATTTTTTACTCCCATTTTTGGACCTTTTAGGTCCATAGAGATCCAACCCTTCCACACCGAATTTTGTCCTTGCTGCTGGAGGCTTGGAGGTTTTTCATTCACTTTTTGGAGAAAGCCTTGGAAGCAGCCCACAGATGCTCAGAGAGTCCCCAGACAGCTGCTGAAAAACTCTGGGCTGGGTGGAGGTGCTGCTGCTCCTTCTGCTGCTGGCTGCTCCCATGGTTCCAGCAGTACCAACCCACATGGAAAAACCTGTCCCAGGTTTCACCCCTGGTGTTAGTCCAGTCAGAAGGGAAAATCATCTCAAAATTAGTGCATGTTTTGGTGAACAGGGGAGTCCTGCCACATAGATACAGACCTGAATGTACCACATAGCAAAAATTATCATGAAGGTTAGTTCCCATCACAGAAGTAGGGAGGAATATTTCAGGCAGAGTCAGAAAACCTGATTCTGTCCAGATTTTACCACATGATAACTCTGAATTATGGAAACCTATTTCTCTTGTATGTGCTGTGGAGGGAAAGATTTGTCTTGTCAGGGTTACAGTAATTTCAAAACTGTAAACAATTCAAACCACAAAACACACAGAGAGGCAGGTTTTACTCATGTTATCACTACACATTTGATTTATTTACATCTCATAATACTTTCATCAGACTGAACAGGTTTAATGGAACTGTGTGACCAGAAACCAACCCAGGATCCCATGGATGGGACATGGAGATTTTATTTGTGTTGCTCTGACTGATGTCCTGCAGTAGCATAAATGTTAGGACAGGAGAAAGTTTCTGCTGTGAGACTGGGGTCTGTTCCTCTGTCTGATGGTGTCTGTAGCTCTTTTTAATAATGAGACAGCCATATTTTCATTTTAATCAAATATCCACAGTGTGTCAAGTAGTGTCAAGGGATGTGGAGGCAGGACTTGGTTAGAAAGAGGTGAAAGAAAAAGTTATTTTCTCCACACTGAGACTGCAGGAGGGCTGCAAGGACCACACCATGGGGTGGTATTCAGCCTGATTTCTCTGCAGAGGGAAAAGAACCCAGTGCCCATCAGTCTGGGTGATGGGCTGTGTACCTGGCTTAAGGGAAACAGAAGTTAAGAACATGGATGTTACCTCTGTCAAAAAAATGCTGTTGCAGGGGATCTGTCCCCTGCAGTTTGTGAGGAAAGAGAGACATGGATTGGAAAAGGACTGGTAAATGTTCAGGGGGAGGCAAATGAAAGATATTTTATGAGATGGAAAATTAAACTGGCAAGAACATCAGAATATCTGGTGGCTGTACTGGGTGCTACTTTAACTTCCTGATAGTCTTAATTTTTAATTTTTTTTTTTAAACTGGGATGTGATCCAACTGAGATTAACTAAACTTTGGTTTCAAAAGGGATCTGGATAAAACCTATATGACACAATGGAGCTGGGTTTATTTTTCACTATGGTTTCATTTTCTTTTTTCACTGAAGAGTTTCAAGCCAGGACATGTTTCAGTGGCCTAATCTCAAATGCGCACAGGAACAGTTTCTCTGTTTGCTTTGCAGGGAGGAGCTGCCTCACTTCAGGAGAGGTTCAAGAATGAACACAACTGCCTTGCTGTCAGATTTTAGTGCTGGCTGCAGCTCATGGGCAGTAATGGGGCCAGCACTGTGTAGCAAACAAGCAGATGTCAGTGACCATCCACAACTGGATAACATCACTTGGATTTCCAAGGTACTTGGAAGAAAAGAGCTGCTTTTTTTTCCATTATTCTGCAACGCTGCTCTGTTTAGCTGAAAACACTCTAAATACATTCCCACTTCTGATACAGCTACCTAAATAAATAAGGACAGACAGTTGCTAAATTTCTGTCATAATTGCAGCAGGCACCTGTTCTCGGCCACTAAAACCGAGGTTGCTAACACATTTCCACAGTGCTTAAAATTTTCCAACCAACTATCTTTTGGGAAGAAATTTTCCACATTTGGCTTCTGCTTGAGAGGATTTTTTTTCTTCTAGGCTTGAGAAAAACGGTGCCAGCTGTCCTTGAGCACAGCATGAATTATAAAATTGTGCCTCTGAAGTAAAAAAGACTTATTAGGGTATACCAAGGTGAAATAAAAAACTTGCTCTAGACTCTTCAAGAGCAAAGTTTTTGCCTGGCATTACAGTTGACATTGATTTATCTAGATTAATAAAAATGCAGCAATAACTATGTTTTGATAGAGCTAAGAATGATTTATCTATAGGTGAGTGAAAAAGAAAAAAAGCTCGCAGCTCACAGGAGCTGTAGGTGGAGAGCTGCCAGGTAGGTCAGAGGAGTTCTCTGCTGCCCTCACAAAATGCACTTCTTTGTTTGCAGAGAACTGGGTGCGACTGCACCTTCCACGGGAGGGAAACCCACGTCACTGCTCCAGGCTCCCTCCTTTCCCACCACATGAGTACTTTTCTTTCCAGAGCAGGTACTAAATGTGAAATAGGAGTGTTAATTTTGCTAAGTTACTGGCACTTGGACATTAAAAAAACCCTAAGTTTACTACTCAGACTGTGTGGCCAATATTATATCTATATCTATCTATCTATCTATCTATCTATCTATCTACACACACACATATACATCCATACAACCACAAGCACACAGAAGGGAGGTACAGAGGGACTTTCAAATTACTATTCTTAATTCTACTAATCCTGTAAACTACTATTCTACTACTAATCTGTATTCTTGACAAAACACTCCAAGTAATTAAAATACCCCAGAATATACCACTCCAGACTTATTACCTATTATCAAAACTGGCATATTGAACATTATAAAATTCTTCAACCATTTGGAGCACTTGATTGGAATTTACATTTTATACACGAAAGTATACATTTTATGTTTGTTTAGTTACAATACACTCAAGCATGAAATGTCCTGGTCTTTCCAAGTCAAGTACAGACACTTGAAGACTGGCTTAATAACAAGTTTGCATGTGTTATATATGAATTATTATTGCACTGGATGATCCCATGCATCTGTCTTTGTAAGCTTTCTGTGTCTCCCCCAGCTAAAGTTTTTTTTGGTGTTTTGTTTTTGTTTTTTGGGTTTTTTTAACATCATATTTTCTAGCACTTTGAAGGCTGTTAGAAGGTAATTTCTATCTGTTAACAAACCAGAAGGGAAAAAAAGAACTAAACAAAAGTCCCTTTACCACAGCCACAACCATATTTCCCTCTCTGCCGTAGGAATCCCCTGTTTTTTTCATAAGATCATAAGGAAATCGCATGCTGCTGTGTTTTAAGAAAAGTTTTTAAAAATACCCTAACAAAACAAACAAAAACCCCAAACAGTGCTATTTTTAGCTTTCTATAATTTAATTAAACGGGTCTTTCCTCCTCAGAGTAAAACAGCGAAGCTTTCTCCTTTATGTGAAATGAACTTTTTGCTGTCATCTAAAGTAGAGGGAGGAGGAGGAGGGAGAGTGATAGAAACGGGGGAGGCAGGGGGGACATGAACATTTTTTTTCCCTCTAGAGAAAGATCGCACTTTTCAGTCCTTTCGAAAAATACACAATTGCCACTTTTTTTTGCCGTGTTTTTTTTGTTTGTTTTGGTTTGGTTTGGTTTGGTTTGGTTTTTGTTTTTTTTTTTTTTTTGTCGCTAGAGGGACTTTGATTTATTGTCAGAAGCAAAATGGCCCGGAGAAAGAAACTCCCGGAGTCTTAACAAAAATAAATAAATAACTAAGGGGGGAATGGTGAAGGGGGAAGGCGAAGGGGTCAGTCGGGGTGCCGAGCGATGCTGCTGCTCGGCCCGGCTCGGCGCGGTGGTGCCGTTCCGTGCGGTTCCGTGCCGTGCCGTGCCGAGCCGTGCCTTGCCGAGCCGTGCCGGCGGGGAAGCCTTGCATCACCGCCCCGGCCCGCTTCCCTCCTCCCTCTCTTTCGGAGAGGCTATTAATAGCATGACATCAGCCAGGGACTCGCCGCCAGAGTAAATACCAGCGCTGCCCGCTCGGCTATAAAAGGGGGGTGATGCAACCCGTGCGAGCGGCAGAGGCGCGGGGAGCCGAGGGAGCCGCTCTCCCGCGGGAGGCGGCGGAGCAGCGCGGAGCGTAGCGCGCCGGGGCTGCCGAGCCCCTTCCCTCCTGCCGGGACAGCGGCGGCACCAGGGTAGGTGCGAGCAGGACAGGGGCGGCCGGGACTGAGGGGCTGAGCTCCGGGAGGCTGTCCCGCCGCCGAGGGAGGGATGGAGGGAGGGATGCCCGCCGAGGGACCCTCGCCGCCGGCAAAAGTTTCGCCGCCGCGGGCGAAGTCTGGCGCGGCCGTGCCGCCGCCTGCCATGAGCTCCGGGAGAGCCCCCTCCGCCCGGCCCCGTCCCGGTGCTCACATCTGGGGGAACCCCCTGCCCGGGCTGCCGCCAGATGTGAGCGCCGGGACAGCCTGCCCGGCCCCCGCTGTCCCCGGCGCGCAGCGCCGCTCGGCACCGCGCGGTGGCGGCCGCGGCGGGAGCACGGCAGCTCCGGAGCCGCGGGATGCCCGAGAGGAGCGGGGACACGGCAGCCCCGGAGCCGCGGGATGCCCGAGCGGAGCGGGGACACGGCAGCCCCGGAGCCGCGGGATGCCCGAGCGGAGCGGGGACACGGCAGCTCCGGGATGCCCGAGCGGAGCGGGGACACGGCTCCGGCAGCTCCGGGATGCCCGAGCGGAGCGGGGTGCCCGGCGTTGGGGACAGGCGGCGGCGGCACCGCCGGGACAAGCACGGGGGAGCCGCGGCGGGACAGCCCGGGCCGTGACAAATCGGCACTGCCGCGGGCAGAGTTGTCTCTGATATTCCCGTAAACCGAGCTGGAACTTGTGGTGACAGCCGGGGATATCCGCTCTCCTTTCGGTCCCTGTGTCCCTCCTTGGCGTGGGGTAGATCAGTTGCTGAACTGTTGCCTAAGCAAATCAGGCGTGACACAACGGACAGCTTCTTTCAGAGAACCGGTTTCCTGTTGGAAATCGATTTTCCTCCTAGTAACAGCGTTTGAGAAACTGAAAGGCAGCCGAGAAAATGCCTCGGGAGCGATGTGGGATGTCAGAAAGCTTAAGGTCAACTAGCGTGCACAGAGGTTGTGAACTGTAATTGCTCTTAATGCTGTTTAAGATTAACCTCAGTGGTTATCAAGGTTTATTGCATCAGCACCAGAGGAAAAGGAATTCGTATGAAGAAATAAAACCAAGAAGCACAGTCAGCCATCTGCTGTTAAGCAAGAAAAAAACTGAAAGTAGTCACTTTCAATATTGAAATTAAACAAGCATGTCCTTAAATAATGGAAGAGCACAGCCAGGAAGCCTGTTCAGATTTTAAAATCTTGGCCGAGGAGATGTAAAAGCTCATTGTAGATGAAAAGAATCATCTTCAAAACAACAAACAAAAAGCAGGGGGAGAACGAATGAATGGAGTTGTTTGAACCTACCTGAATAGGGAGGGTAAAACTGTTGAGAATTCCAGAAGTGAGGCTAAAGCAATGAAGCATTAACCGAGCCCGGGAACAGGCTGTGCCGGGAGCAGGACAGGGCTCAGAAGTCTTCAGCACCTCCAGTGGCAGCAATTGCAGGACATGTGCGTGGTCTGACAAAGTAAACAGAGATTGTAGCAGAGAGGCCACCATGGAATCACGCTCTAAGGCTTGATACTCTTATTCCTACTGCTTCCCCAGCCTTCCCAAACCCAGAGGAAATGAGATAGTGTTCTGCATGGCTTTGGGACAGAGGGACAAATTGTACAAAAATTGGGACTAGGCAGGGCAACTTGTTGCATTTTTTTTTTAATAGTAAAATCTAATTTTCCTATTTGTAAAACATTTCTGAAAGCAGATTTGTTCCTCAGAAACTGCCAAACATCTAGCTTGTTGGAGCAATTAGAGTTGCATTTCAGGATGGCTGGGAGGGCAGTGAGCTGTCTGGGCAGGAGCGCAGCCAGCTCCTGTGGTCAAGGACACTTTCTCCTGCTCTGGGCACCTGACCACTCCTCTGTTACACACTGGTGACAGGAGGGTGAGAGGACCTGAAGCCATTGCAGTAGGGTTTGGTGGTGTTTGTGGTGCACTTAGCACTAACCACTAGAAATCCACAATTAACACAATTTCTCAGGCACATTCTTGGTTTCCTCTGGCGCTGCTGCTGGCCTTAATTAAAAGTTCACCTAAACTGAAAAATAATTGAATAAACCAGCAGAGCTTGAAAATTATTAGCCCAACTAATTATCTAGGAGGCTGGAAAAACAGTTTTACTGCTACTTCAAGAATCCTGGTTGGATTGAATTATACAGAATTAACTTTGTTGAACAGAGCCATCATCAGCATTCAAGGACACTGAGTCAGTGAAAATAACTGAAATTTCTGCTGGCAGTGAGGGGTTCAGTGTCATCTGGAATTAGCCTGTTTAAATTAGTTGTATGGTTGAATGTTGGTAAATGGTAAATAATACTGGGAGGACTTCAGCTGGAAATTAATAGGGCCATTTCTGACTTGCTGGAAAAGAGTAACTGCTAGCTTTCTGAGATTATAGGATTAAACTGTATCAGTACTTTAAATGTGACTCATGAGCAGGGGCTTTCTGAAGAGAATTACATAAATTTCCCAAGGTCTTTCTGAATAACAAATTGTTCCAAATAATTTCCCCATCTTGAATAACTACGGGTGAAATCCTGGCCCCATTGAGGTCAACAGAAAAAGTCCTTTTGATTTCCCTGGGGTCCGGATTTCACCCTGAGACTCTGGGAAATGTTCAGCTATTCTGTGGTCACTGGGAGAGGAAGAAGTGAGGAAGACTGCAGTTGGACCTGATATTTTCCAGCAACAGGCAATTCACACTCCTGTGATTTTTGTGTTTGCCTCACAGCCATGAACCAGGTTCTATTCTCATTTGCACCAGTGTGGATTTACAGTGTATTTTTAGATATCTCTGAGCAAATTCAATCTTCTTGTCAAGGCACATGACCCCAAACATTTCTTGCTGGGTTCCAGAAGTAACGTACAAGGAACTGTGCAGTTCTGGGTTGACCATGTGGAAATTTAGCTTACCCACACTGCTACCCTGAGGCAGCTGTTTGCTTACCTGCAAAGTTACCTACCAAGTTAATTACAATTGACTTTCCTGTAATTATTGTGGTTCTAATGCAGAGTAGATAATTACATACTGTAGTTATCTATACCACTATTAAAAAAAAAACCAAAACAAAACAACAACAACAAAACCAAAAATCTCTGCAGCAAAGATAGCTGGAAAACCAACATAGTAAAATCCAATTTAACACAAGTCACTTTGTGAACCAGGAAAGTATTACAATCTGTTTTCCTGTGGATTTGCACCTTTTGTCCCTTGGACCATACACAAAAGGTGTTCAGTTTTCTTCCAGACCTCTTATCTCACCTCTGCTGGGTGAGAGATGGGCTGTGGCTTGCAGGGATGTGTGCATCAGCAAACCCACTGAGTTTGGCTGACTGACTGCTGAGTTTTGCCTCTTCCTCCCTCAGTGGGGCCACCAGTTTTCACAGAGCACATGGGGCCTCTCTCCCTTCAAAACTGGCTAAAAATAACTGACAAGAATGACTAAAAAGAGAAAAGTAGAGAGCACTGTTGGATAGGTTTGTTTTCTTCAGAAATCCACTAGAAACGAGCTTTCTCCACGGGTTTATATTTACATAATTCCCCTAAAGACTCTTCAATCACACTGTTTTATGTCAGCAGAAGATCCAGCCATAAATATTTAAGAATTTCAAGCCTCTCGTAGAGGGCACATAAGGACAGTTTCGAATTTTACAAGAGCAAAGGAATGAAAGAAACAGCTTCACATTTTTCATGAGTCAATCCCTCCAACTCAGCCTGTGCTGTGGAGCCACAGAGCATGTAGAGACTTTTGCCTTTGTGTCAGCTCTTATTGTTAACTATTTTCCAGGGGTTTATAGCCAAATGTACAACTGTGTGTAAAATTGAGTGTGATAACTTTGTGACAGATCTTGTTATAGTTAGCAAGTTTCAGCTTCTAGTAAAACTCATTGAGCTAAGTGTAGCTGAGAAAAAGGTTTGCTCTGTCCATTTGAAGCTGGAATTTGTTGTGGTATAGCTCTGAAGATGAAGATACTCTAACTCTCCTACTATGCTTTAAATAATAGTACTACTTATTTGCTTTCTGATTTTTGTTCTTATTTTCTTTCTCTTCCTATTCACTCAATTCTCATTTGTCACACACTACCAGTTTAAAACTTAACAGTATACATACTTGCACTCAATTTTTTAAATATCAAGTTTCAGAAAGACCTAGAAATTGTGTCTCATGCTGATACTATTCTTACTTTTAAATACTAACTTTGACTTAACATAAAGTTGAAGGTTTTTTGAGTTCCAAATTCTTAACTGCTTGTCTCTTTTGAGGGATTGGGATAGACTAGCAATGGGGACTGAAGCAATGTAACTACAGTATTATTCACAGTATGAAATATATCTCTAAGAGGTATTTTTTGCCTTTCTAAAGTTGTTAAAGACTACCAATATTATCTCTTTTTCTCTTTCAGCAAAATGATGGTCCAACACTCAGGCCAGGTATCTGCATTAGAAGTCAGCGCCTCCGCAATTGTTCCCACTTTGTCCCCTGCAGGGTCACTGGGGTTTGATGATTTCACAAATTTAACCCCTCTGGTGAAGGAGGAACTGAGGTTTGCCATTCAGAACAAGCGTCAGTTCCACAGGATGTCTTCCACTTTGGACACAGTGACTGTTTCTGAAAGGCCAGTTGAAACATCAATGCTGAAAACAGAGGTAAGGCTCTTTAAACAGAGTTTTGGTGTGAATGATTAATTCTCTAACAGAGTTTTGCCACAAGACCACTAAGTGTATTAACTATAGGCAACCCCCTGTACCATACTTGTTTCCTCTTAAGCCAGCTGCTTGGCTTTCTGTTGAGTGCTTCAGGCAAACCCTCTGGTATTTCTCATAGTTGGATATAGTTTGATTTTCAATTATGAAGAACAGGCAGTGTTTTACAGTGCTTAGAACAAGTGCTAATCTGGTTTCCCTGCCCAGTGTTGGCTGGACTTGGAATAAGTCACTGCTGAACTTCTGTTTGCCTGAGGACAGTCCAGCAGAACCCGTGGGGGTTAAGGCATGGACCTGCTCTGTCCACACTATATTTTTGCTTAAAGGTGACACTATCCATGAAAAACATTGCTCTTTGAAAGTGGAGAAATAGCTTTGGTTAAGGAAAGAGTTACACCTTGGTCTGAGCTTCCTCAGGAAACAGAAGGAAGTGTGACAGTGTGCCCTTTTTGGTGCTGCCTTTAATTCACTCACTTCTGGCTGCCTCACTCATGACACATCCTCCATGTGCTCCCTGTGCCCCTCCTCCTTTTCCTCCCTGGGAAATGGAGGAGACACAGAGGTGTGGGAGCCCGGGGAGACATTCAGTACGTTTTTTGAGTACCACTGATTTTAATGACCCATCATATAGATTACATACAACCCCCCTCCAGTCAGGTTTTCATTGACAATTCTAATGAAGTTCCTGCCCTTCTACAAGATCAGAATCACACTTTTGTGTAACTCATGATGTGAGCACTGACAGCACTTTCCATGTCGATTTTAAAAATCCAGAAGTTATCAAAATACAGTTTTCTCCTGTTTACAGCATCTTATGCATTGTGTGTATCTGTTTTTGTGGGACAGTTTTCTCCTGAAGAGGATGAAAGAAAAAAGAGAAGAAGGGAAAGGAATAAAATTGCTGCGGCAAAGTGCCGAAACAAAAAGAAGGAAAAAACAGAATGTTTGCAAAAAGTAAGTGACTGAATAGAATTGTTCCGAATCTGTCACCCTGCCACGACCCGAAGATAGTATTGTCATAGTAGGAAATCAGAAAGATATCCTCCAAAGCTTTGTGAACCCTTAAAAGCATTAGTTATGAAAAATAAACATGCCAAATATTAAATCCAAACCTGGTTGAAACAGGCATAAAGTGAAAGCATGGTCGGAGTGAAAAGAGATTGCTGTTTCAGTGACCAATCTTTCTATGGGGATAATGTTAATTTGAATGTGGACACTGCACACAAAATGAAGTAAAATCATGTTACATAAAATATTCACCTGCAAGTAATTTCTGACTTCTTTATGAATAGAGTGGTATGGAAGCTTCAATTCTCTGTCCTAGGAGCCCAGGCACATCTTCACCTCCTGTGCTGTGATATAAAACTGAATTTCAGTAGCACCACTCCTGTATCTAGGTATACAGGCCTGTATATCCCTATATCTAGGGGCAGGGAAAAAAAGCTGTGTTTGCACTTTGCTAGTTTAACATGGGTTTATAGATATGTGAGCTGATGTTCCGGGGAGTTAAGAAGCAACGTAGATAATTTTGGGTCAATTTTTGACCCAAAAAGCTCAGAATAATTTGGAAGAAGATAGCAATAATGCTTTGGGTATCTGTCACTGTAAGTGAATACAAGTTTGGATTTTGCTTTTCATCTTCCATTACATTCTCTAGAGGCCAAATGAGGTAACTCTCAATCTGGTTTTCAGGCCATTACTGACTGGGGAATGTACAGTTTCATTGTTTCAGCACACTAAGTACATGTGATTCCTTTCTCTGCCAGCCATACGCTTTCCCACACTTAAACACAACAACTGTAAGGAAAAAACCCAGTGACTTACTGTTTGAACTTCTGAGTGTAAAATTGTGTGTGTGCTTTGTGCTAGGAATCGGAGAAGCTGGAGACGATCAATGCGGAGCTGAAAGCCCAGATTGAGGAGCTGAAGAACGAGAAGCAGCATTTGATATACATGCTCAACCTGCACAGGCCCACCTGCATAGTCCGTGCACAGAATGGGAGGACACCTGAGGATGAAAGAAATCTTTTTATTCAACAGATCAAAGAAGGCACATTGCAAGGTTAAGTGATACAGCAAGCGTGGAGATATTTAAAATGTTTTTCACAGCTACCAGAATCCGTGGGGGAGTCTGACATAAAGTGTAGGATTCTATTAGTCAAGAGCCTTTAGGAAGGGCAGATTGCTCTCATGAGTGGAAAGAATCATTTTGGCTTGCCCAGCGATCCTTGCCCTTGGAAGATCTGGTCTCAATCAAACTGAGGAGCCTTCTGCCTCCAATGTAGGGTTTGCACCTGTCATACTTGCTGTTCCTAGGAGCTACAGACAACAGCTTCTGAAGTTTTAGCTCTGCTAGCATGCAGTATGTGCACTCACAGGTTTGTGCTAGAACACTATGACTTCCAGCCATGCACGGGGTACAGACAGCTCTGCTGGATGGACACTGCTCTTCCTTGTTGCTGGTAGGGAAAGAGGACTGAGTACTTTTGAATTTCCAGGAGGATGGTTTCTGGCAGAATGTACTGATGTGTAATGTTGCATTCTAACCTAACACACACACAAAAACCCCTGTAGTTCCAACCAAGCTTTGTCATATTTTTCACAACACTCATGTGGGTTTTTTCTGTGACTCATCTCAGTGACTGAATTTGAAGGGTCTAGTAAGTGTGACAAAGAAAAGTTCCTTGCAAAACATCTAGGTAGCCTAGCTTGTATTTTATGAGCTATCACCCCAGATACTACCCCTTGGGGACAATTCAATTTTTCCTTGAATTGCTGAAGAGCAGCTTGTACCGTCACTTACTGACTTGGTGACTTGAGCCCACTGAATTGGAAAGAAGGAGCTAAATGTGCATGGGGTATTGATAGAGGTTTTGCTCAAGTAAAGAACTGCAGGAGTGAATCCCAGACTCCTGAGCCTTGAAAAAAATAAATATTTTTTAAAATTCATCTAGGATCTAATTATAAGCCTTAATTCATGCTATTACCCCTCAGTCACAGAAGAGGTTCCATGGATGTCAGTGGGTCTGCTCATGCAGATAGCTCTTACAGGCATAAGAGCTTGGCAAAGATTTTTCCATCCTGGTCAGGATTACTTCCTTTTGCCAGGTGACTCAGAGGGAAAAGTTATGATTGTAGCTACTTTTGTTTTACATTTGAGTGGCGACTACAGTCAATCTAAAGTTATTTAGAATCTAAAGGAGGCAAGAGTTTTGATGTAGTGAATAATTGTTTAATTTTTTAATTAAATACTAACCATGGATGTTTTTGAACTGGTAGAAGAGCTGCTGGACAAAACAGTTGGAGCTATGAGTGTTGAAATTCTGATGTTTCTGTGAAATTCTCAGATTGTTTATTTCTATAAAATATACCCTTACTTTTTTTTTTTTTGTAAAAGAAAGTATTATCCTTATTTATCACTAATATCATAATGAGTAGAGCTAATAAATACTGCGAGCAAGATAAAACTGAAAACACAAGTGTTGGGCTGTCTTTTATCTCTTGGTGTTTAATATTATATATTCCTAAACTTCACCAGTTGTACTTGAGACACCACTATTAAAAACACTTATCCTTCATCTTTTTTGAAGATGAGGCACTGAGTGTCCTGAATGATTGGGTGCAGATAATGTGCCTTTCAACATTTTGTACCTCCATCAGTGGTGTCTGACTGTTCAATGCCACAATCCAAACAAAGCAAAATACAAGTGGAGCTTACAGTGCGTAATATTTTACACCAGTTCTGCAGTGTTGAAATTGTGTGTTTGTTCTAAAGGCTAAACTTGAAGATACCTCAGTCATGAGCTTCTTACCCTGCAAGTCTCGCATGAGTCCATCACATATTGTACCTGGTCCTCATATGATTGTTATATTCTGCAACAGAACTACTTAGTACCATTTCCTAAGATCTGGATATATTGTAATGTCCTGTATCACATGTTAAGGGTATGTGCTTCATGTATCTGAACAGTGAATGTATTACAAAGATGACATTCTAGGTCCAATTCTGTCTTAAGAATCCATGATCTTTCTGTATATTGGAAGGAGGTTCTATTGACTTCAGTGAGAGTTTTCTCATGTCCTGTGAGCAGAGTATGGAGCCTCTGTGGCAACTTCTCTGGTTTAAAGGGCGAGTTCTACATGTAATTGGGCCAGCTGTTTACCAGACAACAGATCTACATGGAGTGTGTACAATAAACTTGTCAAACAATGTTCATTATTTGACTAATGGGGAAATACAAAACCAAGGCATCGCCCCAGTTTTGTACACCTTGGCTTTGCTTTTTGCCTCTCAAATACCTGCAGACATGGCTGTTTGTCTCATGATTGGTTATAAAGTGTTACCACAGAGACTGTAATGACAGAATTCATGTGTCTCCCTTAGGGAATTTGTATGGTTCCTTTAACCATATCACTGGTGACGCAGGCGTCATGCTTTTGTTGCTTGATCTTATTTACTCGGCACGCCAAATGTTAATATCGTACCACTACTATTGTCAGAAGAGAATCTATTTTTATTTCTTTACATGTGCAGTCATAGCTGCTCTGTATTCCTTCTGTGTGTGTGTGTGTGTGTGCGTGCTCCTGCACGCTGCTCTGGAAATGATGGTACTCAGGGTCACTTGACTGTGCCCAGGAAAAGAGTGTTTGAACAGCTACACAGTATGTTGCATGAGTTTTCTCAAAGTATACTTTATTCAGGAGAACCCTTAAAATGCATTAAAAAGCAGTTTGTTTTCTATTCTCAAGTTTGTTTTGATACTTTAATAAAAAAGAATTAATATATATTTATTCACGTGTCATTTAATTCATTCTACGTGTCAAAGTCCAAGAGCAACTTCATTCTCTTGAAACAATACTGAAATATTAAAAAGCAGACACTCTTTATGAGTTTGCAACAATGAGCATCTTATAAGGTGAAACTGGTACTCTTCACTGCTTGTCAAGGTGTAAACAAAATTTTGTTGTTGCAAGGTTGATTGTGAATTCCAGGCCGACTTCTTATTCGTGGCCTAGAGCTCAGATTAAAGGACTGGAAAATAGAACTCCTAAACCTTTGCTAACCTGATAGGAAAGGTTAGGAACCACCAACCACCTGATAGTTATTTCAACTTTCTGGTTCCCTAATGAATTTAATGCTTTTGCTGCTCTGAAGCCTTAATATTTCTAGATTGTTTTCTACAATTACATGGAAGACACTAAGGAAGTATGGCATGATTAGGGCTTTGGTTTTTTCTCTGTGTCTGTGTATTGGTGTGTCTGGGGAGAAACATGAACAAAATGTTCTCTCCTGCTTTTCCAAAACTGAGTATCTACACACCCAGACAGAAGTCCCTGTGTTTTGACAGCCGGTGATGTGGACACAACTTTTGGCTTCAATCCATTACAAGCAGTCATAACTTGTAACACAGAGGCCAGATAGAAGGCCAGGAGCTCCAGGGATCAGGAAATCCATTGCTCTATTGCAAAATTCAGTTAAAAATATCATCTGGAAGGAAGATCTAGGCTACTCTGAGCTTGGCAATGTTGAATGTTTACTTTCCCTATTGGTCCATCCATTTACAGTTGTGCAGTCCCCATAAGTACATTCACCCTTTCATGCATTCTCCTGTAGCTGCTATCAAACTCTGCTTTTGAGTACCCAGTTCAACAGTAAATTGGCTAACTTAAAGATCACCTGCCTGCCCTGGTTTAGAGAACCTTACCAACAAAATTAGGGCTACAATTTTCCTGAACTGGTATTTTGTAATTTTTTTTTTAATGGTATGAGTTGAAAGCATGAAACCATCATTGGTCTCTGACATATTCCTAATAGCATAGTTGGTATTCCTCAAGAAATTATATGCCACATCTTCTCCTCAGGTCTTGTTCTAAATCTCTCCCTCCAGGCCCTTGCAGACCTCAAAGCATGCTGGGCTTCACACTATACTTTGACAAGGAGCATCTTCTGTTTCTTTTCTACCTCTTTCCCTGATATAAATGAATAACTAGCAATATTAAAGGTAGGTAGAGACAATGATTTATACAAGGCTGGAAATGTTTAATGAAACTGAATGGCAACAAATTGAAATTTACAATAACTTTTCTATCTGGGTCCATTAGAATTGGAAGGTATTGATTAAAGGGATAGATTTGCTAAAGAATCTGGATGATTTAAGAGTAATGAAAAGCGTACAACTGTTTGTCACTAACAAAAGAGTTTTGAAAATAAAATGTATTTCATCTTAGGAAATTCTCAAATCCAGGGTGATGACTGTACCTCACATCCATTTTCCTTGGTGGTTTTGGTTTCCCTGCCTCCTCCCCTCCTGCACAGTTCTTGTCTAGGTGCAAGCTTCACTCACGCTGGCCATTGCCAGGTTTCCGTGTTTGCCCAGTGCCCCCAGCTGGAGACCTTGAGAATCATCCCGGGATTAAATGTGAAATTATATTAATTAACATAATTACTTTCTAACGGTCTTCATTAGTTTGTAATTACACCAATAGAATATTTTCATTTCTATAATAGATGCCATTCCTTTTTAAGTGTAGTTAAGATAATGAGTGACAATAATTTTTAAGAATCCTGTTGTTTAATATTCATTTCCTTAATGGACACTGAGTCAGAACTGCTGACTCCAGGGATAAAAATAGTTATTTGCTAATTTTCAGTGCTGTTAGATCTTCAAAGCCATCACAATTAAAAAGAGAATACACTGGAATATATTCTTATATATAGCATCAGTTCTGGCTGCAAATATTTACTATTGCTGACAGAGATCCATTAACAAAAAAACCCCAGCCTAATGATTTTCAGACCCCAATGTAAATGTACTAGAGCTGACATGCAAAAAAAATTCATTAGATCTATGAAATGAATAAATGGAAAATGGAAACAAACCGAGAGAGTTAAAGCTGGAATACTTCTCCTCCTTTGAGAATTTAGCATGTTAATATTTCTAGACTCCACCAAAATAATTGGTGCACGACCATGCCCGCTGGGTGGGAATGCCCAGGCAGCAAATAGCAGCGAGGAGTAGCAATATTTCATATCAGCCAGCTGAGAGCTGGGCACACCCAGTGATGACAGCAGGAATCCCAGCCCAGGCTGGTGGGTGCCAGCCCTGGAGGAGCTCTCTGGGGCTGGGGCTGCCCCCGAGGGGCTCAGCCAGAGCCAGCTGGGCCCTGGTGCTGCTGCCCAGGTTAGCACAGCACGTAGCTCCTGCATTCCTGCTGGCAGCCCCCCAGCTCCCTCCCAGGGCCCACCAGCCCTGCTCTCTTCCCACAGCCCTGATCTAAAGCAGCTGTCCAAGGAAGAATAGGAGCAGGGCGAGCATGCTTCCCCTGGGTGCTTTCCCACACCAACTATTTTCAGCTGGTGAGTCACACGAGCTTTCCATGAATTCTTTAGGTAGTACCCTTCCACAGATCTTCCTGTCAAATGTTTTTACCAGTGTCTCATCCACAGTACCAGCATCTGCAGCAACTTCTGGCAGCAGGTTCCATAGGGCTATCACCACTTAGAAGAAGAAACTTCTTGTTTGACCCTGTTCCCAGTAACTCTGCTTCTCCTGGCCTAAGCAGTCTTTTTTCTTCTTCCTCTTTTTATTTTTGGCAGCCATTTTACATCCTTGATTATTCCTCTTACCCAGTTTTTTCTGGGAAAATTGTGACTTTTCCTAGGAAAAAAGAAACCCTTTCCCTAACCATTCCCTCACCCTTAAACATAAAAGAACTGTAACTACATTAATAGTATTCAAGTTGTGATCAAGCCATGGATTGATACAGAAGGATCTTGATGTTCACTGTCCCTTTCCTAATAATTCCAGAAAATGAGTTTGCAGTTTTGATGACTGCCCAGCATCCAGTGGGCAGTCATCAAAACTGCCACACAATGCAACAATCTATCATAATCCCAAGATCTTCCTGAGTAGCAATGATAAACTCAAGGCAAACTCTTCATGTATGATGCTAGGACTGATTTTTCCCATATACACTACCTCATGTTTACTTACATTGAATTTTATCTGCCCTTTTATTTTCCAAAATGTAGATATAAAGTCTTCCTTCCAGTCTTCTGAAACTGCCTTTCTCCTGTCTGTCCTGAGTAAAGTTGCACCATCATCAACCTTGCTACTTTACTCACACTCCTACCAGATCATTTATGAAAGTTTTGAGCTCTGCAGGTCCCAGTAAAGTTTCCTGTGGAGCATCACTGGATGAGCTGCCCCTCATGGGAGAGTTCATAGCTGAGTTTTACTCTTTTTTCTACCTTTTAATCACATATATGCATTTTGTCTATTCATAACTATTCAGTTTCTTGAAGTAATTACTTGTTGAGTGAATTTACCGAAACCTCTTTAGAGTTGTCATAAAATGCACCTATTGAATATCCCGGATCCACATATCTGCCAACTCTTTCCAAGAACTCCAGATGTGCCTGTAAGCCTGAATTAAATGTTATAAAATCCATTCTGACTCTCTTCAAGTATTTCTCCAGGTAATTAATAATTGATAGTTCCTTTATCTTAATTCCCATTAACTTGCCTGTTCAGATTACAGATCTATGGTTCCTTGGATTCTCCTGGAACCTTTAAGAAAGTTTGGTGGCATATTTGCCACACTCCAGTCCTCAGACACCAACAAAGATTAAGCCAGTGACAGTGAGAATGTTAGGCATCATTTTTAGTATTTCAGCAATTATCTTTTTCCATTTTGTTTGAGCCTTTTACTGAAAACTCATTAGGTTAGTGCTGATTCTTCTCAAAAACTCAGCCTACAGTCACTTCAGTGTCAGACAGATCCTCTGCTTGTGTTCTTCACTTTGTCCTGTCCTGGAGAGGGTTCTGGCTGGGGAATTATCTCTATTTCTTCAGCTTCTCAGCCCTCTGAGTGTTTGTTCCCTTTGTACCTTGATCATCAGTTCTCACTAGACTTTCTTATTGTATTTGCAGGGACCCCCATGGCAGGGAGGAATGATGAATCTGACTCCATGTTCTCAGAAGGCTAATTTATTACTTTATGATAATATATAATATTAAAGAATACTAAACTAAACTATACTAAAGAATACAGAAAGGACACTTACAGAATGCTAAAAAGCTAATAATGCAAACTTGTGAGTCTGGAAAGAGTCTTGACACAGCTTGGCCCTGGTTGGCCAAAGAGTCAAAACAACTCACACCAGAATCCAATGAAACAATCACCTGTTGGATAAACAATCTCCAAACACATTCCAAAGCAGCAAAACAGAGGAGAAGCAAATGAGGTAAGAATTGTTTTCCGTTTTCTCTGAGGCTTCTCAGCTTCCCAGGAGAAAAATCCTGAGTGAAGGAATTTTTTCAGAGAATGTGAATGCTACACTTGCCAACAGGTTAACTATCACTAATACACCTGAAGGGTGATTCAGTGTTCTTTTCAGTTCCTTTAGCTGCTCTGTTTCCCAGCTTCTCTCTGACAGGCTTCTGACCTAAGTGCCATCTCCTGAATGTACCCTGCAATGGGGTCTTCATCATCCTCAATCACATTTGGAGCTGTCAGCTACTCCAAGATTTGTGGAGTTAAAGAGTCATTGTACATCTAATGATCACATTTTAATTCCTGCCATGCTGTGTGACTTAAATACACAAACTACCCAATGCCTCAATTCCTCTGTTTGAAAGACAGGGGTTATAACCAATACCATTCTTTCTACCCTTTCTTCATCCCAAGAAAAATAAAATCCCTTACTTTTGAAAGCTGGGTCTTTTGAGCAGGACTCATGAAGATTCACAAATTGTGCTAAGTCACTAGAAAGGTCCTGAACAGAAGAGTAAATTTTATTGCCGTGTGATTATCACTTACAGCCAAGTGAAACCATCCAAACCACCAGTAATTAATGGTGCTCCTCTCAACCCCAGGAAAACTCAGAGTGTTTTAGGGTCTTTTTGAATGGGGTGTGCGTGTGTTTGTTTTCTTTCATTATTCTTTTATGTTCACTTGTTTGTTTGAGTTTGGGAATTTGGGTGGGGAGTTTTTTGTTGTTAATGTGTTACACACTTTCTATCTTTACCAGCAATATCGACATCCCAAGTGTAAACTATCTGTGAATCAAATGTGCATGAAAAGATAAAAGAATTCTCTGTATAACACAAATAGAACATCAGTTACCCCGGTTACAGAACAGTTCCAGGCTACTTTGTAACCTAAGTGGAAAATGTACATTTGGCCAATTTTCCTGCCTCCAAAGGATTTGTTTTACATTCAGAATTGCCCACGTGGAGAACTGAAAGAGTTCAGTCAGAGTTCTCCTGGACACACAGTAGACACTTTTCTGGGAGGGAAGAGCACGTGTGCCTTGGAGGCTGCTATCCAAACCACTGCCACAGTCCAAACTCTCCATCCATTCACAACTACTTGGTTGAGAGGTGAGATGAGAACAGGTATTAGCCGGGAACAATAATGTGAATGTACAATAATCTCTCCGCTGAATGAAGTGCTGCTACCTTTCCTTGGCTAAAACCAGGGATCCTTTCTCACCTGCCTTGGAGAAGCACAGCCCTCTGATTCTGGCATGGTGAGAACTTCCCCTCTTATTTTAGCCTACCACAACCATGGAAGCTGGATCACACAGGGCTTGTAACCCCCACATTTGCTGCTAACCCCCATGGATTTGTCACACATTCTCCAAGCCCCAATCTGATGGTGTGACATCCTCATTCCTCGTGACTGTAGAAAAAGACTTGGAAAAATTACTTGTGTGTACTAATTTCAAAACCAATAGAAAAGAAAGTAAATTTAGTGTATTAGACTATTCACATTTCATGTTTAGAACCAAAGGTTCTGCTTTTTTTGTTTGTACATGGGTGTGTGTCAGATGTATTTGTTTGAATGTCTGAGCTTGGCCACACCACCTGTAGCAGTAAAACCATCTATGGACAGATGAAAGGGTGGTTAGAGAAACCAGTTATCTGTCTGTTCTAATTCTGAAGGGTTTACCAATACTGGGTTCAAAAAAAGAAGACCTCACAATGAGTAACAAAAGGAAGGAGAGATTTATTTTTAAAAACTTACCCACCTTTCAAGTAATATCATGCTTCTCTGCATCTAGAATAAAGCACCAAGAAGCACTCTGTTCGGCTGTTGTTACTTTGACCTGAGTTTCCTCACAGCATTTTTCCCCTCCTGCCCTCTTGCACTGAGACTTCCTGTCTTTCTAGGAGTCAATACTCAAATGAGCAGAATGTTACAAAACTGGTTTACAGCACACAGCAAAGTATTTCCCTTAAAGAGAAGGGAAACCATTCTACAGGACGCTAAAGCAGATATTAAATTGCACAAGCACTTATTCAAAAGGAGGAAATGCTACCAAAACCTGGCCACACAACCTAGTACAATGTCCATGGACAGTAATAAGTGCACCAGAGGAGAAGGACACAGAACATAGATGGAGCACCATTTTCTATCTCTCCCCAGAAATATAGTGCCATCCTTTAAATCCATTTAGAGATTGGTGGGTTTTTTTCCAGGTGCTTTAAGATGCATTTCATTGTTTCATTCTCCAAATTGGTTGCACAGTCCCCCACCAGCATTCACAATTGTTGTTTAACAATTTCCTAAAGCACAAGAAAGGTCATTCTGGACGCTGCTTGCTCAGAAACAGCAATGCAAATATGGGAAATGGATTCCCTCTGAAAGCCAACCTGCCACAAGCAAAATCAGAAAAAAAAATTAAAATTAAATTCTTTCACAACTGACCCCTTCACTCTAAATATTCACAGACACTGAGCACGCTGTAGGATCCTATTCTCTCTGCCAAGCCTCCAGTTCTGCTGCTCACAGACATTTAATCAGTGCTGTAGCTGCTGAGAGGCTGTCCAGTTATGTCTGGCATTCCAGACTGCTCCTTAAGTAGTAAAGCATTAATGTACTACTCCTGTGCACGCAAATGAAACAAGGATATGAATGCAGGGGCTGGACAAGATATCCTGCCAAAAAAAAACCCGCCAGAGCTGATAAAGAACCTTGAGTTTAAAAGAGAGATTTTGACACCCACAGCCCCCTGACCAGCACATGCCATCCACGTAATCAGGATGGGAAAACCATTGGAGTGTGAATTTTTTAAGCAAGCCCTCTAAACACAGATCCATGCCCATCCCAGGAGGTGTTCATGGCCAGGCTGGCCGGGTCCCTCAGCAGCCTGCTCCAGGGGAAGGCATCCCTGTCCATGGCAGGGGGACTGGAACTAGGTGTTCTCAAATGTCCCTTCCAATCCAGACCATTCCATGGCTTCATGAAATGTGTGTGTGGTCGAAATAAAAGCCAAGTTAGGTCCTGATGGTCAGACAGGCAGGCAGATTCCCACTTGGAGCACATTCCTGGAGCTGTGGGTGAGTGCAACCACACAGAATGAAAATGTAAGTGATGGATCCTGATGTTTGTGCATGAGCAGAAACAGAACAGAAATTTGGGGTTAGGCAGCAGGGAGTTGGAATTATGGTTTAAATCTTTTTGGGGATTTAAGTGCCACTAAGGTACTTTAGTGCTCAGACTAACATTCAAGCACTAAAGTGTATTTCTAAGTATGGATAAGCATATGCATTAGTAAGGGAACAGAAGTTAATGCCCAGTTTCCTTTAAAATGAATTCTGTGTAAAACACTTGGTTAATGTTTTTACATCACCCTAGTAACATGATCAACATTACCATAGAAGCATCTTATATGGAAAGACAGATCACGCTAACCTCATGAAAAGGTAATTCTACTTCCATGACTCATGGCCATAAATCCACACTTGTGGAGTGAAATGGACAGACACCAACCATCCTGAGCTCCCAATGATGTCAGGTTAGTTGGCTATTCAGTATATGTAAATTTGGGGAAAAAAAAGGCAAAACTAAAACAAACCAACAGTACATGTCATACTGAAATTTATAACCCTCTGAAGTTCAGCCTGTTCTGAGCAATTAACACAAAATTACTGCCAGAGCTGTGATATATTAGAATAAATAACTCTTTAAAGAGATACAGATGTTAAATGTGTATGTGCTTTGGAGAGTCATGTTAAACATTTAAAAATAACCTCAGTGATTATTGGTGTGTTTAGATTTTATAAGATCTAGGGCTGGCAGAGGTCTCTGTGGTTCTTGTTCCCTACCACACCACATGTGTGATTTGGATTAAATTTCAGAGGGAGGTCTCTTTTTGTCCCTTCCAGACTTCTACTTAGTAAGAGTGCAGCGAGCTAAATTCAGAAGCAGGGTAGGAATATGCATCTCCAAAAACTGCATGGGTCACATTTAGCAGTGACTAAATAGTGGTACAAACTACACTGCTGGTGTCCAAGAAATGTAAATCATCAACTTCAGTGGTTATTCTTCAGAGTATGTAAGATAAGAATCAACCTAAGACAACAAACTGTTCACAGATAGGTGCTGAGCAGAGTGACCTGCACAAATTTAATATATACAGGCTTATAAAATTAATACATTAATATCTGCTTGATGACAAAGAGCAATGATATCCATGGCAATAGCAACCTCAATAGCAAGCATTGTGACACTGGGCTGGAAGTTTTTCCTTTCAAACTCTCTGTTATATATTTATATATATCTACCCTCCTCAGCAGGTAAACTACAGTTTGAAGATGAAAAAAAATTCTCTTTCATTGCAGCAATGCCACAAAAACTGTTCTGGTGGAGAATGTGAAGGCCAAGAGGGAAATAAAACATTTATTTTGCATTCTGTCTTTTTGGATAAGCAGAACTGGGCAGTATTACAATAAAGGGTAAGAGAAATTAGAAAACTACAGTTTTCCCTCTCTGGCACTTCTTCAGCCCTAGCTTTATGGTAGCCTACCCTCCTACCCTGGCTGAGCCCCTACCTCCCTACTCAAAGCACAAACCACCCACACATCTATCAAGCAATTCTCTTTGCTGCAGCTCCCAAGACTCCCAGCTCAGCCTAGTGTGTAACCAGCTCCTTCAAACTCAGCCACATTCCCCAGTGGTGCTGCCCTGAGCATGTACTCCACAGGTTCTGCAGGAAGGCTAAGTTCAGGGTTACCAGCAATTATTTCAAAATCACCTGATGTCCAGCCTGTGGTGACATGGATAACTAACAGAAGAGTTTAAGATTTAACTGTTCTCCCCAAATATACAGGTCATCTTCCCTCACTTCTTCCTCTTAAGCATCTCCAGCACACTTGTTTGCATGCTTGCTGAGGGCTGAATTAGCTGCAGTTATTGCATTTTGTCACATGTTCCTCTTTTAGGAATAATTTACACACAATGAGAAGCTTATCCCATGATATAAGTCATTGTTAAGCTTGTCTCAGTCTTCATTGTACTAAACACTACTTAGAAACCACACATAAATTTGTTGCTTTCTTATGCCACCAAGCAGCAGACAAATACAAAGTAATGGGCCATTCTTTGAAGTGCTAAAATCCAGTCTAGAAAAAAACAGACACGGTACAAAGAGTTGCTTCAATTCCCAATTTATGAGTGAGGACCAATGAGTTCAGTCACAAGGTAGTTTTCCCATTTTAAATAGACAGGAAGCCCAGCACATGAAGCTTGTTGGGAGATCTGTAGAACTCCACACATTCTCATTCAGAACATTTCATAACTAAGAGTGAAAACTGTTTTGTTTTTAAATAGGAAAAAAAAAAGGACTTGTTAAAAAAAAAAGTAATTAGCAAAAGAGTTTGTTTCAAACTTCTGGCACTAAAAACCTATTGCTATTGTTTTCCAATACCAGTTTGTTTTTCAGTAAAGTCGAAGTGCCACATCACTGTTCCCACTGGACATGGGTGAGCAAACCCCTGTAATGCAAGGCTTCACCAGGAGCAAGCAGCCCATTGAGCTCGAGCTCACCTTCTTTTCCTTGGAAAAGACAGAAAGCTTCCTAGTACCTCATCTTTCATCGACCTGTTAAAAAACAAATCAAAGCAAAAAAAAAACAAATGAAAGGCTCTTCAGCATTTCAAAAAAATTCTGATCAATCTGGGCTTTAATTGGAGCATCTGTGGTTTTGCTCATCCCTGAGAAGATGATGTCATTTTCTCTCTGGTATGTATCTGAACCTTTCTCTTGACTGTAAGTTTTTAGATGGTTACACACAGCTAGAGAGCTCAAATCATAAATTTTGATCAGTAAACAGTTCATAGAATCAAAGAATGGTTTGGATTGGAAGGGACTCTAAAGATTATCTAGTTCCAACCCCCGTGCCCTGGGCAGGGGCACTTCCCACCAAACCAGGATGCTCAGAGCCCTGGTCAGCCTGGCCTTCAACGCTTCAGGGATGGAAGTGGGCAGCCTGTTCCAGCACCTCATCACCCTCACAGTAAAGAATTTCTTCCTAATAACTGATCTGCTGCCATCTTCTTTCATGGAATCATGGAATCATCAAGGTTGGAAGAGACCTTCCAGATCATCCAGTCTGTCCAGCAGCACCACTGAAACCACTAATCCACATCAGCCAGTGCCAGATCCAGACATCTCATGAACACCTCCATGGATGGTGACTCCACAACCTTCTTGGACAACATATTCCAATGCCTGACCACCCTAACAATGATTCCCTAACAATGATTTGGTTTTTTCCCTAATATTTACACAGAATATCTCTGGTTTTAAGTTTAAGGCCATTGCCTCTCCTCTCAGTGCAGATACAGCAGAAGACACCAATCCCACCTCACTGCACCCTGCTTTACTGCACAGGGTACTCGAGGTTAAAGCCATTGCTTGTCCCATCACTACCTGCTCCAGCCCAACATCCCTCTCCAGCTGTCCTGTAGCCCCCTTTAGGTACTGGAATGGGAGAGCCAGAGCCTTCTCCTCTCAGCCTGTCTGCACAGCAGAGGATCCCAGGCTTGTCAGGCACCATTTGCTCTTAGTGAAGCCATGCTGGCTCTTGCAAATCAGCTTATTTTCCATGTGCTTTAGCACAGTTTCCAGGAGGGTCTGCTCCATGATTTTGTCAGGCACAGAGGTCAGGCAGACTGGCCTGTAGCTCCCTGGATCTTCCCTTTCTTAAATTTGGGTTGTTTCCCCTTTTCCAGCCAGACTGCCACCATTTCTCAAGTATGATGGATAGTGCTTAACCACTTCCTTCAGGATGTGCAGATGCATCTCATCAGCTCCCATGGACTTGTGCACCATCAGGTTCCTTAGATGGTCTTGAACCAGAACTTCTCCTAGAGCAGGAAGTTCCTCATTGTCCCAGTCCCTGAAAATCTGGATTTGTTTTCCATAAAAAGCTCAGAGGTGGACATTTCTTCATAAAGAGAGGCAAGAAGATTCTCTTTGATTCTACCATTGTGAATTTTCATTTACCTAATACATCAAAACAGAGAACATTATTTTACCAGAATAAAAAGCAAGACAAATGATGGCAAACACCCCCTGCAGAGAAATGCCAGAAATACTTATTAAATTGAAAGATTCAAGAAACTGAAGCTTGGCTCTGGGGTTTATATCCTACAATCCTGAGCTGGTAAAGATGGAAATTGTGCCAAAAAGCTGTGAGACTATTTAAGGCAGAGGAAAATATATTCATCTGTTTTTTAAATAGGAACAGACATTAACAGTAACATAATCTACAGACAGAAATGTAAGAGAAAATATTGAAAGAAAAAATTATTTCAGGCTCCTCCTTATAAATTACAATTCCCAGAAAGATGATTCTGAGACACTTCCCTGAAATACCCTCACTTCTGATAAATCATAGATCAGAATATGCAGTCTGTGGAAGAAGACAGTTTCTTGCATCTCCTTTGACTTTTTTAAGGAAAACAGTCACCATCCACAGGAACGAATGTAGGGAAAGGAAGTATTACGGACTGTGGACAATTAGAGGGACAGAACATAATGTGGAATCTCTTTTCATAGGTAACATGAGGGATGAAGGTTTTTGCTCCTAGTAAGATTTTATAAATGACACTGATGCCTGATTTCAAGAGATACAACAAGAGGCAAAATTCAGTTCTTGCAATCTAGTCTTCCACTGACCCTCTAACAGGTGGCTTGGTTCTTGTGCATGATTTGGCCACCCAAACCCAGAAATGCCTAGTTCATACAGAGACCTTTTAACTCACATGTGTGCACAGCACTTCCACTGCTTCTACACAAGCTGGGAACATGCAGTGAGCAGCACAGCACTGAGTCACAGAGCTGTGGGCTGCTGCATTTCTAGTAAGGATTGTGAGAAATAAGATAGAACCCAAACACAGAGTTTCTGTCACAGCCTCCTTCTATGAAATGTGGCATTTCCAGCTTGTGTTTCTCAATCAAACCATTGGCAGATCAGCTTGTGTGAACAGCTCAAGGACGGTAACCAGATACTCACTGCTTGCACAGTGAGCAGCACCAAGGAGAAGTGAAACAAGCTTTCAAGTGCACTTTACTCACTGCAGCCCCATTCCTTCTCCCCCACTGACTAAAGATAGGACAGCACATTAACACTTAATATCCAAGTGTAAGTAGCCTTTCCGTTTCCCCTCCCTTCCTCCAAACAAGCACGATTCTTTGAAACGCTGAAGTGTTCTGCTTCTCAGATGAACTCAGCACTGTGTCAGCAAATGACAAGTACAAGTGCTGGCGCCAAAAAGATGCAATTATTATGCATGGCTTGTGCAGGACCTTTACATACTTCTGGCACTAAAATACAAGTCTGTTTTGCATCATCTGGATGTGATTTGAGTGTTTTAGTTAATTTGAAACAGCATTGTATGCAGTACACTGTGAGGAGTTTGGCTCTTTAATGGTAAGCCAACATTAAGCAGATACTCAGTCTACCCACACCAAGGCTGCTGGAATTTCTATTGGAATGAGGATTATTCTCTTGTAACAGTGCTGGTTTTGGCTGCTTGCACCAGGCTGGGCAGAATCATCAGAAGCAGATCATTAAAGCTCAACACATTCCCAAAAGTCAGACTGAATTGGCTGGGCTGGAAGGCGGTTTATACATTTTCTATTTTTATCCAATAATAAAAACGTGGTTACTTTGGCTCAAATCCCACAGCAGGTTTCCTTACAGCAGCTCAGGGATGTGCCAGCCTCCCTCACTGGCAGGGAGACCCTCTGCCCTACATTGGGGTGGGCCAGGGTTGGCCCAAGCTTTCCCTTTCTTTGATTCTGCCATTGTGGAGTGGTAGAAGACGGAAGGGGCAGTTGGATGATAGAATCATGGAGTGGCTTGGTCTGGAGGGGACTTTAAAGATCATCCAGTTCCAACCTCCTGCCATGGACAGGGACCTTCCACTAGACCAGGCTGCCCCATCCAACCTGGCCTTGAACACTTCCAGGGATGGGGCATCCACAGCTTCTCTGGGCAACCTGTGCCAGTGCCTCACTACCCTCACAGCAGAGAACTTCATCCTAATATCTAATCTAAACCTACTTTCTTTCCGTTTGAAGCCATTCCCCCTTGTTTTAGTTTGAATCCATTCTCCCTTGTCCTGTCGCTGCATGCTCTTGTAAAGAGTTCCTTTCCATCATTCTTGTAGTTTCCCTTCAGGCACCTGAAAGCTGCAGTTAGGTTACCCTGAAGCCGTTTTGTTTTTCCAGGCTGAGCAATCCCAGTTCTCTCATCCTTTCCTCCTAAGAGAGATGCTCCATCCCTCGAATCCACTTGGTGGCCTCGGCTGGACTCGCTCCAGCAGGTCCGTGTCCTGCCCGCGCTGGGGACCGCGGAGCTGAGGATCGCAGCACTGCAGCGGGGATCCGGGCGGACAGACACAGGGACAGGATCCCTTCCCGCCCCGCTGCCCTCACTGCCTTGGATGCAGCCGGGATCGGTGCCGAGCTCTTCTCCGCGGCCCCGAAACTCCCTCCGTGCCCCGGAGCCTCTCGCACTCTGCTGCCGCGGGGACGGGAGCGCCACCGCCAGGGGACACTGCGGGACAGCTTGGGGACATCGCGGGCATGGATTGGGGACACTGCGGGCACGGTTTGGGGACACTGAGAGCACGGCCTGGGGTCACTGAGGGCACGGCTTGGGGACACTGCGGGCATGGCCTGGGGACACTGAGGGCAGACTTGGGGACACCGCGGGGACGGCTTGGGGACAGTGCGGGAAAGGCTTGGGGACATTGAGGGCAGACTTGGGGACACCGCGGGGACGGCTTGGGGACAAGGCAGCGGACCTCGGGCCCCGGGCCAGCCCCTCACAGCCCCGGACCCGGGAAGGGACTGCGGCCCCTCCGTGAGCCCGAGGGCAGAGCGGGCGGGGGGCGCTGCTGTCGCCTCCTGCCCCGGGCCAGCACTGCCCGGTCACTCCCTGTGCCCGCCGGGGCTCCGGGCCGGGGTCCCGGGGCCGCTGCGCTGATGGTGCCTGGGAACAGCCACGGGAGCCGTGAGGGACACACGGACACGGGCTGGTGGTGCTGAGCTGGCGGTGCCCGGGAACAGCCGCGGGAGCACACTCACACGGGCCGCAGGGACTTCCAGGCATGTGAAACGTGCGCCGCGCTTTGGCACACACGGGGACTTCCCCTCGCCTCGGCGAGCCCGGATCCAGTAAATGAAAATTCTGAGCCTGCTAGTTATTTGGATGGAGAGTCCCTGAGGGCAATTTATAGACTGTATAGCTGTGACTAACGATCACTGGGTCGCTGGGATTTTCTGAAGGCTTTCAGGTGTTGCCCGGCAAGCTGCCCTAACTAGAGTGGGACATGAAGGTGACAGCGGTGACAGCCAGCAGAGCACTCTGTGTCCATGGAGCCTATTCCACTGCAGGGGTGAGATCCCAGAACGGCTCGTGAGATACTGAGCATCTCCAACGACTGCTGCACAGCCAGTGCTGTGGGCACACACTGAACAAAGCTATGGCCAGAATTACAGAATTATTGCTAACCCTGAGCCAACACCCTTAATGTGTGTCCTCAGGGCACACACAGAAGCACCAGCTCAGATCCCCAAGTGGGATGGCCATCAGAGGGAACACCAACTCTAACAGCACAAGGATTGCTACACATCTATCTTGCCAAAGCCACAAAACTGAAAACACTGCGCAGCCATGCAGTTTGCCCTCCAGCACTGCTCCAATGTAGCCCTAAATAAGAAAAAACCTTTATTATTAGCTCCGCTGCTCAGCGAGGCTAACTATCCCATCCTGCCAATTCACCTGCATTGCTTCCCACCCAGAGGTTTTTCATTTATTGCACCCTGCATTGCCCACACACACTTGAGCTTGGGTGTACAGGTGCACTCAGAGAACAAGCATGCACAGTGACTCTATAAGCAACTCAGAGGAGAGTGTGTGTAACAAATCACACCATCCCTTGGTAGTCACTGTAGTACAAATATTGGGAGGCAGCTCAAGGAATGTTTTCATTACTAAACAATAATCTGGTCTGCTGATTCTGCTATAGAACTGGAAAATTCTGGAAAGAAGGGAGCAACAAACATCTCCAAGGTCATCTTGACAGGAGTGGCCTCCCACAACTTAAGCTACATAGTCTTTGAAATTATGACCAAAGGAACATGTATCTGCTTTTGAAAAGCAAGTGTTAAACTCACTAACACAATGGTTAAATAGAAAAACATTACCCCAAACAATTCTCTTTCATTTGGAAGCAGAATGTACTTCATATCAAGTGCAATTTCTCTTTTTAACAGCTTTATCTTAATGGTTTTAGTATTTTACTCGTACAGCTACTTGTATAACTGTTGCCAACATTTCATTCACTGCTTTTCAGTCAATGCTCGGAGTTCCCTCAGAGAGACACATAAATCCTGGGCTGCACTGATCACACCTGGTCAGCAAGAATAACACCCAGGGACTAAAGCACTGTCCCCCAAGGCAGCAAACTTGGTGTAAACTCTGGAAGGATTCCCTAGGCACTGCTTTGATTGTTGCAGTCCCTTACACAATATTATAGAGGGCAAGTCCTAAAGGAATTTATACCAGACAAATGGTTTTATCTTGCACATGAATATCCCTGAAAAAAAAAATCATAGACAACTGGCATATGGGATATGTAGGGGAAAGTACACATCATTCTGTAAAAGCGCTTAGTATTCTGAGTGCCTTTTTGGGGAGCTAAACATCACCTGAGAAAATTGTTAATGTTTTGCAGCTCCCAAGGGAATGGTGTGGAATATATTCCTGCATGACACAGACTCATGTCTCACCTGGGAGCCCTGACTCATTGCTTGGGTACACTGTTCTGTACATCAGATGCTGTGTAAGACATGATTTTTCCACTGCGCATTATGCAACTTCTTCTGTAATAAAAACTGTGTGAGGAAACTGCAAGAAGCTCTCAGTTCCAAATGAGCTTATTCCATTTTATTGGTGCTGGCAAACCTTTCTGCAGAGTGGCATATGTATGGGCTGCCTATCCTGCCCAATTCATGGGATTCAAATGCAGTGTGCATGTTCTGGTCCCACTACTGCAAAGGCTTTAGGGTTTTGAAATGCTGTGAAAAATTATGAAGGGTAATCTCTGAGAATTGCAATTGCACTGCTATAGCAAGTACTAATATAGAGGTGAAAAGGGCTTATCACTTAATGCTTCATCTTGAAAGCATAAATTTATTTGAAAATAAAGCTGTGTGTGACATCCAAAGCTTCACAACATACCCAAGAAGACACGACCATAAAAAATATCTCCACATATAGAAGAGGTGGCCTTTGAGTCCCAGTAAATATCTGTATTGTACTTGAATATCTGTATATAGGCCTTGCCCCAGTAGGTCCCAGTTGTTCTTGATGGGCTGCAGCTGCCATGTCCTTCATTGGGCTGCAGCTGTGGCTAGTTAAGATAACTGGGATAAAAGGGGGTGGGTTGGCCAGTCAGGGAGAGCTTGGGAGGAGTCCTGACTGAGAAGGAGCAAGATGAAGATGACTGCTGTGCTGGGAAGATCTACAGGCATAAGAAAACACCAACAGAAAGTATGGGGCTCTAGAAATATAACAACAACATCCACATATGAAATAAATAAGTCATTGTTCTAGCCGCAGGAAAACTTCCAAATCTCCACCTTGCTTATTCCCAAAGGAAAGTGGAGAAGGAAAGGAATTTTTACAGGTTATTACATTTGAATTTTAAAAGCTCCAGAGGAATGCAGACCATGGAGAACATAGCTCTGAGTAACCAGCTGGTTCAGCCTGGAGAAGAGGAGACTGAGGGGAGAGCTCATTGTGGTCTTCAACATCCTCCTGAGGGGAAGTGGAGGGGCAGGCATCAATCTCCTCACTCTCCTGGCCAGTGACAGGACTCAAGAAAACTTGTTTAGGCTGAGAGGTTTGTCCTTTGGGTATCAGGACAAGGCTCTGCACCCAGAGGGTGGCTGGGCACTGGAGCAGATCTCCAGGAAAGTGGTCACAGCAGCAAGCCTGGCAGAGCTCAAGAAGCCTTTGGACAATGCTCTCAGGCACATGGTGTGACTCTAGGGGTGTCCTGTGCAGGGCCAAGGGTTGGACTGGGTGGTCCTGATGGGTCCCTTCCACTCAGAGTGTTCAGTGCTCTGTGTCAGAGTGGGCAGGTCAGATCAGTGACAGCCCCACGGCTGCCCATCAGCACCCAGGAGTTCAGCTATTACTGAAGCATGTTAACAAGCCAGCTGAGATATTTATGCAGCTATCAAATGACAGATAATCTGTCCAGTTTATGTACACAAATAGTGGATGCCAGATGAGGGTGAAGGGGTTCATAACACAATGTGTTCAGCAGCAAGCACGATCTCCTAATTCAAGGCATTCCCCAGCCTTTACTTCTGTCTCTCTGCCATAGTCATCTCCCCTATTTCAGCTGTGCCACGTCTGCTGTTTGCCAAGTCATTCCAAACAGAATCAGGCAACTGTTGCTCAAAAGAGGCTCTTTTTTCACACAAGATTTCTTTTCAGCCATCTATGGTTCAATGACCAAGTTTATTACACAGCCTATAAACATTGTGCTGCCAACAGAAGGGGAGCAGCAATATGAAAGAAGGGTGGGAGAGAGGTTGAAACCTGCTTTAGCTGGTGATGACACCTGGAAAATTGCATGTGCACCTACTCTCTTGTGCAAAGGATTGAAATTCTAGGCTAGGTAGCTTTCAGAGACAAAGTTCATTTTTCCTCTGGATGGCTGGAGTCCCTTCCCTTTCCCTTTCTCTCTCCCCTCTCTGAGTAGGAGCACAGCATCTTGGTTGAAAGCCCTAGCAGAAAGGCATTCCCTGATGGCAAAAATACCACTGAGCTGAGAGATGGAGAGGAGCAGGTTTCACCCTGGTGTTTCACACAAGATTAAAACCAAAACTTCTCACTCTTTGACTGCAGCAGTAGTAAACCACAAGTAAGCACACTGTGGTGTGCTTACCTTAAAGCCTCAGTGGCCTTTCAAGGGAACCAAGACATTTGAGTGAGAACTGAAGTGGGTTAGGCAGACGTTTGTCCCTTTCTGTCAATTCTGGTAATCAATGGGCAGAGGAGCAGAGTGACATCCATGCAGACAAAACTGTGGCTGCTGCATTTACCAGAAGCTATTTCTCAGTGCTCTTAGCTGGAATGTACCCACATAAACATCCCTACTGAAATCAGTTTGTAAGCTAGCTGTCATCCATATCTATTTTAAAATTCCTTTGTACTGCCAAGATGGCATAAAGATGGGGTATGGGGAAGAAGAAGCAGGAGTGATGTTTCATTTTATTAGTTAAATTGGTAGGACCACAGTTTTGAGAACAGCAAGGCAAATCATTCAAGCACTTAACAGCATACACAGCTGTTTGCAATTTCCCCTAAGATTTTGAGAAAATCTAGACTGAAATGTGCAGCTTCACAGCCTGAATATGGATCCGTGCATGCATCTCTTTTGCCCTCACTGGGAATATCAGCACACAATTAAATTAAAATATTTAAATTTGCTAACTGCAGTGCTGTAACAGTAATGCAAATCTTTTTTTGCAAACGAAGAAAGTCCACTTTCATGCCAAATATACATTAATTAAATTTGCCTCATACAATTCCCTGAGTGGACTGAAGGCTGGAAAGAAGTCTGCTCCATCAAACTCCAGAGAATAACCCCAGAGAACTAACCCTGGGCTGCTAATTGAATGACATCAGAAGGCAGCCATCAGCCCTGTTCTGCCAATTTCCTAGACGCTGGAGAGCTTTGTCAGGAGTTGCATTAAATGATCTGTCATCAACTGAATATTAATCTCTCAGTATTTTATTACTCAGACCTAAACAGGGCCTTTTGGAGGGCATGAATTATTGGCAGTGGGAGGCAGTAATTACAAAGTGAGGTATAGTGGAGAAAATATGACGAGCGAGTTTAAATGGTGTCTGGGGACCGTTTAATATTGTGTTGGCAAACATTGCATGCCACAAAATCATTTGAGAGAGAAGAGATATAATGCAGGGAATCCAGCCTATAAACAACAAGAAGGAACCCCAAATCAGAAAATTGCATTTTTTTGTTTCTCGCATGGAGGCATAACCCACCAGGCTCTGCTGCTATAACAGAGTAGTAGGTTCGGACAATACCTTATGGAGGTGCTGGAGTTTCTTCAATGTGCTGCAGGACATTTTTTAACACGTGGTAGTTTCTATAAATGAGATGCCATATTCCATGGCCTGCCTTTTGTGGCTGATGAGAGTCTTGCTGAGCCTAGTGGTGAAAGGGATCCAAGTAAAAGCAGAGATAATTTGAGGAAATTTACACAATTTGTGTAAGTAGTGTAAATTTCCTCAAAATGTACATTATATCTATCTATCTATCTATCTATCTATCTATCTATCTATCTATCTATCTACATATATTTACACTATATATATACACTAACTATGGACGTGATTCTGTTGTAGCTAAGAAAGCATTTCAGTACAGAGAGAACAAAATCCCAATGAATTATTACAGTTGAAATATCACAACCTGAGCCAAGCATGAACAGGCACAATGTATTCTTAAGGGATCGTAAGGAAAAATAAATCAAAGCACACTCATACAGGGGATCAGCTGTCACAGGCAGGGCAAATGGCTGATAAAAAGATAAGAGGCTTTGGAAAGCATCCCTGAATTATTAGGAAGCCTCAGTCCATGAAACACAGAACCAACCTGTCCAGGTTACATGATACAGCTTGATGTTCCCACAACCATCATTATTGCATGAGATAGCATGAGTAAAAGCAGAGGAGTTTTGTTCAGGTGTATCAGGGCATGGAAAAACCAGGAAAGTACTGGAGCATTTCCCTGAATTGCTACTCAGTGCAACAAACCCCCCTGCCTGAAGAACTTGTATTGCTAGGCAAAATGGGCAGATGGTGCTGGGAAGAGATATAACTGACAAACAGAAATGTACCTTGCAAAGCACAGTGGGCCTAAATTAAGAACATTTGTTTATTAAACAGGATTTGAAGATGCATAGCATAAAAGAAAAGAAAAGTCGGTATTGTTAGGAAAATTGGAATGTTCCTGTGCACAAAAAGTAAAGACTCTGTGTATCCACTTGGGATAGATTTTTGCTTTCTTACTCATTACTATTTTTAATTTACATTCAGTAACTGAATCACTGCTCTTGAAATGTTACTGTTTCATATAAAACACTATTTCAGTATAAAACAAGCAGCAGATGTGGAATGAGATTTTTATTAATAAATATTGCTTATTAATAATAACATATACTAATTTATTAATGCAACAGTTTAATATCCTTGTGTTATCATTTGTAATAGTATATACCTCAAATTTTTGAGAGCAAACCAAGATAATGACAGCTAAGAGTCTCTGCATATGCATCTGATATCAGATATTGAGATAAAAGTGAAATTGAAAACATATAATCTGGTTTTTCTTTTGAATGCATACACCTGCTACTTAAAAAGTAAAATAATTTCTTTTTCCTGAACATTATAAAATGTATAATTTGGTATCAAAGTAATTATCTACAAATGTATGTTGTTTTGTGAATTTGTCGTTGGAGGTGTACAGAAGAAAACCCCAAACAAATAATGATGGAAAAAAAATAGTGGAAACTGTGAGAATTGTTTTTCATATTAAGTGGAATATATGGCTTTGCAAAATATCAATCAAAATTATATAAAAAGCTGATAATCTAATAATTTAGAGTGAAAATATTTTGATTACACAATGTCTTAACAAGACAATAAAAATACAGGTGTGTTGGGATGTGGGTGCCATTCAGCATTTCTCATAAAAAGCCTGGCTGGTTATGTAACTTTGTTTTACAGCCCTCAATCACCCATATGCCCATTTCTGCTCCTCTGCTTGAGCTGTGTCCCCAGGAAGATGCTGTTCCTGCTGCAAGCTGCTCTGCGTGGGCTGGCTCAGCCGCTTGGATCTGGAACTGCAGGCGGAAGGAGGGTGGAAGCACCAGCAGGACAAAGGCTCACACACAGGAAGGCTCCCTCCACAATTCACTCACCTGGAAAACAGGACAATGCCTAAGCTGTGGTCAGCAATTTCCTCACCTGTATGATTAAAAAGGCTCTTTCAAATTTGATTGCTCTTGGCTAATAATCAAGCCCTTCAACAGAGCTGATGAATCAGCTGCCCCTAGAGAGGGATGAGCAAGGGTGGTTAACCTCTCAGTGCACTGACAGAATAGGTCCTGGGTCCATACTGGAACTTAGCAAACAAATGGGATGACCAGAATTTACAAGGGAAATTTCTAGCTTATGTACTATTGTCATTTACTGTAAGAAATGAAAGAAAAAAAAATTCATCTCTAGAGATTATTTACCTCGCACCCAATAGTGCACTTGGAAATTACTGTGCCCTAAAACAGCTCTGATAAGCAAAGATGAAACTCAAATAGCTAAAAGGGAACTAAAAGAGCTCTTGCTTAGTATCAAATCCTGTTTTAAAACTTTCTGCTCTTAAAGACATCCTGTTTATATATTTAATCAATGAACTGGATGTAAGACAAACAAAAATGGCCCGCAATCTTCTGTGAAATGCATATTTGCAGAGATGGAGTAACTCAGCTTTTAAAGTAAACAGCTAAACAGCTTGGGAAATTCCCCAAATTCCTGGTAGATTTTGTTTCTGTTCTCTGTGAACAGTGTTCTATTTTATTTTTTTATTCTGGGAACATATCATGGTTCAATGGTAGGCATTTAGAAAACTCCCCCTTTTTCTGCTCTTTCCTTATATGGATCTAATCAAAGAATTCAATTTGGTAGGAGACTCTTCCTCTGACAAAACCTTACATCTGACCTCCTGTGAAAATGCATTTCTGGATAAAGAACTCTTAGGGGATTGCTTTGTTTGTTTTGAGACCTGCTTTCTTTTAAAGTTCAATTGCAAGCCTTCTCCAAAGAGAATAAGGACATGGGGAAAGAGGAAATATTTTGGATCAGCAGTGTACTCAATTCATCCCACATGAAATACACGACCTTCATCCCAAAACCAAGTGGGCTGCACACACACATGCCAACCCACAAAATTACTCATGTGCATCATCTCTGCTGGAGGACTTTCTGATGTCTTTCTTCTGACAGCTAGAAACTTATTCACATATCCACCTCAAAAACAAGAACAGGTTATACCTATTTATTCTTCTACTAACACTACTACTTCTCTATGACAGCCCTTACACCATCTTTACTCTGATGTTGTTACATGGACAATGATCCCATCACTTTGCAGACTTTGTCTCTGGAAAAAAAATTCTTTATTCCCCTAACCCTCCAGTAGCCCTTCTGTGTGCCTGTACTAGTTTTGGTTCACCTTTCTTTACCATGGTTGAGCAGAAATATGCACAGTATTTCAGATGCGGTCTGGCCAGGCTCTCACATAATTACATTGATATTTCTATTCTATAGTTCTATTTTAAGAACACAGATAGACAAATAAGGAAATAGCCCCATCACTGTGCATCTGAGTGCCTGTTTTCCTTCTTTTTGCTCCACTGCATTGCTGCCTCAGCATCAGTTGCTAATGTGCTTTTGCTGTTCCTTCTGTTGGCATTTCCAACTCAGGAGTCCCCACCTTGTGACAGAAATTCTTGTGAATTGTTCTCCAAGTGTGTGACTGCACTTGGCATTGTGGCAGGATGCTAGATAATGTCGTCTAGGTTCCCTTGTCCCCAGAAAGCTGGAGCAGATGATCTCTCAGAGTTCCTTCCAGCATGGGCTGTCCCATGATTCTATGAATAATGGCATTTCTATTCCCTTCTGCATGGTCATGCAGTCTCTTTTGCAGGATATTTCAGTTTTCTCCTGTAGTAATGATCCCTTTGTACCCAAAGTCTTTACCAAAGATACTAAACAAGAGAGGTCTGTGATCAATCCTTGAGAACCTCCACTTATAAACAATTTCTTAGCCTAATAGCTCGCTTTTCAAAAATAACTTTTGCCATTTTCCTTCAGCTAATTCTACTTTTTCAATAGCTAGTCCTATTTTTCAATTCTTGCACAACTTCTCCAGCTGAAGCAATCGTATCTTATATGGCATTGCATCAAATATTGAAGCAGTGTCTTGTTGCTTATTCCTTATTGTCAATTATTTACCTGAGACAGACAATAAATTAGTACTCTCAAGATTCAGTTTACAATGGGAAGACAAATTTTAATAATCTGCTTATCCCAAGGGAGAATACTTACAACCCTTGCTTAGAATGTCAAGAGCTCTGATATTTTAATAATTTAGAATAATGAAAACATGACAATAAGCTCATTATGTGACAGTGAAAGGAGAAAGCTTTTCCACCTGACTGGAGATGTACCCACCCTGTGTTCCAGGGGAATGGTCTGGGCAGACTTCACTGGACTGCATCCAGAGGGGTGCAGCAAGCTCTGCCAGCAGCCTGTAGAACTTTCTAAACACATACAATAAAAGCTCTCCTATTGCAAATTTAAAGCAAACACAGGTTTTACAGATGTCATTTTCTCTGTGGCTCCATGAAGAAACTGCTTCAGGATGAGATAAGCTGTGACACTGGAGCATGGAAGCCATTCAGCACTGACTTCACAAACCAATGTTTTTATTCTACACCAAGACCTTTGTGGTTAAGTTTTTCCACTTCTAAAGAGAACAGTAATGATTCCTTTACAGCAGACCAAACTCATAATTAGCAGGAAACAAGTTATTTGCAAAAGCTATGCCAGTTATTTTCACAATACATTTGATGTCATGATTTCAAAATTCTGCAGTGAGAAAAGATTCCTACTCTACCATTACAGTTTTTTTCCATAGGAGCTATGTAGGAAAAAAATACCTTTTTTTGAAAAAATGCCAGAAATGGAGCATGCAATCCCAGGGATGATTGTTACTACAGTTTCTTTATTAAGAAGTACCCACTTCCAGTGAGCCTGTGGCTATTCTTGAGTTAAATATTACCCAAGTGAGTAAGCAAAGGACTGCATGTCCTCTGAGGCAGCTGTAGGGCCGTTTCTACTTCCAGTGAAATCGAGGCAAATCCCACATTTCTGCAAAGAATGAACCCACATTCTTTCCCTCCCTTTTGGATGTGTGCCCATACCACATGCTCTCTGTACATTTAAAATGTTTCTCCAATGACCACTTGACAGTAACCCAGGGTTTACAAACAGAAAATTCCTCCCCTCCTATAAAGAGAATAACATTTAGTCTTTGTGACAGAAGATAAACCCCCCACTTCTCCTGCTAATCAGACATGCTTCCTTCCTGTAACAGGAATTATATCACTGCACTGATGGGAAGAAAAGGGATTTTTTTTAATGGTTGTTTTATCTATCACTTTCACTGAGACAGAAATTCAAGACTGATTCACAGATGGAAACCCCAAATGCCAAGCAGCAAAGCATTCATCTACGGACAGGAAACAGCATGGGTTTGATAGGCTACAGTAAAGGTTATGCCACCTTCAAGTACTTTTTAAAAGACAGCACTGACACCTTCCTTAACACTTGTGTGACAAAACAAGGCACACATCAGAGCCTTTAAACACATACAGGGTATACAAGTGAAGTGCAATTTCCATGTGGCCCTACAGATCAGCCTTGATCCTGTAAAACTGATTCCATTAAGGCAAGTTTCACCAAGCTGTGTGGAAACAGAAGGATACAGGAAGAAGAAAAAAAAAGGGCACTTGAAATAATGAACTACAAAGGCTAGTGAAAGTACCAAATGCAGATGAGATCAGGAGGCATTGCAGAAGGAGCACTAAATTACAGTAACTGGTACCAGGGCAAAGAACACAAAGTCTGTAGAATTGGCTGATTTAATTTATTTTTTTAAAATATGTACTTTCAATGAAACTGGATAAGTACATGAAGGCACTTATAAATGTTCACAGGCATGAATGTGAAATACCAGTGAGAAGGAGCAAGACTTTCTAATAAGCTCTCCTGAGGTACAACAATTGATCTCTGTCACATAAGCAGTAATGGGAAGCTTGACCTTGCCTTTCTGTTGATTTTTTTAGCTTTGGAGGCTAAAATTAACTTTTAAAAATATAATCATTTTTAATCTGACCCAACTAAACCCAAAAGAAAATAATAGATAAATAGCTGAATTGGACCCAGTCTGTTCCTAGAAGAAATATTTTTGTCTGTAAGTTTGTAGGATGCACTTTGCTTCTTCATTAGACTCATAGAAAATGCAAAAAAAAAGAAATCCAAACTGAATCTAGACAAACTGTAACCTTCACTATGAACCTAAGAGGCAAAATCCAGCTTTGTTAGCAACCCTCATCTACATGACACATCCACAAATAAGACTGCAGTTCACAGTGCACCTCACATGAACCCTGATCTGAATATAGAAAATATCTTCCCTATTCACCTGCATCTGAAAATCATGTGGATGTGATACAGACCACATTTTTGTGGGGAACAAGTCAAGCCAACTGGAAGCTTTTTGAAGCTACAGTACATCAAGTGGGATTTTAGCCATATATAGATGTGAAACCTTTTTTTTTTTCATGGGGTAACACTGCTGCAAAATGAGAGGTTTGGATCTGAAAAAGAATTTTCTGTTGCTTCCTTAAGAAATGGCCTTTTTCCTTTCTGTTCTCCTTTCTGGTTCCCTATTCATGTAAAAATTATCCCAGGCTCCAGAACACACTTTCTGTTTTGAAGTTTCCTGTAAATCAATATCTTTACGAACAGCTCGTGCAAAAAGCATAATCTGTATGTGCAGGGACATAGAAGCCTTTAAACAGCTCATGGTCTTTGTCATCTCATGATTCAGCTATCACATTAATTCTATAAATATACCAGAATGTTGGACTTAAGTGGCTGGGGATACTAATTTTGCTCACTTCTTTTACTAGAGGTTCCCAGCTGCCTTTGAACATTAGTCGCACAATATACTGATTGGTGAAGTGCCTTAGTGCCTCTATCAAATAGAATAATGCAAAAGGCCCTTTAGAAATATTCCTGGGAAAAAAAGTGATGCAAGAGATGGAGGAAGAAGCAACCCATGCCCTACTGTTACTAAAGGACATGATGCACAGGAAGAGCTGGAGCTGTACCCTGAGGTTGTGGGGAAAAAGTGAGGACAGTGAGGGCTCCCACAGGGCTCCTAGCCCTTCCAAGGAACAGCAGCATATTCTTGGACTCAGGTTGCTGTCTCCATCACACAACATTGCTGGGAATTCTGCTGTCTTCCCCTGTACACTCTGCATAGACATTGTACAATTAATACAGCAATGAATCCAGTGCAGAGACCACGGATTAAAACTGCAGAACTTTAACTGCAGAACAAGAACAATTCTTACTGATGCGGAGTCTGCCACAGAATTGGATATGACACCAAGTGACAAGCTGGAGTCAGTTTCTAGACAGATGTTTAGAAGAATACATGTGTAAGGAGCAGGATTTCACACAGAGAACTAGATTTCTACTTCTAGAAGAGAGCATCTGTGGAACAAGTGTCTTTAGAAGGATTCTGTGGGATGGACTGTCTTGGACTAGTTGATCTTTCCTCCCATTTTTGAGGGTCCACAGAGCTCCATATGTGAGACCAGCTTTGTACAGTCCTGACCTCAATGAGATACTTTCCAGTCAGCTGCACACACCTAGTTAAGAGATGTGAAACATTCCCTCTCTCCCTTCATCCTAAATTGTGACAAGTTTTGCCAGAGTGAGTGTTGTTCATTTCCACCATGCCACTCCTTCTCCATTACACCTCTACTCTGCCCAGATTACACAGTGGCACCCAGTGCCTGAGGGAATGTGGTGTGTGGATGAATATTCATAGGACAGCTTCCATTCTTAAGGGTGACACACTGAACAGTTTCAAGGACATTTCCCAAAATTCGAATCTTGAGCTGTACTGAGACTTTGGTTTTCCTAGGGAGGGACTGCAGCAGATTCTCTCTGTGGGATGACTGAGTTCTTGAGGGACCATAAGGAACTCCGAAGAGAGCATTTAGGCTGCAGATGCAAATTCTGGAAATTCTCTTGGGAACAACCTAACACATAACTTAAAGAAGCCAACAGCTCATCTGGAGTTTCTAGCCTAAGACAATGGTACAAGAGGGCCCTTTAGAAGGCAGAGTTGACTGCATGGTTCTCCAAATTCTCTCTTGGCAGTGATCAGCAATGCACCATTCTACTAAAGAAACTTAAAAAAAAAAAGTTTTAAAAAAATGAACATCCAGACATTTCAGATCATATTCTGCTGATAAATACTGTGATCCTGGTGAGGGGAGAAATTAATCCCATGAGTTTAACTGAAAAAAAATTCCAAATGCTGAAGTGAGAGAGTTAGCAATAGGGAGGAGATTTTTATTATCCAAAGGTGCTCTTTGACTGTGAAATACTGTGAGAAAAAGACTCTTTGCTGGTTCCCAAGATACAGCATCCACATTTCAAGAGGTTGACACTATTAGGAATCTTCAGAGAAAGTAAACACATTTTTCTGTGTATTTCTCAATAACATTGCAATTGTACTTCCTTTTTGTAACCAAAAAGAAAAAGAGAATGTTTTTCTTTCAAGCAATTATCAAACACCTTCAGTGTGGACATAGAACAAAATGCTTAGCAAAACTCAATCCACAGACAAAATCTTCCAGAGGCAATAAGCAAGATGAAGGAAGGATGAAGATACTTGTTCATTTTCAGTGGGTGCATTAAGAGAGTAAATTTTAAAATCTGCTTTTTAAAACAATGTTTAAAACCATCAAACTCTGTTTGCTTTTCTTCCACACAGAGCAGACAATCACCATCAGAAACTGACCAAGCCATATTTTAGGATATAAAACACTCCAAGGACTAATGGCAGCAGGGCTGATGATTTGGAATATTAAAGACTAAGAAAACTCTTTTGTTACACACACTTCAAAAGAGGAACCAATGAAGAGGCGATAAGTAAATAATAGAACAGTAAAATTAGCATTAGACTTTGGCATTGACCAGCAAATAAAAAGCAGAGATACTATAAAGACATGAATTATTGAAGAAGGTAGAGAACATTATAGAGATGAGACATCACTTTTATTAACCAAACCTGTTTAGAGAGATAAAACCCAGCAGCCAGATCATGACAGGCATGGGTGACAAGTGACAAAGGGTTACTGGCAGTGGATGTGTGGGAGGAAGGCATCCCAGGCTGAGGTTGGTACTTTTCCCTGTCTACACTCCATTGATCCATAGTGAGCTGCACGGCACTTTGACATTTCCAAAGGCAAAACCATGGCTTGAAGAGTCTACCAAGTTAGAAGCTGCTGTTCAAATTGTCTTTTTTTCCATGCTGGTGTTTTCCTGAGATTCAGAAGACTGTAACAATTCATTGTGGAGTAGAGCTGCGCGGTCGAGTCCAGCCCTCTTCAATGGGAGAACTGCACACTAGGCAGCTCTTGAAACCTCCTGTTAATGGCACTTTCACACATCACACTGAGAGGTGATTGAGGAGAGCACTCATCTTGGTAGGCAGCTGGCAAGTGCATCGGGCCTTGGTATGGTCACAAAGTTCATGGTGCAGTGCAATAGTGGACAGATCTTTTCATGATCCTTCAACACTTCACTCAAGTGTTTCATTTCATCTGTTAGCTTTCCGATTTCTCTTTTCAGGGAGGTATTTTCTTGCTCAAGAGACTCATATTCCTGGAAGGAGGGGAAAGAAAAAAAACAACAACTTACAGTCAAAACATTCCTTTCAGTGCTTCCACCTTGAGTACATTCACATAACAGTAGAAAAACAGTGTGGTTTCTTAGTACAACTTACGAAGTGCTAAGAGAAAGACAGACCCAGCCTGGGTGCTGGAACAGGGGAAAGTGCTTTACAACCTGTGCCCTGAGCCCACTGGGATTCCTTTCACAGCCCTAGAGAGCAGGAGGTGCCACCTGCCCTCAATCCCCAGGAGCCCAGGGCTGCAGGCAGGGATGGCTGTGTCCCCCGGTGGCCTCTCCCACCCTGGGCTGCCTCTGATGGGAAGGGCCAAGACGGACTCTGCACGGTCAGATCAGAGAAAATGAAAGCACTGACTGCTGAGAGGTGCTGGGAAAACCCAACCCAGTGCCTGGCACTGCTGGTGAGAGAAGGGCAGCCCCTGCCCCAGGGCAGTGCAGGGAAAAGCCATTTATCCAGGCTAGCACAGCATGTCCAGTGCTCTCCTCCAGGCCTGCCAGAGCTTGTAGCCACCTTCTGAGAAGCCTGAGAACTCAGGAGGAGGGAAGCATCATGCCAACTTGAGGCCAGACTCATTCTGTCACCAGAAGGCCAGACCACTGCCTTTGGTTATCCCTGACCTGGCTGCTTTTGAGCTAAGACTTCTCTGGCAATAAACAAGCTGTTGTTAACTGCAGAGGAATTCTGAGTTACTCTGCAGCATGCATGTGATGGATGCAAGACTCCTGTGCCACATTTTTTGATAACTGTGTGTCTCAAGTGTCCCTGCTTCTAAGCCTTCCCATCCCAAAGAGCAGAGAGCTGGAGGTTCAGGGCCAGCCCACTGAAAACCTGCAGATGGATGTCTCACTGCTGGCCCAAGGCTCAACATCCACCCACTCAATCTCACCTCCCTGGGAAAGCTCCAGAGCAAACTTCAAAGCCTACACGTGCCTGAAAAGGCAGCAGGGAGAGCCTCTCATGCAATGTTGTTCTGGGCAGCCTGGCACTGCCTCTGCTCCCCTCTGCTGCAGAACTTTGGGCCCCTGGTCCTCCCTCACACCCCTGAGCCACCTCTCACAGACTGAAACAGGCACAGTCCTCCTAACACAGCGCACAGCATTGGAGCCAAACTCCAGCCAAGCTGTCCTACCCCCACCGTCATTCTGCTCATCTCTTCTTGCCCCAAACCCCATGGTCCTGGGTTTTGGAATAAATGCTGCTGTCCCATTGCTCAGTCTCATTTTCAGGGGTGAAACTGTCACGTTGTTCTTGCTAAGAATGAATGTCCATTCAACCAGATGTGCCCACAGCTGGCAAAACCTGTGTGCCTCAAAATGAAGATTCCCAGCACGAGGAAGATCCTCAAGTTCAGCAGGAACATCAGATAGGCTGCAGGATGGCACAGGGCCCAAAAATTATTCCAGAAAAGCCGGGGGTTACCACTTTTCAGAACTACCCTGCACCTGGCTTTCTCAGGCGCTGACTCAGAGGAGATCTGGGAAAAACCAAGCCCAAAACTCCCCACACTGTCCCTCTTAGTCTCTGCTAACTGCTGGCAAATCCTTCCACAGTGAGAAAGAAAAAAGCCCATGATGAACCTTCAGAGCTGAGCAACTGACTCAGCCACAGCGGCAGTCAGTTTTGTGCTGCAAAAGTGACACCTGCCCCAAAAGCTGACATCTGGCTACAAGAGCACTGTGGTGTGAGCTAACATCCATCAGAGAAAACGGATCCCTGTCCTCCAGTGTTTGCACTGGGACACAAGAAAAGCACACCAGATTGTGATATGAAGAGCTTCTTCAAGAATCAATTACTTTCATTTCATCTGTTTGAGCACCCACTGTTATTTTCAAGGCATACAAGTGTAACAGCTAGCCAAGTCGAGCTCTCACACTTACAGGTTCCCAAGTTCCTAAGAAGCTTTTTCAACTGGGCATGTCTGGGAACCCTGTTGATGACACCTCAGTTCTAGAATTTATTTAAGCCAGCATTGACACTGCATGTTCCCCTCCTCTTCCATCACCTTCTACCTTGTAAGACAACAAGAATTCATCCACTGTCACAGCAAACGTGACAAGCTTAACACTGTTACAGAAGAAAATGGTTCTGGTTTAGCCCAAAGGAGCCCTGTGATCCCATTCTTTGGGGGTCACAGGAAGAGCAAAAGAGGGAGGATGAGGCAAGGGCTGGACCATGTCTCTCTCTTCCTAGCAGTGTCACTGAAGGCAGAGCTGCACTGTCCAAGAGCAGCATCACTGTCTGGAGTACCCGACCAGGCATCCCATAGCATGCTTTCAGTGCCTCACACCCACAGCTCTCTGAGCAGGATTGTGTGAAAACAGGCCCATGCCTGCTTAATAATTCCAGTTTATTGTAAAGTCCCGTGCTTGGTACCCAAGCCATGCCTGCAAAGCACCAAGTACCCATTCACCTCGTGAAGTTTATCAGCTTTCTGCGTTTGCTTCTTCCGGCTCCTCTGCGCAGCAACTCGATTCTTTTCTCTCCTCCTTACTTTTCTGTCATCTTCTTCCCGACTCTGGAAGACACCAGCCAGAAACACTTCGCTAGTTTGCAAGGTGCACACAGAAGATGCCCGAAGTCGGGTGCGCAACTTTCTGAGAACGAACACTTTCAACTTTACAGCGCTGATGCTCTGTTTCCCAGAGACCGCATGGTCCCTGTAAAGTGCAGCGCATCCCTCGGCCCCGCTGCACGGGCGGGCCCGAAGCGGAGGGGTGGAAGCCGGTAGGCTGCCGGGGGATACCGCAGGAGCACTGCTACTGCTGGGGGGAGCTGGGGCACGGCAGGCTGCCGGGGATGCCGCAGAGCCATGACCGCAGGGGCATCGCTACTGCTGGGGGGAGCTGGGTAGCCGAGCGGGGACCGGCGCTCCCGCTCTGCCGGCGGGCAGCGCTTTGCACCTGCCTCGCTCCGGCGCGGCCGACGGGCGGAGGTGCGAGCAGCGGGCAGGAAAGCGCTGCTCCTTTCCCGGCTGCCCGCGGCTGGGGAAAAGCCGCTGCCCGGCCGTGCCCCGGCGCTCCGCCCGCGCTCCCATCCGGGCAGAGCCGGCACGGCGGCGCCTCCCGGGAAAAGAAGGGCAGATGCCCAGGGCAAGGGGCAGCCCCGGCGCGGCGCTGCCCGGCGTGACTCAGCCCCATGTGCCCGCCCGCCCCTCCGCAGCCCGGTGCCTACCTGCTGGCCGCCCTCGGCCGCCGCGCCCCGGGACAGCGCGCTGGCCCCCGCCGCCGCCGCCGCCGGGAGGGCGCAGGACATGCCGGCGCCGCAGGGCTCCCCCGGCCCGCGGGGCTGCGAGTGCCGGCAGCGGAGGGAAGGGAGCGCAAGGGCAGGGAGGGGCGGGCCGGGGCAGGGGACGCGCCGCCCCGGGCCGGGGGTGCCGCCGCCAGGTGCCGGAGCGGCCGGGGCGGAGCCGGAGCCCACATGGCCCTCACATGGCGCCCGCCCGCACCGGGAACCCGGGACCACCGGGCCGCCCCATCCCGCGCTGCTCCCCGCGGGGACCGCCCCCCGAGACCGCCGGGAGCCGCGGAAAGTCCGGGTCACGGCGCTGCCGGGCAGGAGCTGCCTGAAAATCCCCCCGGAGAGCCCCAGCCCCGCGGGCCGGCTGCTCTCGACGCCCCCCCGGGCGGCCCGACTCGCTCCTTCGCCTGCAGAATTGAACTCCCCGCAGTTTCTGTGCTCTCCCGGCTGCCCCGAAGCCCGTGTGTTCCCCGCCGCTCACCTCCGGCCGCTCCTGCACGCCGCGCTCCTGCGACATCGGCAGCTCCACATGCGGCACAGCCAGCTCAGCCCGGGATCGTGGGTGTGAGGACACAGCATCCGTCCTGGGATAAAGCGATTTTCACTTTCGCTACTCACCCTGTTCCTTTAAATAATAAGGAAATGCGACAGACTTCTTGTAAAGGCAAAGCCAGACAAAAAATGCTGGAAATACAATTGCTGTAGACAAAAATCTTTCTCTTCCATTATTCTGTCGAGACTATTTTAACAGAACACCGTTTCTTTTACCTCTCGGAACACCTTCCTGCATTTTAATTGCAGTTACCTTGGCTTCATGCTCTGAAAGGGGGTGTTTGCACTGACAGCTACTTCAACATCCTTGCTCTTCTGCAAAAGGATTTGTACCCTCCTGGCTGTGCTCAGCTCACAGAGGTGAACACATGGCCATGAGAGGAGGGTGTGTGCCCCCCAGCTGCAGGGCAGTCAGTCACAAAGCCCCAGGTATCTCCATAAATCTGATACTTCCCTATTTCTCTGGTTTCCTCAGCAGCTTGAGTCATCCAGCTTAGATGAAGTTATAGAGTTGGCAAACTGAGTAAATATAGGCTGTCCTTCCGGGAAGATCTGGCTAACAGTTCATACTAAAGGTGAGGGAACCATGCTCCCTGGAGTCCAAGAGTCAGTGACGCCTGTGCTCTGCCACGTTTCCTGGCAGGCTCTGGGACTGTGACTACAAGGCCTGAGCATGACTTCCTTGGTTTGAAGTGCTTCTCCCCAGCTGTTCCACCTCAAAGCAGCTTGTGTCTCAATCCTCCAGGCTATCCATGAATTTATTTGATTTTGCACTTTTCCAAGAGCTTCTCCAACCCTGGAGGACCGAGTCCCTGTGAGTCTTGCCACCCTAACAGCCCTGGGGAGGTGGCTGGTGATCACAGCTGGGAAGAACAAGTGCCAATATACCCTGACCTAACCTGCAGCCCCAGACTGTGCTGGGTCTCTCCCAAGCATCTCACAGGGTTTCTTCAAATGCAGTCTTGCTTTTTTCTCGCTTTGTGATCCAATGTGCCAAGAGCAGGATGTTCCCCAAGGGCTGCTCATGGAGGCAGCAGTAACATGTGGGTTCAGTGCCATTCTCCAGCTGAGGAGATCCAGACCAGCACCTCCTGGACTAGGCAGAGAGCTATTAGAGGGTGAATTGCTCTCAAGTGCTCCTCTGAAACAGCCTAACTACACCTCGTGCAGTTAAAGGGAAGCAGTACACAAGGGCACAAACACAGACTTAGCTTAAAAAGAGAGTGTTGGGATCTTGCTGCCTTTGTAGCTCTAGCTCAGTTGAAATAAACAGGACTAGAAGGCAGTATTTTCACAAGCTCAGGGAACAGGTATGTTCTCTTGCTATGAACCATGTGGATAAAACACCTCAACAGCCCTCTGGAGTGATCTGTGGGAAAGTAAGTCCCCTTTCACAGAGGGACTTTGAACTCCATGCTCCAGGAGCAATGCTGCTGCAAATGGCACCTGCACCAGCTATCTGACAGCATCAAATCATGAGCAGCTCACCAAGAATTTATTAGTCCTGAGTAAATATCCACCTCACTGGATTCCCAGCAGCTGCAGAATATGGTTCCCAGGATAACACAAGCATGGGACAAGCCAGGGGACAGTCCCCTTGAGCCTGAATAGTCTGTTCTTGTTCAGAACAAATGACAAAGGAAATGACAAGTCAAAATTTGCTTGTGGGAACAAGTTTCTACTTAGTATTAAAGCTATCTCTGGTACATCTGTAGAAATGCCTACACAGTAATTCCAGGTAGTGCAGCAGTAAAGGCAGAGTGTTTCTGTGCAGGAGAGAAAATCAGCCCAGAAAGCAGCTTAGTCAGCTGAGCTTACATTTTATAACGGCAGTTTATCACTGATTTTTGTCTGCACTGAAGCAGCCTACACACATGCAGACTGGTTTCTGATCATAGCTTAGCACAGCATGGCTCTCCTGGAGAATGGCATGTGTCAGAACTGGGTCTCAGAGCACCCAGGCTTCCAAACAGACATCAGGGTCCATGTGAAGATTTCTGGAAGAGGAGCTTCCTCTTTACAGTTCGTAATCCCCTTTGTTCAGAAAGTACACACAGCAAAAGCATGTGTGGATGCTGCTCCAATTTGCAAGTTTTTCTTGGCCAGGGATGGCCTACCCTCATGAGCAAAAAGCACACTGCAGACAGGACACACTAACAAACAGTGAGATGTTCTGTCCCGCCCCCAAAAGCCAAGAAATTCAAACTCAGTTTGCAAATGAACCCAAGCATCCCTCACCATTGAGCTGTCTTACAAAATTCAAAGGCTATATAAAGAAAAACTACCAGACATTTCTTGATGCAATACCAATTCGCCCCAAGTTAAAAATAAGAAGCTTGGCTGTTGTGACATTTCAGTAGAAGCCTGATTAGACATGTCTTGCACAACACTGCCTATTCCTATGAAAAGTTAACTGAAGGACAAAAGGCTACTCAGTGGGGAAAAATGAAGTGTTTTATGTATTTCTGCCAATGGGAAGAACAGCTAGTTGCAGGTATCACTGGCTGTAGAACTTTTTAATAACCATTGGAAAAACTGCTGAACATTCATGTTGAGTTTAACTCATAACAGAATTTGCATTTAAAGGAAGGTTCTCTTTCCAGTGTTGCTTGGCCAAAAGTAGCCATCAGATTTTCAAATTCCTAGTTTATACACTGCACTTGGAATCCTGATTGCTTTATCTTTTTCTTTACACAGTCCACTTGGCCAGCATTTCCAGATGCATTTTTCTTCTTCCATCTAATTGCAGTTGCAACATGGGCTATGGAAAAGAAGACCAACTGCTCTAACTCAGAGCATCCATTCCCACTTACTTGAAATCCTGTGCAGGCCAACTATCCTTAAGTCTCTAAACAGAAACATGCACTGTGTGAATTTATTTATTAAGTCTTAAACCACAGTGCTTTACCTTTTAATTTCTTATGGCATTTGTCCTACCCCAGCTATTCCTGAGGGAACTTCTTCAAAGAGATACCTATTCCTAGCTATTTTCTGTACTTGCCTGTCATTTGCAGAGAAGAGCAGAAAACGGTCCTATTAACAGAAAATGGCCAAACACTGTAACAGTGGCCATGCAGAATCTTGCAGGGCTCACCTTAGCCCAGGAGCAGCCAGGATCCGTGTGAAGAAAGCCGTAGCAGGGATTTCCAATGCCGCACAGAGCGCACGCACTAAAAATAGCAAGGGGCTGTGTGAGAAGCAGTCTGAGCCACACACCCCACAGCCCTGCAGCTCCAGTCCCTCTCACATCCTGTCCTCTCTCACCCAATAAGCTTTGCAGCCCTGAGATTAATAACACTTGTGAGTTCAAAGGCAGTAAATGGAACTACTTCAGTTACTCAAGCCAGAATTTAACACAGATGTCTGCTGAAGTACGCTCACTGCTCAGCCACCATCTATTCCAGGATTAGAACTGACAATATTATCTGAAGCTTTGATCTTCCTTAATTGATTTAATTTACTTCATATAAAAACACACATTTGTATATACAAGGTCAGGAAAAATATTTACATATTATTACATATACAAAGTCTCAGTACAGATGCTCACTTTTACAAAAGAAATTATGCTAAAATCTGTTTTCTTGTGAACTCTCAGTCTCTTAGACATGGGGTTGGACCTGTCTTCTTAGCACCAAACATGTCATTAATAAAGCTTCTAAAACCCCCTTCCATTTACTGTGTAACAAATATGTTACATACTAGACAGGAGTATTTACTGCAGGCACATGCAACCATAAACTAGAAAAAGTTATAAATGGTTAAGGCACAAGGCTCAATTTAGTACTAATTTCCAATATTCTAGGCACCAATGAGTAAAGAAAACAAAAGTAAGCTAGCTCAAGTGAATACCATTAACTGGTAGCCTCTAGTGATCTTTAAAGTTTAGTCAAACAACACCAATGCAAACATAACCCAAGTCAAGATCCTTTCTTGGGTAGAAATATTGCTCAGGAAAACCCCAGGTGCACAACTGGATTACATTAAATGATATATCAGACCCTAAGATGTTGATGGTTGAATTCGTGTTCAGAAGAGCACACTGCAAGTAAACACATACAATTATTAAAAATCCAAGTTTCAACAAACATGACTATAAATAAGCCTAAATGACCTACATTCAGGAAAGGTAGGATAGCAAGGATTAATGTCACATGTGTGCATAGACTTCCTTAAAACTCCAACATTGCACCAAATTTGGTGATTTCAATATGCTGCAGTGTCAATTAATTCATTAATATAAAAGCCACATGCCTCAGTAATTAATGAAGGTGCATTAAGAGAACTAGACATTCTCCAACCTCTTTAGAGACACGCTGAATGTAAATGAACAGTTAGTGGTTTCCTAAAAGACTGCCCACATACATAAAGCATGCACATGAACTCTGAGAAGCACAAGGACTCAAGCTAAAAACTGCAATATAAGAGCAAAAAATGAGTTAAATGGCAAATACACTTGCTGGATATTGGATGCTACTGGTACATGTACCATATATCATCAGCATGTCAGCAAAACCAGAAATATTTAAAAGGTCAAAGACTCATTAAAGAAACTCCCATGTATAGCACTGAGGGGAGATGAGTTCTAAGAAATAAAGGTGGGACACATGGAACAAAAGTACAACTGAGATTCCAATGTGAAAACACAAAAGGAAAAATTCATGCACTGAGAGTGATCTTCCTCCGCCGCAGTGGGTAGCGCCTTCTCCCGGGGGAATCTGCAGCTTTTCTTCTTTTCAGCAAAACATAAGGATTTTTACTGCAAACAGTTCCTGTTGGTGTGACTTCTCCTGGTGGTACTGAATTTTGGACGTTGTTTTCCTCCTTCACCTTGAAACCAGAAAAGACTTCTTGCCGCAGCTTGCAGAGTTCCAAGGTTGGTTGCATAGTCAATGCTTGGGAAAAACCTTCTGCTTTTTCTATGAGTGCTGGAATACACTGCAAAAACAAACCCGAGGATCTCAAGTTACATGGGAAAAACAATGGTCAGAAGGCATGCAATATGCTAATGAGATTGTGACAGGCACAAAAGCTTCAGTGTCTGCAGAGATGATGCTCAGGGTAGCAAGTGAGGGCTGTGAATGCAGAGCTACCATGCCAATAGTGAGGTGTCTGCACCCAGAAACCATGCAAAGAGTGTGCCAAGGTGAAGTGTTCCCTCATGACATCTCTAAGCTCAGGCAGTATCACAGGAACACCACAGCTCCTAAGCAGGTACTGAAATGTCATACTCTAGATGAAGCCATACAAGCCTTCAAAAGATGTTTTTCAGATGCTGCAGGTTCCAAAGTCTCAATGGAAGCATTTCTTGGGTAATCTCCCTTACTACCACATGAGGGAGAATGTTTTGCACACACAATGCTTTACCTGCTTCCTAAGTACACACACAGGCTTTTTTCTACCAAACTATAAGGAAAAGTATTTAGAACTCCTGCTTTGTGACATATTACCAGATCAAGAAGATAAAAACATATTTCTCTTGGAGCACATGGAGGTCTCACCTGCATGGCTTCGCTGATCTGTTTGGATGCCACCTCTGCCGCCTGCTTCAGATCTGCGATGTAAGCATCTGCAGACAAACACAGCCAAATCAACTTCTGAAACATAACCCTTTCCCCCACTGCTCACTATCAGAAAATGGACAGAAAACCAGTCAAGTCCCTGTATAAAACCAAAACCTGCAGCACATCCCTTTCACTGTAACACTGAGAACAGCTGGCATGGTATATCTCACTTAGTAGCACTCTGTATCACTCAAACTGCAGTAGAGGCTAGCAGTCCCAACTACAGAAAACCCCAAAGTTCTTACCTAAAAAACACAAAGCCAGTATTTGAAATAAGAGAAGAGTTGGAAAGAAATAATTACAGAGGAAGATTTGTTTTCAAAACTTTTAAGCTCATATTCCATTTGATAAAACCCACACAGAACACAGAGAACAGACACCACTGTGGGGAACAGGAGATTTAGAAAACCCATTTTCAGAAGGGCAAATACAATAAAGGCTGGGATTTTTTTCTTCTGGCTTAATTTATCAACACCAAAAAGAACCAAACCTAAATAACATGAACTGCATTAATTCTGCTGTGCTAACAAGAAAAAATCCCCCAGCTTTCAGGAACACTGAAGCAGGCAGCAGGTGCAGAACACCAGCATATATTTGACTCTAGTAGCAATGTGATAAGATCACCAATACTTTAATTCTGTATTCAAGAGTTAAACTCTAGCCTATTATGAAACTGTTTTGCATGTTCTCCATCCACAAAACTTAAAATGAGCACACTAGCATGCTTCTGGGAAGTAAGGAGCCTCACCTCCACTACTATTAGTTTTCTGTAGGGTTTCACCAGTGCCTGCAGTAGAACAGTGTCAGGTGGTGCACACACCCCTAAACCCTGTCAGGGTTAAACACAGCATTTTGTTTGGAAGTCAATCTTATCTGTGCTGCTGAAGGCATTTAGAATCAGTCACAGCATTCTAGCTCAGAGTTACAGTGATTCCCTGCTGAAAGGTGGTAACCACCAAGGGATGGTGCTTGTTGAACTGTCCATGTATCCAGTGTGCTGCTCAGAGCTGGTTTAGGAACACATGACCCCTACATGAACATAGACACTAAAATGCACCATCATTCAGTTTGGAAGAATTGTAGTCCAGAAGCAACCTCTTTAAACTCATCTCAGAGCCCTATGGAAGGGCATTCTCTAAAAGAAGGATATCTCTACAATGAAGCATTCTTACAATAAAGTATTGGGATGAGGAGGCTGGTGACCTTATGAAATGGTAAGGATGGAGTTAAGTGAAAGAAGAAATAATTATTTGGATTATTGTACAGAAAGACTGACACACAGTTAAATGAAATTTGTCTGCAAGAGTTTGGCTTGACATTGATGGCATTATATTCCTCAGTGTTCAAGGCTTTCCAAAACATAGGGAAATGAAACAAGGAAATGAAAGGTATTGAGTAATCTAAACATTTTTGGTTTCTGGCCACTGTACTTGCTAAACTGGGATACATAAACTTCCCAAAGACTACATAATACCAAAATGCTCCATAACCTCCCTGGCATCTTTGCTACAACTTTGCTGTTACCAAACCCAAAACCACAATATCATAGTGCAAGCTGCTACTAACTTGCAAGTAGTTGACTGACATGAGAAAAGCCTGGATTTGGACACTAGAAACCAAAAGGAACTCAGATACAAAGTGACCACTGTACTGCTCCTACTGGCTGCTTTGCTGCTGGAAGCCATGTCTCACATCTACAAAGAGGAAATGATGTTTAGAATGAAGTCAGATCAGCAGGGTGAGAACTGAAGACTCAGCTCAGCTCCTCAAACTCTGAGCACCGCTGCTTGTTACATCATGTGCAGTAATTCATAGTGAGGGTGCTCACTTTTTAAATTAGAACTGCACTGCTGAAATCTGTCATTATTTAATACTTAACAACAGGTAACATACAACTCCCATTTATTAAAGCCAGCCTCAAAAGAGGACATCCCAATCATCCGCTGCAAAATCCACCACCTTGTTCCAAGGAGTCTGTACAAGGCATCTTTCCAAAGCATGCAGCAAACTTACAAGGTTGTTTGCAGCTCTGTTCCCTCATCAACCCTCACAAGTGACACAGGCAGGATGAAATCTCTGTCCTAGTTAGGAGAGTCAACACTGCCACCACTGAGTCCTACACAACAGCTTTTCCCTGAAGGAAATGACTGATTAGGAAGAGAGGCTGAAGCATTTCTGGTACTCGTGTAAAATGAACACAAGAACAGATGAAGTTCAATGTCAGTGATCCATCCGTTCCTCATCTGGCACCACCAGTGATGAAGAAGTAAGGAAGCCTTCTGGGGGTAGCTGTGTGACAATTTCTCCCCAACAAACACACACACAGAGCTTTTTGCCTTCAAGTACAGTGCCTAACAGCAGGCAGCACTCAGAATGAGAGAAATGCACACAGTAAAACTCAGGCAGCAATACATTCACTTATGACAAACTTCTAGCTTTTTTGTTAATTTATAAACAGCCAATTTTAAACAAGCTTAAAGAAAGAAAACTTGTCAAACATTTACAGTTAGCCAGTAAGTGAGGCAGTGTTTCCTCAGTACAGTTGCCCTCCCCACAAAGTCTTTACCTTGAGAAGGCTGAGGTCTTATGTCTGCTGGTTTTACCACAGGCTGGTAGAGCTTCTGCATATTAAAGAAAAAACAATTGTGAAATATTCCCTTGGTTTAATAGATACCTAATATATATATGGAGATTGTGGTGAAATTATTTAGATCAAGAATGTATTGAGGTACAGATTATAGATACTTAGTTACTGAAAACAGCATTCTGGTTAACACAATTACACTCACTGTAAACACATCTCCAGAAATCTGTTTTACTTTGCAGAATTCTAATTATTAAAGCATGAGAACTGACATCCAGGGCGTTTTGGAAGAAGCATTGCCGCCTGCTGCATGACTGAGGAAAAAGAGCTGCTCTAGCTTCTCAAGAGCCATTCACAGAACCAGCATGCTTTCCCAGAGCCACAAACTCCAACAAAAGGTGCATTAAGACAAAAAGCTAAGAAAAAGAAAAGTACTTAAACAAGTACACTCTAGCCCTGCAATAACTTATACAGAACTAAGAACACTCTGCTTCACAAACTGTGAGTCTTGTGCCTTACATCAGTTAACTGAGACAAGAAGAGAACTAGTAATAACTGAATATAACCCATTCTCAGTTGCATTAAAGGTGCAATTAGAAGCAGCTAATAGGGAAGAAGGACACAAAGCAAGGCCAAGGGAACAGAAGTTAGATCATCAGCAAGTTAGTGTTCTCCATTTCAGGAGCTGTCCCTCAACCTTCCTCAGGCAACAGCAAGTAGGGGAAAGCCAATTATTCCTTGCTGTAGTTTTGGGAGAATTTTTTTTCACAGTCCACACAATTTAGCAAGTTTGCAGTAACAGCTCCAAGCAGGAGAGCAAACATGGCTTGCATTAGCCTCCAACTGTACAGACCACATTGACTGAAAACCCACAGGACAATCTTGTGCTTTGGCAGTGACAAGGAAATCACCACAATAAATGACTGGTTCTCTCCAGATAAATCACATCTTCAGGGCTGCTCTTTATGCCTCAGAGAGCATCACTCATTTAGCTATGATAATGAAAGAACACAAGAAACACTCAACCAAAACCAAAGAAACCACTGGTACCTTTGCAGAAATAGCTGAGAGATGAAAAAAAAAAGGATCACTTACAGAGATAAACTAAGCTTTCCATATTTCTTACATGTATTTCTACATATTCTTACAGAGATAAACTAAACTTTTGCAGAGAATTTTAATTAAAATTCATCTGGTTGTGGTGGTGTAAACTTTGAAGAGATCAGCAAGAGAAAAAAAGGAGCATGAGAGGCATTCCAAATAACTAATCCACTGTGGCACTCAGGTAGTAGAAAGATTAAGTAGAAAGTAGAAAGACTCAGGTCTTGTTAAATCTTGGTGTTATGCAATAGCATATTTAATTTAAGTTGATTTTGTTTGTTTTACATACTTAATATACTGACTAAACAGAGAGATCACAAAAAGCAATATATATCAGAATATATCTCAGGTGTAAGATGAAAGTGTACCCGTGCACTTTTCCTTGCTGTAAATCATCTTTGCCTGGCCAACCTAGAGAGTTAACATCTGTCAATTTTAGTCCTCAGAAATACAATGCAGGCTCCTACACAACTTTCTAAAAAATTCCCTGTCTGTTTTTGTATAGAATAGCTGAAGTTGGAAAGGACCTCTAAAAAGCCTCCTGAAATTTAGGCCAACTAGGGCAGGTGGCTCAGAACCTCATCCAGTCAACTTCTGAGTGTCTCCATGAATCTCTCCAAGGATGAAGATGGCACAGTTTCACTGGGCAGCTTGTGCCAGTCTTTGACTCTGCCTCAGCCTCTTGTGTTTTGCCAAAGGAATCCTAATTAATCAGGAGGTAAGCAAAAGGGAGGCCTAACATAACTTCAGGGAGGAAATCCAGCAGGTAAGGACACAACTGGCTTGTTTAATGCCAGTTATTACATTACACTGTGTGTCAAAAATCCCACAGAACTGACTGTGCTGATTCATTAATCCACACTGCCTTTTGCTTTACTGAAAGTCATTACTCCCAGTATTTACTAGCTCAAAAAAAGTGCTTAGGAAGCCACTGACATTTTTTAAGTGGTACAATGCACGTGATGCTATCTATCTGTATGTAGTGTAACACTTAGCACCTCAACCTCAGCCAGTCCAGCCCTTGGGCAAGGACTTGAGGAACTCGAAGATAAACAGGTGCCTACTGGTTTGTAAATCCTGAGTCACCAGGATGAAGCAATCTGCTGCAGTTTCTTTGTGCCACAGACCCAATTCAGACACAGTCATAATGCTTTGTAGCAATGCTTAGTAAACTTCCTAAGTTTAACCCTTAGTTTATGAAAAAAAAGCAATTTCACTTTATGATAAAGAATCAAAAGCAATCATGGGAAGGAGCTTAAAGCTTAACACTGGATGATTGACTTCTTAATGCAAAGGTTTTCTGGAAGTCTTAGGTTACTCACCAACATCTCCTGCTCTGCTTTCATGGTTTCGATAGCATGCACCAGGATCTTTTTGGGCCACTGTTTACGCCTAGTTGCTGTCTCTACTATTAATTCATCAAATTGATCCTCCAGAATTTTAATATTGGAATCTGAAAGTGACAAACACACATAGTTACTGTGGAATTCTCTTTTTTTTTTTTGAGACAAACCTGTCAAGAAAAAGAAGCTTCAGATCTCAAATAAAAAAAAATCATGCACGATTATCAACATAGAAATAAATATATGCCTTGAATCACCTTGCTAAGAGAGTACAGAGATTGGAGCATAACTTGATGTTGGCCAGTTATTCTGAAGTAAATGATCTGGGGTGGGGAGAGGGAGAGACCCATCCAGAGGAAAAAATAACAAATGTATTTCCCTATGAACTCTGAATCTGTGAAGAAACTCTTATGAAGCAATGGCTATCTTTTAAGGAGAAAAATGGTTTATCTGTGTGATTTACAAGCATTAAAAAAACTCCAACTGCACAAACAGTAATTGGAAGCCTAGCTGATTTTACATCACACAGTACACAAATAAGCAGTTTCAGATTAAAATTCACTGTTCCCACTAATGTGCTGAGTATAACTTGCAAGCCATGCAATGTTTTCAATCTAGTGGTAAACAATGGATTTTGAGCACCCCCTCTGGGTCACTCTGTGCAGAATCAAGTGATTGCAAAACTCAGAAAGGAAAAGCCAAGGTTTTAGGACTCTGTGAGTTTGTTTTGGTTGTTTGTTTTAAGATCACCATGAAACCATTTAAATATTGACAGGAAAGACTTAAGCCACTGATCAACATAAATATGGAAGGCACAAACTGACAGATCTCTTGGTGACTCAAACTGGATCAGAGCTAGGCACATGAGTAAATCTATATGGAATTAAAAACAACACAGTCCTTACAGCTGCTTTATGAAGCTGTGGGCAGATGACAGTGTCTCAGTTTTGCAGTTCTGTGCATTTTTGACCTTGTAGTCCAAATACCTGGAGTTTTATCATTCTAGAACTACAACAGCAGACACCTCACAGAATCATAGAACAGTCTGGGTTGGAAGGGCCTTTAAAAGTGATCTAGCCCAAGCCCCCTGCAATGAGCAGTACATAGGTTCAACTAGATCACACTGTTTAGAGCATCCCGACCAAAAAAACGGTTCAATGCTTTTGGTTCAACAGCTCCATAGTTAGCTCAATGTATCTGTATTTTCTGCTCTATGTAACTGCAAAAAGCATCAAACTGCAGGCAAAGACCACCTAAAGCCAACACAGGTGAGTGAATGAACCACACTGAAATTTTCTTTGAACACCAGCCTACCAAGAATCTCCACTACTATTATTCAAAAGACAGTAATTATAAATACATTGTTTCTATTACACATATTTATATAACTTTCAACACTTAATCTGTATATTAAATAGCAACAACAGACAGTCTCCTAGGGTCCTCTGACAGATCTTGGTCACTGTCCCCAACACTGAGGCTGGAGGGGCCCTCCAGAGCCTCCTGCTCACAGCAGAGTCAAAGTCCATTTCAAAACAGGTTGCTCCAGAGGGTTTGTGGAAGCCTCCAGTGCTGGAGACAAGCTCTGGGCAGCCTTTTCCAATGCTCCGTTATCCTAAGAACGAGTTTTTACTTCCATACATCAAGTCAGAACCTCCCCTTTCAATCGGGCCCCTTTTACCACCCGACAAAACAAAACCAAACCAAACCAAGCCCAGGGGGCGGGAAGCGAATGGAAGCGAGGCCTACCGCTCTGCAGCCGGGAGTCATCCGAGGCCTCCTCCCAGGGCTGCCCGTTAATGGTGACGTTCTCCCGCACCGCTGTCTCGAAGTTCTGCAAGGCACGGAGCAGACTGAGAATCCATCGGTCCGTCCGTGAATCCATCCATGCATCCCTCAGGAAGAGCCCGTCCCGCCTCACTGCCCTGCCCACCCCGGTGCAAGCCGCCCCTCACCCCGGCTGCCGAGCGCTGCCAGCGGGGCCCGCCGGGCCCTGTGCCGGCACGTTCCCATTCCCGCTCACCGTTCCCCGCTCACCCAGATCGCGTCCGCCTCGGCGGCGGCCCCGCCGGGCTGTCCCTGCGCCAGGGCCCGCACGAAGGGCGCGCACAGCTCCAGCACGGCGCCCAGCCCGCGCCGCGAGCAGCAGCGCACCCGCGGGTCCCGCCGCGCCTCCCCCGCCGCCGGCCCCGGCCCCGCGCCCGCCGCCTCCGGCTTTGGCGGCGCCTCCATTTCCCGCCCGGGACGCGGGGAAAATGCCGGCCCGGAAGCGGAACCCGCGGCCGCCCGGTGCCTTCCCGCGGGGCGCGGCATGGCGGGGCCCGTGGACTGTCACTGCCACCTGGCCGCGGCCTGCTTCCAGCCGGTGAGGCGCTGCGGGCGGGCGGCCGGGGGCAGTCCCGAGTGCCGGGCGCGGCCCCGCGCTGAGGCGCTGCGTGTCTCTTGCAGGACGTGGCGGCCGTGGTGCGGGCGGCGGAGCAGGTGAGGCGGGGCGGCCTGAGGGGACCCTCTGCCCGCGGCCCCGCCGGTCTCAGCGGGCCGGGGGTCTCTGTGTGCCGCAGGCGGCCGTGTCGGCGCTGGTGGTGGTGTCGGAGCAGGCGGGCGAGTTCCGGAGCGTCGTGGAGCTGTCCGAGAGGTGCGAGGCCGCCGAGGATCCCGCGCCCACCCGGGTCCGCGCCTTGGGGACTGACGGGGAATGCGCTGCCCCCCTCAGTCAGGCCGGCCCTTCTTGCCTTTAAACCTGCGCTCTCTGCGGGCTCCTGGCATTAAACTTAAATTGTCTGTGGTCTTTCACATTCTCGCTGTCTGTTCCGTGCCTAGATTCCCAGGGTTTGTCTTGCCATGCCTGGGAGTTCACCCCGTTCAAGAGATTTCTCCAGAGGAGCAGCGCAGTGTTACTTTGAAGGTAAATTTGAAGGTAAAACGCGGCCTCTGAAATACTGCTGGGACTTTTCAGGACAGAGGACAGGATGCTCGGTCTGCCTGATTTACCTTCAGTGGTTTTTCTGCCCTCTGTGATGCAAGGAGACCCAGTGGACCAAATCCCAGGCTCTCTGAGCACATCCATTTGTCCCTGTTAGCCCTTAAAGCACAGTTGTTCTCTGGAGTCATCTGGCTGTATTGCTGCAGTGAAATGGTTTTAGAAATCCCAAGCGTGCTTTGCTTACAGCAAACAACAAGTGCAGATGTTCCTTTGTTGACATGGGAACTGGAAGGCAACTGTTTGTGGCCTTATCCTAAAAATCTCAGGGAGCTGTCTGCAGCTATTTCAGGTTACCGAGTTATTTTTGGGCCTTGTTTTAATTGCCTCTGCTGCTATTGTGAAAAGTTAGCTCAGGAGTGTTTAGAATAAGGTTTTAAGATATATAAATATATATATGTATATATATATATAGAGAGAGAGACAGATAGATATAGAATGTAATAATAATATGTAATGAAATGGTTATTAAGTAAAGAAGGTAAATCCTTCAAACTTCTAAAATCTGACTGCACAGCTCACAGTAATGGCAAGTTGTGAAGTACAGAATTTCAGAATAGTGAAGGAAATGCCAATTTAATCATAATGCTGGCTTCATAACCCTTTCCCCTTGTAAGGGCAGTGAGAGTTGCATCTTTTATTCTTGCAGGATCTGGATGCTGCGCTGCCTCTTATAGAACGTTACAAAGACAAATTGGTGGGGATTGGAGAAGTGAGTGAAATTCTATAACCTGTTTAAATCTCTCCAGCAGCAGCTGTCACTGGAATTACAAAAACTGAGTCAATGCTTGTTTTTCTGTGTGTGATAAGAATTGCTATCAGCCTGAACAAGCACTAAGGCTGATTGATAGTTCTCTTAATGTGCTTTCCCTTATAGCTTTGCTTCATTCCTTCTTTTCCTTTGTTATTACTATTAGAAAATAGATGGAATTTATGCTGCTGGTGTTGTTGGAAGATTACATACTTATGCTCTCTCATGTTATACCCAAAGGCAGGTCCTTGCTGCCTTCTCTTACAAAGTTAGGCTAAGCTGTGGTTTCAGTACACCACAGTGACTTGTACAGTTCTTTTTTTTTAATCCTTCATCTATCTGTATCCATCTGTTGTCTGCTGTCTTACATTTGTTTATAAATGAATTGAGGCTTTAGGGTGGAGTGTGCCTCGATTTGTTTGTTAGTACCAGAGGGATTTGCATCTGGGTCTGCACTGGCTACAGAAAAAGCAGGTTTTGGCACAGTTTTGTAGCTAAATTTGCCATTTTGTACTGTGTATGAAGGATTTCTCTTCATCTAACTGTGAATGGGACTGCTTTGACAAGCATTTGAACATGTTTAGATCAAAAAAGTATGGAACTAATGGGTAATTTTTGCTAGAGATTGGACTAAAGCTATGGGTTCAGGTCAGAAATTTTGCTTATACTGAAGATCCATATTAGAGACCTAATCTGACATAATATTCAATAGAATGTAAACCCCCAGAAAAACAGTTACAAACTAAAATGTTAAATACCCTTGTTAGTAGCTGTCTGCCCACAAATGCTTTCATTGTTGAAAAGCTTGTGGTTGAGAATGCTTTTTTTTTCAAATTTAAGCTGCAGCTGAGCTCATTTTAATTGCAGTCTCTAGTACACATATTTTGAAATGCTTTGCAGTTTTGAAGCATGGTATGCCTTTGTATGTCTAATTATGGTTCTGTTAAGTGTTAGGTCTGTAAAACTTTTCCCTTCTCTGCTTGTACTGTAGGTTGGACTAGATTTCACTCCCAGATTTGCCAGCACCGATGAACAGAAGGAAGGACAAAGACAGGTTTTGATCAAGCAGGTTGAGCTGGCAAGAAAACTGGATTTGCCATTGTAGGTTTTGTTTATACCAGGAGGATTTGCCAGGTCTCAGTAACATGTTGAAATACTTCCAGATTAAGTGCCCACAGAACTTTCCTTAGATGGATTAAACTGGCATAGTTTAATGTGTCCTGTCAGTCTCCAGTTTGAGATTTAATTGTAGAATTTTCCTTATGTTTGCACTTCTGTACAAACACCTTATGTTCCCCGTCCATGCTATGTTGTTCCTATATCTTCACTAGCTGAAAGGATTAATATATACATCCCTGGGTCTTTTTTCTTGATAAAGTTGTAGTATAGAGTCATTATTTTCATCCCAAGATACTTAGTTTGTTTGTATTTGCAAGAAAAGGGTATTTGGCTAAATTTCCTAATGCTGGGCCTCTCCTTGCTGTGCAGAAATGTTCATTCCCGCTCAGCTGGAAGACCAACCATCAATCTCTTGAAGGAACAAGGTAAAGTTTTTAATGCATTTCCTCTGCCATGGCTTTGGCCAGCAGGATTTCTCCAGCTGTGCCATGTCCTCACATCAGTTTGTGTGTGTTTAACTCAGGAGTGTGAAAAGCGCCACTCACTTGGTTTTAAAATTTTAAATGTTTAATAGTAATAAAATGGTTATAAAAATAGTAATACAATTAGAGTAATAATAATTTGGACAATTTGAATTAGGACAATATGGGACAATAGAGACAAAGAGTTATGGATATCTGTGGGTACCTTTTTCTGGGCAGCACAGCCCAAAAAAGGGCACCGCGTTAACAAAGGATTAACCCTTAAAAACAGCAGCCTGTTGCGTATTCATACATCTCATACATGATGCATAAATTCCATTCAAACACAGGATTCTGTCTGGTCAGTGTCAACTTCTTCCTCTGAATCCTGACAGCGCCTTTGAGGCAAGAAGAAGTTCATTTCTTCTGATAATGGGGCAATAAATTCTCTTTCTCTGAAAGATTCAGGTGTCCTGTGGCTGCTATCTCACTGCGAGTCCTTTCTTTAAAAAAAGTCTCTTACAAGCATAGTTTCTATTTTAACATTTTGTTATAACTTAAAGCTATATTTAACACACTACTTAAGAGAATTAATACAGCATTACTTTCTAAAGCAACACATATAATATTCATTTTAATATTTGTGAAAAGCCAATCATAAAATATGCCTTTTTCACAGGAGCAGTAGTGCAGAGTTTCTGTGTTAATTCTGTATGGGACCAAGGTCCCATGGGAAGCTGACATGGCAGCCCTGTGTAACCCTGCTGCTGATGTGGTTTGCTTTGTTTCTCCAAGGTGCTACCAAGGTGTTGCTCCATGCCTTCGATGGGAAGCCATCTGTAGCCATGGAAGGGGTGAGAGCTGGATACTACTTCTCCATTCCTCCTTCCATTGTAAGGAGTGAACAGGTAATGTTTTGTTCTGGCTGGGATCTGCTCCTTCTCCATGCATTGCACATTTTTACTTTGGCTGAATCTCTGCCTGGGGCTTTTGCCTTAGCTGGACTTTGGAGGGGGAATTCTGGCTAAAACAGCTCAGCTATTCCTGAGAAACAAGGGGGATTTTTCTCATTTTATTGTGGTTTCCGGTGAGCTCTTCTTCAGAAGATTCTGTCACTGGATTGTTTTACAGCAGGGACATGTCACATAGAGAAGGAGTAGTTTTTTTGATAGCACTGCTTTCTGTGATAAGCTCAGGAAATGTATGAAGAAAAAGTTTGATTCAAGTGGAGGGAGCATGAGGAGTGGATATAAATGGGGATGAGGGTGGGTACTTAGGAGGATGGAAAACAAACTGGGGTTGAGAGGTAAAGCAGAGAGGAGGAAAAAGTTCACAAATATTATATGCACAGAAAACAGCAAATTAGAATTGCACTGGCAACTCTATAACTGCAATATAACTGCATGATTAAATAAATTACAATGAATTCAGCTTTGAGATAATGGTACTTTGGACATTTAGAGAACAGGAGAACCCTAATTTAAAGGGACTTCTCAAGCAGCTCTTGGTGTTCTTGCTTCCATTCAGAAATCATTGATAAAATGTAAACAGTGGCACCAGTCTTTTGATGTTGTCTCTAAGTGTAGGGAATATCCTCCCTTCATGTTTTTCCCCCACGGTTTTAAGTGCATAAAGCATTTAATGGCTGTCTTATTTTCTTCAAGAAGCAGAAGCTTGTGAAACAGCTGCCACTGGAAAATATGTGCTTGGAAACTGATTCTCCTGCTCTGGGGCCTGAAAAACAGGTAGGTGATGGGAGGGAGGGAGTTCTGTGTATTTGCATCCAAACCCACACCTTGTGGAGGAGGTTAGCTGCTGGCAAAGGACAGTGAAGTAGTCTTGAGTGTGGTTACAAGAGGGGAAAGAGGCTACCAAGGGAACTTCATCCAAGAAGAATGGATGCATGTCATTTTTCTGCCACACATGCCACAGTGTGACTGAAGTTGTGTCAGAAAGCACTGAATCTGAAACACTTGTGATCTCTAGGGTCTCTAATTTGATTGGTTTTGTTTGTTTTTCAGGTGAGAAATGAACCCAAAAATATTTACATTGCTGCTGAATACATTGCCAAAATTAAAGGAATTCCAGTTGGAGAAGTTATAGAAGTGACTACACAGAATGCACTAAAAGTATTCCCTAAACTTCAGCACTTTATTAGGATATAGATTCAGAAACTGAGATATATGATGTTGCAGAAAGTATTACTTCTGGTGTAATTAATAAAACCAATTATTGTACATCTTGTGTTAAAGTGGAGTTTTGCAGTTGGAAGCTCAAGAAGCAAGGAGTGTTACATAGCTGGATAGGATGAAAATAGGGAATTTCTCAAAGGCCTTTGGTGTGCACCATAATAATGTCATTAACATGATAAAGGCATGTTGTACCTTTGCATCTCTCACATCTCTGAGCAAACAGTTTGTAAAGGAGAGCACCATAAAATTGTCAGTTTAGTTTCTCAGACTGCTTGCCAGCTGCTCCTACTGTGGGAGATGGCCACTGTACAGTGCCTGATGTCCCCTTCACTCTTTGTTTCTGCTGACTGAAAGTCACAAGTTGTGGACCCAGGCATGATAAGAAAGCTCCTGTAACAGCTGGCAGCCTGCACATCCCTTTCTGAGCCATTAAAAAACCCAGCTGTGTGGACATTCTCTGTATTTCATGCTGGCTGGACTGAGGGGTGCAGAAGCAACATCTTTTCAAAATACAGTTAGAAGGAAAGAATTACAGCCCTTCTACTCCTCTCCTTTTCCCGTGTATAAAGTAATAGTTGCTAAGATCTTGGCTACTTTAAAATGGATTTTCTTGGATTTTTAAAATACTTTATTTTTTAAATTGTGTTCAGATAAAAAGCCTGGGTTTGGTCTTAGTTCAAGGACTCACTTTTCTGACTGCTCAGTATCAGGAGACGTAAGAGACAAGCTCAGTTTTGTGATATCTTGGAGGTGGTCTGTGGATTCAGCTATGTTATCCAGTGTCCTAAAGCTGAATCTGTTGCTCTCTCACAGCACCTGTGTGGATGTGGGCCTGTGAAATGCTGATCAAAACTTTGTGATTATTAACCAGCAATTGAATGAGGTGGGTTGTATATGGTACCCCACTGTTCTGAGGGCTGCTGGGGAAGTGGAGCTTTTCTCTCACTATGGGGAGTTTTACCAGGTCAATGAAGAAAATACACAAGCATTAATTTAATTCATGACCACCTCAGAGAGGAGAAGGGGGCCAAAGCTTGCAGTGTAAGTGATGCCCCATCCTAAAGTTTTGTTTTCCTCCACCTCATCCTCCTCAGTTTCTTAAAACCACATTGACAAGAGGGGGTTTTGCTGCCTTTATCAGAACATCTGTTCTGCCTTTTGACTAGAAGTAGCTAATTAAGTTTAAACGTGTGTTCCTTAACAGTTTTCAGCCTGCAGCAAACAACCAAACTTGCACAATTTGTGTTTTCAACGTGTATTTAGAGCAGCAGGTAACTGGATCTGTGCTGAGTGTTTGGTCCAGAGGAGTCAGAGCCGTTCCTTACCCTGGATCTGCAGGCACCGTTGCCACTAAAGGGGGCGAAGGACGGGGTTTGCCTGCAGGTGGTGCTAGGGAACAGGTGTGCAATAGTCAGAATTCTAGCGTGATTCACTTAATTAATAATCATGTCATTGGAGATGCTAAACATGTGATAGATACCAGGCAGCCTCACATGTGCTTCCTGCTGCCTATGTGTTGGGAAGTCTCCCAGTATTGCTTGGGAATGCAAAATTCCAATGCAATTGCCACGTGAGGAGGTGCTCTGGGTAAGAAGTCAGGCGGCATCCAGCTGTTTGCAAAGTTTTGACCTAATTATTTTTCTCTATGGAATCCTTAGCATTGGGTGAAAGCACTGGTTTTGCAAGAAGGGGGAATATTAAGGAGTCTCCTTGAAATCCCTGTCTCTGCAGAGGGGTGGCATTGCTCTGGTTCAGCCTTAGCCTTGCAGTAGGATGATTCTGAGTGTTTGAATCCCTTTTGCTGTGGCAGAAGCCTCCAGCACACTCATGCTGGAGCTCCTGTGTGGGCAGGGCTCTGCCGAGGGTGGGCAGCCCCGGGGGCCCTGGGGCTCTGGGACAGCCCATGTCCCTGGGCCCTGCAGCAGCAGCCTGGAGCTGCTGCTGGTGGTGCAGGAGCGTGGCTGAGGCTGGTGAAGGAGGCCCAGAGTTGCTTCCCCTGGGCCAGGGAGCGCTGGCATTGCAACAGCCACGGGCAGGGTGAGCCTGGCAGGGAGCCATGGCAAAACAAACCAGCTCTGTGCTCTCCTTAGACCTGTGGCGCCAGAGCTAAGTCATGGAGTAGGTGACCTGGAGTCCCAAAAAAGAAAATGCAGTGTCACTCCCACCCTGCCTTAGCATCCCTGACACAACAAAGGTCAGATGCAGCACCCTTTTCCCTGTGCTGTTGGTTTGCCTGTGCAAGTTGTGCCCCAGTCCCTGAGGGTACTGCTGTGCAGTGAGAAGTGTGGTTTCTGAGCAGGAAAACATCACTGATCCTCAGCAGTCGTTCTGTAACTTTACCTCAAAAGGGGGATTTAACAGAAATTAACAGAAATTGGATTTCTGCCTGCATTCCCAGGCCAACACCTGGCCTTCAGGGGCTGGGGAAGGCAGGGTGGCTTTGGGGGAGCTGTGTGGCTGTGCACTGTGTAGCCCTTCATCCCCACAGAGGTTGGCATCAGCTACATCAGTGTGTGTTCTGATGAACCCTGTTGCAAGCCTCTCAGAGTGTCAGAGTGTCAGACAGTTATCTGACACACTTATCAGAGTGTCTGGATAAACCATGCCTTCCCCTACATAACACAGGAGACTGAAATGGCCAAGGATATTGGAGGAAGAACACAGTGCAAATTTAGTTTTTGGGAAAGTTACTGGCAACCCAAGTTTTCTTTTCAGCCATGCCACCACTTTTGGAGGTCACACACGGCCCAGGTGACCTCTGTCTCAGAGAGGGGAATGGCACAGATTGTCTGCAGCAGTGTGGAAAGTGGTAGGTCTCAATTTCCATCAAACCTTCAGGCACCAGCTTTCCTTGGGATGCTACAAACAGTGGATCTGGTTGCACTTTGCAAGACTCCCCATTTTACCTTGCAGGATGTACATGGAGTGATGAAAAACCAAGAAAGGGCTCTATCTGTGCTCACTGATGTAGTCTTTGGGCCTTTCTTCTGAAATTTTTTAGCCATGGATTAACAGGGCCTGAATCTCCTGAACTCTGGGGCAAAGTGCTGTGGGTTTTTCCAGAATATGACAGGGGAGCAAGTGAGGAGATGGTAATGAGGCCAAGATGATGAAATGCTGCTTATTCCTGCTGTTCATCATGATAAGGGTTTAGAAAAATGGATTAAAGACTTTTACTGAGGTGCTTCCAACAGACTCCTATGCAATGCATAGATAGGCTTTTAAGAGGCAAAAGCAAATAAATGAATGGCTGGAAATGCAACTTTCATCACTTATGAAGTTCTGCTTTTGTTTGTTTTTTCATTAATGCAGGCTGGGGTTCAATCCTCTGTTCCCATTACAGAGCAGGAAAGTGAATTTGAGAAATTCAGTGGCTTAGCATAAAGCTTTATTGTTCTCCCCTTTGCTTTCTATATGCAGTACAAAGACACTGCTGGGATCAAAGAAAGGATATGAATTGCCATATCACCCAGTTGTCTGAACATTTTCCTCTTCAGCAGGTGGTTATCCATCTGCTCATTTCCCTGCTGGGGTTGGCTTTTCTGTCAGTGTGAATCTCCTGGGGCATGGGCATGCAAACTCTGTGTGCACTGGGTGGTGGCCCCACCATGCAGTGAGTGCCAAGTGCCTCCTCCAGGAGCTGATGGATTTTTATGCCCCTTTGAGCTCCTGTGAGTGACAAAACAAGGAGGAACCATAGTGAGGATCCAGGTCCTGCTGAACCCTGGGACAGGGGCTGTGCCCATCTCCCCAAATGCTTGGTGCAACCTCAGAGAGATGCTGCTTGGTGCAAGCACAGGAGATCAGTGCCACCACCCTGCTCAGGTCTGCTGATGAAAACAGCAGTGGGGTTCCCTTGAGGAAGCAGAAGTGTTGAGACACTGGAATACCTCTGAGGCATGGCACTGAGGACAAGGAGTCTGGAGGAGAGTTTCTGATGTCCTACCAAAGTGGCAGAAGCAGTATATATGGATTTTGTCTGCAGTGTGTGGGTGAGGTAATATGCCTTGTACCCTGCCTCTGAGGGCAGGTGGTGCAGCTGTGTGGTGTCAGTGGGCAGTGATTCACATGAGCCCAGCCTGCCACAGCAGAGCCCTGGCTGTGCTGAGGCTGCGCAAACCTTCAGCTGCCCATACAGGGGTGAGTGCAGCTGCCTGAATGACCACGAAGCAGCAGTGACATGTGGGGAAGCAGGGCCACATCCCCCTGTTCTGGAAGTGCAGACACGGAAAAGTGACAGTATGGGCAGTGTGATTGAGGCCCTGCTGCCCAGATATCAGCAGCAGACGGGCTGTGTCTGTGCCTGGGCTGGCTGTTAAAGCCTGCCTGCAGTGCAGGGAGAGCTCTCTGTGCTCCCCACCCTGTCAGTCCCTCTCACCGAGTCCGTGGTGCCTGAGCAGCGGCAGAGCCCTCCCTCCCCGTGGCTGATGTCCTCTCTCGTCTCTCGTCTCTCGTCTCTCCTCTCTCCTCTCTCCTCTCCATGTGCTGCGAGGTCCCCGTGGCTGCCTGCCTGCACTGCACCTGGGCTGCCCTGGCTGCAGGGAATAGCAACTGATGTGTCCCCGTCCCCTCAGCCCCCCAAGGGCATCCTGACTCCATCCTGTGTGGGGTGGGGTTCATCCCACTCGGAGCAGAGCAGATGGGCAGCACCACAGTCCAGGTGAGGTGCCCACGTATATTTTGTATTTCTGCAACAGAGCGTGGACACTGGGTTTATCTTATTCAGTGCTCCCATATGGGCTTTGCATCTGCTCTTTTGGCTGTGCCAGGGCTGCGTGCTTTGTCACCAGGAGTGCCAATGGGTGCTGGGTTCCTTTTTGGTGCCCAATTACACCTTAAAGTACATGATGCAAGATTGATAGAAGTTGTTTCACAAGCAGCACAACCAATAATGCTTTTTTCCCCCAGGGATTTATGATCTCCTCACCAATGCGATCCCAAACTCCTACCCGTGTCCTGTGATGCTCCCATTACAGCCCAGCAACCCCAGGGCTGCATTTCCAGTTCCCAGTGTTTCACCCTGATCTCTGTCATGGTACAACCAGCTCCTCCATGTACCTTCTGGACTCTGCTTGTCACATCATCTTGGCTTTCTTCTGTGTCCCTGTCATCTCCTTGTAGTTCCCATGTCTCTTCTGTGGTGCCCATCCCGAGCCTGTTGGATTGTCATTTGGGCAGGATTTGTCTGGGTAGATCATGTTTGAATAGTGCTGGCATCAGACTCAGCACTGGGTGTGTGACTCCTCTTGGTGGCCACAAGAGGGAAGGAGGACAGTGTCACCTACCTGTCCACAAACTGCCGCAAACCTTCTAGGGGCTTTGTACCTCCAAGACATTTGTCTCTTTGCCAGATTTTGTTGACCATTGTACAAAACCTCTGAGCTGTGGATGTGGACTAAGGGTCAGCATGTTAAATGAATTCCATAGAAATGTGTGTGCATGGGATGCTGCATCTCCTGGGTGGAATTGAACCTGTTCCTTGGAGCCTCCTAGGTCTGCTCAGCCTATGAGCCCTGGTGAACCTGTGGAATGGACCTGGGGTTATCTAACAGGAAGGTATGTCCTTGTGAAGTGGAGAGGGCAGCTTTGAAGTGCTGCTTGGCACTGCCTTTATTGTTAAAACCATATATAGAGAGAGTGTTTTTGTGCTCAGATCGTTTCTGGACACACAACAAAGAGCGAGGAAGCAAACAAATGGAGTGCTGTGGGAACAAGTTGAATGGAGCACCATGTGGGGAGTTCCAGTCACAACATCACCAGGTAATTTCCCGTTTCTCTAGGGTCATTATTCCTGCCTGGAAAAGTCAGGGTGGAAACTCAGCTCTGTGCTACACAGGACTTCTGTGCTAGGTTGAAGCAATGGTGGGTGCATGTGCAGTCGGCTAATGTGGAGTATACTGTGCACAAGCAGATGTCAGCACTGTCCAAATAATCCCTCCTCTGCTCCTGGTGAGTGCAGCACATCCACTGACAATCCACATGTGTGACATTTATCCAAAGATGGCATTTCTTGACCAGCACATGTAGGCTGCTGTTGTTATTTCAAAATGGTTTCTTACACTTTATTTCACCCAGTGTGCAAGAGACTAATCCACACACAGAGTCGAGGTATTTGATTTATTTACAGCTCTGTGCAGAAAGCAAATCCAAAACACAGGCCTGTATATCAGGCATTTTGAGGAAAGTTAATTCAAGCCCAGCCCAAACAGCACAACAGCCCAAAGTGATGAAGGGCTGGCTGAAAAGGCAGTGATTTGTGGGGCTGGGCTGGAAGGGTGGCTCAGCAAGACCTGCTCCCTGGCGCTGACCACTGCCTTTGCTCTGGAAAGAACACAGGACCAGCTGCCAGAGACCTTTTAAAAGGTTTCTTAGAGGTTTCTCAGCACTTATAAGATGAGGCTCTGTTCAGCCAAATGATGAAGAATGGGGCCTTTCTTTGCTCACTAGCAGAGTTACCTGGACTAACATCCCTCCAACCTCCTTGAATCTATTAATTCTGTTCTCAAAGGGCTGAGTAATTAGGTTATTTAGAAGCTGTCATCAGCACAGGAGACTGGTAGCCTCTGTCCTGGACACTCATTTTCATGGTCTGCTTTTCAAGTTGTGCCATAATACAGTTTTGTATTGTGGCTTTGTTTGCCATGGCTCAGCTGGTTTATTGCAGGCCATGGAATCTGTCCTGCTCTTCAAGAAACACAAAGATAAAGCTGGAGGCCATTGGTGAGGCAATCTGCTCTGATTTCTGCAGAACCGGAGGATGCTTGATTTGACTATGTGGAAACTGTCTGAAGCTAACTAATTGTTAGCTTCAGTAACAGTAAAAGTAAAAGTAATCTCTGACTGCTTACACTCCTCTGCATGGATAGATATGAAATGAGTTAAGATTAAACCCCAAAACTTCATTTTTTTGGCTAAACATCCATGCAGGAGTAAAATGAAAATTGCAAAATCCCACAAGGGGAGCATATTGATAGATGTCTGAAATGCTAATGTCTTCCTGCAATGAAGACATTGTAGGGAAGCTACTGAAGCTACTTTAACTTGTGCCAGGAGTGTTTTTGCAGCTGTTACCACATTTTCTTGATTTTTATTATTTATATGTTAATATATTTCAAGGTTTGTTGTCTTTTGAAGGGTGCTGTCTGCTGCTCTGTTTATTCTCTGATAAAAGCTTCTGCCACTCTCCTGAGAAAATGAAGCTGGCAAAGGCATTAGATCCCCCCATTTAGAAGTTCATCACATTTCACAAAGTTTTAGATGACTTTTTGTGTGGATTGGGCTGGACTTCACTCCATGGGTTGTGTCCATGGCTCAGCAACGTGAGGAGCACAGAGAGCCCTGTGCAGCCCCTGGCACAGCAAAGCAGCTGGACTTGGACTTGCCTGGAGGAGTCAGAACCTTTCAGGGTGTCTCCTTTGTACGTGGGACTTTAACTAGGCTCAACACCTGTTTCCTGCATCACAGCTCCACAGGCATCCCCCAAAGAACACTGGTGATCGTTTTGAAGTTTATCTAAGTGTTCAGTGGCTTGAGATGAAAAGATAACCATGCTTGTGAGCACTTACATCTAGGAGCATGGTGCCTTTGCCAAAAGCCAACTGGAAAACTGTTCCTTTCCAGCTGTGCTTCTGATGAGGACGTGGCAGACTTCCTAGCCCTTTCCTCAAGATTATCTCTCCAAAGGAGAATTCTTTTTATTCTGAGGTTCTTCATCACAGAGGCTCAAGGTTAGTACAGACCTAGTAACATAAGGAATCCCAAAATACACCTGAAAATTAGTGAAACCAGGACCAAGGAGAGCACTGTAACTTTGGGAGAGGAGTGGTGAAGGTAGTGAGGCACTGCCACAGCATTACCCAGTATAGTGGATTTTTTTAATTATGGAAGAAAGTATGATTTTGTGAGGTATTTTTTCTCCCTGTGGACTATTTTAAGCAGATATGTATATGCCAATTTTACTCATCTAATGGGGAAAAAGACATTCTTTCCACTCATTAAAAACCAATATCTTAAAATAAAAAGTGACAGAAGACAACAGGACAGAAAAAAGTGCCATGGACCTGGAAGAGAGGCAGCTGAGCAATTGCAACAAAGACTTTTCCTGTATTTGCAAGTCCCATTTTGGACCAGGAAGGTGCTAAATGAGAAATGTGCCCATTGCCAGTCCTCTGGTGACTGGTAAGTCAATTTGGTTGTCCTTGCCCACCTACCAGTGTGTCAAGGGAATCTCAGCAGCCATTTCACCATGTGGAGGGCAGGGTTAACAAATCCAAGCTCTGCATTTTTCAGTGGCTGTAGTTCTGCTTAAAGTCTTGGAGCATTCTCATCCTGCTGTAAGAAAGTTTGATACACAGAGTTTGGGCTGCTCAATTCTGCAGCCTGATCCCAGTTCCCTGGCTTTCATAGGTACACTGTGGGTGCTCAGGACATGCTGCTCCATAACTTTGCTGGGACACAGTCTGTCATCCTAGAAAAGGTACCAGCTGGTTATTATTCTTCTTTTATTATTTTGTTATTATTATTATTTTCTTGCTATTATTTTTTCCCTCTTGCCATTACAAGGCTTGATCATGTTAATCCTTGCAGAGTTCCTGAAGTTATTTCAGCAGGGTTATAATTGGATTGCATGAGCCTTTGCCTTTTGCTCTCTCTTCCAATATCATTTTCCAGTATCTGAATCAATGTAAAAGGAAAAGTAATACTAGCATGGATGAGGAATTGGCTGGGGCTGCCATGAAACATATCAATGCCCATGTTTCCCTTTGGAGTGATAATGAGACAGTAGGATTTTTTTGATTTTGGAAAAAAAAAATGAGAAAGAGAAGTCACATAGCAGTTTGAAGCTAAGCCTCCTATAAGCTATTGTTTTGAAAAAAACCCTGCTCATGTTAAAACTAGAGGCACATTTATTTTTTGGTATTCCTCAGATAAAAACAAGCCCTTTCCATTAGGTTTAGGTTAGGTTAAAAACAATTTCCACACTTCTAAAGGGAAGGCTCAGTATGTCATTCTCAGTGAAACAGCTTGGTGTTTGTAAATAAATAAAATTCCCAAACATGTAGGTACCTTCAGTTCCTCAATAAATGCAGCCCCTGCCAAGCCCACCCCTTGTCAGGGAGCAGTGGGAGCTCCACCTTCAGCACCATCCATCCCAACATCTCCCAGCTCTGCTCTTGCCCCAGGCTCTGGCTGCTCCATCCCCTCCCAATGCTCTGAGGAAGGGGAACAAGGCTTTTGCTCCAGCACTGACATTTATCCTGGCAGCAGCCGGGCTGACAGGAGTCACCAAGAATGCCAAATCTGCCTGGGTGAGGGAGGCAATCAGAGCTGTCCCTGTCCCTTCCCTTGGGCTGGGAGGAGGGATGCAGGGACGTCCCTGAGCACGGCACTCTGAGGGACAGGCTCTGTCCCTGGCTCCTGGCTGTGATGGTCCTTCTCCAGGCTGTGAAGCTGCCCTGTGCCTCTCAGCAGCTCTGATTCTGCCTTCTGGCCCCCAACACCACCTCTGTCCTGAGCACAGCTCCCAGGGCTGCTGTACCGCCAGCAGAGAGGAGAGAGCACTCAGAGCACGGTTATTCCCAGGACCCAAGTTATTTCCACCTCATTCCCCTCCTAAGGTTTCTAAAAGCTTTGAACTGTTGGTACTGTCTGGGGTCTTAAGGGACACAAATACTCTGTTCACCCTGTGTTTGCAGTTCATTGGAGTTGTAGGATTATCTCCAAAGGCTTAAACAGTCTGAATGCCATTCTGGCAGGGCTGGGATGTATTTTGCACATTGCTGTATGGATTGCTGCAGTGAGACTGCTTCTCATGGGCCATTCTCTCATGTTTATATCCCTGCCTGCACTGGTGCAGATAAGAATAAATGGCCTCAATCTGCACCAGGGGAGGTTTAGACTGGATATTAAGACAGACTTCTTTGCTGAAAGAGTTTTTGAGTGTTGGAACAGGCAGCTCAGACAAGGGCTGGAATCACCATTGCTGGAGGTATTTAAAAGACATGCAGATGTGGCACTAAGGGACGTGGTTTAGTGATGGACTTGGCAGTGCTGGGTTAACAGTTGGACTTGATGATCTTAAAGATCTTTTCCAAAATAAATTCTGTTATCCTACATTTAAGAGCCACAGGGTACTCACAAGACAGACAAACAATTTTTAGGTGGACACTATGTTGCCATGTTATTTTATGAAAAATCCTTTTGCTAGGATTGTTTCTCCTGAGAAGCTGAGAGGCCTCAGAAACGAAATGTGAACAATAATTATCTGCTGCTGTGGAATGCAACAGGTGGATCTGTGATTGGTCTCATGTGGTTGTTTTTAATTAATGGCCAATCACAGTCAGCTGGCTCAGACTCTCTGGTCAGTCACAAGATTTTATTATCATTCATTTCCTTTCCTTGCTAGCCTTCTGATGAAATCTTTTCTTCTATTATTTTAATGTAGTTTTAATATATAATTTTCTTTTAATAGAATATATATCATAAAGTGATAAATCAGCCCTCTGAAATATGGAGTCAAGATTCTCATCTCTTCCTTCATCCTGGGCCCTCTGTGAGCACCACCACAACACTGCAGCTGCTGGGCTGATACCCTCTGACTGCTGCTCCAGTGAAACACACTGGTGAATGTATTTGTGGGCACTCGGGGGTGTCAGGAGCTGGGTGCCCTCAATTCCCCGTGGTGCCACCAGGAGCTGGGCATGGTGCAGGCTGGAGGTGGGAGCAGAAAGCCAGGCTCTCCAAACATCTGGATGGAGTAGGTGTTGTCACTCACATGCAAGAAGTTCTGCCTGCTCTGGGGTTGTCCTGGCACAGGAGCTGCCCACTGATTGATATGGGCACTAAGTTTGTCTCCCCTGACAGTAAAAGAGAGAGAGTTTGCTGTGAAAGATTGTGGGTTTGCAGCTAATCTGAAAGAGTTTATATCTTGTAGCTGTGATGCAAAAAGCTACTGTTCAAAAGGGTCTTTGGAGAACTCTTGGAGTGCTTTCCCAACACGGGAGCTCCAACAAGGAGAGTCCCTGGTGTCTGTCTGTCTGACTTCCTGTTAGAATGATTAACCTTGCTGGAATATCAATGTATTTTCCATAATGTACTCTCACAGCCAGGGTCCTGGGCAGGAATCTTTTATTGTTACCCAGTCTAAACAAAGAAAAATCCTGCTGGTTTTTAGTGAAGCTGAGGTCAGCCAGCATCTTCCCTATGGAACGCATGTGGACCTTTAAAGGGTCTCTTCCTGCTGATAACCTCTTCAGAGGGAAATTGGGAACTTCAAGCTGTTACTAAATATTTGGTTTTCCTCAACAGTAAAAGTAGCAATGTTTCTCAAGCTTGGCTGAGCAATCTGCCTCTAAAACACATTTTCATACCAGGCTCTTAGTGTCTCCAGAATCACATGTCCCTTTCATTTAATTTTCCAAGGATCTGTGTGCATGGACAGGTAGGTAAAGTGTAATGAATCAGGTAGTGAAGGAGAACACACCATGTGTTTTCAAGAGCAAGGTGCTTTTTTTTTGTAACTCTGAGACATCCTAGAAGTGAAGATTTTATTGTTATTGCTTTGAAAGGTGGTTTCACCAGCTGCTTGCTCCCCATTCCTATGCAGGTGTGCAGGAGCTCTCAGTGGACATTCTGCACCCACAGAAGCTCCCTCTGACTTAGCCACCTGTGGTCCTGCTGCAGCCAACAGAGACAACTCCCACATTCCTGAGTTCCTGTAAGCTGAGTTGCTGAGTGGAGTGTGTTGGCGGAGTCCTGCACATCTCCAGGTGCGTGTTTGGGGTGGGATGAGCTGCAGCCCAGCAGTTCCTCACTGGGGGAGCACACCCAGATGCCTCTGGCTGCATCTGCACAGCTTCTCCATCTCTCATGTTCCACAGCCCTCTGATGGTCCAGGCTGATGTCACCTGTCAGCTTTTTGGTGATCTTTTGGTAAGGGAAGGAACCCAAGGCATCAGGATTGCCTGGGAGCACGTTGCTGTGCTGGGGTATCCGTGGAGGCAATCTGTGATGTACCACTGAAAAGGCCTCCAAGCCCTTCCCCAGATTTAATAACCTCCCAGTGAATGAGTGCTGATCAAAAATGAGAATGTTCATCTAAGACAACCCTTCTACAGATCATGCATTTTATTAATATTTTTTAGTGGGCATTTACACTTTTCTTACTGTGCATAAAGAATTCAAATTAAAGTTACGTTTTTTGTAATATATGAAGAGCCTGTTAATCTTGGAGAATAATAACCCAATAAATTTTGCCAGCTAAATTTGTTGACATGATTATTTATTTGTATTAAAAATTTATTTTGTGTCAGTAGTTTTTTTCCCTGCTTACTTTGCTAGGAAACTCAGGGGTAAAATTCCATTACATATATGAAATGGATAGCTAGCTACAAAAATAAAGGCAGATGGCAGCCAAACAGAAGTGCCAGATGTACATTTCTGCATCTTTTGTATGGATCGAGACACTCAGGAACACAAATTTCTATTGTTTATGGTAGAGAAGTTAATTACCCATATTTTAAAATTCAGACTTTTATATATTCTTGTCAGTACATCAGAAATTGAACCCAGGTCACTGGCAAACATGCCTACTGTGGGCAGTCTTATTCCCAAACTGGGGTGGCCAGGCAAACTCCTGGAGCTACAAACAGATTTCAGGCAAATGCCTTGAGTTGCAAATGCTTTTTCTTCAGTTGAGGGTTCTGGCTTTATCTTGTGGGGACTCTGGGCAAATGTAGCTGGAATGAGGACAGCATAGGAGGAAAAGGATGTTTACATTTCCCCCTGAATTCTCTCTGAGCTTTCCACCAAGACATTTAGGCGTGTGACTCGCCAACTCTTTATTTCAAGTCCAGCTTATTGAGCTTTGTTTAATATCCAGCTAAAATTGTTCATTTCTATCTCAGTTGGAACTTCAGATCTTTTGTTCTGAAATCCCTTTCTTGAGCTGCTGTGGTTTTCTTTTTTAAACAACTCATCTGGGAGACAAGGACCTGGCGCTCTCCTGTCATGTGGGTTTTCTCTGCAAGGAGAGATCAGCTTTTGCACTGACCATCATAACCAAGATACAAATGCATTGTAAAATAAAGTTTAATTTTTTTTCCTTGCAGACTGATACATGGTTTGAAACGTTAAAACCAGAAGATCTGGAAGTTTTCACCGCGTGTCTGATGTACATAAAATTTCTTTAGGGTTGTTTTAGAATTGCTGGAATTTTTTGCAAGATTCTACAATCTCCATTTCAGACTCCTAACCTTGGCCTCATGTTTTCCAAAGATGGATGGACTTGTGGGGTTTTTATGGGGGGCTAAGATACCATTTTGAGGTTTGGAAGGAGGACATAACTAGGATTTTACATGACTGAGATAACCCAGCTAGGGGTGTCCAAAAGCTGATAACACCCTGAAAGCAGCACTCTACAGCTGAGTTTCTGTATTTTGTGAAATGCCCTAGATTGAATTAAAAAGGCTCCTTCTGAGCCATTTTTTTGCACAAACATGCAGTAGCTGCAAGATGAATTTTTAGTTTCAAAATAATTGTGAAGATACACGCTTCTTTCAATGACACATATGCTACAGAAGTAACAAAAACACTACTGCAAGTAAGGATATGGCATTTCTAATTGGTTTTGAACCTTCTCCGGCACAAAAATTTAAGTGTTAGGTCCCTGCCTGCCTTCTGGAATTTGGATACAAGGAAATAATTTTTGTGGAGTAAATTTGTATCACTTCCCAGTGACTGCCTGATACATAAGATGCGTTTTGGTCTTTTCAGAGCATTCAGGACAATGACTTTGTTACTGCTTGTGTATACATGAGAAATTTCTGGCTCTATCACCAATAGGAGTATTCAGGAGAGCCTAAGTTTTCAGTTAGAGGGTAAATTTAAAACAGATAGCAATTTTAAGCTAAACTGTGCTGTAAACCTTGATATCAGTGTTCTGTTTTTAGCTTTATAAATTTTCCATGAAATGCAGAAATCCAGGGACCTCACATTTTAAGTGAAATGCTACAATGGATGTTTCTCCTGGGGTAATTTTCTCTTTCTGGCCAACTTTGTCCTTGGCGCTGCTTTTTGAACAAATGGCTATAAATCAGAAGTAATGCTAGTGAAACCTATGAAATACAGCAGGAGATAAATATCAAAGCTTTGCCACTGTGAAAAACGCCAATCACTTGCTTTAAAAATTTTAAAAGTTTAATAGTAAAAAAAAGCTTAGAAAAATAGGAATATAATTTGAGTAATAACAATTTTGGACAATTTGGATTAGGACAATATGAGACAACAGAAACAAAGAGTAACAGGCATCTGGGTACCTTTTTCTAGGCAGCATAAGCCCAGAAAAGGACACCACGTTAACAGAGGATTAACCCTTAAAAGCAATAGTGCATTGAATATTCATACATCTCATACATGATGCATAAATTCCATTCAAACACAGGATTCTGTCTGGTCAGTGTCAGCTTCTTCTTCTTAATCCTGATGGCATCTTTAGGCGGGAAGAGCAAGGCGGGAAGAAGTTCGTTTCTTCTGATAATGGGGCAATAAATTCTCTTTCTCTGAAAGATTCAGGTGTCCCGTGGCTGCTATCTGGTGCAAGTCCTTTCTTTAAAAAAGTATCTTACATAGCATAGTTTCTATTTTAACATTTTGTTATAACCGAAAACTACATTTGACACACTACTAAAAAAAATAATACAGCATAACTTTCTAACATAACACATATAATATTCATTTTAATATTTGCAAAAATCCAGTCATAAAATATCCATTTTTCACAGCCATCATGTTGTAAATCTGGTTTGTCTTTTCTTTTGTTTCTTAGGAAGGTGCTGCTGGAGATAAACGTCGCCAGGATGCAAAGGCATTGGTTGTACCTCACCAAAATCCAGCTCTGGGTTTGATTTCACCGAGACTAGCGCAGCGCAGCAAAGATGGATCTGCCTCTGTGTCCATCTGCTGTAAATACACTTGCTTCTCTCTGAAAGAAGTCTCCTTCCCGGAGCTGGCTTGCATCCAGGGCCTCTTTCCTTTCCCCTGCAGCTCCCTGGTGTCTCGTTGCTGCTTCTGTGCAGGAAGCCCATGACACCGAGTGTGCCGAGCAGTGGCTAGATAGCAAGGACAGACGATGCTCTGTGGGCACGGCGGTGGTGAAAGCCAAGCTGTGCCAGCCATTCTTAGCACAGGAAGGGTTTGAGCCCTTCTCTGAGGTTGTTAGCTGGCAGCAGCTGTGAGCAGGCAAGGGCTCAACAGCAGGGAAAGGAAGAACAGGAGAACAGAGCCTATTTTCATCTGGTTTTAAGGAGTAAATGCTGTCTTTGGATGGACTTTGAGATCATCCAAATTTCGAAGGGAAAAAATGTTAAATGAAGTCAGCTGTAGGTCAGTGTTTGTACCTTCTTCCTAAAGAACAAGAATAGTTTAGGGTGCTAACACTACATCTATTCCACCAGCCCAAGTGTCCCAGCCCTTTCCCTGACCCCCAGGGCAACCACAGCCTGTGCCAGAGCTCATGAAGGGCCGAGCACTGGCACTGACAGAGTGTCAGCCTTGTTTTCAGCACACAATGTGCGATATGGATATACACTCCTAAAGTGAAAGCCAGTTATTCTGTTGCTTTGACAATGTTTGTTTCAGTCCCCAATATACTTGTTCCTCTTGAGGTCCTGTTTAAAAAGAAAAAAGCTCCATTGCTAGAGTACTTAGGACAAGTCAGATAGAGAAACTGAGAGAAATTTACCAAGCATCTGATCTTACAGAGGAAAACTAAAAATAAATCAGGCCTTTTTTTTTTTTTTGGCAGGAATGAGAGAGGTAAGAAGGGCCTGAATCTGACATATTTTCAAGAGCAGTTTTCTTGCACACACCTCCTACCTGCAAATTCAGGATTACTTGCAGTAGTCTCTAAAATTCCATGGTGCCTGCAATCATCACTGCTGTTGCTCAGCTAAGTGCTCAGGGAAAGCAAACATAGGCAAATTAATAGTTTGAAGCACATGTTCATATTATTATCTATACTGTAAACAAGATTAGGAACTGTGGCTTACATAGGTCAACAGGTCTTGAGTAAAATACCAACTCCTAATTAGTGAGGGTACTTAGGACTGGTGGCTGAGTGTATCCACAGCCCAGACAGATCTGATTAGGCTCTGACCTACCCATGAACAATGTGCAGTGTGTTATTTGCTGAACATGTTCCAAACTATTTCCCACAGAAACCAGGAAAATACTATTAACATTGTTAGCAAACTAAAATATTTCTTATTTTGCTTTGGAGAATAATCTGTCTCTTTATTAGGGGACACTGTCTGCAGCAGCAGAATTACCAGCAGTGACAGGGACTGCCAGACACTGCTGCTGTGCAGACATGGACGGGCAGGGTCTGGGGGAAGATTGCTTACTGAAGTGATATCCACTGCACATGAGCCAGAGGGCCAGTTTTCTGGGGTACGTGTCAAATCCAATTTCAGAGGTTGAGTGGAAACAAGGAATGTTTTGCCTGAGGCTCTGGAGGCAGTGAAGGACAGGGGTGTATGCACACGCCCTGATAATGCACTGTACTGGCACCCTCTGCTGCAGTTTGGGCTCTGCCTCTGCCCATCCGTCTCTTATCACTTCAGTACAGTTCTCTGCATCACCACCGCAAAGAGACAAATCTGAATAGGGCAGGGAAGGCCCTGGATTTTCCCAGGATGTGCTGGAAGTGGTGTGGCCCATGTGTCCCTGCTCAGATGGAGCAGCAGTCAAGGTGCCCTGCCTGTGCCCAGGAGGAGAGGCGAGGGATGGGTCACAAAGCACCAGGCTGTGCCCACCCAGCACACCAGCCACCAAAAAGGTTACAGGAAGGAGGTGACGCTGCTCCTTCCTTGGAGATGTTGTGGGGATGATTCACATCATTACTTGTCACTATAGGACACAAAACAACACGAGCATACACAGCGCTGCTCTCAAGGTGAAAAAAGGGAAGTTTATTTTCTGACTCCAGCATTTGTAGTTTTCCAAAAGTGGCAGTGGATTGGAGGGTGAAAATGCCACCTCTCCAATGACACTGGACAAACCAACAGTCTACCAAATTGCTCTTGCTCCATAAAAGAATGCAAAACAATAAGTTATTTACAGAAAGTGTGTGAGAAAGTTTGCTACAAGAATATAAACATCAGAAGGCTTAGAAAAATCTTAAAAAATCAGGGTGACATCTACTATCACCCCATCATCCTCATGCAGCCAGCTAAAGTCACACAGCCTTTGTAAGTTCAGTTTAAAAGACTTAAAGAAGTGTGAGTCTCTGTGTGTGTGTGCACACAGTACTCAGATCTTGGGATGCAGGGATTGAAGCGGAGCAGGAGCGCAGGGATTGTGCAGATAAGGAACCACGAGAAATATGGACAAAGAAAATGGGAGCAGAGGTGTGAACAAAACAACTCTATCTATCATATGTATGTATGTATGTATGTATGTATGTATGTATGTATGTATGTATCTATCTATCTATCTATCTATCTATCTATCTCCACGCTTCCAGCATTTCCCAGCAGCCCGGACTGCCGTCCCTGCCTCCGGAGCCCCCCGCCCCGGGCAGCGCTGCCGGTCCCGCCCTCCCTGGGGCCTCCTCCCGCTCCCGCTCCGCCCGCCGGGCTCGGCTCGGGCTCGGCGCTGGCCCGGCCCCGGGGCGGGGCGGGGCGGCGATCGGAGCGGCGGCCAGGTGACCTTGGCGGGCAGAGCGGGGCTGCGCCCGCCGCCGCCGCCGGGGAAGCTGGGTGCGGAGACGGCCGAGATGGTGGAGGACGGCGGCGAGGAGGAGGCGGAGGGGGAGAGCGGGGAGGTGCCGGCGGCGCCGCAGCAGCAACAGCAGCAGCAGCGCTGCAATGGCTTCCTGCCCGGCAAGGAGGCGGCGGGCGGCGGGCAGCGAGCGGCCCCGGCGGCCCCGGAGGCCGAGGAGATGCTGGCGGCGGGCGGCGAGCGGCGGGAGGCGCGGCTGGAGACGCGGCTGTCGCGGCGGCGGCTGGCGGTGCTGGCCGTGTTCAGCTGCTACTCGCTGGTGAACGCCTTCCAGTGGATCCAGTACAGCATCCTCAGCAACGTCTTCGCCGGCTTCTACGGCGTGTCCTTCACGCAGATCGACTGGCTGTCCATGGTGTACATGGTGGCCTACGTGCCGCTGATCCTGCCGGCCACCTGGCTGCTGGACGCCCGCGGGCTGCGGCTCACGGCGCTGCTGGGCGCGGGGCTCAACGCGCTGGGCGCCTGGCTCAAGTGCGGCAGCCTGGCCCCGCAGCGCTACCCGCTCACGCTGGCCGCGCAGGCCGTGTGCGCCGTGGCACAGGTCTTCATCCTGGGGCTGCCCTCCCGCATCGCCTCCGTCTGGTTCGGCCCCACCGAGGTCTCCACCGCCTGCGCCGTGGCCGTGCTGGGCAACCAGGTAGGGCCGCAGGGGAGCGAGGGGGGCTTGGAGGAGTGGGCTGCCTTGGAGCTCGCATCGAGTCGGAAACGTGGTGCTTGAGCGGGAGAAGCTTTCCTGCAGGATGCGGTGTCGGGAGAGCGGCCGAGTGAGGAAGCGGGGCTGCCCCGGGCCATGTGGCAGTTCCAGGAGAGAACCTTCTCACTCACATGTGGTTCTGCCCCACTTCCTGTGTCTCATTTTGGCGCTTGGATTCATTTGACTGAATCCACCCCCGTTGGAGGGGTATGAACTACGTGAACTTTCATGAAGAGCCCCAGCGACAACATATATTGGTTTCTACTTTTTAAAATATGGCCTCTAATTGCCAGGTGCCAGTAGTCAATACCCTGGTGACTCCTGAAGTTTTGTGTAACGCTGTGATAGTTCACATCACTGTTGGGAGCTGATAACTGAGTCACGGATTTCCTCAAGCTCCCTGGTCCTGGCCAGTTTCAGAGCTGGAACAGGCGCATCTGAAAGCACAGGTGCAGGTATGATACTTTTTCCTCCTATAGCCTAATTTTCACCTCCTGCCACTGTCCCAGCTTTTTTTTTTTTTTTTTTTTTTTTTTTCTCCTGTGGCAAAAAAATGGCTAAGATTCAAATCAGCATCACTGATGCAGGCTGAGGTCATAGGTAGAGTTTGGTTAAGATAATGAGGGATTTGTTTTTTATCTTGGGAGTCTAATGATTTTATGTTTGTGCACTTTGGATTGTGACGGCAGTGGCATTCATTTTACATATTTACAGTGAGGGTGTACCTAAACCTAGCCGATTTCTCATTAGGTGATACTTGGCTGTTCACAGTTCTTCAAAAACTTTTTTTTTTGCATTGAAGATTTCCAGTGGGCAAGTCAACTGTCTCTTTTGGACTGAAGATTTCAGAAATTGTTGGTTGTTTCAGCAGTGAGGCAAAAATTTTGGATCTGTATCCTGGTATGAGGTTAAAGGTTTCTTTGACATGCACCAGTCCTCCCAGTAGCTAGGAGTTACCAGGTTTTCAGTTCTGCGGTAGAGTGTCAAGTATCCAGCTTGGAGCCTGAAACTGATGCTTCACTGGGATGCTGAGATGTGGGGCTGAAGTGATGCAGGACAGGAGCAGGAGGGCAGGACTGTGTGGATGGGAGCCACGAGAAGGATGGACAAGGGAAACAGGATCAGGATGTGAACAAAATAAGCCATGGATATTTCTGGAGTGTATTCCCCTCCAGAAGCTAGGACTGATCTCAGTGTGCCTGTTGAAGTGTGTTAATAGAACAACAGAATTTCTCTATTCTCTTTTTTACTTCCTTAAAAAAACCCCTACAAACTCTCAAAAGCTAGATTGAAAGAGTAGCAAGAAGTTAGGCACTTGCAAGTTAGCAGCAATGTCTGTGTATCCCGCTGCAGTTCCCTTCTGCATACACATTCCTGCTGGGTCTCCGTGTCCTGATACCTGCACAGCATGAACTGTGTAACAGAACACTCACTGTACTGGGCAATTGCACAACCTGAACTGTGCCATAGAACACGTTGTTATAACCCACCCAGCTGCTGGTCGTCCAATTGCTTATCAGATTGCTTATCACACAGCTTCAGACTGTGTGAAACTTCAGAGCTGCAGCGGCAGGCAGGGGAGGAACAGAGCAGTGATCAAAATGTAGATCTCACTCCTTTGGGACGCTGATCGTTTGCAGCTGGAACACAAATCACTGGGAATGCAGTGGTGTACCTGCCAAGGGTTGTTTGGAGTGCCAGATCTCCACAAGTATTTACCGTCTTAAGTGAGGCATGCCAAACTCATTGGAACACTTTCTTCTGGCCTTAACCTCTCTAGAGGTAAATGATGTGAAATGGTATCACTCGACTTTGTTGGGACATTGTGGGTACTGCTCCGGCTCCCCTTGGGTGAGGAAAAAATATACCTAAATACAAACAGTAACTGTGTACTCAGTTCGTGTTTGTAGGGTTCATATAATGAAGAGTGAGGACAAACAGAGACAAATTCTTCCTGTGACCTCTGGATACTGTGTCAATATGATGGCCTGGGAAGAAAAAAACTAGCAAAACCCTCATCAGGGTATGCACAAAGGGTGTTTTGTAAGCACAGTGGCACACCTCTAATGTGTGTGCTTTCTGATTGTTGGACTTGCCACTGTAACAGTCTTTGGTGCTCTTTTTTTCATTTAATTTTACCTAAAATAAATGTTCCAACACTTTAAAATGCCGCTAAGTTTTAGGGGAGCAGAAGAGGGAAACTGGAGAATAGTTCAGGACTTGTTCCTTCATGATTTAAAATGCAGGCTTTGCTGTAGTGGCAGGAGCATGACATCAAATGAAGAACATTTCTGCAAGAGTAGCTGGAATCTTGTGTCATCTGTAGCCCTTCAGCTGCAGGATAACTGATACAAATTTATGTTTATGTTCATGCGTGGTGTTTTCACTTCCTGTGAAACGTTCTTGTATGTGTATGAAGATTCTTGTACAAGTACTACGTGTACTGTAAATATATACACCAAGTGTGGAATTGTAGCTCAATTGAGAAGGGGAAAGGTTAAACCTGGGTTATGGAAGATCTGGTTGTAAAACAACATTGAGAGCAAGTGGCTCAGAAGTGTGATACTAAAGTTTTATCAATGCTTATTATGATAACAATTCTGAATTTTACCTGGTAAGACTTTTCACTTCTGTTGATTTGTATGTGCAGAGGAAAATTATTTTTGGCTTTTTTTTTTTTTTTTTTTTTTTTTTTCCCTCCTTGTTTTACAGCTTGGTACTGCAATTGGCTTCTTGCTGCCACCTGTTTTGGTCCCAAATACACCGAATGATATTGATCTTATGGCACACAACATCAGCATCATGTTCTACGGAACAGCGATAGTGTCCACACTTCTGTTCTTCTTAGCAGGAGTTGGTAAGTGTTCAAATTACTGGGATTTATGCGCTGGCTACAGAGAGTGTTTACAATGTCTCACTTTAAAGCAGCTGCCTGCTCAAAGTAGTTGAGGTCACAATTTTTCCAGTTTGTGTTCACTTAGGTGTTGTGCCAGGGTTAAGCAACAGCCATTTCACTGAATGTCATGCTTCACATGGGGTGATTTCTTTTAGAATATTTAGTTCTCTTAGTTTCTTTGCTGCAAGGACTTATGATATAATGTGAATTCACTCTGTTCATCTTTCAATTTGTATACAAAGGTCCTGACATATTGCAGATTTTGGTAGCAATCAGATGTGACCACATAAAACATCCTTTGTGGATGTGACTCAGTTCTTCCATGAGAAAATCTAGACTCTTTTTTTTATGGAGTTGTTAAAACTGCAAGTCACTTTCCTGGAATTCATCATGCTGAAACACTTCCAAAAACCTAAAAAAACCCTGCATATTAGTTTGGTAGAGATGATTCAAAAATTGTTCCTTCTTCTTTTTCCCCAGTGTTTGAAGAAAAGCCCAAATACCCTCCCAGTCACTCTCAAGCAGTCCTGCAAACTAAACCTCCTGAGGATTACTCCTACAAGCAGTCCATTATCAACTTGTTCAGAAATATTCCATTTATACTTTTGCTAATCAGTTATGGTAAGTGGTGCTATCTGCATGTAGTCTGGCAGAAGGGTTCAAATGTGGGCCAGAAGCATGTAGAATTTTAGTTGTGGGTTTTTTTTAATGGGGGAGGGAGGGTCAAACTTTCATTTACTCAGATGCCAGTGCTGGAAAGTCCATAAGGATGCAAGATATCGCTTATAGGTCCAGATTTTACCTGGCACATAAAAGGTTTTGTGTTGTGAGTCTTAAATGTCAGAAGATGAATCCTTTAGGGTAACAAATCAGCATGTCTGCACCTGTAATGACTGAAGCTTTTTTTCTTGGTACTGCAGGTATTATGACTGGGGCATTTTACTCTGTCTCCACATTATTAAACCAGATGATAGTAACTCATTATGAGGTAAGTTTCTTGGATCTTATCTTTCTCTTTTTCGCTGTGCATTTGCAGAGGTGATATTTATTTTGTAGGTGCTATGTGTGCTCAGACATTTGGTTTCTTTTATACCTCTGTACAGTTTCTTGTGCCATACAGCTGTGGGAGTCATAGGAATGTTTGTTTGCACTTATGACTGCCAAGAGGTCTGAACTTGACTCTGAATGGAAGCAATTATTAATGAGCACCATATAAATATTTGTTGAAAGGGAGAAGAAGTGAACGCTGGGAGAATTGGCTTGACACTGGTGGTGGCAGGAATGGTGGGTTCGATTATTTGTGGTTTGTGGCTGGATTACACTAAAACATACAAGTAAGTGTGGGTAGGCATGTGTGGGGCTAGGGGTAGGAGAGTGGTGCAATTGCATTAGGAAAATACTCCAACATAAGGGCTGAAATGATCTGCTGATGAAATGGAGTTGGTCCCTGATTTTTAGTGGTCTGCATGGAGAGAAGTTTCTGCAGCTACAGCAAAAGCTTGAGACTCTCACTGGTTATTGGCCAAAAAAAATGAGGGGGCACGATGCAAAGGGATTTGTCATCTACTCCTGTCTCTTCAGGAGTGTAAGGAAAGCACTGTAGGTCCTACATACAGTGAACAGGTGGCCCAGTGGGCTGCTCCTCCTAGGAAAGCATAAAGTCTCAAAGCCTGCCCTGCATTGTTTTGTAAAATGGCCAGCTGATGGATTGTCAATTTTTTTATGCTACTCCTGATCCTATTAGTAAGTGTAATGTTTGCTTTAACTCAGGGGGTGACCATGGAGCAGAGCTCTCTTCTGGGGCAGGAGCTCCTGGGTCTATCATCCTGTGGTGCCCCCAGGAGCAAGCACGGCCCTGGAGCACTGTTTGTGATGGAATAGCTCTCCCCTGTGACTCAGTACATTATGTGCCTCTACAAGCCTAATGGATGTTAATGCTGTAGATTGGCTTTGTTTCTGCATGTTTTGGCTTACAAATATGTGCTTTAGGAATTTGGAAGAGATCCCTTCTTTGAGATTGAAAATAAATAGAACACTGCAATGAGATTTGTTTGACTTGCCTCTTGTAGGCTGACTTTTATTGCTAATAGTGTTGGACTCAGCTGCTCCTGTGTTGATGTATTGTGTAATGGGCAGCACTGCAGAATGGCCAAGAGGTACAGCATAGCAGAGAACTAAAATAGTCTTAAGGTGGTAATATGTGCTGTGATTGTCCATTCTTTGAGAGTTTGAGTCAGCGTCCTTAGCCTTGAGTGAAGCAGCCAGACAATGAAGGGTTCAGGAATGGATATGTGCTCACTGCATGCTAAGTTTGGGACAGAATTACATGAAGCAAATTTTATAGCTTTAGAATGGCTTATGTAATGTTCATGTTATCCTTCCGTGCTTCAGCAATGTGCTATGGCCTTCTATGAACAATGTTAATTTGTTGTTGTTGTTGTTGGGTTGCAGGCAAACTACTTTGATTGTTTACATTCTCTCTTTCATTGGGTTGCTGGTATTTACCTTCACCCTGGACCTCGGATACCTTATAGTGGTGTTTGTGACTGGAGGAGTGCTTGGGTGAGCAATTAGAGACCACTACAAGACTTACTGCAGTTCTATTCTGAAACACTTTAAATGTTTTACCTAGATAATTCTGTGTATTCTGTCACCATGGTCTCAGCCTATGCCTTTAGCTCACAATACAGATAGGGTTTCAGCTTCTGTTACATCAGAATAAAGCTAAAGTAACACACTTTTCAGTAAATTTCATTTTCCATTTTATGGACCTAAGAGAGGTCCCTGTGTGATCAGTTTGTCTGGTTTCAATTCAAAAAGCTGTCTGCAGTGAAGTTGAAGCTTTCTCTTGAGCAGTGTGTAGGTGATTAGAATTTGAGCAGATCTAGGAAAACTGTCTCCTCTGCATTTTCATTAATCTATGCTTTGACAGCCCAAGCAACATGCTGGTTCCTTTGTTTGCTTTGTGCTCATAGATACCCAATCTAAAAGACTCAAGAGGTGCTGAGGGAATGTTGCTGTATTCAGACACAGAAGTCAAGATGAAACCAGAAATGTCTTGAGAGTTTCAGTTTAAAAACCAACCAACCTCAGCTGCATTTTAAGCTTTTTCTCGTCCCATCAGTCATTGGTCCCCTCAGCTTCTTCCAGTGCAGCTTCCAGCAGGTGTTCAAGTGTACGGCCTCACTCCCTGCTCATGGCCTCTTTTTGTCCTCCACATGGATATTTGGGCTGATCAAATGATGATGTCTGTGCATGGCTTTCATATGAAAGTAATTGGCTTCAAGTATGGAGTGGCTTGCAGACTCCTTTGCCAAGGTTGTTTCATATGCATGGTGGTTATGGGAAATAGGACAAACATGTTTTCACAGCTTTGCCCTAAAGAGAAAGATGTGTGGCTAAAATTCTTGGACCATGCTAAGGGAATGAAGCAGTCACTATTGTTTGGAATTACTGAATTCTGTTAAGTCATGAACACATGACAATTCAGAATACCAGCTAATTCATAACACCATGTGTGTATTTTAGGTTTTCTTAGCTGTAGTAACAGATGAAGGCCACACCTGTCATCCTCTTACTCTCCTCTTCAACAGGTTCTTCATGACTGGCTATCTTCCACTTGGGTTTGAATTTGCTGTGGAAATTACATATCCAGAGTCTGAAGGCACTTCTTCAGGTCTCCTCAATGCATCAGCACAGGTTACAGCATTTTATTCTTCAAGTGAAATAATGTTCAGGAATGCCACTATGCTCAAGTCTAGGAAGGCTTTCTTAGACTTTGCTAAGTCTCTGTTTTGTTGCTACAGTCCTGGTTTTTTAAAATTTGATTTCTCTAAGATGTGACCTGGAACTTTTAAAGGTAAAATTATGACTCTTTTTCTGTGTGATCCTAATGCCATTACTTGTTTGTTTATAGATATTTGGAATTATCTTTACACTTGTTCAAGGAAAGCTCACGACAGACTACAGTCCTCGTGCAGGAAACATCTTTCTTTGTGCTTGGATTTTTGTGGGCATTATTTTAACAGGTAATTACAAGTGCAAGTAGTGGCTTTTATTTAATGTAAAAACGTAGGTGCTTTTAGGATGATGTTGCTAATATATGAACAGCCATCTGACTACCATCTCTTGAGACATGTCCTGAATTTGAGACAGATGTCCATCTCCAGAGTGGGCTGAGAAATAGAAACAAATGCACAAATGGAGGCAGTTTGCAGTTTTCCAAATGCAAGAAATTGCTGATGCATTCTGGAACTGTGCCAGCGTTTATACATGTTGACTCACAAATGTGCTGAAAGTGCTGAACTATTAAGCTTTTCTTTAAGTGCTTGTGGTTTAAAAGATTTTATTGTCATTGCCTTCTTTGTGTGCTTTGTGAGGAGCAAGTTCAAATTATCAGTGAGTTCAAATTGCAAAGAAAAAATAGAGGTATTTGAAAACGTGCTGAAAGCAGCTTCTGTGTGCTTGCACCCTGCAAACATTTTCCTTGAGTTGCATGTCACTGCAAAGGTGTCAACCAGCTTTCCTTTTCCTTCTTTTCTCAGCCTTAATAAAATCAGATTTGCGAAGACACAATGTGAATTCAGGGATTATGAACTTGGACGTTAAAGCTGTAAGTGGTGACTCTTTTACCATGATTGTATTACCTACTTGAATGCATGACTTCTACTGGCAGAACAGTAGCAGCTGCAAAAGAGTACTTGACAAAGTCTTATGGCTGGTTCCATGTTGGTTTTGAGCAACAGAGCCACATGGGATGCTGCTCTCACATATCTGTTTTTCTCCTTAACTCCCATGAAAAAAACTGAAAAAACTTATGCTCTCAGAATTTTTTTGAATATTTGAGTTTTAAGTGGCAAATAATATTATTTTATTTCTTGAATCTTGCTTTTTCATAATGGCGGGGAAGCATTTTAAATTGTGAAGCCTTTTTGTTTATTGGGTTGTGAGGCCATCCTGTATACTATATATTTTATTTAAAATACCTGCAGTCTCTTCAGATGAAGTCAGTGCCTGATAAGCAGAAGCCATGCTGGAGTTTCTATGCAATACTGCACAAAGAGCTGGGTTTGTTCTTCTGCTGACACTCTCAATTTAAAGGAAGAGTGAGCCTAACATTTTCTGATCATCATAAGGCTCCATGTTTCAGCAGTTTTTCCAAGCTACTGCAGTTACTAGTAGAAATAAAGCTCCCAGTACATAGTTTTGTCAATGCTGTGGGTTTTTCATTGCTTGGATCAAGATATGAGACAGCTTTTTGGAGTCAGACATCACAAGGTCCTCTGCCATGCTTATTTTTGTGTAGGTGTCTTGCATGCCCAGCAGCTTTTGATCATCTGTGACCAATTTTAGTGTCTGTATGAGGTTCAGGAACTTTGAGCTGGTGCTGCCTGAGCCAACTTGAACCTGAAACCTGCTGGCAGCTGCGGGTGCTCAGTGTGGCATCCTGTGGGTTTCCAGCCAGGGTTGGGGCTGTTCATCACTTATCTGCTTTCCATTAGCACCTCGTTAATTAGCCGAGATCATCACCCGGCTTCATTCATCACTTCATTCATATTAGCCAGGGTGTCAGAAAAGCTGCAGTCCTTGCCCTGATGTTGCCATGCATGATTGAGACCTGGCTGTGTTAATAATGTTCAGGATCACTTTGATGCTGAACCTTGATCAGGAATCTACTGTGGTTAAATGTATCAGAGGAAAAAAAAGGGAAATTAATCTTCATGTGACAGATACTTATATGCAGTAAATAGATACTTTAGAATTACACTAAGAAACTACATTCTATGTTTGGGCTCTCTTCATCTATTACAGAAAGAAAAGAAAATAGGGTTTCATATAATTTGCTTAATTGGGCTAATTAACTACATATACTGTTGGAGCCTAACCTAATAATTACCCAAGAATACTGAGTTTGAGAATAATTCTGTTGAATAACAGCCTAATTCCTGTTGTGTTTTTACTTTTTCATCTTCCTCTTCAGGTACCAGTTGACAGTCCTGTAGAACCTGAAAGCACTACATTGAAGATTCAGTCAGCTTTGTGAAGCTGAAGGAAGGTGACTCAGAAATGCACAAGTTTGGTTAGATATGGAGTGATATGAGCTAGTGTAATCACTGGATTTGTGTGTATGAGTAGTGACATGTGTTTGTTGATATTGGTGGTAGTTGTGTACTGGAAGCTATGAAAATGCTCAGTTCATTTTGCTCAAGATGCAAAGAATTCACCTTTGTATGGAATATTTATTTTAACATTTTCAAGTCTTGCAGTTTGATTAGTAAAGAACTGTGTGAACACTCTCCACAGTAGAGAGATGTGCATTCAGGATGCATACTTGAAAAAAATCAGGAGTCTTGAAGTACAATTGTCATGATCAGAAGTATCTAATAATCTTTTATGCTTCATTCTTGCTGGTGCATTTGAAAAGTCAAAGAGTAGGGAAGTGCACAGCAGGAGGATGTTCACGAGTTTGTTTTTTTTATTTTAAATGTATCTGTATTTGAATATAAGCCAATTATTCCTTCTGGGAAAGTGATAGCACAATACTGAAAACGAGAGATGACGTGTGTGTTTCATACTGGCATCTGACATTTCTTTTGCCTTGAAACTTCTTTATAGGTATCAAAAGGCAGATAAGAGAAAACACTGTTTTTGCTATAGCTTCATTGTAGCATTTCTGGGGAGATTCAAAAAGTTTCTCACTAGATAAGTTGGAGACAAAACATTTCTTATTAAATACAGTAAAAAGGAGGACAAAGGCCTTTGATATCTCTGCTATGAAATATTTATAAGCAATGGAACACTACCACACAAGTTTCCTCCACGGAATATTTTGAGTGCTTTCTCATTTAAAGAGAGAGGAGTACGTGTTTACAAAGAGCCAGTGCCTTTACTTTGTAAAGAAGATCCCTGCCTCATCTTGAGTTTAATCAGTGCTGCTGAAGAAATTCCATTTTGTGTGTTAAACCTATGAATATTTGTAGAGTATAAGAAAATGTGTTCTGTCCTTTTCATGAATTGTATCACTTGTCTCGTGTAAAATTCCTGTGCTTGTGTAACTGAAATCATGTCTTTTACAGTTAGTGAAAAGCTGTAAGGATGACTGAAAAGAAAATAGTGATATTTTCACTATTTCTGATCAAATATTTTCTTTTATATCATTTTAGCTGCAAAATGAGCAGACATTATGAACAGTAACTTTTTGTTACTTCATTTTTCTGTATTTGGGATGGGGTTTTTTTAGTTCAGTCTTTTTGAAAATTTTCTCCTTTACCTTGTACTCTATCTGTAGAGTATAGATAGAACTGATAGCACTACAATAATACTGTTGTTGGGAAAATCAGACCTGGGTCAGTGGACTTTTTGGAAATATTTAATTTTTAGCTCAGTACAGTGAGCCTGCAAGTTCAGTGGCATCAGTGCTGCTGTGTCTCTGAGTTCCCAGAGTTGCAGTGCCATCCAGAAGGTGCAATCCTGCTCAAGTTTTCCACAGGTTGTTACAGCTGGGGATGGGGAATTATTTAACTCTGTGCTGGTTTCAGCTGGGCTGGTTAATTTTCTTCACAGTGGCTGACACAGGGCTGTGCTTTGGATTTGTGCTGAACGCAGGGCTGATAATACAGAGATGTTGTAGCCTTGCTGAGCAGGGCTTACACAGAGACAAGACCTTTTCTGCTTTTAATACATCAGAAAAGGTGAGGAAGTTGGGAGTGCCTGGGATGTTGGGAGGGGACACAGCCAGGACAGCTGACCCCAGCTGACCAAAGGGATATTCCAGACCATGGGACATCATGTTCAGTGATGTCTGGGGGCAGAAGGGGGAAGGGAGGGATGTTTGGAGTGATGGTATTTTCTTCCCAAGCAGCCATTGCACTTGCTGGGGATGGCTGAGCACCTGCCTGCCCATGGCAAGCAGTGAATTAATTCCTTGTTTTTCTTTGCTTGTGTGTGTGGCTTCTGCTTCCCCCATGAAGCTGTCTTTATCTTATCCCATGAGTTTTCCAGCTTTTACCCTTATGATTCCATCCTCAATCCCACTGCTGGGGAAAGGAGTGAGCAAGGGGCTGCCTGGGGCTTGGTGGATGGCTGGGGTTAAACAACAACAAACTCCAAGATAGTCTCTAAGTACAATAAATATAATTAAAAGCTTTTCTTTTTCTTATTTCACTGTAGACTCAGGAAAATCCTTTTGTAAAAAGAGGGCCCTGAAAGCTTATATTTCTAAGATTAGCCTCTAAATGTGATGTTCTTGATTTAAACATTTTGTATGACAAATGCTTTGGACAGGGGAAGACCTATCAGAATAAACTAAGCACACTTGGAACGCTTGCCCTGCCAAAAAGGGTTCATGTCTCTTTGCCAGGCCCAGTGCTAGGGAGAAAATGGCCAGGCCTTGCTGCTGCTGAGGAGGTGAACTCCAGAAAAGTCCACTGCTGAAACAACTGAATGTAGGAAAAGTCACTCTTGGCTATTCAATTGGCAGGCAAGGGTATAGGAGTGAAAGGAGAGATGTTTTCATTGTGTCATGAAAGACATAAATGAAATAAAAGTAGATATGCTTACATTATATCATGAAAGAGATGCTTTCATTATTCATTTACATTGAAGCTGCCCCATCAAGGGATGTACAGGTTTTCAGCCTGAGTGAGAAAAGTGAAAGTTTCTGCCTTGTGGCATATGTGGGTGGCTTTTCCCCTTGGAAAAATGATAATAACATGTGCCAAAATATATATATGTTTTTCATCAAGATACAGATACAGAAAATATTTATGTTCATGGCCCATGCATGGTTGCTTTGACTTTTGATGTTGCAAAATCTTAACAAGGTAATATTTTTGTAGTTTTGGGGAATTGTTTTCAAATGTCCAGTAGAAAGTCTTTGCCAGTATCCAGGATGTTTGCTGACTTGTTCAGTATACACTGTTCAAAATAAAAGATTGAGTATTTTTGTTCCAGTCTTAAAATTTATTTTTCCAATTCCTTTCTTCACTGCTAGTTTCCAGTTTCTTCAGTTATGTTCAGCAGATTATTGAAAAAATATCCTAGTTCTGGCTCCTTGTGTTTTTTTATCTTCTGCCAAAGATACTTGGCTACCTTCTGAAAAGGTTGAAAGAAGATTTTGGCTGGCTGGAAACCCTGCTGGGTCCCTGAAAAGAAAATATTCCTAATAATGAAGGCTTAATTACATCCTGGATTTAATATTTCCCTTCTAAAAGGAGCTTGGAAGTTGGAAACCTATGAGCTATTTTCAGGCAATGATAAAGTATTTAAATGTAAGGCTCAGCAGCAGAATAAAGATCAAATAAAGAGCAAATCAGTATTTTTTTATGCAATAGTCTTATCATCTGTCAAGAAATTGAGGTTCTAGCTCATGGCAGAAATATATTTGGAGTAGTTGAGGCTTTGTGGTTTTTGCTTTTAATTTTTAATTTCTGGGTTTTAGCAGAAAACATCCACTCAATCAAACATAGAATCACAGAATGTTAAGAGGTGTGAAGGGACCTTAAAGACCATCTGGTCCCAACCCCCCTGCCATGGGCAGGGACACCTCCCACTAGACCAGGCTGCTCCAGGCTCTATCCAACCTGGCCTTGGACACTGCCGGGTTGGGGTGTCCACAACCTGCCTGGGCAGCCTGTTCCAGTGCCTTACCATCCTCACAGTAACAAATCTATTCCTGATACCTAAATTAAATTCCCTCTCTTTCCGTTTGTACCCATTTCCTCTTGTCCTATCACTACAATTCCTGACCGAGTCCCTCCTACTTCCCTGTAGTCTCTCTTCAGATAATGGAAGGTTGCTATGAGTTTTCCATGCAACCTTCTTAGCCTGGAAATTCCACATGCATCTGGAATTGCAAATAGGGATTCTGACTCTTAGCCTTCAGATCCTGCCTCAGTCCCCCAGCAAGAGTAGAGGTGGGGACTAAAAATCCTAGCTGCTTAAAAAAAATATCATGAATGGAATTGCACATCAGTTAGGAGAGGATGGTGCAAGAAACCAAGTGAGAACAGGCATCCCAGTCCCATGCATCAGCTTCTGCTTTTCAATTTGCTTTTTTTCTGAGTGTTTCAGGAGAGCTCTGGAGGATGCAAGAGAACACACACAAGGCACACAGTAGGGAGCATAAACAAGGGGACTGCCCCCCAGTAACATCTCTTTCTGTTGCTAAATGCCCATGGTTTGTGAGGAAGAAAGAACAAGGGAGGAAGTAGCAACAATACATAGGAATAATTTCAGATTAATAGTGATGCCTTGAGAGGCTACCTAGAACAGAGGATAGACAGTGTAAAAGGAATAAAGTAGGTATTTGTTAAAAAGGCCTTCAAAGGAAACGCGTTGGGCAGTACAAGAGCCCAGCCAGGGCTACACCCAAGATGGGTGATGGGTCACACATTTTCACACTTTTGTAAGTTTTGGTCCATTTACATTTTGGGGTTAATTGTCCAGTTACAGCTTCAGGTTATGAAATCCCATCCTCCCAGATTGCTCTCCTCAGTTATCTGTTTTGGGCCCAAAACTGCAATGGTCTCCTTGGTTCTCAGGCTGGAAAAGGATTGTTTTGTCAAAGTCAACTGTGAAGAGAATTTGCTGACACTTCGTATGAACTTCACAGTTATACACTAATGCAGTATAGAATCTGGAAAATATGAAAGCTAAAACTTAAGGCATCAATAGGACTTTTCTAACTTCAGCCTCTTGGTTATCTCTTTTGTTCAAGGCAGTCTGTTGTTTCAGAGACAATCAGTGGAATGTGTAATTCGAGCTGCCAACCTATGTTGCCTAATGGAAAAAAAGTTTTTTGAGAAATATTTGTACTACCTTGTGCATCTACAACCAAGTGAAATTTGGTTGAGATGTAATTGTTTTCCTTTTCCATTTTGTGAACTCACTAGTTTTTCTGTGTGAATGGGAGTGTGTGACCTTTACAGTTGCTGTCTTTCAATACATATATGTACAATCCCAAGTGTTACAGGCTATTGATGTTTCATGGAGCACAAGCTGTCATTGTACACAATAATGTGTGATTGTCCTAGCCCCACCATTCGGTCTGAATTCTGTGAAGAAGGAAGAAGTGATGTTAATGCAGGAACTGGAATGAATTAAGCAAAAAAATTTCCTAAGAGAAATGTATTTCTGTGTAAGACCCATGTTGTTTACTGCTTATGCCTTTGTTCTACTCATTAAGATAACAAATGTGTTTTACTGTAATATTTTGGTTTTGTTAATGTCCAATTCTTTATTTCAAGAGAAAATTAAAAGTTCTTAATGAATATTCTCTGATTGCAATACTGTATGTATGTGTATATGTGGATGGCATCATTCCTTATCATTCTATGTTACTAATAAAGTGTATAATGCCTAAATTGATTGGAGCCAAGAGTAACATTTTTGACAGCTGGTAATACAGCTACTAATCTAAAAGTGATTATTTTTTTCCTTAGAACCTGCCTTTTAATGTAGGAAAATGTGTAAGTGTATGACTTACTGTGTCATTAATAAACATACATGTACATGCAAAGTACATGCAGGGTACAGAAATTTATTTTGCACAAGAGTATTGGCATCCAGAGACATTTTCTTGGGGCATAGAATTAAAGTACTAGCACTGGGAGTCAAGTTGTACTGCTCTAGCACAGAGAATTCTCCTTGGCTTTGGAAGAGGTCTGTGAGGAAATGAAAGGGCAAGTTAACCCCTAAAGCAGAGGAATCCAAAGGCAGCTTCTTGAGGGTAGTGCAGATATTATTTTAATAAAGCACTTGGTTGCTGAGAGATTGTCTGGGGGAGAGGGTAGGATAACTTCTGAGACGGGATAGAAGGGAGACATTGCATTCAGTTATGGCTGGAATCAGACGTGTCTTCAGTGGGAGCACTGCAGAACCCTTGTGAGCACTCTGCAAGGTTCTGTCACCTACCCTCAGGCATTTAGCCCAGGTGTGAGCCAGGAAAATTTGAGGAACCTGCTTCAAAAAATGCAGAGTCATGGTAAGAAAATGTTTCATTTTTTTAATCTCACTTTTGCACAAAGCTGGGATTCTCTCTCAGCTATTTTGGTATAGGAGATGCTTCACAGAAGGAGGCTGCAGATGCTGCAGAGAACAGCAAACACAAGCCTCGTGTCACAAAGCAATGCAGTTCAACACTGGGTTGAACTTTCAGGTGAGTTCTTTGTTTTACAACCAGAACCACAAGGTCATGTTCCTCTTATGGTACCTCTATGAAAGCTGCAGGCAATATCCCCAGTTAGCACTGTAATTTAAACATTCCCACAGCTCGGAAGGAACAATCCCAGAAAATCATTATTGTCTAAAGTTTCTTTGGCATTGGAGTTTTGGGGTTGGTAGTTTTATTTCTTTTTTTCTGGTTAGATTCTAGGGCCTTCAAAGAAAACACTAGAAACCTCATCAGGTAAATGGGAAATGTGAAGCCATCCTGCCTATTAATCAGATAATTATTTCTATAGCTGGGAGGAGGCTCTGTGATCCAAAGCTAGCAATTATTACCCCTTCCAGAAAGTGATGTGGTTTGTGTATGGGTAAAATAGGCAGATGTCTAACAGTCCAGCTCCTTCCTGGGCTGGAAAGAAGCCCAGGAGAAGCCCCTTAGAAGTCTGCTGGATTTCCTTCTGCCTGTGCTTCACAATGAACTAACCCTATCTGACCATGCTCTAAATCAATATTTACAGCTCTATTAAACAACTTTTGAGAAAACAAAACAATAATATCCTGAACTTTGTAGAAAGGACTTAAGCAGATATGTCACAAAGGCTAAGTATTGGCACTGGTTAGGCATAATTACTGATTTTCTTTTATAAATCAAATTGTCCAGCTTGCTGCCAAGAAAAAAAGAAGTTAAAATATAACAGTGCAGCTTCCAAGGCTCTGCATGGCATTTTCTCCACTAAATATTGGAAGGCAACTTGATTTTCTCAGAATAATTCATCATCTGGTTCTGAACAACCCTGCAGGCATTAAACAGAATGTACATCCTGTGTAGAATGAAGAGGCTCTGTCCCACAGGGGTGAGAATGACTCACCCAGAGATCATTACCTGGCTCCAGGGGACTTGAATTTGTGTTATCTTCTGCTCACAATTGAACAACTGAATTTTCTTCAGGCCCTCATGCTAAAAAAAAAAAAAAAATCACTTGAAGGCTACTGCCGAAAGTCTAGCCTTGTTTGATGAAATCATGATTTCTCATCTTGTCACTGCCCCACTGAAGCTTCAAAAGGGTAGAGAAGGCCTCAAAGGCTCAGAAGCTTGACAAAATTGTCCAAAGCAGCCTGTCACCATGGGAAATACAGAGGTCCCCCAGCTTTTGGGGAACAGAAAGCCCCATGGTCAGTGTGATTTTTCTCTGACTTAGTTCATCTGCTCAGAATGTGAGAATCTCATAAGAGTTGAAATGTCTGCATGCACTGAGAACATTAAGTAGTCTCCTCCAAGTCCACAGCTTGTGTGATTACACAGCATTCCTGAATTTGATTCCAAAGCCAGAAGGTTCTCTGTAGGCTTCAGTTTGCTCTGAAGATTACTATCACTCATGTCATTGCAAATAATGAAGATGGCTGAAAAAAAAGTAATTTTGCTCCAGATTACTGTATTTCCTTTAAGAGCTTTATTTTTAAAATGACTGTGGTATTTGAATTTTACTGTCACCTTCAGGTGCTTCTGCAGCATTTTGATTACTCTTCAGTCATTCTCTGGAAAGGGGAACTCAATCTGTAGAGCACTGTCTCCCAGGGATGCTTGAAGTGATGCTTCAGATCAAAAATTGTTTGATGAAATCATCAGTGTCGTCATGACACCTTGCAGCACCATGGCATTGGGAACAGTAAATCACATTTCTCTTTGCAGGTTTCACACAGCATCTCAGTTCAAAGGCTGTTAGTGTTTGGGCTTGACACATTTTATTGCTAGGCTTAATAACTTTTCCAGTCTGCTTTTCTTCCTTCCTGGAAAGAAAATACATTTGAGGAACTTTAATAATAAGGAGGACATTTGGTCAGTGTTCCCTAACCAGCATCACACTATTCCTAGAGGGCACAGGTTATCCCACAGCACAGCTAGACTGTTTAATTTATTTCTGATCAGCAGCAACAACTGTGCTTCTAACCTCAAGCAGGCAGGGGTTTCTTGCAGTGCACTTCTCTCTCCAGGAAGGCAGGGATGACTCAGGTGCTCACTTGGCAGTGGAGGTAAGTCCTGACTCTCACCTCTGGTGCCACCACTGGCAGCTCCTTTGTGACAAGGTCTGTGGGTGCTGATGATTGCTGAAAAGAAATCTCATTTCTAGGGAGCGGATTTTTTTCAGCCACTGCTGTTCTTTACTGCCTGTATTTTTATTATGCAGTTCCCCTGGGAAAAAAAGAAAAAACTGATTGTGCTGGGTAGTTTACCCTCTGACTAAATGTTAAAGAAATAATTAGTAAAAAAAAAAAAAAAAAGAAGCCAATATTCATGGAAGGTTACATTAGTTGTTTTCTTGTTTTTGTAAGCAGAGCTTGCTGCAGAGAACAAATCATGTGATATGGTGTCAAGTAAGACCTTCAGAGCAAACTGTATTGATGTAATTATTTTCCCAAGCTAGTGCAATGTTTGAGACTGAGATTTTGGAAGAAGACGGGAGTAAGGGAGGCTAATTGGGATGCTGATGTTGTACCACTCAGGACCAACAGTTTCACCTGTACCTGATGCCATCAGTTGTAGACCAGAGTGAGATGACTGTAGGAAGTATGGAAAAGATTATTTCACTGTCAGCAAAGGCTCAGTCAGGTTACTAGGACATGCTGATCTGCAATGGGGAGTGGAAAATGAAAATTTGCAAACCAGTTTTGGGGAAGGTCTGATTTACAGGCTTTTCATGACACTTCGAATTTTTTTAATGCTTTTAAAAATATTTTTTACTGCAAGAAAAGCTTGCCTGTTGGACTAGTCTGAGAACAACTGGAGTCCATCTAGCCCCATCCAAAATAAACACTGTAATGATTTGTTGCAGTAGGATTATTGCAGGAGATCCTGGACTTGCTCAGGCAGAAATCAAAACATGTTGCTGAAGCTCTTCATTGGTGCCAGCCAAAGCAGCTGATGGCTGCTTTTTCTGCTAGACCATTGCAAAATAAACAGTGGCTTAAGAGTTCTCAGAAAGGGCTACCTTGGGGAAAGCTCCAAGGAAGCACACCCTCAGGCATTTCTTTTATAGCTTGCTTTTTTTTTTGGTCTGCTTTAGATATTGACTTTCTCAGTGATCACAGGGAAGTTCTATGAGTACAGAAAGTTGTTCTTATTGGTTACGCAAATCGCTCCTGCAAACGTGTACCAACAGCCATTCCCATATTGCCATGGTTACATCCTTATCACAGTCTGACCTTTCATTTCATCACTAAAAAAATCCCATTCCGGCATAATGTTCAATTTAGGAAAAAAGCCCCAAACAAAGAAATTTTATATTCCTTTCAAAGGATCAAATGAGGTCACTATGGTCTTTTCAGGAAATGGGCCAATATTTGCATTGCAATAATGCAATTTACTTAGGGCAGGCAAATTTTCTTGACCTGCATTTTCCTGCTGCCCTCTGCAAAGCTGAAGCACCCCTGTAGGATTATCCATGCTGGCCTGCAGCCGCTCTGCTGGCTGCTAAGTGCAGAGAAAGCCATTGAGGTCACTCGGCCTGGCTTTGGCAGAACAGTGTGCCCAAGCTGGTGCCAGAAAAATCCATTAACACCAGAGATTTATGTCCAAAAAGGAGACAGAGGAGTCCTGCAACTTTACTTGCATAAAGGAAAAGAGTCCACCAGAGCACAAGCCCGCAAACCCTTCTCTCCCGAGGTTTTGGAGGGCGCAGCCTCCTTTTACTCTGAACTCCCGACTACATATTTCTCCCTTTCTCCATTGGCTGAGGCACTAGAAAGGTACAGCCTTCACTAAATGCCTACCACATATTCCCCCCTTGAACCTACCATTTTACCCCAAAGTTCAGAAACTCAGGCTTGTGCAGACCCCACTTGTTTGGTTCAGTGGCTGAGCTGTCAGGGCTCTGCAAGGAACCTGCTGCCCACAGTTAGCAGAGACATTGAGCCCCTTTTCAAAGATGTTAGCATCCACACCTTCACCCATCAAATTGTTTGTAAAGACATCAGACTCTTTCATTGGCAAGGTATCCAGGCTTGAGGTTTTTGCACTGAGTGCTGCCAGCTGGAGGTGCTGGGCACATTTCCTGCTCCACCAGTAACTGATACTGGGACAGCGTTAGAGTCCACTTTTACTGACCCAGGAAACAGCCCAGGTCTGGATCTGTCCTGTTACCATCTTATGGAAGGAAGGAAGGAGGAGAAGATAAACAAGCTTTTGCTTCCCAGCACTGCCTTGGATGGCAGCAGATTTGAACACCCTTCTTGCACAAAAGAAAATTTCTGTTCCTGGTGTGAAAAACGCTAATCACTTGTGGTTTTTTTTTTAATTTTAAAAGTTTAATGATAATAAAATGGTTCAAAAAATAGCAATATAGTTAGAGTAATAACAGTTTGGACAATTTTGATTAGGACAATATGAGACAACAGAAACAAAGAGTTACAGACATCCAGATACCTTTTTCTGGGCACCATAAGCCTGAAAAAGGACACCTGTTAACAAAGGATTAACCCTTAAAAGCAATAGCCCGTTGCATATTCATACACCTCATACATGATCACAAATTCCATTCAAACAAAGGATTCTGTCTGGTCAGTGTCAACTTCTTCCTCTGAATCCTGACGGCGTCTTCAGGGCTGAGCAAGGCAGGAAGAATTTCATTTCTTCTGATAATGGGGCAATAAATTCTCTTTCTCTGAAAGATTTAGGTGGCCATGGCTGCTATCTCGCTGTGAGTCCTTTCTTTAAAAAATGTATCTTATATAGCATAGTTTCTATTTTAACATTTTGTTATAACCTAAAACTACATTTAACACACTACTTAAAAGAATGAATACAGCATCACTTTCTAACATAACACATATAATATTCATTTTAATATTTGCAAAAATCCAATCACAAAATATCCATTTTTCACAGTAGGAGGGTAAGAACAAAACGTGTCTCCTGCCCCTGCTGTCTGGGCTGCTGCCCTCTGCCTGCCTGCAAAGCAAATGCACCAGGGCCAGGCTGTGGCTCTGAGAAGGGTATGTTGGGGACTGGGACCGGGGGAATTGCTGCATGGCCTGGCTTGGAGGGCTCCAAGGTTGCAGGGCCAGGGCTGGCCAGACAGGGCAGGGGCAAGGGCAATCTGCTGGCCAGACCATCTTTTGCTGCTGGTCTTGTTTCACTTCTGGGTTTGCTGCCCCCCTTATGGCCCTGGTAGCACAGAGAGGCATTCCTGTTCACAGTGAGAAGTATTTTCACATTACAGGGTTTGTTGAAAGTAGAGTCTGGACAAGCCATGACAAAGATCTTAGAAAAGGCTGGAGCTGTGCTGGCAAAAGATCTGCAGAGCAGAAAACCACTGAATTTCCAAGCAGCAAAGCAGGAGCATGAGACCTGGCAGGCCATGAGACAGCAAATGACACCTGTCATCCCTCCCCAGCCTGGCTGCAGCTCCCTCTTCTGAGGCCAGGCCAGGCTGGAGCTGCTGCCCAGGAAAGCCTTCTCCTGCTGGCTCCTCGCATGAGAAGGGCTGTTTGGAAACAATGGGTAATAGAGGAAGTGCTTTCCCAGACAAGTCCAAATAAATACATGAATGAACTTCCTCTGCTCAACAGCACAGGGCAGTGAGGGTTTGCTGTGTGGCCAGGCTGAATTCACTGCTGCTTGCTCTCAGAGGGACAGGATAGTGGGACTCCTTGTGGGGGTGGCACTTTGGAGAAGCCTGCTTGGAAAAAGTGCCAATGCTGCTATCACCTTGCTGCCATGGTGCAAATTAAGAGCTATTAGGTTTCCTGCACTTGGTTGTGTAATTGCACTGCAGGGCCTTTTGAATGCTGCATTTAAATGAGTCTGCAATTGGAAATAATGAAGGTTAAAACCCTCTTACATGATGATTCTATGATCAAATTAGTTCCTTTGACCCAGAAAGCAGCTGTGGTAGCAATGAGCTCTGCACTAGGACTGTAGATGGAAGTGTTGTTCAGAGCTAGCTTTAGAAAGGTACATCCATACAAAGGGACTGAATTTCAAAGTCAAACAGGTCTGGCACACTGGGACAGAGGCTGGGCAGGAGTCTGGTGTGAGAGGAAGACCTGCAAACAGAGCAGGGAGGAAGGCAGCTCTGCCCAGAGTCATGGTATCAAAACCAAGTGGCCCCATGAGGTGAAAGCTGGGGGCATGATGTATATCCCATCCTGCCCTTACTCATCTTGAGTATCTGTTCATAACTAATACCAGGGAGAGCTCTGGCTAATCCAAAGCAGCATTATTCTATTTTTACACCTCATTTGTAGCTGGTGAGAGGGTTATTAAGACTTTCCCTTAGTTGTAGGGACTTAGGGACTCTATTTCCTTAGGCTGTTGCTTTGAAGTTGCCTTGAGCTCCAGGACCCCAGCTAACTTCTGCCTGTCCAGCCCACAGCTGGCCTTGGACACACTGACTGACCTTGGGAGTTCAACTTGTCACTCTTCTACCTGAGTGTCAGGGAGGAGCTGGTAAGAATTTTTGTTTCAGTCCTGATTGGAAGTGGTCTGGATGCTGTAGACTGCTGTGAGCAGAGCTGTGGTGTCCAAACCTTGCCAAGCCCCTGACCTGTCTGGCCAGGGAGAGTCCTTCCCTCTGGCATGGAGCACGCCCTGACAGGTGGATGCAGGAGGCTTTGAACTGCAAAGCACGTGGCATCACTCTAATCTTCACCCTCCCAGGGTGGCTAACAAGTGGGTGGGTGTAGGGAAACATGATCTGAAGGTTCCTGGCTGCTCTGGGCAGTGAAGCAGCACTGAGCAGGGCTGCGACAGCCTCAGCATGGTTGCCTGTTCCAACAGGGAGCAAGGCTCTGGGATATACATGACAGCCAGCTTGTGTATGAGCATCCTTGAAGGTGACATTGTGCTGTGTAATCCCAGCATTCCAGGCTCTGGCACATGCAGTGTGTCCCTTAGCTGCTCACACATGGATGCCACCACCTGCACTGTCCCATTAGTTCTAAGATCCAGGTCTGAAGGATCCAGGTCTTTTCAGGCTTTCCCTTGGCTCTGCTCCAGTGAACTCACAGGCTTTCTTGGCCTTCCTTTCCTTGCACTGTCTTGCCTGAGCCTCCCCTGGCACCTTGAGAGCCCTCTCCTCTGTGTCTGCAGCCATCTGCAGCCTCTCTGGGTCTCTGTGTTTCATCATCTCCCATTGGGAACTCCTCTTGGTGCTCTCACATCTTGCTGATGTTCAGCATCATCTGGGCTCCAGAAGGAGAGACTGTGCTTCCCCTGGGATCCTGCTTCCAAACCCAGCAGGGTGTGGGTGTGGGTGTGTGTATCATCTCTGCCCAGCATGGATGCACATTTTCCCTCCATCTGCAGCGTTTGCTTTATGATTAGGGAAATGCAGGACATAGTGGAGAGGGTGAAGACTTCACAGCAGCTCTAAATCCACCCTGACCTTTGCCCCTTTCCCCCGGATTGTGTTGCCATTTACACACAGAGCCCCACATTCAGCTTGGGGGGTTTCTACACTGGGTTGAAAGCTGACACTGAGCAAGCCGTGTAAGCTGAAGCCCTTGATTTGCTTTAGCTGAGGGAGCAGCTTTTTGCTGTCCTCCCTTCTGTTAGAGCCCCCGGTGAGATTCTGGCATGCCATGTGGCCAGGGGACAGCAGGCAGGATTACTGCTAGGACTCACAGAGACATCGGCTCCTGTGGAGAGTGATTAGCAACTCATCATGCACTCCTGGCTCCTGAGAGCCTCGGGAAGCTGATTAGGGACGGCAGAAATTTATTCCTGTCTGGGAGCAGGGCAGATCAGAGCAGCAGCAGTATCTGAGCGTATGGGAGCAATGATTTTCACACTACTTGTATCTGATGGGGGGGTCACTCACAGCTCTAGGAGATGCATTATTACACTGACACTGTTGTGCTTGACATGAAGAGCTGAAAATTCTCGTCCGAGCGTGGCCACAGCCATCAGGGCACGGTGGGCGCCGGAGCGGGCAGCACGGCTAGGGCGGTCTGTGCCGGGCCTGGGGCTCCTCTGCCCTCCCCTCACAGGCGCTTTGCCTTCAGGATCTCACTGCCACCACCGCACCGCTGCGGGCTTAACAGGGATCTCCCAGCTCTGCTGGGAAGAGCGAACAGCCCGGCTCTCTCCGAGGCGGACTTCCATCCTCCGGCCTCCATCCCGCACTGGGGACCGGGACACACGGCTGGGCTCGGGCTGCGCTGGGCTGGGTTCGGCTTCAGGGGATCGCCGCGCTCGGAGGGGCCGGGCTCGGCTCTGCTGGGCTCGGCTGCGCTGGGCTCGACCTGGCATGGATGGCATGGCTCGACCTGGCATGGCATGGCTCGACCTGGCACAAGCTACGGTTCGGTTCGGTTCGGTTCTGTTCGGCCCAGCTCGGCTAAGGGAGAAAGCGCTCGGGCTGCGCCGCCCGGCTGTGGTGTCCCGCGCTGTCCAGCAGGGGGCGCCTCCCGGCGGCGTCTCGGCCAGTGGCGGCCCGCCCCGCCCCGCTGGCCCCGCCCCTCTTTGTTGCGGCGGCCAATGGGGGCGCGCCGCGGGCGGGCGGGCGGCCGGTCGCGCGGTAACGCGCGGCATGGCGCGCGGCGCGGGGCGCGCCCCCTGCGCGGCCGCGGCCGGTACCGGGGTCGGGACGGGGCGCCCGGAGCGAGCGGGCCGGCGTCGCTAGCGAGGGACCGCCCCCGCCCGGCCTCCTCCACACGCCCCTCACAGGCGCACACACGCACACACACACACACACATACACACATACACACATACACACATACAAAGAGCGGCCGGGCGGCGGCGGCGAGGCCGTGGGGCGCATCCCGGCAGCGGTCCCAGTCCCGGTGCCGGTCCCGGGCATGGCCGCGGGGCCATGACGGGCGTGGCGGGCCGCGGCGGCGGCTGCCGCGGGAGCGGGCGGCGTGCGGCGGCCGGCAAGGAGGGCGGCCGGTCGCGGAGCGCTCAGCCGCGGGCGGCGGGCGGCGGCGGCAGCGGGAGCGGCGGGGGCTCGGAGGAGGAGGAGCAGGAGCAGCAGCGGGACGGCGGTTCGCTCTTCCTAGTGAACAAGAGCGGCTTCCCCATGGACGGGCAGACCTGGGAGCGCATGTGGGGCCACGTGGAGCGGGTGCATCCCGACGGCGGGGCCGTGGCCGCGGCCATCCGGAGCGCCGCCCGCCTGGCTCGGGTAAGGCGGAGCCGCCGTGCGTCCCTCGTGCGGGGCGGCGGGTGACAGCCGGCCCCGGGGCCGCGTCCTGCGGCTGCCGCGGTCCGCCGCTCCGGACCGGCTGGGAGGGGGTGACACCGCTGCCGGAGGATGCTCTGGGACACTGCGGGGATGGACGGGGTGTCCGCTGTCCCAAAGCGCCCGGAACGGGGAACGGGGCTGCGGGTGCTTAGGGGATGCGCTGGGTGTCCTGGGGAACAAGCAGGAAGAAAATTCCTCCTTTTAGCTTGGGGAGAAAAAAACAGAAAACAAAAGTTAAATCTTCAGGGACTGAGTGAAGCATTTTGTGCAATTTAAAGCAGGTTTTTGTTTTGCTTTTGGAACACAGGTGTTTCCTTAAACACAGCGTTGCTCCTCAAATGTAACAAGGGATTTAAAACTCAGACATTTCTTTTCCAGTATGTGGAAAGATTCCAAATGCTTTTGTCTGATATGTTCCTCAGTACAAGCCCCAAATAGCTCTGCCTCACCCAAGTCTTTTTCCTCCAGACTGCAAATAAAATGTTGATGTCTGCTGCTGTTCCAAGGCTTCTTAGCACTGTGCTGCATTACTGCTCACAATGTCTTTAACACTCTCTGCTTTGGCAGACTTTGAGCTTGATTCACTGCTCACATCAGGCAGCATTAATGTGAGCTGACCGCTGGAGTCTGGCTTGGTTCGTACCCCTGTGCGTGCTGGGGTGAGATGGTTGGGCTGCTGCTGTCATGGTCCAAGCTGTCAGTGATACTGACATGAACCATATGCCTGTTCTTTTCATGGAGTAGAAAGGAAATTCTGTGCACAGGGGAGTCGAAATCTTGTTGTGTAGGGTTGTATTGAGAAGGTGCTTGTCAAATAAGCTGCGGGCTGAGAAGGCCTTTCATCTCTCTTCTGCAACGTTCAGTCCAGTGCAGGTGCAGAAGGGATCATCTCTCTCCTCTCTGCTCTACCTGTGCTGGAACCAGCCTTTGTTTGGCTGGGGGAGCACATCCAACTGAAGAATAATCAGGTTATGCTGAGTTTGTGGTTCCTTGCTGTGGTTCATCTTGTACTTACACAAGCACTTGAGGTGGAAATGAAAGGGCAGGGACTGGGCAGAACTTCTTGTTCCAGCAGCCTGACCAGCTTATGCCAGTCTGGATGGCCTGCAAGCCCACTTAGTGTTAAGAGATGGCAAAGCACGTGCTAGATTTGACTTTCATCCTTTCCTTCCCAACTCCAGAGCTTGCAACTTTTACTGGTGACACCCGTGGTGACTGACAGAGCATCTGGTGAGAGACAGGCCAGTGGCTCCAGTGTCTGGCCTGCACACTGCATTCCTGTGGGAATGTCCCAGAGAGCATTGCCCATGGCTTCTTGCTCAGTGCCACAGCTCTGGGATCACTCTCTGTAGCATCTGTGTAAGCTGGGCAGAATAAAAATGTTTTGAAATCTGCCTTACCAAATGATTTGATGTTGATGCTCAGTGCCCAGTGCTGTAGGAGTTGTACTCCTCCAACAGTGCCTGGATGCAAAATCCCTGTTACAGTGATTAGTTTCTTCAGGGGCAGGAGGACCTGGTACCCTCTGTGACTAAGTAGCTCTTGCTGGCTGAGTGTGGCACCTCTGGGGTCAGAGAGTAGTTTGAGGACTGTCTGGTCCTTAATAGGGCCAACAGAGCTCAGGTGAGCAAATGAAGTTTAGGAGCAGGGTTTTTTTGCTAAAGTGGAAGTGGATTACCAAAGTTGTGATGGTAATTTCTGGATCAGAGTAGGAATGTGAGTGGAGTCTTGTTCCTTAAATGGTGGTACAAATTATTTTAATTGGCTTGTGCTGCAGGGTGTGTGTCACCCTGCAAAAGACCAGGTGCTGCTGTTTGGGAGTTATGAGGGAAACTCATGCCTGTGAGAAGATGATTTGTAATCTGCTTGCATGGGTAGTTGGTTCAGGCTGAGTGAGTGGCATGTGCAACTGCTCCATTTCTGCATCTGATCTGTTCCTAATCCCTAGTGATGGGAGAGAGTTTTCATCCCCTCTCCAAGAAGCTCCACTTGATTGCTCTAATCATCTTGGCATTAGTCTCAGCAATCATACACACAGGGTGTAAGTAGCTCCCCACTGTGTCTGTGAGGTTTGTCCTTACTGCAACAAATGCAAGCTGCAGAGGTGCAGGGCTGCATCTCTCTCAGAGGCAGAGTCCTTACACAAAGCTGGCTTGTCTGCAAGGGCACTTTTGGAACCTGTGGGGTCCCCACCTCTGGCTGTTGGCTTGAGCTCTGCAAATAGTGCAGGCTCACGGTTAGGAAGGGCTGTGCAATCCTTTACTTGTTCTGTGATCTTGGAGGTACTTGGAGATTGTAATAAATTAAACCTCTCAGCAGCTTTGAGAACTCTTGCCTGTCAGCTTCATCTGTGCTGAGTAACAGAGTGCTTGCAGGGGGAGCTGGCAGAAAATGACTTTCTGGTCATTAAGTGAGACAGTGGATTTGGGCAAAAGGAGTTCCACACAGGATGTCTGTGGTAAAGTGAGACTACAGCATTTCCAGCCATGGGATGAGTCTCCAGCTCTGCCACGTGGTCTTGCACTGCAGCAGCTCCACTGTCTGGAGCTGCCATTCCTTGGAAAGACTGATATAAGGTCAAGGCTTTTCATCTGACTCGCGTCTGAATTTCACTTGCTTTTCAAATTCATGGCCTGTAGTGCTGTGTCGGCATTTCCTCTTGCCATCCATGACCTCTTGCCTGCTCCTTGCTGCTCTGGATGCATCCCAGGAGCTGGAGGGCTGCATCCTCAATGGAAACAGAGCTGTGCTTTCCTGCGCTTGTATCGTGCAGCCCTGGCTTCTGCTCCGTGCTGGGTGGGTGCCCAGGATCCATCCTCCTGCAGCTGGGGCAGAATCAGGGAGGGAAACGTGTTTGGAGGGAGTGGGAGTTGTGTGAGGCTCCCCAGTGCCTGGCCTGGCTGGCAGCATGGTGTGTGTCCTGCCTGCCCTGCATGGAGAGAGGAGAGCAGTGCTGCCCTGTGTGGGATCAGGCTTATGGATGCTGCTCCCTTCTTGCCTGAGATCTGGAGGGGCTTGGGCCTTCTGGCCCAGCAGGCCTGCTGAGGTAACTGGAATGTGTTCTAGCCAGTGGGAAAACCCTAGTTCTCTTTTCTAGGCTATGCTCTGGTATCTGACACCATCACCCTTCTTGGATAATGATCACCTACCTTGGAGATGGGGAGCACCTCACCTGGGGTCTGAACCTGTCGCCTTGGTCAGGGTGGCCTCTGTGGGTTTCAGGAAGGGCTGTGTCTGTCCACACTGCTGCTGTCCCTGTGGGATGCTGTCCTGGCCCCCACAGCAGGGTGAGGGCTGGGAAAGGATGGAATCCCCACCTCTGCAGCAGCCAGGCCCTCACTGGCTGGGGCTCCCATTGCTCAGGTGTTGTGTAAGTGCAGTGCATGCACCTAGAGCTTCTGTATCTTTGAAGCAAAGGACTGAGTGTATTGGAGCAGAAATGGCCCTCCCAGGGAGGTGTGACAGCCCTGCCAGAATTCCCTTTGTCAGCTCCTTGCTGCTTCTGGAACCTGAGCCTTACCTGGTGTGTTGAGGCCTTCGTGCTGGAAGGGACAGGTGAATAATTCATCCAGCCCAAAGGGGCTGGGTGGGAAAGGAACCTGTGGAACCAAAAGAAAATTCCTCTAATGAAGAGCTTAGGCATGAAAATCATGATTAAGAAGTGCTAATGAGTCTTGCTCATAACTCCCAGTGGTGAGAGGAGACAGCCCATGTGTGGAGCCACCGTGTAGCACTGGGATGGCGGGGGCGAGCTGGAAGCCTCGCCATCTGCTTGCCACTTACAGTTTGTTTCTGTGTGCCAGGAGTGTAGGAGTCTCTGGTTTGGTGTTTTCTCCTCCCTTCTCCACAGTGTATTCACTGTAGTAACTTGCTGTGTGTAGTAAATTCTGGGTTTTGTTGCCTTGGGAGTACCAGTGCTCCATTCTCTGAAAGCAAACACACAATCTTAACAGAGATGGGAACTGGAGAGGACAGTCTTTGTGGCAGAGATGCCCCATACCACCTGTACTTGCTGTTCTTATCAGTAATTGCTGACTTGAAGTATATTAAGGACAATGATATGTCACTTTATGAGCTTTAAACTATGGTTACACTAATGTGGTCCCACAGACACTTTTCTTTGCACCTTGTCACAGCTGCCCAAATTGCTGGTTCCTGAATTTGAGTCTGCATTAATATTCAAATTGCTTCCTCCACTGTGTTTGTGAGAATTGTGCTGACTTCTTTTTAGTCATGCTGCCTACTTTAATATCTGCTGACCCCATATTTTGTAGTTTCATCCCTGAAATAAGTGGACTTGGGACAAGGCTGTGCCCCTTTCCTGCATGGCTGCAGGCTCAGGAGCCAAGTAGCTGTGGGGATTAAACGTGGATTGAGGGCCTGCCTTCTTAAAATGCTTAGGCACAAGCAGATGTCTTATGAGATTTTGGAAAAATCCCATTATGTTGCCAGTCTATATCTTTAAGTGTTTTAATGTCATTAAATATTTGGGTCCCAGGTGGTCTTCTAGGTGCTGTGCTCTCCCTCCCCAGCAAGCGTGCTGCAGACATATGGCAGATGGGAAATTATGCAGCCCAGGATCCTTGTCTCCTTTTATCTTTCTCTTGTGGTAAAGGAGGCCAGAAATGAGACTTGAAATGGCTTCCAGGGGGAGGGAGCACAGCAGAGTCAGTACTGGGACTCTGCTCATCCAAACTGCCCTGCACTGGGGGATGGGAAGCAGAGGCTTTCTGTGCTGCACTGCCTGCCTGCATAGGGGGTGTTTGAGGGGTGCTCTGATGATCAGCCTGCCACAGTCTCTGTGCAGGGCAGGCTCTGCTGCTGGGGCAGCCCCCTGGTCAGCAGGATGACTTTGCCTGATGCCTGAGCTCACGTGGGGCTTAAACCATCTGTGCTGCAGCGTTGTGTTGCACTGAGCACATGCCACTGCTCAGTAAATCACTTATCTGCTCTGCAGGGAGCCCTGCCTGTCTAACCTCTTCATCTTCTTTCTCATGTCCAGCCCTCAGTGCCGCCAGTGCCAAACTACAAGCTCTCCATGACAATCCCAGAATGGCTCCAGGCAATACAGACCTACATGAAGATGCTGCAGTATCCTTCTCCTGTGTGTGTTCTCTGGAATGAAGGGTGACTTGTGCCTGGTGTGAATTAACAGAGCTTTACTGAAGCTTTAGCTGGTTGCAAGGGCTTGAGATCATTTGAGGGTAAAGGGATGCCTCCAGGGATTTGTGATAGCACCAGCAGCACTGAACTTGTCATAGCAGTCCTCTGGGAGATGTAATAACCTTAAATCATACTGAAAAATTTAACTGAAGTGACATTAGTGGGAATAGAAGTGCTTATTTTGAAGTTGATGTATGAGGATATTATGATTGGATCATGATGCCTGGAGAAATAATACGGCATCTTGTCATAAAGCCACTGAGAGAGAGCCAGTGTTGTGTCAAACCCTCTCTCCCTGCCTGGGCAGCCCCTGTGGGTTCCCTGAGGATTGCCTGTGTGCTCAGCCTGCAGGGAGTGCTTGTCACTGGGGTGAGGGGCACAAGCAGCTCTCCTGACCCCAAGGTGGGCAGGCTTGCCTGTGACACAGGGACTGAGCAAAGGCATCTCCCTTCCAGATGGTCCATCTTGCTTGGGGATTCATCAGGGATCTGCACATCTGTCTAGCCTGTCTGTCACTGCTTCATGCCCAATTCCTGCCTTTCCATTGCTGACAGATAATTTCAGGGAAGGTTGCTGGCCCAGATGCTGCTCTTCTGTTTCCCTTTTTTCCTAAACTCTGCCTTTCTGTGTATGTGGGGAAAGTGGGGGGATGAGGAGTGAGTGTGAAGTGCTGGTAAGGATTAAGAAGGATATGGGAGGCAGCTGGAAGAGCATCCAGAAATAGCAGGCGTGGTGAGCTGGGGGCACTCATGGCTGGGATCAAGGCAGGCCTGGAGCTGCAGCAGCTGCCCTGGGCTGGGAGCCTGGGCCTGCCTGCTCTGCAGGGGGATGGTGCATTTCTCTTCTCTATGGCAGCCACTGGGCCAGGGCAGGAGGCTTCTTGCTCCCCAGGATTGTGCCAGAGAGGATTCCGTGCCATACAGAGCTCCAAAAATGACCTTACCCCCACCTCCCCCCACAGTGGATTTGAAATCCTGAATTCTGCTGTGTAGCAGGAGCAGGCCTTAGGCACAGGGCTTGGGTCTGTGTTCAGAAAAGCTTCAAAGGGGGCTGGGGAGCAGTGTCTGGGCTTCCTTTGAGGGCTGCAGGAGGATGTGTGCTTTGTGCAGAGCACCCTGAGAGGGCCTCATGAGTTAGTTTTGAAGGCAGGAGGGAAGTAAAGCCTTGTTTGTGGAAAGCTCTGAACTCTAATTGAAGTCAGTTCAGAGCATCCTGGTGAGAGCTGGAGTTTTTATTTAGGCTATGGTTATACATCCAGCAGCTGTGCTATTTATACCTTGCAAGCAACTCTCAGCTTCCATGGGGTCACCTGCTAGTGCCCTGGTAGCATCAGTTTTACTGGCATGGACATTCTGATGGGAATAGAATTTAGGTACTAGATACTAGATTAGGAAGGAGATTCAACTGGAAAAGTAACCTAGCAAAAATAAGGGCAGTGTGATTTTTTTTTATTTTTTATTTTTTTACAAAACTTAATTGGGTTTTTTGTTTTGTTTTTGGTGTTACTTAACAGATTGTTTTCCTGGTCTGATTTATTGCATTGCTGCTTGGACAGAAATGCACAAGGAGCAGGGAAGAGGCTGCTTCTGTTGATGCTGCTAGGAAGGTGGTGCTGAGATTTGCTTCACTGTTTGCTGGCATCATTTGTGATGAACTTTTCTGCAGTTAGTGTTAGCTAATGACCTTGGCTTGCACATAGCTGGTTGTTTTCATTTCAAGAGCATTGTGTTTTTTAGAGAATGGTTTATAGTCTCTAAGTTTGAAGGGATGCACCTGCAGTGGTTTTGGTTGACAGGTCACAGGTGAGCCATGAGGCTGGTGGAGTTGAAAGACTTCTAAAGGAAATAAAGTTTTTTCAGACAATGGATTATGTTGATTGGTTAGGGTAAGCTATGCTTATGGTAAGCTCTTGCCCATGTGGGAGACTTTTTTCCAAACTTGCAACCTAGCAGTGAGCAGGACCTAGTGAAAAAGAGAGTCTATAACCTTCAAATGCTGAGTTTGAGTGTCATTTTAGATGGTCAACCTTAATACATGATTCTGCACCTACTGCTGTTAATAAGTCTTATAAAAAGACAAGTGACAAGTTTTGCTTTATTTTACATGCCATATGTTTCATGTCTGAGAGTCAACAGCTTTTACTGTCTGTTTTGTGTTTCAGCAGGAACTCAGAACTGAAATTCACCTTTTCAGCAGTGTTATTTTATTGCTTGGCTGTTCACGTTACTTTCCCTTAACAGGCAAAATACAGATACAATCACACGGGAACACAGTTCTTCGAGATCAGAAAGAGCAGACCTCTGAGTGGGTAAGTGCCACTGGAATTGCTCTGGAGTCCTTGTCCCTGATCAGCTGGCATTGCAGCACTGCAGTACATGGCATGGGAGGGCTGTGTCCTCTGGCAGAGCCAAAGCTGCCTCTGTTGCTCCTTTGCAAGGAGTGTCCCAGCTTGCTGCGGGGTGCCAAAAGGACCATCGAGTGGAAGGGCTGCTCTTACTCAGCAGCTGTGTGGGAGCTGCTTGGCTGCAGGCCAGAGCTGCATGCACAGGGCTGGGAAAACTCTCTGCTTATTGGTGTTGGGCTGGGAGGGCTGAGCTGCTTTTCTGGAAACTGAGTAAGTCCTGATATTCTGGTTGTGCTGAAATGCCCTTTGCAGGTGTAGGAAGGGATTAGCTGTGTGAAGTGCAGCAGGAGTTTGGACATCCTGGGCTCAGTATTTTTCCCTGGAGGCTCACAATGGACTGTTTAAGTTGTGTCTGTGCTTCTGCCTTGCTGCTCATCTTGCTGTTTTGTCCATGTGGTGGGTTTGTGCTGGCTGGTGATGAGCTGTGCACTGCAGCTATGAACATGTGCCCAGAGAGCCTGGCAGCAGAGAGCGGGGGTCTCTCGTGTGTTAGAACTGCATCATACTTGGGACAGCTCTTTAACAGAACCCAATGAATTAGCAGGTTAGGGCAGGAAGGGTGTTGACAGCATTATGCTTTTATTTTAGGATGAAATTAAGATTAGAAGAGTATAATTACTCCCATAGACTGCTCTGTCCCTAGCTCTTCCCAGTTCTCCATCAATAAACTAATGGTCCCTCACTCGAAAATTCCAGCTCCCATCCCAGCTTTGTGCTTCAGGTTTTCATCTTGCTGACAGCAGTGTTTCTCACCTCCTTTATCTAATGTTCACTGCTCTGGTGGAACTAGTTTAAAACAAATCTTGTGCCTTGAATGATAGATGGGTTTACAGAAGCTTAAACCAATTTTCAAGCTGCTCGCTCATTTTTAAATTTGTCCCATTACTTTTTTCAAAGGAAGTGAAGGATGAAAATGAATTATGCTCAGCACTTACCACTTAAAAGGTCCTTGTCTTCCTGGGCTGGATAAAAGCCTGGCTTAGAGGATGGTGCTCTTTCTTAGAAGGGAACAGATAGAGTGCTCACAGCTGGATATGTGCTGTGGCTTTGAATCACCTCCCAAGTGGAGCCATTTCCTCTGTTTATCTGCCTTAGAGATTGCTTGGGGGCCGGTGCCTGACTCCTCTCTTGCTGCTGCTGGGAACTGCTTGGAATGGGGTGGTAGGACTTCTGTGGGGTTAAGGATGGTGCCCCTGGAAATGTCCAACCCCTCAGGGGCTGCCAGCTCTCCAGGCACAGTTGCCTGAGCACGGTATGTGCTGACTCAAACAGTGTTAAATCCTTAGCAGGGCTGTGCTGCTTTGCTCCTGGATTGGGTGGATGGGAGTGCTGGGAAGAATGGAGCTGTCAGGAGCACGAGGTGCTGCCCAGATCTGCTGTTCTGCTGGAGGCTCTGACACCTGCCTGCTCTTGGTTTCTCCAGTTTTGAGGAGGAGAATGCATGAAACCAAAATTCCAGTTGTTTTTATGAAACTTACAGTTTCTGGTTTAGATTTCAGATATTTTAAAATTTACCTGGCCAAGTCAGGAGGATGGGACCAGACTATTTTCAGTGGTTCCCAGTGACAGGACAAGAAGCAATGGGCAGAAGCTGGAAGTTCCATCTAAGTATGAGGAAGAAAATGTTCACTTTGAGCTGACAGAGCACTTGAACAGGCTGCCCATAGAGGTTATGGAGTCTCCTTCTGTGGAGATATTCAAAACCTACCTGTGCAACCTGCTCTAAATGAAACTGCTTTAGCAGGAGGATTGGGCAGATGGTCTCTGGAGGTCCCTTCCAACCCCAGCTTTGGTGTTTCTTTGTGAATAATGCATTGAGGTGTGCACAAAATCTTCCTTTTCCTTCATCTGGCCAGTTTTCATCAAAGCTGAAAAATCACTCACACCTCCAAGTTATTTTTCCTGGGAGGTGTGTTCTGCTTTGCAAGAAATCTGCTCTCAGCATGGCAATGACAGGTGTCCTGTGCTGAGGTGACAGTTTTTGTGGTGTGAAAGGCCTCACTTGCTGCAACACAGTGTTTGGGCAAGCTGATTGGGCAAGATGCTGAAGGCCTCCAATTGCCACTGGCTCTTGAAAAATGAGGCTGTTCCCAGGGCTTTATTGACACTAAACATATTGCTGATTTCATAATGCAAGGGCTCAAAGTGTTACGAAATCTTTGGCAGCCTCTCCTCAAGACAGCAGTGGTTGGACACAAAGAAGCTGAGTACTAGATGGAAATTGAATATTCATAAATTCATGTCAAAGTGTCCTAAAGCAGCTGGGGCATATTAATGAGTTTTCCTATTATGGAGGGAGGACTAGACATTGTAGAGATTTACTGCCAGCATCAGTGTGATGTATGAGAAAATAAAAATGCGTGGCTGAGCATAGGAAGAAGAGCATAAATTATCTATGGGAGCTCATTAAGGGATATAGTCTTGCTATAACTCAGTATTTACAGTCTCTTATTATCAACTTGAGTTTTGGAGTGCCAGACCACCACGTGGATTTGTCTAGACTACAGATAGCACTTTTAGCAGTGCTAGATTTCTGTTGGCGTAGCTGTGTGAGTCAGGGTGGCAGAGCTGTGAGCCTGTAAACTTGGTGTGCTGTTCTTGTTGTGCTGGCAAACTGTGTCTGAAAATGTGCCTGGGTCTCACCTCTCCTGAGTTGGCTGTATTTGCATAAAATCCAAATTTATGGGTGTAGCTACATCCACTGTAGGAGTGCTTTGCTTACACAGGTATCCTGGGAGAATGCCCTTCACAGGCTTCATGATGTGCCTTTTTGTACTGAATAGGTAAAGGGCACCCTGTGAAGTTCAGCTCTGTTGATCCATGTGTGTATGCATGTGATATGAATGTTTCAGACACCAGTGGGACTGGTTCTCCTTTTCCCATGCAGGATTGTGCTGGCTAAACCTATATTAGACTTTTGTTGGTACGACCAGTCTGATCAAAAATGGTACTTTTGACTGACACAGTCATTCTTTTTACAACTTCCAGGCTTGCATCATGTAAGAGTTTTAGGAAAAAAGTGTATGTCTGGGTATCTAGTAATATCTGTAACTGTGAATTCAATGTCAACAAGCTGTTACTACTGGGTTTGCAAGCAGAGATAAGCCCTCTGGAAGCTTCTGTTCTAGGATGCAGGCATGAGGCAGGATGAGAAACAAATCCCTTTATCCTCCGCAGAGGATCAGGGAGGTGCAGAATTGTTCTGTCCCCTCCAGTAAGTGCCAGCTGAAAACGACGACCTGCAGCTGAGGCAGAAACTGAGGTTTGGGTTGTTCTGTGCTCTGTGAGGAATTGGAGCCCAGAGGCTGCTCTGTGAGGAGGGAGAGCCCTTCAGTGGCAGCAGATATAATGTGTGATCAGTTGCAGGGAAGGAGCACGACAGGAGCTGTCACGTGGCAAGGATGCGACCAAATAACAGGGAAGGGGAGATGGGGAATAATACTGTTTCCACACACCATGTTATTAAGGAACACTGATGGGGCTGTAGAGAAAAATGGGCTCATGGCATTTGCAGACAATAGGCTGCAGAAGACATTTGAACATCTGCTTCTCTGTCTCACAAAGGGGATGTTACAGATACATGGGGTGTTCAGCATGTGGTGGAAATGCTTTTGCTGTTGCAACACTGTTTTTGAGAGGATTCACAAGATCCATATCTGCTCTGCTGTTTTATCTCCTTTTACTCCTGCTGGTGCCTTTCGCTTCTCTCTTGGCTTCGTTATCATGAATGAAACTGTCAGGAGCATTAAAATCTCCTTCTCCCAAGTTTTTCTATAGACCTCATGCAAATACATGGGTCTGTACAAGGAGAATTTTGTGGAAAAATATACTGGAAGATCTCATTAATAAATTTATTCAGTTTTGTAGGACTCTTTCTGGTGAAGGTAATGGAGAGCCTCTCCTAAGCATGGTCATCCCTGAAGGGACTCCATGTGATCAGTGCCAGCTGGTGAGATCCTCCAGTTTTGGGCATGCTGAATGGTTTTAAGATTTTTCTAACCTGTATATGAAATTGGGTGCTCCAAGAGAAAAATCTGGAAGCAAAAGGAATTAATGATTTCTGTGAGCTGTCTTTAGGCACTGCCATTTTGAACAGAAAGCATCCTGAAGAGGCAAAGTCAGCTCCTTTCAGGGCCTCTGTTACTGCAGGAAGCAAGGGAGATAGTCCTGCTGAAAACACTGAAGAAATTTGAATGAATTAACGAGGAAGTATCACTATCTGCCAAGGACTAGGTTTGAGGGAGGAACAAGCAGCCTGTTCCTGTTGGCTACATTTGTTAAAAGGCAGAAGTGCTCACTGTGGTCTGGAATAGAGATGTGCCTGGCAGACGTCAGAGTGGTGTCAATGCCACAAAGAGGGAGCTGCACGGTGCTGTAGCAGTCTCTCCTGGAGGAGATGGGCTGCCCCCAGGGCTCACTGGAGTGTGGGGAGAGACTGTGGGCTAATTCCCAGCTGTCTGATGTATAAGACTAAAGAATAGCTATATATGGGGCTCTTTTCAGGTAACTGTCAAGATTTAAAGAAAATCCCAGAAGCAAACCCTGCTAAGGCAGGAAATTGAAATGCTTGATGCTTTTTTTTTAATTCTTTTCTGGCTTCCTTAAATCTCCTTTCACAAGTTTAACTCCAGAGTTTCTGGTCACTATTAACATCTGAGACAGTGTGATAGGAATTCAGGAGTGAGGGAAAAGAGGGAAAGGACAAATCAAAGAGCACCTGTAATGTGCTGTTTTCACATGAGCTGAATGCTGTGTCATTTGCCATAAGTTGTTTGCCATAGATCCCTTGGAGAGCTGACATGCAGCCTTAACCATTAATATTTGTATTAGAGAATGTAGGGAGGGTGGGTGCTGGGGAAGGCAAAGATAGCAGCCTTTAAAAAGAATAAGGCAAAAGATAAGTCTAGGAACTTTGAGTTTTATCTGCAGTTCAAGGCAAGGGAAAGGCAACATTAATATTGTTGCCACTGTTCATTTCTGAGAATTTCCTTCTATGAGCTTTTGTCAACAAGGGAGAAGACGTGGATGTAATAACTCCTTGTTTTAGTGTGGCTTTTGATAAGGCCATATCTTATCTCTGCAGATAAGGCAGGGACCTTGATTCTAAATAAAGCTATTTAATGGGAGGACCCAACTTGGTGAAAAGCAGCACGTAGGAAGTGGCACTCTACCAATCTGGCCTAGCAGAGATTGTCAGAGGTGTGCAGTGTCTGTCCCAGCTCAGTTTTTCCTTAATGGTATGGGTAGGACTAATTGTATACTGATGGATGATTTGCAGTCCAGGCTGGACAAGGTGACAAGGCTTTGACAAGTGGAGATGGAATATTCAGAGTGATCTCTTGGGCTGGAACAAATGGGAAATAATTTAGTGAGGGCAAATAGAAAGGAGAGTTTGGGAGTAGCCAGCTGTGGAGAGCAAAAGTGGAGTTTAGCAAAGAAGAAGATGAGCTTAAAAAAATAAAAGAAACCAAATAAAATTTACCAAAAAAGCCCAGCCAAAAAGTCCCCACCCCTAACAAAAAAAAACCCCTCCCAACCAACCTAAAAAATACCCCACCAAAAACACCAACAAAAAAACCCAACAAAAAACCACCAGAACCCGATTCAGTGTGGGCCAACAGAGAAAAGCCAACAACATGCTGGCTTGGTTGCAAATATGCACTGAAAGATGGATTCAGAAGGAAATTGGTCTGTTTGTACTGTTGTGGGCTTAGCCAAAGGACTGTGAGAAGTGGGTTGGTTGAAGGGATTCCAAAATTGAAAGAAACAAACATTATCCTAAAATCATAACTCAGGGGGAGTGAGGGAGGAATTAAATGAAAATTGGTGTCTTCTTTCTTATTTTTACAGAGGAGAAGGTAGATTACAGTCTTTTGCATATACAAATGTCTGTAGCAAGAGGAGAGATGATGAATGGTCTCCATGCCCACTGTGGAGAGCCAAAACATCTCCTGATTTGATTTGCAAAAAGGGAAGGATTTAGTTTAAACATTAGGGGACCTTCTTAGAGGCAAGGTTAAATATAGGATAGATTAGCTGGTGGGTTCCCAGGCTTTTGAGAAGCCAGTTGAAAGCAGACTGAAAAATAATCTGTGGGGAGTGATTTAGATTTGGCTTGTGCTACCTTGGGCCGAGCAGTGGCTTGGGGATCCTCCAGGGGCTCTGCTTCCATTGCAAGCACAGGGTTCAAGGCCTTGCTTTGACTCAAGCTTGTTAAAAGTGGAAGGAAAACTCTCAGTGGCTCTTGAACTGGGTCATGCACACAAACCCTGAGGTCTGTGCTGGAAATGCAGAGAGAAAGCAAACTGTTTGCAGAGTGCTCCCAGGGGTCCAGGGGGGCTGTGTGTGAGGGCACAGCCTGCCCAGAAGTGCAGTGGCTGCTGCTTGGCTGACAGCTGGTGGTGCCTCCTGGGCAATGCTCCCCTCTCACAGACCCTCCCCACTGGTGGGAACCCAGGACATCCCTCTGGCTGTCCTGAGCAGCCAAGACCCTGCCAGGGGGCTCAGAGACCCTGGCACAGAGCCCAGGATGCCTGTGGTTTTCATTATGACCTGTGGAGCAAGGTACCAACCTTAGATGAAGATCAGCAAGCCACAACAGTTTAAGTAGAATAATAGTGAAGTTATCATGGAGTAGAAAAGTAGATTTCAGGGTTTTTGGTATGAGAGTTCAAGAAGCAAGATGGAAGGGACTGGGTGTGTCCAGCCTTTCTCCTTCTTCTTCTTGGCCTCCATCTTCTGCTGTGATGTTGGCATTTACAGACTGGCTTAGAGTAGAAACTCACTGTCTAACATAGGTGATAGGTATTGGAAAGTAATTGTGGATGTTGTATATGTAGTTTTTAGTATAAAGACATAACACTGCCCTGGGGGCAGACAGAGTGCCTCAAACTGTCTGGCTGAGCTGACCTCAGCAGAACAAGAGAAAATTTTTTATAGACAAGAAACAATAAACAACCTTGAGACCGAGAACTGAAGAGCTCTGCCTCCTTCTTCAAGTGCTGGGAGAAGAGACTTTCCAACTTTTCTCAGAGTCACTCTGACCAGCGAGAGATCCCAACACCCTCTGTCCTCCTCCAGTGGTGCCTCTGAGCTGCCAGGTGCCCCTGCATCCCTGGGTCTGGGTGCAGGCTGCTGGGTGTGCCTGAGGAGGGGCTGCTGCCCCTGCCCCTGCCCCTCAGACTGTGTGAACCAGGCACAGGTCATACCAAGTGGCTTGCAGGTAAATGCTTTTACAACTCATGATGCACATTGATAATAATCATAATTTCTTTTTTTTTTTTGTTTTGACTCCCTTGTGGTTAGAAGATAGGAAATCCAGTGGATTATCTTGTTATGGATACCTCCCATGCCTCATCTGCGCATAACAAATCTGAGACAGAGACAGGGCTTTGCAGTGGCCAGTGGGAGCCTGTGTGGGCGATGAAGGAGCCCCATTGTGTGCCCTCCCCAGGGCTGCTCTGTGCTCCTCTCTGGGGTTCTGTGCCTGATTGTGAGTGTGGAGGAGGCAGGCAAACTCTAATTAGTCTTCTGAACTGCAGGCAGTGTAAGGGTGGTTGTTTACAAATGAAAAGATAATTTCTAACTTGGATAAATGGGACATGAAATGGCTGTGACAGGCTGTAATAGCAGTGGAAGCTCTGTTGTCACTTGCATTCAACACAAGGTTTAAAATGCATGAGGTGGGTGAATCAGAAAGGGGGGGAAACAGACTGATGGTTTCAGATGCATATTTTTGTCATTTAATCTTGTATTTCCTTAGAGTAGGGATCTGTTTACAAAGCTCTTGCCAGAGAAAGGATATGGATAGAGAAAAAGAAAAATTATCCTCTGGCTGAGTTTTCAGCTGTGCTTTTTTGGTGGGGCAGTTTTTTGGTGTGGCATTGGATGTGATTCTTCTGGCCTTTTTTAGGCTTTTCCATTTTTTTGTTTTTTTTCAAACTGTCCAGGATTTCAGGATCTGTTTGTGGAAGGGGCTGGGTTACCTACTGGGTTAATAGTGCAGTGTCAGTCTGGCACAGCAGCTTTCTCACCTGACCTGAGGCTGCTTGTCACAGTGCTGTCCCTGTCAAATAATTGTACTCCAGAGATGGTGTCTAGATTGTGCCTAAACTTTGGGAACTTGCAAAATCCTGGGCATGTGTAGTTTCCTGCGCTCCTGCAGGAAATTTTGTGGTTTTTGCCACTTTCCCTGTCCACAGGAGATATGGGGCAGCAGCAAGACAATTACCTAGTTTGCAGGGATGTGAAGTGTCTGTGTTGGTAGAGCTTTCTGCAGTGCAGGCTTTGACAAAAAGGCAATAAATTCTGGTCTGCAGCTGTAGCTATAGGATTATGCAGGCATTTGTAGCTTTTAGGGGGCCAGGTAACCATCCTCTCTCTCCTGGTTTGTTTTTTTGTTTGTTTTTCCTGCAGAGGAGAGCCAGGATTATTTTGAAAATAAGCTGAACTCAGTCCTGCTCTGGGATTTCCATGACTGCCAGCTCATGCAGTTCATTGGGCTTTGTGTTACAGTCTGAGGTGATGCTCAGGGAGTTGCTGTAGGATGCAGAGAGGACTGCATCCCTCCCATTCACCTTCAAATCTTTTTTTTCCCTCTTCCTTTTCTTTTCCCCCCAGTCATCCTCCAGAAGTTAACAGGACTCCAGCAAGTCACTAAGGGGAGAATCAAGTTCCCCAGCTCTTGCTGAGATGAGAAATGGAGGTGTCTGGCTCTTGGTGTATGAGAGGACCTTTTGATTTCTGTCAATTGCTCCAGCTGGAAGGACTGAAAACTGTTTTGTTTTTGTTCTAGGTTAATGGAGACAGCAAGAGAAATGACCAGGGAGTCCTTACCTATCAAATGCCTTGAAGCAGTTATCCTGGGGATGTATCCTTTCATGGGCCTGTGCCTTTTTCCACTGCAGATCTGTTGAATGCATTGCCCCTCACAGGTGGTGTTTGAGAGGTGAGTGCCAGCAGCTTGGGGAGCTGCCCTGCTGTTCATCACCAAGGTGCTGAGTTGCCTGCAATTGTAGGTGCGAGTTGGGATGCTGTGTGCCAGCTCATGAGTGTTGTGACTTGGCCGTGCAGGCTTTGCCTCCTGCCCTGCTAATCTGCATAGTGTCAGGATCTGACCCAGAGTGCCCAGATAAGTCCCTTCCTGCACAATCGTTGTTTTCTTTGTTAGCATTTCTCTGTTGGTTGTTGTTGAAGCTGGGTAGCACCCGAGGAGGTGGGTTCTGCTCTGTGTTTGTCTGATGTTTAGCTTTTGTCTCTGAACCTGCAGCTGTTCTTTGTGCAGAAACATGTGTATGTTACAGTCAAACATTGGAGCTTCCCCTTCACATAATGCTTGCTTCCCACTCACTCTTCAGTCATTTAGACACTGATTGCTTCTCCACCCACCGGTGCTGTCACTGATAAATCAGCCTGCACCATCCTCAAACACTGGAGGAGGTCAAGGCAGGGCTGCAGGAACAGCTTGCCAGACACATCTTGTCAGAAATGATCAAGTTTCACTTAAAACAAATCCCAACTGAAAATAAGCCCCGGAGCAAGCAATCTCCTGGGATGTCTCTGCAGCGTTGTGCTGGCTGCTGCTGCCCCCTCCCGTGGGACAGGGAGCTGGCAGAGCCTGGCAGGTGGTGCCTGTGAGAATCCATGGCTGCTGGGGCTGGGAAGGGCATGGGCTGGGCAATGTGTGCCAGGGATAGGCCTTGGATTGCAGTCTGAGAGGTGGCTCTGGCTCACAGGGTTTCCCTGGGAATGCTGACAGGCTCTGCATGAGCTGGAGGGATTGGGGTCCTGGGGGCTTGATGTCAACAAGAGACTCAAACCCCCTTCAAAGCCCTTCCAGAAGGAGAAATCATAGAATTATAGAATATCCTGAGTTGGAAGGGACCCACAAAAACCGTGGAGGTTCAGGCCCTGTGTTGTCCAAATGCTTTTTGAACTCTGTCAGGCTGCCTGGTGCTGTGACCACTTCCCTGGGGAGCCTGTTCCAGTGCCCAGCCACCCTCTGGGTGAAGAACCCTTCCTAATATCCAACCTAAACCTTCCTGACACAGCTTCAGGCCATTCCCTTGGTCCTGCCTCTGGCACCACAGAGCACAGACCAGTGCCTGCCCCTCCTCTTCCCCTCAGGACGAAGGTGTGACTGCAGTGAGATCTCCCCTCAGTCTCTTCCAAGCTGCACAAGCCAGGTAACTTCATCCACTCCTTGTATGGCTTCCCCCCAAGGACCATGTTCATTGCCCCCTTTGGGATGCTCTCTAATAGATTTATATCCTTTTTATGTTGTGGCACCCAGAACTGCCCCAGCACTGGAGGTGAGGCTGCCCCAGGGCAGAGCAGAGTGGGACAGTCCCCTCCCTTGCCTGGCTGGCCATGCTGTGCCTGATGCCCCTCAGGACATGGCTGGCCTCCTGGCTGCCAGGGCGCTGCTGGCTCATGTTCCCTCTCTGTGACGCTGTTCTTCAGCCTCTCATTCCCCAGCTGTCCGCACAACTGGGTGTGCCCTGTCCCAGATGCACAATCTGGCACTTCCCTTGTTAAACTTCATAGGTTGGTGCTCACCCAGCTTTCCAATTTGTCAAGGTCTGTCTGCAGGGCCTCTCTGCCCTTGAGGGAGTCAGCAGCTCTTCCCAATTTTGTGTCATCAGCAAACTTACCAAGCATACCTTTGAGTCTTGCATCCAAGTAATTTATGAAGATGTTGAACTGGCCTTAAAAGGGAGCCCTGTGGAACCCCACTAGTGAGTTGCTGCGAGCCTGGTGTGACCCCATTTGCTGTAAGCCTTGTGTGTGACCCATGAGCCTGTTCCTTACCCTTTGTGTTCTGTATTTCTCTAGCTGTATGCTGGATATTTTGTCCAGGAGAATACTGGGAGTAACAGTATTGAAAGCTTTCCTGAAGCCCAAAAAGTTTATATTAACTGATTTCCCTTGAAGTGATGTCAGTGGATCTGTTATGCTTGCCCTTAGTGGTCCAAACTATTGGAATGGGGGAAATAATCCCCAGGTGGAGTTGATGCTGGTCTGCAGGGTCAGTGCGGCTTGCAGTCTGTATTTCTAGCAGTGAACTGATTATTCCACATATCACGAGAGCAAAGGGTGATTAATAACCATGATAACCTGAAAGTGTTGTTGCTGGTTTTTTTGCTTGCCTCAAACCTGACTTGTGGGTTCAGTTTGGTGTTTTTTGCCTTGGGTTTTTTTTTTTTTTTTGAGAAGTGAAGGAAGCAAAATAGTTGAAAGCTGTATTTTATACTATTTATTGTCATTTGAAGTTTCTTCAGACTTAAGATGTGTACGAATATTTCTGTCTCTAGATGCTAATTAAAAAACTCCAAATTAAGGGCAAACTTTTTTGTTTTTTAATTGAGAAGGTTTAGCCAGAGGAGTGTGTGGGACAGGCTTGTCTTGCTAGGACTTCTGCATCCAGTCTTGGAAGTCTCTGTCTGAGAGCAGGGACTGTGTGCTGCTGGTGGTGCAGTAACAGAAGCATGTAGGTTTACAAGATTCATGCACTATAAACCCCTGGCATTTTGCTTGAGTTGTGGGTACACAAAGAGTGTAGCAGTGGTGAGGAGATGGGACCCCTGAATTTGTGTGTCTGGGAAGTGGCTGGAACAGAGCCTGTGCCAGTATGGAACCTCGCAGTGCTGTGATGCACGTGCAGCATGAGGGGTTTTGGGAGGCATCTTTGGCATGGCATGTCACAGACATATTTTATGAAAAATCCTTTTGCTAGGATTTTTTCTCCTGAGAAGCTGAGAGGCTTCAGAAAGGAAATATAAACATTCATTATCTGCTGCTGTGGAATGCACCAAGTGCATCTTTGATTGGTTTCATGTGGTTGTTTTTAATTAATGGCCAATCACAGTCCAACTGTCTCAGACTCTGGAGAAAAAATGCTGCCGAAAGGATTTTTCATAAAATACATCTGTGACAGGGAAATTTGCTGTTTTTTGGCAGCCATGAGATTTTGATGTTCAGCATTGCCCTCTGGATGCAGCCAAGGTGAGGCCAGCAGCATTCCAAGGTCAGGTCCTTTCCAGTGAAGATGTGCTTCCCCTCTCCCGAGTTCCCAGCCAGTGCCTTCACACAGGCCTCAGCTGAGCAGCCCTGTGTGTGTGTGAACCTCTGGTTCCATTCCATGTGTCTGGAAGTAAGGTCCTGCTGTAATTTGTGTGCTGGCAGGCCCTGGGTGTTGCTTGGATACTGGAAAAGCTCAGCCCACTCCAGTGACCCTCGGCGTGAGCCTTCCTTCAAAGGCCGGCTGGCGCAGAGCGGCTTAGCGAGATGTCGCTTTAATGGAGCTGCTTGCTGGCTTTTTTAAAAATTGCCTTTTACTGTGTGACTTCTAATAAAATGCTTCTATAATCCCTCTTGGTGCAGAATTAAGTTTTGCATAATTGCCTGTGCACTTGATCTTGGAGCATTTTTATAGGGCACTGAGATACCCTGTCTGCACACACCAAGGAAGCAGCTGCTCTGAGATGACTGAAAGCTCAAACAGATCTTCCAGTGTTATTTTGCAGCAGTCTGCACAGCTCTTTTTCTCTGTGTAGCTGTCTGAACTGGGTTCATATCTTTGCTTACATGATCTGCTTGTCAGAGCCTAACCAGAAGCATTCCTCCTGCTGTCTTCCCCAGGGCATTGCTCAGTTCAGCTGTAAATCAGCTGAGTAATGGTGCGTTCAGCCCACTCTTTCTGAGCAAAGATCCAATTGATTTGAGCTCATGAAAGGGAATAGTAAACCAGAAAGTGCCAAGGGAATTTTATCTGTGCTGCATTCACTTTATTAAAACGTGGAGAGCAGAATATCAGAGGGGGAGAGGGAAGCTGCACACTGCATCCCTCCTCAGGGAGTCTTGCTGAGTGTGTCCACATTGGCTGAGCATAAATCACAGAAATCACTCCCTTTGCCTTCAGCATCCATCTCCCAGTTCATGTGAGGTAACACTCAGACCCACACAGGGTTTAGAGCCCCTGGCCAATAGTATCATTAAACAAGGAAGAGAAGAGCAATAGTGTCTCAGGAGTGAGAAATCATTCAGTAGCTTCTGCAATGTTCTTTCTGTGGATGCAGTCTGTGGATGGTGTTTATCACCCCTGGAGGCCTGGGTCCATCCATCTCCTCCAGGCCAGCAGGTACATCCCTGGGCTGGAAGTGAGGGATTTCAGTAAGGAGGAGAGTTTATTGCTGTCATTGCATTATATTGATGTCTCTGTAGTGCTCCTTTTTGCCTCCTGCATGCTTGTCTACAGCTTGACCCACTTGCTAACTGAAATATGGGAAAGAAAGATGGTGCTGAATGTCTGCAGTCCCTGTGGTGGCTGTGAAGAGCTGGGAGAGGGCTTTCAATTGCTTACATTGTCATGATCTAATCTTTAGATAGTCCCTCCTCTGACTGTAGCCAGGCACTGCAGAGTAGGTTTCTCAGTCTAAGGGATGTCACCCTGGCAGTCCTGCTTGGGGCAGCTGAACCAGCTGCTTGAGCCTTTCCTACATGGACCCTGGAGCTGCCAGGGGCAACTCTGGGCCCTCTGCAGACAACATCAGCTGTGGGCTCAGTAGCACTCTGCCTCACTGTAAGCAATCCCAAACCCACGGGAAATGCTATCTGACTCCAGCTGGAAACCTCTCTGAGTGTTTATTGCTGGTGGCTGGGGGCCCTCTGAGCAGTTCCTTGGAAAACTAACTCTTCTGGTTTTACTGCAGCCTTATTGGTGGTTTTGAGATTTATTTTCCTCCTGCTCCCCATGCTGCTCTGTGCTAGCAGCTTTAGCATTGCTAAGACCTAGAGCTGCTCCCTTGCTCCCCAGCCTGCTGCCATCCCTCCAGCTCACTGCTGCTCAGTGGCACTTGCTCATGGCCCCAGCCCTTGGGAGTGGCAGGAGAGGGGGCAGCCAGGCACCCTGTAGTTTTCTGTGCTCATCTTGACCAGACTTCAGCAAAAACGCCCTTGCTGGGCTCTTGAGGCATGAAGCACTGCCCCTTTTCAGGGATAGATTCCAGCACTTGCTCTTGTTAAACCTTGTGTGGTTTGTGGTTGCCCATCTCTCCATTTTCTTGAGGTCTCTCTGCAGCACCTTTCTGCCCTTGAAGGAGTCCACAGCTCTTCTCAGTTTGGTGCTGTCCCCAAACTTCCTTTGAGTTCTGTGTCCATGTTATAATGAAGATGTTGAAGAGACCTGGGCTGATGTTACCTGCAGAGCCCCTCTGGTGACTAGACTCTGGGCTGATGTTACCAATTCTTCAGGACTCTCTTGAGCCTGACCTGTGAGCTTCTTGTGCTTCAGTTTCTGCCCTGTTGCCTCTTGTCCTGTTGGTTGGCACCACTGAGAAGAGCCTGCTCCATCATCTTGACTGTCCTGAAGACCCAGGATTAGGAGGCCACTGAGCTTTGCTGCAGCTGCTTTTGCCCTCTCCTGCTCTGCACTGCTTCTCTATTGTGACATGTAATTCACTCCCTGACTCTCCATGCTGCAGTCACAGCCCCAGCTCAGAAGTGTGATTACAGCTGCAGCATTGCTGTGTGCTTTGCCTTTTGTTTGCCACAATACAGCTCTCCTTGGGCAGAGCGGAAAGGAAAGCTGTAATAATGATGCAGGGACAGAGGGGAAGATCTGACGTGCCTTTCCAGCCCATTTGCTGTGTATTTCATCTCGGGTGGGGACTCTCATTAACCAGTCCCTCAGCAGAAGCAACCCATACCTAAAGGTTAATTTCCACAGCAGTTGTTGCGGGGTTGTTTCATGGTGGGTAATTTCTGCCCTCAAAAGATTCTTTTACTCCTACTAAGTATTTAATGAGATTAAATTGCAACTTCTCTGAGCCCTTGTGGCAGAAGTGTGTATGTGTGGCAGGTGGCCACCAAAGCTTTGTATGGACTTAACAGAAAGGCTCTTGGGGAGCAGAGTGAAAACCCTTTCATAATGAGGGGGAAAAATAGTGGTGATGTTTGAAAGCTTCCTAGGTGTTAATAAAAGGTAGTGCTTTTTCAGTTACACAGAATGATAAATACAATGGGCTTTTGCAGGAATCAGTCTGTAGGACACAAATTATTGTAACATGACTTTGATGTACACAGGATGCACCTTTTAAGGCCTGAAGTAAGGTGACCTTTTAAATGAGGTGAGTGTGTGCTGAGTTTTCCAGTTAACAAAATGGCACTGGGCCCCATTCTGCCCTTGCAGTGTATTTATAATCTTTAATTATAAATCATCTACTGGTGGTGGTGTGAAAGTATTTTTCTTGGAGAAGCTAGTCCTAAGGCAGCAGTGATCCAGTGAGACCATCTAAGGCAAACAGAGCTGTTTCTGTTCTGTATGGGTGATGTTGGGGTGACTTTGACGCTGCAGGGTGTCTGTGTTAGGTGGCAGTGGGGCAGGAGGTGGGTGCACGTGGCCTTGGCTGGGTGACAGATGTGTGTGGCAGAGAGGTCTGTGCTCTTCTTCCAGACTCGTGGTCATACAGCCAGTGAAGTGCAGCGTGAGCTGAGCCCACAGTGTTGTCTGTTCCTTTACCCTCTAATACGTTTTCTCCAGGCTGCTAAAGCTGATGACATCTAGCACTGAATACAGCTAAACATGTTTGACATGGAACTGAAAAGCTTCCCTGTGGCTGTTCCAGAAGTTCTGAGTCAATGTGGTTTTCTTTCTGACTTTTTTTTTGTTTGTTTGTTTGTGAAACCCTTTGCTCTTGACTTCAGATTCTAGGCAGTTCATAAACCTCTTATTAGTTGATTTCTGCATTTACCTAGAATCCAAAAGTTTGAATTTGTGAAATTCAGCAAACACTGGGTGAAATATCCCCTTGAGAAAATGGTTTAGAGAAAGATGAGAGCCACTGGATGCTTTTCATGCAACCCTATAGAATGAAGAGGTGAAATGTGGGGTGCAGGCAGAGCTCAGCATCCAGGGAGTCACATTGGTGACTCCCTGGTGGTGGCGTGTCAGGCTGGGTAGAACCCAGAACAGAGTCCAAATTTTGTTTTACAGTCTCGATACAAAGGCTTTTTTGTGCTCTGTTTCCCAGCAGCTGTCTGGCAGCCGTGCTGTGCAGGCAGGGGAGGAAGGCTGGTCACAATAACATCCCAGGATCTCTCAGCTGTGTGGTGGTTCTTGTTTCACTGCTGTTAAATACCTCCTTTTTGGCCATGAGCTATGGAGAAGAGGGGATGCTGGTGATGCCCAGAGCAGAATCCTGGACAAAGCAGGTTCCTGCAGCTTCAGTGGAACTGAGCCCACTCGTCCATCTGTCAGGATGCCCTGACACTATCCTGGCAGTGCTGCCTTTTGGGTGGGGTATTTTGTAGTGGCAGCACCATGAGCAGCTGACTCTGGGGATGGCTCCAGGGTTCCAGCAGGTGCCTCTGGCTGGAGTAACCCCAAGCTGGAGCATTTTGCTGCAGCCTTTTCTGGTCATCCCTGCTCCATCCCCAGGCGTGGGTGGGGGCCTCAGCTGCGGAGGGGAGGGCACCTGCTGTCCCAGGGCCAGGTGCCAGCACGTGGAGCCAGGCTGAGTTTCAGCTGTCCCAGGATTAGCAGCAGGGAGCTGCGTGCGACATAGGTGCTGACGCAAAGCTGCTCGTGAGGGATTCTCAGCCTGTCCTCTCCCTGGCACGGGCCAGCAGCCTCCCTGGAGGTGACCTGCACGTAGCTCCCTTCTGAGCTCACACACTGCACTGGCACAGAGCTTGGTCCTGGCCTCTGCACGTGGTGCCTTTGAAATGGCCAGTCCGTGATTCCAGGGACAGGGTTTGCATTTTTACAGCATTGTTTCTTACCATACCTCTGTGCTTATCTAATTAATTATTCATCTTGGACCTTTCCTTTGGTTCCTCTCAGCAAGGTGTTACAAGGGTAACATGCTAAAACACTCTGTATGAGGAGTGCAATGTCAATGGCCAGTTTACAGAAAGAAAGACAGACTGTCATCTTGGCGAGGAATAAATCTAAATTTCTTGGTACTATTTGAAGACATGAAAATATGAGGCTCAGTAAACTAAGTTGTATCAAACCCTCCAGAAAGGGAGGTAAACACTTTTCCCTTTGGAAGTGTGGGAGTTTGATGTAGGTATCAAATGGGGAGTTTCCACAGATCTAGGGAGGGTGATCTGTCTTTGGGCGTGCTGACCTGAACAGTGTTGTGGTTTTATTTTTTCCCTCAGTGTGAATAAGAGTGATTTATTTTCCAAGCAGTGAAATGGGCTTTGGCAGCATTGGCTGTATCTGGGCACAGAGATGAATGTGAGATGAATGAATTCTCACACAGTGAGAATAAGTTTGTGTTCACAGGAAAGCCCTTTGCCTGGCAGTTAGAAACCCCAAACCTGCTGAAGAAGCCTCTCAGGTGTAATTGTAGCTGCTGCTCTCCCAGCACCGTTGTTGCCTTGATGCAGTGCACCCCAGCTACTTAACCAACGGGCAGCCCTCGGTGGAGCGATTCCCCATCAGCTTTAAAACCCACTTCTCAGGGAACTATTTCCATCACGTGGTGCTTGGCATTTACTGCAACGGCCGCTACGGCTCGCTGGGCATGAGCAGGCGCTCGGATCTCATGGACAAACCTCTCACGTACCGGACTCTGAGCGACCTCATCTTCGAATTCGAAGACTCCTATAAAAAGTACTTGCATTCGGTGAAAAAAGTGAAAATCGGCTTGTACGTGCCGCACGAGCCGCACAGCTTCCAGCCCATCGAGTGGAAACAGCTGGTCCTTAACGTCTCCAAGATGGTGCGCACAGACGTCAGGAAGGAGCTGGAGAAGTTTGCCAGGGATATGAGGATGAAGGTAGGTCCATGCACCTGGGTATTGGGCTCAGGAGGCAGCTGTGCCTTGTCCCATCCTGCATCCTTGTCCCTGTTGTCCCTTGCTGTGTGTCAGCCTGAGATCATGCAGATGTGCTGGGGGGGTGCTTGCATCTCTCTTTTTGGTGTGCTTTCAAGCCCTTACAGCTATTTAGTTGAAGTATCTCCCCCTTAGCCTGGGAAACACTCAAACCCATACTTGTCCCTGGCTGTCAGGTAGCTGTTGCCCAGTTTGCTTTCCTCAATGACTCCAGAAGAAGGTGATTGGGAAGAATCAGCATGGCTGGGGCTGGAACTGCTGGGAAGAGTGGCTTGGTTGCAGGTAGGGGGGGTCTGTGTTTTCCACCTGAGCTGCAGGATGTTCCATGGGACATCTGTGTCAGTGGTTGCCTCTCCTTGCAGGACATGCCAGGGGGCTGGTGTCTACTACTCTCAGCTAAATCACAGAGTAGGTTATGTGGGACAGGCGAGTAAAGTGACTCCCTGACACTTCCCTGCTGGCTGGTTGGACTGAAGAGCTCATTGGGAAACAATGGGGAGACAAGGCAGGCTGCCAGGGGCCTGCAGGGTTTGGCTGCCCTTGGGCCTGAGGGGTGTCCCTGACCGTGCCTCTGAGCCTGGCGTGGGCCAGGAGCTCTTTGTGGTCGTGGTGGAAGCAGATTTGGTGCCTGTCCAGCTGGCTGCCAGCAGCGAGAGCAGAGCAGGTGTGTTGCTAAGAATGGCTCTGGCTCTTGTGCAGAGGTATGTGGCATGGTGTCCAAGTTATTCTGGGTTCTCTCCCCTTCCCCGCTAAAGGACGGCTCCTACGTGGCAGCCACGTGCCTTTTTGGCTGCAGCACCTGCCCCTTGCCCTGACCTTGGGGTGAGCCCTGCCAGTGGCATCAATGTTCTGCTGCCATCTCTCCTGCCCTGCCAAGGAGTTTTGAGGGCCACCTTAAACCATGCTTAAGCATATGGGCCTGATTACTGGTGTAATTAAGTTTGGGTTTTTTTCCTTCTTCTCTATTCATGTGCTTTTAATACTGTCCAGAGAGCAAAGAGGCTCGAGTTGAAGAAGTTCACATCGGTGGATGACTTACTGAATTTCCTACTTGTTTTAGATAGAGGGCCCAGCTCTCTGTGTGCACTGAGCTGTGACACTGGGTCTTGTCCCAGTGAGTGCCTCGGGGCCAGGACCACAGCTCTGAACCCTTGAAGGCTGAAAGCCCTGCATCTGATCTTTCCCTTAAGTTGCTACAGAATTCAGAGGGCTTCCATTGTGAGTGGGCTGGGTTTGGAGGATCAGGTCTTTAAAGCTGTACAGAGTGTGAGTGTAATGCTGAGGGCCCTCTGATGTTGGAGGGCCTGGAGGATGGGGGCAAGCTGGAGACCTACTGAAAAGCCTCACTGTCAGAGTTCAGCCACCAGCCTGAGAGATGGTCACCTCTGTTTGCTGAGAGAAAAGCTGAGAGGGTGATGTGGCTGCCTGAGTTTCTTTCAGCTGAGGCTCAAAGCCATTTTTCTTATCTCTTGCCGTTGCCAGCTCTGAAGAAAGCCGTGGATGAGACAGTATTCAGCTGGGAACTGAACTGGTGACACCAACTAATTCTTGCAGGGGGCCCCTGAACAGCTATCACATGATAACAGCTTTGAGTTCCTCTTAACCTGGGCAGGGTTTGAATAAGCCCCAAGGGACTGAAGGCTCTTTGTGTGCCATCCCTGCTACTGTATGAGGCCCTTTTTTTAAATGTTTATTTGCAGTGAATCATTGCCTTTATTGAAGGCCACTTCCTTCCCTCCCCATCTCCCACAGATTCTGAAGCCGTCCAGTGCCCATTCTCCGATGAAGGAGAGGCCCCGGGGAAAGTCGCTGTCGCCGCGCCGGAGGCAGGGCAGCCCTCAGAGACGGGCCTGCAGGAGGGACAAGTCGTGAGTATCCCTGCCACCATCCCTGCTGGCACAGGGGAGGCTGCTGCTGGCACTTTGCTGTACACAAATTCTGTGCTCACTGGCACTTACAGGGAAACTGCACCAGGTGCCTTTGGTAGCAAAGGGGCTCCAGAAGCTGCTGGCACTGCTGATGTCCTGGCATTGCTTCCAGTGCTTCCTGCTGCCTGGTGGCCCCTCCATGCAGAGTCCTTGCACTGTGCAGCTTACAGAGACAGGAGAAATGTAAACTTGTCTTTCCAAAGTGACATCATCACTTGAATTGTATTCTTTGATTTTAATCACCTCAGAAAAAACCGAGGCTGCTTTCCATGTGTGTCATAGCCAGGAGTTGTTCTTGAGCTGTGTGGGGAAGGATGGATGCAATACCTCTAAATGGATAAAACTGTGCTTCCAGATCCACAGGCCTTTTACAGGCACTGGCAATTCAGCCTCCCCTACCTTAGATGTGGAGGAGCTGAGTTCTAGCTGTGGTGCTCCATGCCAGGAAGCTGACAACTGTGAAAGCCTATACGTAACCCAGATTAGTCACATATTTATGATCCTTGCTTTTTAAATAGGCTCCCAGACTACTGTCTCAGCACTTATTTATTTATTTTAAAGCACCTAACAAAGACATTAGACTAACCTTCTAAAGATAACTTCAAGATACGTTAGCAGCAGATGATTTCACAGCAAGCTTTTATTTTTACACGTTCATTCACACGCAATCCACGATGCTGTGCTTTGGGCTTCGTCACTGAGAGCTCCTTGTTTAGTGCATAGATAATTATAGTTGTGATGGGCTCAGCTGCTTCAGGCTTCTCCTCCTAGATTCTCTTTGGGGAACAGTTTCATTTTGAGTTTCTGATAGTGCTTCTGAGTTGCTGGAGTGGATCAGGTATTTCTGGAGAGGAATGAGTGTCACTGGGCTTGAGGAAAACCACCTCTCCAGTTGAGGTGGTTTCCTGAAAAAGCTGCTGGGCATGTGGCTCCTCTGCAGTGACTGATCTCTCCTTGGCAGCTTTGCTTTTCCAGGACAGAAAGACAGGGAGTGTACAGATGGCCTTGCAGTGGCTTCAGCACCTGTTACTTGCTCAGTGGTTCTGCTCTGTTGCTCTGCATCAAGAGCAAATTAGATGTAACTCTAAAATAAACCCTGGGTCACCCTGACAGAAGATGCAGGACCCAGAAACATTGTGATGAGCTGTGAGCCCTGAAGGGGGAATGGCATCCCCAGGTCAGGGATGAGCTGAATGACAAATCCCAACACATGCAGCGGTTGACGTAAGGTGAGAAATAAAGAGGAGAAATGGGTTATTCTCTTCTCCATATTGGTGAATCTCTGAGAACCTGATGGAGTGAGAGGTCTTTGTGTTACACACAGAATAGGAAAGAGTCAGGTCTGCTAGGCTTTAGGCTGGGATCCAAGCTAAAGAATGGCTGTGCTTATCAACACTGTTTTGTTTCTTTGTGGATCTCTTACTCACATGCTGTAATTACAGCTTTCTTGAGCTGGCTGGGGAGGGGGAGAGAAGCCTTTTGCTCCAGTGTGAGCTGGCAGGGGCAGAATAACACATTCATTTGAAAGGCTTCACCTGCTGATGACAAGCTGTTATTACAGCTTGGGTTTTTTCAACAGTAAAATTATATGGGCCTGCTGGGAGAAATCTCCCACTGAAGGATATGGAGTGTGAACTAGAGTATCTTGGCCGGATTGTTTCTGAAGGACAAAGGATGAAACTGTGCTTAAGGATGGAAGAGGATTTCACAGACACAAACATTTAACTTCTCATCCTTGCCCCTTCAGCTTTGTTAGGTAAATGTTAGTGGTGGCTGTCAGCAAGCCCAGGATTGCTTTTCAGCCTGGAAATGCAGCTGCAAGGCAGGTGGGGCACACTGCAGGGCAGGTGGCAATGCAGTACCCAGTGCATGCCTGCTAGGAGGCTGGTGTGTAGGCAAATTGCAGCTTGTTAACTGAGCTGTGAGCAGTCCCTGTGCTCCGAGCCCACAGCTGGTGTGATCCTGCATGGATACAGAGCATTAGATAGGGCAGTGTCAATCCCTCTGGTGAGTCTGAAGCGTTACTGTGTCCACTTGCCCATCCTCTGAAGTCCCAAAGCAGCAGGGTGCAGTAAATTGCATTCCTGTGCTGGAACAGGCAGTGAAGAGTTTCATCCTCACTAGGAGCTCCTGGAGCTGGAGGGGTTTGGGGAGAGTTGCTGTGAGTTTGGAAGGGAGGGTCATGCAGTAGCCTGGAGAATCTCTGCTCCTAAATGTCAGCTCACCAGATCTATTTCCTTTCACTTTCATGTTGAGCCTTAACATGCATACTCTGTGACTGGCTGGCAACTCTGGCCTTGTGTGCTTCCAGCCCAGGGTAGCTGCTGAAAGGGAAGTTCTGCTCATCTGTTTTATCAGGGTGTGCAAGGGGGCAGGAGTACATCAGGATGTGTAACATGAGGCAGCTCCAGTGCAGAGAGCTCATGAATGCTGTGTGCCCAGCAGCTGGGCACAGCTTGCTCAGAGGGCCTCAGAGGGCATGTCTGGCATAGTCATGTGGCACCAAGGAGAATGGGATCTGTGGTGCCTCTGGTCCAAGTCTTGTCTTTTCCTGAAACTTATGGAGGACAGACTGTTTGTAGCTAAAAGCTGCAGACAGTTGTGGATGGGTGGAAATGTTCATGTCACCATGGGTGTGCAGTGACTCCCCATCCCTCCTGCATAATCAGAGAAGGCACTACCATCGAGGCATGCTTTAATTAAAACCATATTGTGACCCTAATTAAAGGGAGGGAGAAAAAAGGTGTGAAGAGAGTCCCTAAATTGGAACGAAGGGGAAAGGAAGGACACTGGAAGTCTCATACAGTGCATCTCTTGCTGGTCTCTGACTCCTATACAAGCTCTGAGTGATGTAGCTTGTTTACTGGTTAGTCAAATCCCATCTGCTCTGAAGGAATAATAAGGAAAAATGCAAACTATCTTACAGTGATTTGTTGTAAGTGTGATCCCTTCCTGCAAATAAGAGAGACCAGTGAAGACTTATTCTCTTTTGTGAATTACTTAAATTGAGACAAACACAAGGCATGGTGCAGGGCAGTACTGCAGTGAGGATGGTGAGGTTATTATGAAAGGGGCTTAGATAAATGGCAAAGCAACAGGTTTCATTCAATGTGCCACTAGGCAGAAGGGCATTAGATGCCTCAAATGCTGTGCAGATTATCACCAGGGATTTGGTGTTAGCTCTTAAAAAGAAAAAAATTTAAAAATCCTTGTTGAATTGAACAATTAAAAACTATTTCAGAGGCTCTGTTGCACATATGCATGTGTGAGCTATACACTCTTAGTTCTTGGGGCTGCAGCAGTACAGCTCTTCCCTGTGTGTGCCCAGCAGTGTGCCACAGGCAGGGCTGGGCTTTCCCTGTTTTCCAGCCTGCCTGTGGCACTGCTGCCTGCCCTGAGCTGCTCCAGTGGGAATGGGCTGGCAGCCTGCAGCAGGGAGATAAGGGCCAGCCTGGCTGAGCAAACTCAGGGGTCACATCTGCTGCAGAGGGAGCAAAGAGTAATAAGCACAGAGAGCTGGAAAGCAGGGCTGAGGAGCTGAAAACACTGGAGCAGCCTCCCATTGTACTGCTGGGTCTTTAGCTGTGTTTCTGCAGGGAAGCAGACATGCTATGGAGTACTAGAGAAATGTGTGCTTTAAACAATGTCTGTCTTCAGAAAAGCAAACACATGGCTTAGTGTGAAAGCAGCCAAGAGCCTGCAATAGATTCTCAGATTAGACACTTCCAGACTATAGATCAGCTGGATAGTTTTGCTTTGACAACTTTGTTGCAGGAGCTTTTCCATTGCTTGCTAAAAAGAGAGAGACTGATAGCTCAAGGTTTCCCTTGGTTCAGGCTGTTGGAATACTTAAATGGCCTAAAAGCATCCATGTGTGTGTGATTGCTCAGGTGAGTGGTATCAGAGTGCTGGATGCCAGGAGGCTGAGGGGAGTCCACCCTGTGTTTTCTGTTTGGTGAGCTCCAGCCCTTCACACAGACGCAGCCAGGAGGAGGGGCAGGCTGGGGTTGAGCCAACACGCAGCGGCCGTGTGAGAGACCCGGCCTGTTTGCTCTCAGCTCTTTTGGCTTTGTTCTAAAAGCTGGAGTCCTGCTCCGGGGTGACGACAGGTGGGGTGTGTCTAGTCTTAGCTACTCCTCTCTGAAGTCCAGGAGGGGGTGCTTCAGGCTCGCATCCTAAATTCCAGCTTGTCAGAGGCAACACACAGATAGCTCTATCGCAGTAGCTCCTGCAGCAGATTTACCAGGATTGTGTTTAAGATGACAGCATTAGTTCTATCCACCGTCCCTGTGGCTGCTGAGCTCCCCCCAGCTGCACGGCCGAGCGGGATCGCTGGTGAGCAGCGCCCTCTTCCCTCCCCTGTGCGCAGGCCGGCGGTGCTGGACAAGAAGGGAGACCTGGCTGCACTCAACGAGGTTGGCTACCAGCTCCGCATCTGACCAGTGCCACGGCTCCTGAGGGCTTCCCGCTGCTGCCGCTGCACTTTACCTGCACCCCCTCGGAAGGAAAAAGGAATGGGACTGCTTTTTAATTTATGTACTCTCACAATAAAAGTTTGACCTAGATAATAGGGGGTAATTGTTTTTGGTGGCGGTATTTATTTCAATTACAGAAAAGGCATCAGTGAAGAGAACCTAAAATTAGATTTGCCAGAATATGAGATTTTTTTTCTCTCCCATCATGTAGCAGGTGACTTCAGTGGTGTGAGTTTCTTCAAATATAATTTCCCTGTACAAGTGTTAATTGAACTTGGCCTTGTGCTGGGTGGTTGCATTGGAGTAACTAACAAATCATATTCTTAGTATTAAGATGTGCTGGGGTGCAGTGCAATTAAAAAAAAATCATATTCACTATTAATCTTTAATTCAGCAATAAAAGCAAGCAGTGAAGAAGTGGCAAAGTTTTTAAAGTATCAGTATTACCTCACTAGACTTAATAGATATGCAAAACTGTCAGTATTATTGTTTTCTAACCGATTTGTACTGTTTCCCAGCATTACTGGGAGTATTAAAACAGCACTGGATGTTTTACTGCCACCTCTGTTATTATTTTCTGCGTGTTGCCGAAAGATGTTAAGTAATAGTAATATGCAATGTATTCTTAACACTGACATCTTGTTAGGCAAGATACAAGGTTTGAGGTTTTTTAAATGATGATAATTGATGAATAATGAATTTTTAAACTTTCATAATTTTTTTTATACTTTTGTCACAAGCTTTTAGTCTTTCTGAACTACACCGCTGAAGCACAAAACATAGAGATTGCTGTTTTGTAGAGACAAGTCAGCTTTTCTCTCATACATGTAGTACCTGGAATAATGGAAAAACTGTGGGAATTGCTGACTTGAGTCTATGTGCTTTTCTCTCCACATATTTATGTGCAAATTTGAACCTTGTCTTTGAAAGGCTGGGCAGTCTCTGATGGTGATGCCTTGACACCTTGTATTAAATCAGGCATGGTGGGCTGAAGTCAAACCCGCCGTGCTGTGCAGGGAGTTTTCCTGCACATGTTGTAGTTACAACTGTTTAGTCAGACTTGAATAAGGAAGTATGACTGAAATAAATGAAAATCAAGCTTGTCTGCTTCCTCCCTGCTCAGTTGTATTGTTGTAAGACTTGGCTGAAGACCTGTGATGGACAGCAGTGTTCTCAAGTGATGCGGTAAGACTCGCTGGGGTCCACCATTCAACTTGGTGAAGTTCTCTGGAAGCATTTGAGTGCTGCATTCCTGGAATTGTTTCATTAGGTGCCTAAATATAAACTGGATTATTGTACATGTCCAGCCTCTACCCTCTGTGCTGTGCTCATAGATGATGCTGCCATGGGCCTGGTGTACCTCCCCTCCTGGGCACTTACTTTTTTGGGATCTCGATGAAGATGGATGCTGTTACAGACTGAGAGTAATGCTTATTCAAATGGAATGATGTAAGCTCCTAGGACACTTCCATCAGCCAGAAAATGAAGGAATATAAAAGGAAAGAATTGCTTGTTCACAGACCTCATTGCTCAAAAAACTGAATTTCACCTGCCTAGGACAGGAAGAAAAAGCCAAGACCCAGCAACCTTCTACAGCCAATGAAAGGCTTTCTACTGATTAAGAGTTCAAAACCTCTAGAGAAAGAACTTTTCAAAAGTGTGACACCTCTTTATCCAAGTTTACCATATCAATATCAGGAAGGCCTTTCCCATCCCTCTTTCTTTAAACTTTTCCACTCCTGTGTTCACAGCAAGGATTTTTTTGCTTAAGGAGTGAAGCTGAAGAGAGGGAAATACTCTTTTGGTAGAAATTCTTGTGTAATTTGACATCAGCTGCAGAGTTTTGGTTTCAAACTGTGCTGCCCAGTGTCTTGTGACCTAAATAATTTTTTTAATGACTTCTCATGGATAAAATGATGTCGAAAAACTTGATCAGCTGTATCCTGTAGCACAATGTTACCTGATATGTTGCAACTTTTTTCTATGAAACCGTGGTTTACTTCAACTCAAATAATGATTGTAATATAGTTTCTACCCTTGTCCAGCACACTTTATTTTCTCTTAACTGATACTGAAGCTTTTTAATGCTGTAGAGGTGTGTTGACAAATTGCTCTTGGTCCTTGTTTAAAGTTCTGCTGAAATATTCTCTTGAAACTTGCTTATGATGGCATTTGTCTTAAGTGTGGTTCAAGTGACAGCAAAGTGGTCAAATAGTATAGAAAAACATGCATGACTTTTTGGGCTTTTTCTCATCTCTTGTATATGTACAGCATGAAACTTCAATAAAAGTATCATGGTAGTCTTTTTCTATGACTTATGTGTGGGTTTTTTTTTGTTTTTGCTCTTAGCAAGGGTTGCTACAACTGAACAGTGTTTTTACCTGTAATGTGGGTGTACCCAGAAATTTGTTGCCTCTATCTAAGTATGCTGGCATCTGTGAGGTTACTCAGATGCCTGAAACCAGACAGAATCCAGGATCAAACAGGTTGTCATGCTCAGCATCAATCTCACTGTTAACAGGCAGAAGAAAGATCTTCAGTTACAACTACCTATGACTATGACAAAAGTAGACCCCTCCAAATTCTCAGCAATGTAAGCTGAATGTTTTGGCAGGTGCTCATATTTTGGAATGGACTGAGGAGCTTTAATTGCAGTTGTCTGCAGTCAGGGAAAGGCAACACAGATGAAAGTTCCACAAGTGCTTCTGGGAGACAAATGTGTCTGAATGGGTGCAGGTTTTCCAGCACTACACTGAAAGACAATTCTTACTTCAAAGTTGGTTCTACATACTCATCTATGTGTAGTTTGACCAAGTTCCAAGATTTGTTTCCAGCCCCTCTACATTTCCTATTCAGGCAGTCTGGTTGTTTTTTAATTACTTTGTAAATTGTATTTTATAGAGAATGTTTATGAGTGCATTGTGAGAGTAAATATAAAACCATGATAATTTAATAACCTCAGGATCTGTCATTTCAAGATACAACCAGACCTGTTTAATAACTAAATGGAAAAAACCCCACCCTGTCACCAGTTCTTCAATATGTATGAAACCTTAAGATGTCAAGGGCTAATTTTTTTGCTCCTATATAGATCAGTTAAGTTTCCTGTGATGTGGTGTGCTCATTAAGCTTAGCTTTATTTCAGATATTTTAAAAAATATTTCAGTGAATGCTACCTATATTTATGCCCTTAGAATTTTAAGCAGCAAATTCTTAAAGCATAAGTATTTGCCTTTCTTCCTTTGAAAGTTCAATCTTGCAGCCTCTGCACTGACAACACTGAGTAAATTCATTTGCAGAAGTGTTAAGATGGAAGTGACCACAAAGCACCTTTACAGTAAAACATTATTTTGAACTCATTTTAAAATGCTGCAGGCACAAAGACATGTTCACCTCTGCTTGAAGAAACACACAGTTCTCAGAATAGTCCTTTTTACTGTGATTTACAATAAAAATCATTTACAACATATTCATGAAAAATAATGCCATTTGGAGTCTGGCACAGATGTTTTCCTTTATCAAAGAGGAAGCTAATGTAAAATCCTTTTTCTCCCTAAAAGATTTGGTAAAGTAAATTAACCATCTTTTTTTAAAAAAAAGTCCCTTTAGAAAGTCTACTTCACACAACACTAATAAATCAGCATGCAGGCAAACTTATTTAAACTGGACCAGCAGTGCTTGAATTTTAAAAAAATAATAATAATCATCCCATGAGAGAGAAGTCCTTTGGATATTACCGTTCAATAAGCCTGAACTTTGCTAGCAGTGGCAGGTGGTCAGAAGAGTTCTTTTCATTGGGAAGACCATTAACAGTCCAAAGATCTTTCTCTGTTACAAGTGCCAGCCTGCCAAGAAGTTTCAGACCTCCACAAGAAGAATCCTCTGCTCCTGTTAGAATAAACAAACCAACAGGCAGTGTTAATCAGTGTGGGCTAAGTATCACATGTTCATACAGATGGAGGAGGAATGCAGTATGGCAGTAATAATGCACAGTTGGTACTGTTCCATGCAAAATCACCAATATGACTGTTCAGAAATTCTTTTATGATTCTCAAAATAGAGTTTCAGCAGTAGAGCTAAGGACACTATTTTGTGGAAGGGTAAATAAAAATAAAAAGGAAAATGCATTTATTTGTTCAGTGTAATTCCCCTGAAAAAGCCTCATATAATCCAGTCCATTACTTTAGACAACAGCAGAGCTGACACTTGTGAAGGTAAATATCTTTTTAGAGTTACTGGTTCACGTAACATTTTATTTCTGTATCCTAAGGCACACAGTTCCCCAGCAGGCAGGTCATACAGACACTTTTGCTCCTAAGGATGAAGGTATTCTAGCTTTCTATTCCCTTTCATCATAAGAAGGGATCTCCATTATCTCCTGCTATCTATTCCTGCAACTACCTAAGGAGCCCACTCCCACCTCCTTCCCCAGATGGAACACCACACTGCTCATGCCAGAGGGAACACGACTCAAGCCTTGCAATCACTACACACTTACATAGAATGGTTTGGCTTGGAAGGGATCTTAGGGACCATCAAGTTCCAACCCACGGGCAAGGGACACTTTCCACTAGAGCAGATTGCTTAGAGCTCCATCCAGCCTGACCATGGACACTTCCAGGGATGGGGCAGCATTGGTCCCAGTACTGATCCCTTAAGAATGAGGAACCAATCCCTGAGGAATGCCACTTGTCTCCACCTGGACATTGGGGCATTGATGGCAGCTGTTTGTTTACAGCCAATTCATGGAGTGGTGCAGCCACCAAATCCATCTCTCCAGCTGCTGGGCAGGACCATGTCAGCTGCCTTGCACAAGGCCTGGGAGATGTTCAGTTGTCCTACCATTTCCACAATTAACTCTGCCACTCAAAGCCACTGGATTTGTCAGTCATGATTTGCCCATCATCAAAGAGCAATCGGCTTTTTCAGCTCAGGTGGAGAAATTTCACTGAAATCCTTCCATGATGTGTAAAATTTAGATTTCCTGAGCTATGTTTTCAAGTTGGACAACTACTCAGCAACCCTACCTCTTGCTTTCAGAGTGCAGAGGTGATCCTGGGCGAGTTGAGTGCTTTCAGGACCAGTACAAACTGCAGCTGTAACTTTTGACAGAAATACTTTCTGTGTGAAAGTTCTCAGCAAATTCAGAGCTTCCTGGCTGACCCTGGTACTGGTGTCTCAAGAGATACTTTAAAGAACTATCCAGCAACTGCTGAACTCCTCAGAGAGTTCAACAGCTTCATCCTTTGCCATCTGCCAGCTTTCCAGCCCTTCAACAACCCAGCAGCTGTTTGCTGCTTTAAAGAAAAGCTTTTTCACTGCAAAGATCTCTTGGCAGCTCTAGAGCACATGTCCACAGGTCTTGAGACAAATTTATCATTTATCAGCACTTGCATATCTACAAAGGAGCAGTTTGTTGCCACAGAGAGCTTGGTCTGCATGCAGTGGTTAATGTCACTCAGAACACTCAGCAAAACTCAGCCCTGCAGGACTCAGGTAGATACTGAACCCTTATTACAGGAAATCCTGGCAGATGGATTTTTTTATACCAAATATTTGGATAAACATGACAGAATAAAGCATGAATATTTTAAAATAAAACCCTTTAAATGGAAAAACCCAATCTGTGAGGCTAGACCACATTTAAAATTCTTGTACAGACTTTGTCAGCTTTAAATACAGAGGCCCAGATCATTAGAAAACTGAAAATCTAAACCATGGCTTAATTTCTAAGAGCTCATGAATAAAAACTATACTAGTTTAAAGTAGTTGGAAAAATTCAAGTTTGGTTCCATTCTGTGCCCTGATGTGAGAACAATCTATTTTAAAAACAACTGCAAAAAGAAAAACGTGCTGTATCTCTGCTGGAGCAATGATGGTGCTAATGATGCAAAAAGTATGTAATGATAGTGCAAAAAATATATAAACAGGTGAATCAGGATTATATTCTGTGCAGAGATGCATTCTGCAATCACACAGCACTCCATTAAATTACATGGCATTCAGAAGTAATCTAAATACTTCCCATATTGTGGTTTTTCAGTCAAAGCTTTTGTATTTGCCATTTTATATTAAGGTAGCATTTACTGTGCACATTATGACAAGTGAGACTTCCGTGAATCGACTCAATAAATTTTAACAATTTAGTCTCAAGTTACAAGAGATGAAGGTGGTGTTTTCATTCCACATACTGAAAACAATGTTAATTTATAAAAATCAGTGGCACTGAACAGTTGGAACAGGAATGGAATCCAGGTTTCTTTGCTCCAATGCAGAGACATTCATGTGCTGAAACTGCACTGATGTTTGTTGATGGCATGACACACAGAACTCATGGGAGCATGGAAAGAAAACTGCTCAGAAGCACCCACAGAAGGAGTCCCAGGGCAGTAAAGCATGGAGAAACACTGTGATACCCATCACGAAATTCCCACAGAGGTACCGCGACTTTCTTGCACCATCTGGTGACTTTTAGCTGCAACTGCAAACCGGAGAGTGACAGCTGGGCCCGAGCCAGTGACCGTGCTCACAGCAAAGACCAAGAGTCTGTTACTTAGCACAAATTACTGCAAGACAAGCTAAGAAGTAAATTGCCAGGAAATGTTCGTTTATCAGTTTTAATGCACATCACAAATTGCTGTTCACTGTGTTGATCGGATGATTGGGAACACTGCCTTGCTATAGGTCTGGCCTGCATTACTGACAGCAGTACTTCTCAGGTGCCACTTCCACTGCTGCTTTCCTGTACCTCCAGCTTGTCCCATGCTGAGACAGGAACCACAGAAATGTTCACTCAGATGAAAAGGGTGGCCCTGTGTGGCACTACAGGTCCAGCTGTAGTGAGCTTACCATGTTTCTCAGGTAACAGCTGATATTCAAAGCCCTACCACAAACCTCTGAGGAACTTCACATGGATGAAATAATCACTACAGCAAACAAATATTCGTGTTTAGCATTTATGAAAATGAAAAGTTGGTGTCTTTACCTGGCTGGTCAGCAGTATCATCTTTTGCTGCAGAATAGAAGATATAATCCACGGTGACAGCACTTCGGGAATGACAAGTTGTCACTTCTGGAATCCCAGTTTCAGGGAAGTAATGAGAATACACCGAAGACAATTTAAAATGGTGCCGCAATTTTGAAGACGACCTAAAGAGACATCAAAGAAAAGAATTTTATTTTCTTCCATTACCAAGAAGGAATAAGCAATGAAGAAATACCAAAAAGTTCCTGGTTATGAACAAAATGAATTATCTGGACATGCAAACTAGTGTTTCTCTCCTGCAAGCCATCCTGTAGTCTTTTGTGTGAGAGGTCTAAAACTCTGAAGGCAAAATGCAGGCAGCATTTTCAAATAAAATGCTGATCAGAACTGGTTTAGCTGACACTTAATAGATAGCTTTGAACTCCATATACATTCTGTAAGCATTCACATGTCCTCACTCAGCAATCTCTCCCTGACACCCAGGCAGAATTGTCCATGAAAGCAGCTCATATGAAAGCCACAAAACACAAACTCATCTAACCAGACCCTTCAGCATAAAGAGGAATTCAGATTTTTAGAGGTTTTATCCTCCCCCAAGCTAGAGGTATCAAGTTCCAAGTTAGGATATGCTTATATTTTTCTTCCACTCAAGCTCCCATTTTGTGTCTCCCCATCATTTGTCTGTTCCTCTTCAGTTCAGCCCATCTTGTCTCACCTGTCTTTTCAATCTTGAAAGCAAAATGCAAAACTGCACCTTTTAGCAAAAGAACTCCTGTCTCTCAGGAGTTTTGCTTCCATCATCTCTACAAATCATCCATCCCTCAGCTGTACCTCCTGTACCTGCCTCATCCTGCATTTTAAACCAAGGCTGCAATGTGTTCTGGTTGAAACACAAGCAATAAAAAAAAAGAAAAAAAAATCAGCACGTTACCTTGCCTGATTCAGAACAGAAACAAACATGCCAGTTGGTACAATACAGGCAAGTAATAATTTCTGGTGTTGTTACCTGACATCCCTTTTAAGATGAGGGAAAAAGCCCTGCAAGAAGATTTCAGCATGCTATGGATTTAAACCATAGCATAGGGCCTCCTGTTTGTTATCTACTTCTCTCAGAAATGTCATGACACCTTTTTCATCACCAAGAATCACCAAGAGTTCTACTGTGACTATCTGCAGTGAAGCCAAGATCTCATTTCTGGAAAGAAATAGCTGACTTGGAGCCTACCATCCCATACATACACTTAGGGCAATTTCCTTCTTCTATGCCTTACTTTATATGCCTTTACCAGTTTGGTAATGCAAATAAATTCTTACTTTCAAAAAGCAGTTACATTTTCCTCCTCAGCATTCTAGCCATGGCTTCCTCTTTCTGAGTGAAAGTTGCATTACCAAATCCATAATACTCCACATTTCTCAGACTCAAAGAAGTTAAACACTCCTGCAGAACTCATGACAAAGAAGATTTTATGACCTTTCCAGTTCCTTTCCCTCCTTCATCCCAGTTTCACACTGTATTATAAGATTTTATACATCCATAAACCAGTGTATCAAAAACAATAAAAAGAGAGTGAAGTGCCAATACTTCAGCAGCTGGGCAACACTGGCTTATTTTTTTCCTCTCCCTCTTTTAAAAACATGGCTTCTGCAACTGGACTGGAGCTCATATGTTTCTTGTAATGTCCCTACAGAGGATGATGTTCTGTTTATGTCAAGAAGTGATAAAAAATGCCAGAAGCATTCTTTTAATGAGCAGACAGAAAGTACCCTCTAGACAGTACTGACACCTCAGCCCTGCATTCTGAAAAAATATCTGCGAGTTCCTGGAAGAACACACATTCCATTTGCCAGTTCTAGTCTTTTGCTGTCTGATCAGCCTTTTCATGTTTAAATGTACTGTTTTTGCCAAAAGGGCAGACTGGGTGATCATGAGGTACCCACAGCTGGAATCAGATATAAGTTTGGTCTAAAACCAAAACCAACCCCCAAGTAACCAGCCAAGGGCTTCCATTTTTTCCCCAATACATACTTTTTAGATGCTATTACAGTCTCCTGAGTGTTGTCTGGTTTTTCTGTTTCCAATTTTTCTCCTGCAAAATAAAAATAAATTCAATTTATATTTAAAATGGGATATAAGTGAGACCAATGCTGATGAGCTACAGAAAAGCTACAGAAAAGGTACAGTAAAAAAAAATATCTTTAAGTACAGTTATTTTTTTTACAGCAGGCAAGATACAATTCACCTAGCAGAATTAAATTCTTCTGTTCCATTATTAACATCCCCTCTAAAGACTCATTTATATTATGTTCCATTAATTTAAAATTGTTTTTTCTGTCAAAGGAAAAAATAGCGGATGAAAGATGTAGCCATACTCTTGCTACATCACTTGCTCTTCCCAACCGTTCCATGAAGTGCCAACACTATAATTCATAAACACTGAGGCACAATGCAGGTCCACATTATGTCCATGTGCTGCATTCCTTCCTCCCTCACCCAGTCACAGCACAGCTGGCTTTCAGGATGCAGACACAGGAGTTTTAACATTACACACCAATTCCCGAAGGAAAATTTCAAATTATTATCTTATAAAGTTCAAATTTGCAAAGTTTATGTCAATAAATCACTTTACACTCTAATGAGCCCACTGTTTTTCCCCCACTAAAACAGAGTGTATGATTTTCAGTACTTGCTGAATGACACTTTCAAAGGCTCACAAAAATTCATTAATTCAAAAACTGACCTGCATTTTCTTCCTTTTGTTGCTGTTTTATTTCATATACACAGTTTTGTGAAATACCTAATTTTTTGGGCCAAATTGGAATAGATAAGATTCTTTGTCCCCTTGGAAATTGTTCTTGTCCAGAGACCTGAGAAAGACAACAAGTTGTTTTTTTTTTTTTTTTTTAAAAATCTGTTAAAAAAAAAAAAGAAAAAAAAAAACCCACCAAACAAACCTGAAATAAGTGAACATTTTTTGTAAAGTTTAAAGAAAAAGGCCCAGCCCCTTGGAATAATTATAGAGCCAAATCCCTGTAAAAATAACAGCCTTTATGTACATCCACTCTGTTTATCTGTGGCAAGTTCTTTGCAGGTACCCAATTTTTCTAGATGGTTCTTGTGACACTGAGACACTTCCAAGGACACTTTTAGCAGTGTGACAGCCCTGGCTCAGCACACAGAGCTACCCAGATCAGCTGCAGGATGCTGATCCTTCTGGGAGCAGGTCAAGTCAAAGGGGGCCTTGAATCAAGTCCCACTAGCAAACAACACCCAGCAGGGCTATTTTTTTGGTCATGTTTCCTCATTTTATGTAGTTCAGTCACTCCTAATACATAGCATGTGACACATCCAACAGCTGCATACAAGAGCTCACAACAAGACATTTTTTATCATGAAACAGTTGAGATTCAGCATCTAATTGCAGCTTTGCTTTTACAATTACTGCAGCCACCAAGTTTATCTACAGTAAGAGTTATCTTCCCACAGAGCACACAGGAGGTTTTTGATTAAGTGGTTATTTTATCCTACTTAAATACTGGGACACTTAAACACAGTGATAAAATCATCCAAACACAGTGATCCAATTGTTCTGTGGATTAACTAAATTTCAAGAATGATTGTTGGTAAGTTTTTTCTTTCACAATGCTGGGAGAGGACACAATATTCCCTAAGGCACAGCTAATATATCCAAGCTTATTTAACTGCAATAACTTTTGCTCTGCAGGCTGCTGACAGGGCACTAACAGAGGCACTGCAATGGAAACAATCACAGCACCACCCAAATACTTCTCTTTAATCAGCATTAACCATTTTTTTGGTGAGAAATGAGAAGCACAGCCTACCTTCCCTATAGCAAGTCCTTCATAATTTAACTTTCCTTCCTTTATAAATCTGTACAATGGAGAGCCAGGAACAGAATTGAAGTCCCCACAGATGATAATTGGGCAGAAAGAGCCATCCTTCTGAGGGGCAACACTGGCAATCTCTGCCAGGAGCATTGCAAGCTGGGTCAGTTTGATGTCCCCTCTCCTTGGGTTGTACAGCAGGTGTGTATTGGCAATACAGATGGCAGCACTGGCTTTGCAGTGAAATCTGGGCTGCAGCAGCAACACCAGTCCAACGTTGTCCCTGTCCAAGAGTGGGATATCATGGCGAAAAAATTCCACTGGGTTTGAGGAAATCAGGCTGAATTTGGAAGTTTTGAAGCAAATGGCACAGCCATCAGGTTTTCTGCCTGTCCTCATTTTATACTCACAGTGATACCCTGCAAGAAATAAAATACTATTGTATAAATAAGAGACTTTAAAGCAAACAAACAAAAAAAAAAATCAGGAAGATCTCATGCTGCTTTCTCACATCACAGTCGACCCCCAGTCTGAAGTACCAAAGCCTCTGTGAAGCTCACATAGACTTGTGCTCTTTTCTTTCTGCTCTAATCTGAGCTGAGGCAAGGCAGGACAGGAAATGTGGTCCAATACCTTATGCAATGTGCAAACATCTACATACTCTAAGATACCAGTCATATTCTTATCTCCTCATCTGGAAAAAAACCCAAACCAAAACAACAAAGGAACGCCCACAAGGCACATAAAAGTGGCCTTGTGCATTGAAGTTTTTTCTGGATGCTACAAGAATGGCTTAGGAGTGATACCAGTGAAGCATTACCAATCAAAAGCCTTAATCATGCTAAGTCAATAGTCAATGTCTAAAATTATTCATGGAACAAAGGTCTCAAATGTATTTACATAATTATGAATTATCCAGTGAGCAGCAAGTGGCAAGCTTTCACCAAGGAAACAGACACTAATCAAATGACAGCCCTGGAGTTCAAAGAAGTCCATCTAGAAATAGTGATTTGCCAATTTCTTCATTTTATGCAGAGGTGATTTAAACAAGATCTTCTCTATTTAAGGGAAAAAATAGATCTTGAAACAGTATCTATTTTATGCCATTTTTAAATGTTCTCTGCCCTGCCCAGACCATATGAATTCATGAAGTAGAGCCTTAGTGAAGTAGGGTGAGCTGACCTGAGCTCACACCAGTGCTGGAGCCCTGGGGGATTCCCATTCTCGTCTCCCAGATTCAGGCCGTGCTGCTCCTGCCACTTCTTGTGGCACTTAGTGCTAACTCAGTAAGCTAACAGAAAACTAACCCAGAAAAATAAAATTAGTCTGGAGAGTATTCTGCTGGACTGATGGATTTCACCAGTGAGTGCCAGAACTATCCCAGGATAAGGGGCAGGACATGCATCTGGGAGCTAGGGATGGGGAAAGGAAGAGCTAAAGCAAGCTCCAGATCTTCCTGTACAGTAGTTACAAGCTCTCTTGCCCCCATAAGCCTGGCCTCATAATGTTGTTTCACATTTCAAGTGGATTTCAATCACTGCCATTACCCTCTTCTTTGCAAACACTCTGGGAGCTAGACTACCTCAACCAACCAAAAAAGAAAAAAGTATCAGTCCAGGGCTGCTCCTTTACCATGTCCTCCTGGCATCAGACAAGAACAGTGCCAGGATGGAAGTGGGGATCTGGGACTGGAAGGTGGTGCAGGGCATAAAAGATTCAGATCAGTTTAAACCACCATAGAATCAACCCTTAGCAACACATTCCTTGCATAAAATCACAAGGGATAGTGCCAGAACAGTCTATTCAGACTGACTGACAGCACTTGTATAAAAATCTCATGAATATATACTGACCATGAGTAACATTTATTGCTAATATCTGGAAGGTTTCAAGGCAGAAAAAACATGCCCTTGACGAGCTGCCCAACAAGAACACTGGTAAAAAGGATTAAGGTGGTTTCAAGAGAGCACTTGATGAATTTAAAAAAGAGGATACACAAAATTGTTGCATATGACAGCAAAAGACTTGATTCTGTAATCTATAAGAGGGTTTTTTTTTTGAGGAAACTGGTACTGAGTTCTCAAAGAGTAACAAGTTATCCCTGCAGGGGAGAGGACAGTGTATTGGTCCTAGGAGTTTCATCATACCCAGGGATTCCAGACTTGACTTAATCTCTGTTCTGTAGTGGTCTTCTTGGACTTCCTGTAAGCAGAGCACCTAGAGGCAAAGGTTTACAATTAAAATATATTAGTATGTACATCAAAATGTTACTACAGCATATCTCTGTTGGCTAGTCTGTACAGGCCAACTCCATAATCCCACAAAAGAATTCACTCTTCTATAGAAAATACTCCCTAAGATTATGAAGAAGGCCCTAGTTCCTCCTTTTTCAGGCAGACATTTTCAGAGGTGAGATTCAATTTAATCACAATAGTAACATGTTCCAACATTCTCAGCAGCTCAGGGGAAGGCTCAGGGAGAAGGGATGAGGAGGCAAATGGCACACTACAGGGTGGAAAACAGGCTTCCATATTCTAAGAACCTGAACCAAAGCTGAAACTCAAAATATTCATTCAAGAGAGCTCACAGAATCACAGAGTATTTTGAGTTGGAACGGACCCACGAGGATCACGGAGTCCAACTCCAACTGTGAGCTTCTGTGAGCCTTCCCCCAGCACGCTGCAGGAACACAGATCTACAGCCACCACTGGATAAAGGACTGAGCTCCCAAAGGGGAACAAGCTACCCCTGCTTGCTGAGCTGCAGCAACACATCCCACCTGCCCAGCTGTCATCAGCTCAGTCAAGCTCTCAAGGGAGAGTCAAATCTCAAGCAACATTCTGACATCTCTGCTTCACTTAAGGTTACAGTTCCAACCAATGAAACAATTAAAAATCTATGTCCTTAAGCAAGAAATTTCTCTGTGGAAAGGACGCCTGCATCTACCAGGGTGTGAGAGCAGCTGCTCCTCTCAGAAAGCTACCCAAGGTATCTCATTGTAAAGATATATGCATACAGGAAGTCTAAATTTATCAGGAAGAAAGGAAGAGTTTGAAGGGACTCTAATTTCCAGATTCCTGGCTACTACTAACATAACTGCATTTTTCAAATGGCACAAGGCTGTTTTTCTGTGGCTTCCCTAATACAACTATTTTTTTCAGTACTGTTTTTTGACACAAACAGGATGGATTCTATCACTGAACTTCTGTTGCTCTAAACAATGACTGAAGCAACATTTTACTGACTTGACTTCCTAATTAAGACTTACAATAATTTATGTGTCCTCAAAAACAAACAATAAACTCTACAACCAACCAAAACCACAGAGGTGTTTTTTCAGACTCCAGCAGAGAGTAGCAGAATTTGTTATTTCAGTTTATCGGTTCTTAAGAAATATCCACATGCTCATTTTCTACTCACATCTGCATCCAGCTCTTTGATTTCTTGTAAGATGTTGGGAAATCTGTATGTCCAGAATAGCAATCGCTGCCTGCAGTGCCTGTACAGGTGAGAGTTGCCTTCCAACAAAGTCTGTGAGAGAATGTTGTAGGACATGACTGTAAAATCAAATGTTGCCTCACTTCCTGTGCTGCTTTGGTCAGATCCTTTATTTTTAGCTATTTTCATTGTTTTACTCTGCTGACAATAATATTCCCAGTGTCTTTTGATGGTTCCTGTTAAGAACATATGAAGAAGAAAAAAGTTATGTTATAGACCATATAGCATCGTACTGCTCTTGGAAATCATTCTACTGACAACTATTTGTCTTTCAAATCTCTTAAATAATTCTAAAAGCTTATTCAATTAGCAGTGATTCAGACCCTCTGTTTGAGATAGATAAGCATCAGTAAAAAAAAATAAAAATCAAACAAACCAAACCAAACAGCACAAAACCATTATATGCCCTGAATTTAATCTGCTTTGAAATTGGGAAACTGGCCTGTTCTAAGGAAATTGTTGCAATCAGACTGCACCCCCTGCTCCTGTGGAAAGGCTGCATAACTGGTGAGCCAAATCCAGTCTGCTGGGAGTCACACTGCCTTGTGCCACTGCCTCTCCAGCAGAGATGCTGTATGCCAGTCTGGATACACTCCTCAGGGCAGCATATGGACACCGTGTTGATCTCTCTATGCATGACTAACAAAGGGTTAGGAATCCAGCAATCACCTCTACCATGTGTACAGTCTGTAAAACTCAGCCATAACCTGCAACAGGGCCTCCTACAGGAGTTCCAAAGCAAATAATGAACCCAATTTTCCTCACTGAGTTGAGAAATCAAGAAATTATTAAGTTTCAGAATTACCAAGAACTTCTGAAAAGGCATCCTTCACCTTTCTGCCATTTTTAATTTCATACTTACTATTAGTAGGAAAATTCATAATAACATATCTGCCCATCATTAGGCATCCAATTACTTTTTAAGAAATGTATTTCTCCACTTAAAAGCTCCCAGAGATGCTTTTCACCCTTTATATCTGACCTCATCTGAGAGCAAGCCGAGGTCCAGTTATCTGTGCTAACAACCAGTGGCAGACTGCAGCTATAGCTGTCACCATCTGTCCTGTCTGGGGAGTAATTTTCATTGCTGCGCTTAGATTATTCAGGACTTTACAGTGTTAGCAATGAATACAGCAAAGCTTTAAGTTCTGCTTCTGTGGTGGGAGAGAAGTCACATTGCTCCTCAGCAGGTATCTTCAATTAGCATCACCTTCCAAAGGGTGACTGGGAAGGACCACAGTGCCAACCTCACCCTCAGATAAAGCTATCTGATAAAAGGCAAGCAGGGTTAACAGAAGACTCTGTAATTAATGCACAAAGTCCCCTCCTTTGGCTCTTGAAGATGGATATGATGTTCTAAGCCTTATGGGTATTTGTGTCCAAAAATCCCTTTGGGATGCTGATAGCATCTGTTGCTCTTTTTAGTCATAATACAATTTCCAGTTTATTTTGCTAAGGAAGTGATTTATGCAAGAGGGCAACAATTTTGACTGTGTCCCCCTGTTTGTCTCACACAAGACAAAACTGTAAATATACACAAGACTCAGTAAAATATTTGGATGCTATGTAGGAGATTGTATCTGTAACAAGCTAACACAGGCACTTTGAAGTTTCATGGAAGTTTGTTACTAAGCCCAGTAGATAACTCTGCACTTCCTCCTGTATTTATCTGGATAAGCACACGTGCTGCCTGCTCTGTCAGACGTGATCTGACACAAAACTTGCTACCATGCCAGTGGCAGAATACAGCTGTAAGAACAAAATCACACCAGCCCACTGGAAGCATGCACCATTAAAGCTCAGTGCATTCATTCTCAGTTTTCTATGTCACAGATAACACAACTGGTCTGGAAACCAGTTCAGGTCCATGAGCTCAGGTAGAGCACAAGGAATGAAGCTACACAACTGCCAGTCCAGCTCAGCCCTACAGCAAGTCAGCCAAACCTTTTTGCTTTCCAGAGCTTCCAAGTTACCAGACATGACCTGGTGACAGACATGAGAGGGTAGTCTGAAGCAAGCTCAGGACTCCCCAGATTGGGCAATCCCTCACACAACTGACTGTGTTCCACTGCCAACTGCAGCAAACCTAGTTCTGGTACTGTTTGACAGCACAAAATACAAGTCTGCAGACTAAACAGCATTACAAAACTGGCATTTTAAAGACATATTTTCCTGAGAGGGGTGCCAAGAAAAACAGTAACTCAAAAGGAGCAGGCACCACTGCTCATGTCTCTAACCTTATTTGGTATATTCAACATTACAAATAAACACAGCAAATGAGCAAAGAGCATCTTTTACCTTTCTTGCTGCCATGTTTTTCTTCATTCTGTGCTACAGAAAGACAACATACTTCCTTCTGATTAGACAAGTCTGTTTGTTGTTCAGGAGCTGCAGTATCATCCTGGCCACTGAGTTTTCTCTTCTTTGTCAATGGTTCTTCTCCCTCAGATTTCATACTGGGGTTGGGGAGGTGAAAGCAACAACTTTGTGTGTAGTTATCAAGATGCCAATGAGAGTTCTGAAATTGTCTCCAAGGCCCAAAAAATGGAGGGAATCTCCAGTTTGCTGAAAAATCAGCTGAAACGGGGAGTGGAAAGGAGGCCCAGGGAGGATAGTGTCCGGCCCATCTCATCCAGCTGGAGACTGGGCTGTTCAAGGCCAGGATCTGGGAGCCATTCCAGTGGGTGATCCAGTCTCTGCCCAGCCTCTGCACATGGCGGGGCAGCATGGAGTGTCTACCAAAAAAGCACAAGTGTCATTGCTAGCACACAGCTACATCTGCCTGTAGAGAGCTGTGGAGGCAAAGTCATCCTGGTCAGCACTTACAGAAGATACTCTCTCTTCCACAAGTTAATGCATACAAGATAATCAAACACTTACATATATACAAACACATTTTTAGTTTAAACACATTTGTCTACATGATATGCAAAATGGGACTTTACAAAGTGATCTTGCATCCTTTTCCCCCCTCAGATTTACAAGTGCCATTTAGTGTCCAAACCCTATCTCTCTCAGTAACAATTTAAAATTTCTTTTCTGCCTTGTTGAATTCAAGTGTCAGATCTTTCAAGCGCTCAGAGGAATGACCTTTACAAAAGGTCATTTTTGCATGCTGCATTAACTTTATTATAAGGCTATTTGTAAGGAATGAGGAGAGCACTTTCCTGCAAGCTGTCAGGACTTTGTTTGGAAAGCCATTGATTTGGCTCAAATCCCAATGCCAACACAACAGGGAAATAAATGTACTAAGTCTCAAGGCATCCCTAAGCTTAAGACTAAATTTGTATTCTTACTTCTTTTCCAGGAGAGCAAATCTCAGCTTAGCAACTAAAGCCATGAAAAAGGTGGGGGTTTTTTTCTCTTTTTTTTTCTTTAGAAGAAAGAAATCTGTCTCTCAACAAAATCACAGGAAGGTAGGCTGAGTAACAATGATGTCTCAGATTCCTCACTGCTTAAATAAGGTGTATTTTGAGCCTATAAGCAAAAGATATCAAAACTTGGTATGTTGAAGTTGCGCAGAAGTGAGAACCTCCCAGCTGCCATTCAGCCCAGGAAATAAGCCGAAATACAGAATCACTGAATCACAGAACATGCTGAGTCGGAAGAGACCCACAAGGATCGTTGAGTCCAAGCCCTGGCCCTGCACAGGACACCCTGAGAGCCACACCATGTGCCTGAGAGCTTTGTCCAAAGGCTCCCTGAACTCTGCCAGGCTGCCTGGTGCTGTTCCCTGGGGAAGCTGCTCCAGCGCCCAGCCACCCTCTGGGTGAGGAATCCTTCTCTAATGCCCAGCCTAACCCTGCCCTGACACAGCTTCAGGCCATTCCCTTGGTCCTGTCACTGGCACCACAGAGCACAGACCTGAGCCTGCCCCTCCTCTTCCCTTCCTAAGGGAGTTGCAGACTGCCACGAGGTCTCCCTCAGTCTCCTCCAGGCTGAAAATAACCTCGACCGCTCCTCACACAGATTCCCCTCAAGGCTTTTCACCATCTTCGTAGTCCTCCTTTGGACACCCTCTAATCGCTAACACAACTTTCAGCAAACCCCGCTTGTCCTCAAATAACCTTTTCCGCCATAGCGCACCAGATGTAGTACGACAGAGACAAAAACAAAACTCCCCCCCGGACACCACAGCATTACTGTGGAGCAAACAGAGGCATCACTCCTTTACAAAAAAAAACCTGAAACACATGTTTTACAGGAAAGCACTGAGAAACTGCTCCCTCCCAACCCCGGCGCCCCCACCCCGGCAGCAGCACGCCCCACGCCGCGCTGTGTTTACCGCGGCCCTGCTCGGCCTAATGGCGGGCATTGACCGCCAGCGCCGCCAGCGCCTCCAGCCCCCGTTACCTCCCGGCGGGCCCGGGCCCCGCTGCCGGCCCCGCGCAGCCCCGGCGCCCCCCGTAGGGGTCAGCCCAGGGCAGCGCCAGCTCCGGCCGCCGCCGCGCTCCGGCCGCCCCGCCGCCGCCGCCGCATCCTCCGCACGGGCTGCGGCCGCCCCGCGCCCTCCCGCTCGCTCCTGGGACTTGTAGTCCAGGGGCCGGGCCCGCGGCCATCTTTAGCCCGGGCAGCGACGCCAGGCCCCGCCGCCATGCCGGCCCCGGGCAGGGGACGCCCGCCCCCAGCCCGCGCTGCCCGCCCCGCCGGGGGCCGCGCCCGCTCCGGAGCGCAGCTAAACCCGCGTGTAGGCAGCACGGCTGGGGCTTTGGAAGCGTTTAGATGGGGGTAACACGGGGTTCGTGCATGTGAAAAACGCCAATTACTTGTTTTAAAATTTTTTAAAAAGCTTAATAGCAATAAAATGGTTATAAAAATAGTAATACAATAGTATACTATAGTACTGCATATAGTAATAGTAATAATAATTTGGACAATTTGAATTAGGACAATATGGGACAATAGAGACAAAGAGTTACGGATGTTCGGGTACCTTTTTCTGGGCAGCGCAGCCCGAAAAAGGACACACGATAACAGAGGATCAATCCTTAAAAACAATAGTCTGTTGCATATTCATGCACTTCTGACATGATGCATAAATTCTATTCAAACAAAGGATTCTGTCTGGTCAGTGTCAACTTCTTCGTAATCCTAAGGCACCTTCGATCTTTAGCTAGGCAGGAGGAATTCAGTTTCTTCTGATAAGAGAACAATAAATTCCTTTTTCTCTGAAAGATTTAGGTTTCTTGTGGCTGCTATCTGGTGCGAGTGCTTCATTCCTTTCTTTAAGAAAACCTCTCATAGTTCTTATTTTAACTACAAAAGTTACCTTTTAACTACAAGACTACATTTATCATATTATTAAAATGTTAATACAGCACTACTAATCAATACAGCAAAATACATATAGTAAATATCTGTGTAGAGCAATATAATATGCACTTTTCACAGTGCAGTAGTTTCTTCAGCCAGAGGGTGGTCGGGCACTGGAAAGGGCTCCCCAGGAAAGTGGTCACGGCACCAGGTCTGGCAGAACTCAAGAGGCCTTTGGACAACGCTCTCATCAGGCATGTGGTGTGGTCCTCGAGGATGTCCTGTGCAGGGCCAGGGGTTGCACTTTGATGATCCTTGTGGATCCCTTCCAACTCAGCGTATTCTGTGATAATTTCCGTAAGTGGTCTTCTCCCTTAGGATCACTGTGTGTACCTGCAGGGTCAAAGGGGGCGGGAAAGAGCTGCCGTATATTTCAGGGTGCCATAGTATATTTCAAGGGCAGCAGCACCATGCTTAGAGTTTGCAGAAAAACACCAAAGCCGGATCACCCGAGTGAGTATTTCAACATTGTCAGGTTTTAAAATGCAGCTGAAGGGGCTCTGCTGAGGAGAGCTGGCCTGAGAGAAGGGTGGGAGCCCTGCCTGCCCTGCAGCCCCGCTGTCAGACCCACCGCTGCTTACCAGCTGCAGCAACAATCCTCTGCCTCTGCCGATGCTGCTTGAATAAGCACTCAGAACGCTTTCTTGAGGTCTTCTGAGGACAGGGAAAATGCTGGCCCTGTTTACTGTAAGGAAACGTAGCACAGTGCATATGAAAAATTATAGTGCTGAATAGTGCAGATGCTGTGCAGGAACTGCAATCAAGTAAAATACTGTTTCACTGCATTCCTTTTATATCTGTCATAAAAGTGACTTTAAAAAACATTGAAGTTTTCCCAGGAGTGGTAGGGAAGACTGGAATTGAAATAATGCAGTGATGAGCATGCTAGTTAGGCAACGTGTCAGATCCACTTTGGGTTTTCCATTTCTTGGACACAACTTACTGGTAAAAGGTAAGAATACCCATCCATTTTCTGTTAGTTTCTTTACCATGTGAGAATGAAACTGCTAACACATGTGTAGTAAAGGATCTCCCAGCTGCATTTTCAAGACCATATTGTTTTGGTGGTTTGTTCTTTTCTGAATTTTTGTATTCTTATCTTTTAGATGTATTTTTAGGAGAGAAGACAGTAAGCCATAGCCATAGCAACAATGACTGCTGTTATTTCTAGAAACAGAATCTACACATAACATGCAGTTATTTTCTGTATTTTCTGTATTTTCTATATGTGACCTGCACAGGGACATCCAAATTGATCTGTCACTTCAAAGGTTTTTACATAGTAGTAGTCTCAGTAATGATGCTGATGATGGAAGCTTTGGGTTTTAATGAAAATGAAGATGTGCTGAAAAGTATGGAAGTTGTGTAATAGACAAAGGAGAAGAAAAAGATTAACCTATTAATATGATGCAGATTGTTTCTCATCTCAGTGTTGCTAGATTTTCTTGCCTTGACCTAGAAAAGTCTTAATAAGCCAGTAACACTTAATTGTGGGGTTTTTATTCCTGTCTAATTACTATTTTGTGTTGGCTATACCATGTGAAAAGATATTCTGCAGAATTAGATATCTCCAAATTCTGATTTGTAAGTAGAAGCCAAATTATTTTATGAGTCATTTGAGCTTTTGAAATTCCCTAGTGAATGGAGGCTACTGACTCACTGAGGGATGCTTTGATTGATTACACTGCATATAAGAACAGCCACGATGGCTCAGATCAGTGGTCCACTGAGCTCAGTTTCCTGCTTTCTAAACGTTATTAGCAGCAGATGCCTAGAAATGTGCAGGGGCTGGGCACACTTCAAATGAGCACTCTCCCTGCCTCTTGCTGTTTTCAGCTCCATGCATTTCCTAAGCCTGATGTGTTTGTCTCTTTAGTTACTCACTGACTTTCTCCCCCAAGTACTTGAATTTGCAAACTTTTGGTAACTTATGGAACTTCCATGCAGTTCTGTGTACCAGCACAAAATGTAAAAGATATGCTCTTCCCCTTTCAGAAGGTAAGGGATAGTGACAAGTGAGCTGCTAACAACCAATGTTTCTTTCTTCCCTCTTCCTTAAGAAAATGTTCCTCAAAGGAGAAGCACGTGCTTACTATGAACTTCAGTACAAGAGACCTTTATCTTTCACAAAGACACACGTTGAGTATTGTTAAACACTTTATGTCAAAAACCTGTATGAGAGCAGAGCTATTAATAACCTGGTAAAGAAAAGCTGGTTTTTTAACATCTACAATTAAATGAATGAACACCCAGTGATTAAAAAAAATCAAGTTTCTGTGGTCTGAGGTGTGAGATCTACATTGGTACAGACCCCACTACAGGCAAGAAATTGAAGGTAATGTTACAAAAAGACGAGGACCTGTGGCACAGAGTTATGCTCCTCAGAACTGAAGGAATACCCCTCAAACCCTGGCGGGTTTCCTAACACCAAAGTGCCCTGCAGACCTGTGCACGCAGAGAGCCGCTCCGCAGGGAGAAGCCCAGGTACAGCTTATAGAACCTGGGGCAGACACAACCCACAAAGCATGGTGACTCGGTAACCATCAAACTTGCCTTTGTGGTAGCATTCCTCTTTAAAATCCGTGAGTCATTTCTGCGTTACAGGCCTATGGATTTAGGGCAGCATAGCCTAAAATAGCCCACGGCAGACGCTGGGAGCGGCGTACCGGGGGCTCGTTACGGATTTGTAGAGGCCACGGCCGCCTGTGTGAGCGAGGGGCTCGGCAGTCAGTCCCGCCGAGTGTAAATCCTCACGGCCGTGCCCTGCCGAGCCCCTGGAACGGGGCCGCGCCGCCGCCGGGCCGTGCCTGCCACTTCTGGGCCGCGCCACCTCGGCCTCATCCCTGCGGCGCGGGCTCCCAGCCCCGGGAACGCACCGCGGGCGGGGGATCCGAGCATCCCGCGGAGCCGGGCGGGGCTCCCCGGGCCGGGCCCCCGGCGCCGCCCGGGCGGGGCGGGGCGTTCCCGGGCGCCGCTTCCGCCTGTGCCGGCCGGGCGGGCGGCGCGGCGGGGGCAGCAGCAGGATGCTGAGCCCGCGGGAGCGCGGCGCCGACCTGGCCCGCTTCTACACCGTGACGGAGCCGCGCCGCCACCCCCGCGGCCACACCGTCTACAAGGTCACGGCGCGGGTGAGTCGGCGGCCGCCGCCCAGCCCCTCGCCCCCGCGGCTCCCCGCGCCCGGCCTGCAAAGCCGCCGCTGGGTGCGGAGCAGCGCCCGCGGCTGCCGTGCCAGCCCCTGTGAGGGACACGGGTGGGGGACAGGGAGGGAGGGCAGGTGGAACAGGCGGCCCCTCCCGAGCCGAGCCCCGCTCGCCTCCTGCAAACTTGTAGCCTCGCAACGTTGTAATGGCCTCAGACGCGCTTTGCGATTAACTCTCCGTTCCCTTGCTGTGCGTGGCAGGGCGTGCGAGTGTAGCTTAAAAACAAACGGCTCCTTCTCTTTTCCTCCCGTTCTTCCGGCCCAGATGCGGTGTGTGGGTGGCGGTGGGGTTGCCCAGCGTTGCTGCAGCCCCACAGCGCAGCGGCGCGCCCGGGAGGAGCCGGGAGCGGGCGGGGTGCGGGTCTCTGCACGCCCACGGCGGAGCGCAGAGCGGCCCCAGCCGCGCACGGAGGCTCGGCCTGCCCAGCACGGCCGGCACGGCGGGCACAGCGCTCCGGGTCACTCGGGCCTAGCACGGCAGGCTGGGAAGCTGCTGTAGATGTTGGGAGAGCTGCTGTGGGGCTGGCTTTGATGAAAGCTCCTTGTGTTCTCCCAGGGAAATTCCTTGCTTTCTCTTCCACTTTCCTATTATTTTCAAAAAAGGGAGGCTAGTAAGTAAGTATGTGGAGATAGGTTCAAGAGGAGTGGCAGTTTAGCTCACAGGTATGGTGGGATACATTGAGAGCATCAGAAGAGGTGTCACAGAGACAGAGTTCCCTTAAATGACCCGTGATCCTGTAGCTGCTGCAGCTGTAGGCATCCTGCCTGTGAGAGCAAGGCATGCTTGTAAGCACCCTCCTCTTAATTCAAATACAACATCCTGGATATGTACAGAGATTGTAATGTCAGTTTGTTAGCCTATGATCAGTTTGTATGACTTGTAAAATTAAAAATTAAAACAAAAAAATTTTGGTCAACTACCTACTTACCTACCTACTTATCTACCTACCTACCTACCTATCTCTCCAAGTTCACCAAACACAAATATGTTTAAACTATTCTTTTTTGTCCAATACAATGTAGTATTTGTGAATAGGAAAAAAAGAGTTGCTTTTCCCTACAATGCTGCAATTTAAAAGACTCTCCTGAAATAGATGCAGAGAAGAAGACAATACTATCACGTCTTCTGCAGTTGTTCTTGATGGCCCAAATGTACGTGTGTGTGTACTAAAAAGTTGTGTCAGTGAAATAAGGACTAATAGGAATGAGCCAAGACTTCTGCTGCTTATTTTGCTCTGGTTTTGTTCTTACTGGCTAAAGCCAGTTAAATTTCTCTGTGATGTTTTGGTTTCTATAGAATTGTTCAAAATCGAGTTGTGGCTGACTAGTTGGGGATGTCATTCTCTCTCCTTGTCCCACAGACTGAGGGTGCTCTGGTACCTTTCCAAGTGAGACAGTGCAGAATCAGCTGGTGTGCATGATTTAGCTCAGAGCAAGAAGCTGGTCAGTCTGTGAGCTGTCCAAATTCAACTGACTGAACCAGAGATCATTAGTTTTTTACAGTGTTTTGATAGCTAAAATCGCCAAAGGGAAAAATTATTTCCTTTTTTTGCAGTAAAGGATGCTTTGGACTCCCAAGTGCAGAAATATGAATAACTTTTTTTCAGCAGGGCTCTGTCTGGTAATCTGTTGTGTAGTACTTGAAGTGAGGATTTGGGAAATTGAATAAAATGATTTAAAAAGGATTCAGTGTACATATCAAGTACCCTTTCTGTTTCTTTCCTCCTGTTCCTGTGGTGATCTGGCTCCATGGTTGATATCACAGCACTCCAGCTGTATTTGCTGAGCATCAGCTCAGCAACTTTGGGGGACCGCCAGGAAAGAAGTGAGGTGGACCTTCCTGTTGTGTTGAATATCATTTTGGCTGAGATCTAGGGTAGTCAGGATGTGTGAGTGGAGATTTGTGGCTCCTTCGTGCAGTATGTGAGAGAATCCTTTGTGAAATGAAGTTAAAGAAACTTTCTGTTTCTAAGTAGTGTAGATAAATAATCGTGGATAAGAAAACACTTGTATTAGTGTGTCCTAAACATCTGGCCCAACGCATAACTACCCATGCAGTCTGTGCTAATATCATTATTGCAGCTTTTTTCTTAAAGGTATAGTATATTAGCAAAGTATATAGTATATATAGCAAAGAATATGTATTTTCTCATAAACTGTAGCATAATTTTAAATGCAGACAAGTTTAAATGAATATTAGCTTTTCAATACCCATTTCCAAATGCAAAGAAACAGATAGATATTAGCAAGTTGTGATGAGGAGTGTTCTTTAACAGTACCTGAAAATATAGGCCACTAATAAAAGTTTAGAGAATTTGGAAGATTAAAATCATTAATGATAATTAAAGTTCTAATGAGTTATGTTGGATACCTGCAGGTCAGATGAAGAATGGGATAATCTGAAATACTTTTCTCGATGTTGAGGGTCCTTGTAGGATCTCTGTTTCCGGAGTCTGGTGCAGTAATTACACATTGCTTAGCTCATTGGTGGGTTTCCTGATGATATTTTTGAAAATAGGTTATATATGTGTAAATAGGCTTGTGTTACAGATTTGCAGAAGGAACTGACTGCATTGATCCTTTGGGAAGGATTAAAAAAAGTACATGGAAAATTTAGGAGTTTGGGTCATCTTTGCCAAGTGTCTAGGTTGACTATAGATTGGGAGGAAGGGGCAGACCTCTTGTGAGATTGACCTTCAGAAAAGGATATGAAGAACAAAGTAGGACAACACATAAATTATTACATACTGACTTAAAGTTGGCATGGCTGGGAGATATAGAAGGCGGTGTAACATAAGAACAAGTGTGAAACAGGGCCTCTGGGTTTTATTCCAGATTCTTACTAACTGGCTGTGTAATTACTCATCTCTCTGGGTCTCCTTCTGCCCATCTGGTAACTTCCCTAGCTGCCAAAACTGTTGCAAGGCTTTAACTAAAGGTGAACTGCAAAGCAGAGCAGTTGGTGTCTGCCCTTTGGTGTTCTCTGTGATGTGTAGCCATGCCTCTGATATTTTCTTCCCCCAGCTCTACAGACTCCTTGCATCAAATATGCCAGCTATTAGAAAAGGAGGTTAGGATTTTTCACCAATTGTTCTTATAAACTGCCTGGTAGTGAATGAAAGAGCAAGAGCCACCAAGGTTAACATTTGGTAAAGTTGCCAAATGTTAGATTACTCAAGAGTGAGGAAAAGTTGAGAAGGGTTTTATCAATGTAGACTATGCTGGAAGAAGAGGACTTTGGTGTGCAAGGTGAGAGAGAGAACATGGAGCTGTGAAGGAAAACGTTTCAGGTCTTTTGGGAGATTTCTAGAGAAGGAAACACTTCTCTTTTCCATCTTGTCTCCTCCAAAATGTGTGAGAGATGAGCGGCTGGGCTGTAGTAAACGGATGGTACAAAATCTGGGAGGCTTTGGCAAGGATTCTTGCAAGATGGAAGTGAGGAGGAGAGCTGAGTTTGTGGGAGATGTAAGAGGCGTGCTATTGTCACTTAGCAAGAGGAGAGTGTGGATTCGGTGGCTTCCATCTCAGCAGCAGCTGCGTGGTGCCTGCGGAGCGGCGGGACGGTGTGAGTCTCTGGGGTGCCAGTGCCGTGGGCTCCCTGCGCTTCCCTGCATGCATCACCTCCTCAGGGCATCAATTATTCCGGGGTGTGGCGCTGGGGACAGTCCCAGTTGCATTAGGAATGCCCTATTTTGCTTTAGCTAACAATAGACTAATTATTTTGTTAAACAGCTTTGGCTCTTATGATGAAGGATATACTGACTTGCACAAGATAATTGCAGTTATGAATTAAAGATGTGTCTGATTGGTTTGTGTGTTTGTGGGGATACGCTCTTACTGCTCTTTATAGGACCAGAACAAAACTTGGATTACAAAGGCTTTTGTGATCAATATTTATTTAAAGAAGAAAAAATATCTTGATGAAATACAGGCTTTTTTATGGTGTGCAGCCAAGCCTGATTTTCACTGCAATTTTCCCCTGGACTTAGTAATTTATAATTAATTTCGCCAAGAGTTTTTAAGGAGAAACAAATACGCCAGGATAGTCAGAGGTGTTTGCGCTCTGGTGATTGTAAGTAAAGTGGAAATACTGTCTTAGTAAATACAAATCCTCACATTCTCAGTGAGGTTATTTGCAGCTTATATTAAGCCAAGTAGCCTTAGTGAGCTCTTCTTATTGGGAATAATGTGGCCCATAATATGAATTAATAGGAAGAGACTGGAAAGATGATAGGAGATGTGCTCAGTGTAGCTTTGTTTTGAGAGATGCCTTTTGTGCCATTCTGCCTAGAATGTACGTCTGTCTTTATGTGTGATCACAACTGACTGCTGCTGAAATCCCTCACTGTGTTGTCTTTGGGTATTTGACTTCTCTAAAACTAAATCAAAACTTCCTGAGTGCAAAGGACCATGCAGCTATTTACCTTTTTCCAGACTTTTCTCTTCAGCAACAAATCATTGTATGTTACTCTTTAACTTCCAAACTGAAAATCCAAGGACTTACATGGTTTCATTTTTGTTTTGCCTTTCAGATTGTTTCAAGAAAAAATCCAGAGGATGTCCAGGAGGTAACATTTTAAACTTGTGCAAATGTCTTTATGAATCAAACTATGCCTTTTGAAGCATCTTTGATGTAATTTAACAGTTTCTGTGTGTTTTGTCCTTGTAATTGAGTCAACAATTGTTGTATGTTTCCATTTGTTTTTAGCTTTCATAGTTAAAAACAATAGCTAGTGTAACATGATGCATTTCATCCCTCAGTGATGAATGGTGACTTGAAACAAAGTCTTAGGGACTAAAGTGTCTTTTGATGACAAAACTGCTTTGATAACTTTACAAGCTCTTTTCTTGGGGCTGGAATTGGTAAATTGATGGTTACTTAACTCCTACTGGTAAAATTAGAGACCAGTCCACAATTCAAGTCTTAGGTCTCAGCTGTAGGTACTCTTTTCCTCTTTAACAATGCTTCACTGAAAAGCCTACACCACTACTGTCTGTTAGTGAAGAGGGAGAATGGAGGAGTCTAGGAGTTGTTGAGAGAGATTAGACTGCAAGTCATAAATGTTATGCCTATCTCTCTGAAGCTCCTTTAGTATTTTTCCTTTGACAAAACTTTAAAACTACTTGTTTGCCTCTTCTGACGAGTCCATGAATAAGGGTCTGATCTATTCTTGTGCATCTTAAATACCTCAAAATTCTGTCACAGCAGTCATTTATTGAGAGAGAAAAACACACCACATGTATGTGCATTGTAGGTTTTTTTTCTTTTTAATTAAGAGATCTCCCCCCTCCCCCGCTTTGATTTTTTCCTGGACTAGTGACTTGACATGGTTACTATTATACTATGTACCTGCAAAATCTTCCCCTTATGGTTTTTCAGACACTGTGTAACACATGCATATATTCAGTTTCTGGTGCAGTCTCTTACTACAGCTGAGGAGAACCTGCATAATTGATGTAAGAAGAGCTCATAACTGAATTCATTGCATCATTGAATTGGCTAATACATTTAACATCCCTTTACTGCATCCTTCTTTGAAATCTTGAGAATAAGGCAAGCATGAGCATTGGTACTTTTTGCATTTTTTTTAATCTCTAAAAGATTAAAATAACCTATCAGAATCAGAGATGATCATGGATCTAGTTTAGAACTGCATTACTGTAGTTTGTAGCTTGATGTTCACCTTTTCCAGGGAGACTCCTGAATTGAACCTATCCATGAGCACATTCTGCCATTACCCTAATCTTCATTTGTGAGGAAAAGCACTTTATAAGAGCTGTTGATGAGTCCATTCATCAGAAAAATATATTGTAAGTGTCTTTCAGCTAGAGTATTGCATGAATATGTGTTAAGTAGTTTTGACACAATAGCAAAACCATATCTTTTAGTTGTTGCTTTGATTAGTGGCTATAGGTTACCCATGCAGAGTTTCACATGCTCTCGACAATAAGAGGACATAAATATGAGATGAACTTTTAATAGTTGTCCTTTTCCACCCTGCATTGTACCTTATTAATTGTTCTGCATGTGATAGCATGTTAGATGCAGGGTGAATCTGTTTTAAGCATTATCTGAAAATAATTGGTTATTGCAAGGAATATCCTAAATGGTAGTTGACATAAGGGGGAATTGTAGTCAGAAACCCTCATATGTTGAGAGCTTTTCTGTTACATGGCCTCTTACAGTAAAAAAAAGAATTGTGGGCAGCCTTTGGAAGAAAAAGAATATGCCCTTAACCTGCTCCTACTGAAAATAAATTTACCTCAGTTTTCCAGAATGGTCAATGAGGAATTAAATGGGAATTTTTGTGCACAAGACCACCTCATGGCTTTAGGATGTCTCATGCAGCCTGCTTCTCACATCCATGTAGGACCAGTGAGCTGTGCCTGCCTCCTCCTCCAGGTGTCCCTTAGTGCCACTGCTGTGATGTGAATGCATTCTTTACATATGTGCAGCTGCTCGTAAGGCTGAGTGCTGTGACCTCAACTCCACTTGCCAGTTTTCTGTCACATCTTTTGGCTGCCCTTTGGGATACAAATCTCTGCTACTGCAGCCAGTTAGAGCTCAGGGTAATCCCAGCTGTTGTTGTTGGGGCAGGAAGGAAGAGAACCTTGTGAGGGCTTTCCTCTTGAAAGAATGCAATAGATCAATGTGAAGTTTTGTGTGGGGATAGCAGATGGAGAAAGGCCAGCGGACCTAACTTTAATGTCCTTGCTTCTGGGGACTGATGGTGGCAATGTGGTGTGTAAGGCAATTGCATCTGGGGTAGTCCTGTGGTTCTTTTTTTCCTTTTCATTTAGGAGAAAAGCTTATTCATTGTGGAACAGATGAGTTGCATGAGTTAATAGAGATCTACTGGCTCTCACCATGACAAGCACCTTATTGCATTACAAGTCTAACATATGTTTTATGATACACTTGCTGTGCTTCATTGGGCCTCAAAGTACAATGTGTCCTTCCTCCAACTCTAATGTCTAGTGAGGATGGTAGAACTTTGCTAACTTTGCTGGGCCACATGCATGCAAAGGCATGTTTTCCATGAGCTTCTGGAGGGTTTTAGGATAACCTTGGCTGCTTTTGCTATGCAAGTTACTTAGGGACATTTATTGTAGCAGTGAAAAATGATGCTTTTTTAGTGGAATGAAATCTCATGCTCTTATATTCTGGCAGCTTTTCATGTTGTTTCCAAGTACTGACAATACAGTAACTCAATGTTTAAAGAATTCACCATCTTAAGCAATTTTGTGTTCTATATGCACACTGCTCAAGAAGTGCTAATCATGCACTCTCTGGTTATTGGATTAGATAAAAGTACAGCATTGAAAAAATATTATTTCTGATAGCAAAATGACTGGTTTGCCTTCTTGAGATTCCTCACTTGTGTGTGAGGAGTACCAGCTGTAATTAAGTAATGAAAATGTGTGCCAATAAGGGAGTCAAAATCAGGACTGGTGGTTCCAATATAGCTAAATTTATAAGGTGGTTAACGTGTCGCCACACTAAAGCTTTGGCATGTCCACTGTTGACGATCCTCTTACTTTATATCTACATTGTTCTGGAGGTAGGACTTGCATCTGCTGAAACTTAGAAGGCCTCTGATTGCAGTATTAAAAAAAACCAAAGAAACAACACAAAAACGTTCTAAATTGAAACCTTTTGCTTAGCTCTAAATCTGGTTTGCTTGAAAATACATTCAACTTACTCAATTATGATGGCTCATGAGAAGGCAACCTGGTAAATCATTCAGAAATATTGTGGAATATTTAAAGTTGTGGTTAGTTGTATTAAGTTAATTGAGATATTTGGCTGGTGCAGCTGTGGAGTCAACTGCTGAATGCATGCACTCTCCTTGTTTTTTTCCCTTCTGTTCTACTTTAATCACTTTACATCAGTGTTGAGGTTTATTGTGACGGCTTAGTGAGTATGACCAAAAATGAGGTCAGGATATAAAAAAACCTGTGTTAATATCTTTTCATCCTGATAACAAATCCAGTAGCAGTCAAGTGTAAATGTTATTGTTTACTTCTTTCATTGGTTTGATTTTCCTACTGGGTTCTCCTCCTTTCTTGAATAGAAAGAATGGGATGGAAGAAGGATAAAGTAGATACCTGACTGAGAGATGACTACTTTCTGGAAAGGAGGGATCAGGAATAGCTGATCTTTATATTCCTAAAATGGAGTTTTTTGCCTAGATTACAAAAGGAACAAACTGGGGTTTTTTTTTGGTGTTATTACAAAAAAACGTTTAAGATGGAGGCTAGCATTTACATCTGGTCCCCTCTTTACATACACAATTTAGGAGCTGTTTTCTAGTCCTGGATGCTCAATATAGTGTCCCTAAAAATCCCTTGCTTGTATTGGGATTTCTCTTCCCTGGTTTTCTCTTTTGCTGTTGTCTCTTCTCCACACCTGCAGCTGCACCAGGCACAGTGTGCTGTTGAATGTTGGATAGTGCAAAACTCCTGTTCAGCATTTTCTTCTCTCTTACTGGCTCTCTGTGTAGGTCTGGATCTGAGAATGACTGAAGCAGTGCTGCCTTTGCCCTCCTTTCAGCTTTTACTCAGCTTTTCTCTATGCACTGAGATGTTGTTAGCCACACTGTGGGTTGGGGACAGATAATGACCTTTTTTATGCTTGTTACACTTGGCAGTTCAGACTGTATATTTTTATTAAACAAATTTGCTGGAGTTAGTGGTCTGATGTGATTAACCCAGTGGATTTGTGGTGTGATGTAATATGAACAATGAACCTCACTAATGCTTCTCTCTGGTTTCTCTGCTTCAGATAATCGTTTGGAAGAGATACAGTGACTTTAAGAAACTGCACAAAGATCTTTGGCAAATTCATAAAAACCTATGCAGACACACAGAGCTCTTTCCACCTTTTGCCAAAGCAATAGTGTTTGGTAAGCATGAATTCTTCCTGACCTGCTGAAATTCTTTGATAACTCAATATCTATAAATGCATCTTGTTTTGTAGCTAGATGAAAAATGGTGCTTTTCCTACTTATAGGTGTGCTGGTATCATAACTTGATGCTTTTATTTATTTTTGTAATGTATAAGAGTTTATGTCCTTGCCTCCAAGTTAGACATAGTTGCTGACATATTTATTGATGTATATATTCTGTATCTTTACAACATACATTCCCTGTTTTCAGGAGCATAAAGTCTATATTAGCTTTGTGAGCAGCACTTGAACAGCAAAAAAAACCATTTCATATATGAGCTGTCTGATTTTTAGTGATGAGCTGTATTAAGGTGTTAAATGATTGTTACAGAAAAAAAGATAGTAAGGCAATTTGATTGCAGTTGTCAGTTTTATCTAGCTAGGCTTTTGAGATCAGTTTTACATATTTCACCAAAACAATCTGCCAGAGAAACAGGTGACAAAAAGGAATTAGCTCTTACAGATCTTAACTCCATCCTGATGTGTATGTCCTCATGAATGAGCTCTAGATGGACTTCCAGTGAAGTGGTGTGAGTGCATAGAATTCCATCTACCACACTTTTTTTAGCAGTTTTGTATTTATAGAATCACTTTTTTTTAGTGTATGTTCTTCATTTTCAGCACAAACTGGAGCTATGTTTTTGCTGTACATGTATATCACACAACATCCACTGTGTTTTTAAGTGTTTTTCAACAATTGTTAGTGTGTTCAGCATGTTTGATATCTTTTCTGCGTGTTCTGCATGCTCTGTGAGTGTTTCTGAGGCATTTCTAAAGTGTTGCTGATTGTTGCTATTGGTGTACATTTACCACCTGCTTTTGAAACCTTTTTCCCAAAAAATTTAAAGTTGTATTTTGAAAGTGTCCAAAAAGTGTTTGACATTTGTTTACACATTTGGTTTGGTTTTGCATGAGCTTTTTTGTTTCTAATGTGCTTTTGGGCTTAAAGGTTTCCAGTATGGACTGTTTTTAGGTGTGGTTTTGGTCCCTCGGGCATGGCTAAGATGTTATTTCTGTCCAGGATTTCTTTAGTGAGTTCTTTTTGCATACATACACAGTATGATTTTTCAGTGTGTTATTTTATGAGTTATCCAGTGGAATTTTTTCTGTGTATCCAGTATATTTGCTGGGCCTTTTTAGCATGATTTTGCCATATGTATTTATTTACAATTAGGCATTTTAATGGTTTTTAATCTTTGAACTTGTTTGGTGGGTTTTTTTTGGCTTGCATCCACCAGATCCTTTTTACTGAGATTTTCAGTTTCTGAGTTGTATTTTGGGTTCATTAAATCCTTTTCAGAACCCAAGGCATTTTGGGCTTATTAAATCCTTTTTATGGTGTTTACAAGTTGGTTTAGTTTGGTGGCTTTTTTCTTTGTTTTGTTTTGTTTTTTAATTAGCATTCATTTGTGTTCATGGTTTCTCTATGCACCTTGTATGGGGTTTAGTGTCCAGGATGTTTGGCATTTTTTAAAATGCAACTGCCACATGCTCTCGTTTCTGGTCTGGGATTTCTGTGTTTTTTTGGGGTGGATTTTGGTTCTTACAGTGTTGCCCCAGTATGTTTGGCATTACTGCAGTGGTATTTCAGGTGTCCAGTATGTTTGGAGTCTTTTGGCATGAATTTCCAACATGCTCTTTCTTTGCTAAGTTTTCGCACTTTTAAAAAATAGTCTTTTGTTTCTTAGGCATTGCTGCAGTGTTGCTTTCCATTGCCATGTGTTTTGGATATGTTTTGGTGTTTTTTTAAACATACAGCACACTTCAGCATGGATTTGCCTTTTTTTTTCGTTTGCATTCTGCTACCACATTCTTTTTTTTCCCCTCCCATATTTTTAGCATTTTTAGCGTTGAGCTTGTTTGGCACTTTTTTTCCACACCTCTAGGGCATGCTTTATGTGTATTTGCAGTTTCCATGTGTTGTGTCTGGTTTTTGTGTTTATTGCCATATATGTTTTTGTATGGTTTGGATGTATTGTGCATGTTTCAGCACCCAGACAGTATTTGGTGTTTTTTGGTGCACATCTAGTGCTGCTTTTTGCAGGTTTTCTTTGTGTGGCATTTTTCAGCAGTGTTGGGCAGTCATCTAGAGGCTATTTTCCCAAATTTTCTGTGTGGCTCAGATTGGTATATTTTAGCATCCAGTGTGTTTCACATTTGCTGGCCTGCATCTATGAAGCTGAATTCTAATGTAGATTTTGTGGCTCTCTGCATAGAGCTAGGTGAAATTCCTGGTTTAAATTGTATTCCACATCAGCCAAATTGTATCCAAGTTTCATGTAATTTTATTTTTGCTTATTTAAGAAGTTGGAAGTGGGGTAAGTTTTAGTGCTATGTCAGAGCGTGGGCAATAATTGTTAAATAAAGCATGTAGTATTAGTTTCATTCTGAGATTATTTTAAATCTGATTTACAGAGTAGAGTTCTCACTGGACAAATTACTTACAAAGCTAGTATTTGCAGAGCATAATTTAACTTCAGATAGAAGATATGATAGCTATTCATAGGGGAGAATAGGGGAGGGGTAAAACAAAATCAGGGCGGAAGAGAGTATAGGTGTCTTAAATAATGTCTTAAATAATTTAAAATTGCTATAAATGCAAATTAACTGTTTTTACACTAACGCTGTAAGCAAGGGAAGAATTGAGTGAAATCCCTTCTGAAAAACATCCTTCTATTGTATTTAGTGAACAAAAGTGACAGAAATGTGCTTTGTGAGAGAAGGATATACACAGAAACATTCAATGCAGTTATTTATTAAAAAGCTCTTTGGAATTAAAACTAAATGAAAATAAACCCCCCTACATTTAGATGAAGCTGAGACACAGAAGAATACAGAAAAGTGGAGTAATGTAAAAGCAAATTTTAAATGATTGGTACATATCTGAAAGGAACAGCCCTATCTGACTCTCCAATTTAAGAATTATTTTTGTATTTACAATATAAAATTTTATTGTGCATCCTTCCATTGCAATTCTGCACATAGTAGCTGCCATATGATTTATTTTAATATAAAATAGGAATCCTAAGGGTTTTTTTGTACTAGAGGAAACATACAATCTTTATAGATAACAAGGTTTTGAAAAACTCGTTTTCAGTCTCATTCTGTTAGTGATGACCTGCAAGGTCCATCTCTCTCAAGATCTTTTGTTTCCATGCTGCTTTGATGGACCATTTCTGTAGTATTGCTTCCCTGTGGCAATGTTACAATTGTTGCAGCTTTTAGACTAGTTTCTAATTAAACTTGTGAGTAGAATTGTTGGCAACTGGTGGGGGGTTTTTCCGTGATTTTTTTTGTCCCTTTTTTGTTTTGTTTTGATTGGTTGTGGTTTTTTTGGATGCCTGTGCTTTAAATAATGTATGTACCTATTGTTTGCAGAGGGTGCAGTTTGCAAAATGGGCATTGGTGGCTCTGACAGTTGAATTTAGTTGAAGTAGAATTGTTAAAGCTGAGGAGTATCTCCAGTTCAGCATTCAGAGTTTCAGGAGATGGTGTGGAGAACTGAGATGTATTAAAAAACAAACGTGTCATGCTGTGCTTCTGTATTTCATGCAACTGAAGACTTGCCACAAATTGTGTGTGTTTTTATGTTGTTGTAGTAGAGCTGCTTGTATCAAAGCAGAGAAATCCTATGGATGGGAGAAAGAAATCATCTCTCTCTGTACTTCACTTGAACATTTTTCACTTGTTTTATAGGAAAAACCTCAGTGAACTTGATCATGGAAATATATAATGTTCTATCATATCCAGCTGCTAAAATTATGATACCTCTATCTGGGACATAACTACTGTACCATCCTAGTATGCATTAACTTAATTTTTTTCAATACTTTCAAGCTACTTCTATTTTGTTGTTGTTGGACACTTGTAAGTATTTCCATATGTTGACCATTCATGGCATTTTATCAAAATATGGGTAAATCTGCATGTATGGTGTCTAGCAATTGCAGAAATGTACTCTAGTGTAAAAAAATAGTACACCCCCCCAACCCACCAAAAAAGAAACAAAACCTCCCCAGATATTGATAACTTGCTAGCAGTGAGTCAGAAAGATGATTTCCATTATAAAGCTCACATAAAGGTGCTCTTTGTATTTGAAGACACTGAATGAGGTAATGTGTTTATGAATTTGGTGCCGTGTACAGTAGGAAGTCTTGTGAGAAGCTGACTGAAACATGAACACACACTTTGCTGGGTGTTTAGTTGTTCAGGTCTGCTCCACAAAATTCATTGTGGATTCTTTTAAGGGGAACTTACATTTGGTTCTTATGTAAATAGGAAATGTTGAATGGATCATCGCTGGAGAAGTAAGAACTGTGTTATACGCTGAAGTTGTAATTGACACTTCTTAAAAATATCAGAAAGATGTGATCCCTATAATGAAGGCTGTGTATGTCTGAGAATTCTAAAGACTAGCAGAAATAATGTTGATTTAGATGCAAAATGACATCCTGATAGAAATGTTGGAAGAGTCAGCTGGCTGCATAAGCACCTTTGAGCATTTCCTTGAGAAGAGTGACAATGAAAGGGTTGAGCAATACAACATTGCTTGAAAGTGCAAAAAAAGGAAAAGGAGGAAGGAGGTGGGCAGGGCTGCCTGGGAATTAAACTGCCAGCAAGATGCCAGGAGGTCTGTGAACTGAACCAGTACTGAATAATGTTCTTCCTTCCCCTAAAGCCCTCTAGTTCTAGAAGCAGTTTTCCTGATGCTATCATGATGCTAATGGGCTGGAAAATGCGACAGTGACTAATATTTCAGCAGCTCTGCTCTAACATCTATTTCTATTTTTTTAGCTCAGTGTCCTGAGAAACTAAGGCTTGTGTTATTGTGCCTTTAGAAAGTCGAACCTCTTACTGATGTGGCTAATACCAGCTAAATTTGAGAGTGAAGGTGGTTGCAGATGTAGTTATACTTGTGCAAAGTCTGTGAAATGGCAGTGTTTTGGTGCTGCTGGGGGCCAGGCAGGCTCAGCTCATACCGGTGAGGTTTGCAGCTGCCTGGCAATCAGTGAGTGCACACTGGCCAGCCTGACAGGGCTGGCCCTGATGGGCCCTAGCTGGTGCCCAGTGGAGATACTGAGAAGATGTAAATAAGCAAACTTTGTTTTTATTGAGCTTGATTAAATGAAACAGGGAGAGATTGTTGAGAAACGAGGAAAAACATCTTACAGAATTTTTTTCTTGCAAAAGTTTTCTGGTTTTGGTATTGTTAGGTGTTTACTTCTACACCACTGATTTCCAACTGCATTATAACAGCGTTTGTGTGAATTTGTAGATTCATTTAGCTGGCTCATGCTGCTGTGCTTTGCTGAGGGAAGTTGTTTTCTTTCCATGACGTCCAGTTTTGCATGTAATGAGCCAAGAGGCCTAATGCACCCCCAGTGTTGCTCTGAAGACTTAGGAAGTTTGTGAGCAGTTTAATGGGGCCTGATTTCAATGTTCCCACTCACTGTGGTAGCATTGCTTTTGCCTTCTTTCTGCTTGCTTGTTGCTCACTCTTTTGTGCAGCTGCTCCTGTTTGTACAGCTGAAACGGCAGGGTGGGCAAGGCACGGAACCAGTCCAGCTGAAAATTAGCCCAATGATGTCTTTTCTTTTCTTTCATGGGAAAAATAAGCCCTAAAAGCTTTGTTTGTGATCTTGTGAGTATGTGTGTGTCTTTTTAGTTTTATTTTCTTTTTTCTGATACCGCATGGGCAGGAGCTATTTACTTGAAGAATTTCTGGAAAGAATCCTGCTTTGATACTTTCTTCTGGGATTATTTTTTTGCTTGCTCTAAGTATAAATGAATTTTGCTTTTGTATTCAATGTTTCTTTTGTCCTCTTCAAAGGTTAATGCCACAGAGCTGTCACAGGTGGTTCTTATTTTTCTGGTCATGCTGTTATAGCAGTACTGTTTCTTGAACTTGTCTTCCCAGTCCTTTTTTCCCCCTCTGTATAGCTGTTGCAATATCTGTTCTATTCTCCTCCAATTATTACTGTTAACCTCTACCCTTTTTCTTTTGTAAACTTGTAACTATTTCAACAACAAAGTGATGTTGATATAAAAAGCTAAAATAAGTTGCGTGCAATTGTGAAGGATGTGAATTTAAGGTAGCAACCCAAGGGTTTTCTCCTGAGAAGCAAATCTCTTCAGGTGAACTGTGGGATTGTTTTTAAGTATGTTTTTTCTAATTGGAATGTTTTGGGTGCTGAGTAGAGAAAAAGGAATGATCATACGTTTTAGTAAATGAGCTGCTTCCAGCTCTGTTTACCTCTTGAATCCAGAAGGAGATGAGACCCTGTCTGCATGGAGTTACTTCAGAGGAAAGCTTCAGTGTCTGGTAGCAGGGCTTCACCATCTCCCCTACACTTTGTCTCCTCCATAAATGGCACCTTGGAATTGAAGATCTGTTTGGGGGCTTTTAGCAATACTTTGTTTACTACCCGCTCATATTGTGCGTTGTTCTTGAGAATACGTGAAGATTGCTCAGCTCCTTACAGGATTTGGGCCATAATCAAGGCTGACACTGACTGGCATATTGTCAAATTGTGCATGTATCATTTATTGTCAGATAACACTGGACATCCGTTAGTGTCTCTTGGCTAATCAAGAGTGTTGCCTCACATATTCTTACGATGAGAGGGCGAAGGATTCTTGTCGTAGCTGCCAGCTTTCATCATCCGAGCGGATTGCAGAAGACGGGACTCTAGGGACAATTGAGAATAGGAAGTTTGAAGATTTGCTATGTTCTCCTGAAGCGTTGGAGTGACTTTCATAGACTCAGGGCATTGTCTCCAGAAGGTTGCTTTTGTCTCGTTTGTTTTCTTTCGTTGTAGTTGTTATTGCAAAATAAATGTGTGGTTATTTCTAAAGCTGTCAATCTGTGTGTCTGTTCCAGGGCGATTTGATGAAACTGTGATTGAAGAAAGAAGGCAATGTGCTGAAGATCTCTTGCAGTTTTCTGCCAATATCCCTGCTCTCTATAACAGCAAACAGCTGGAAGAGTTTTTTAAGGTTGGTTAGTATTTGCAGAAGTATTTGCTTCTTACCGACATGACTGAAGTATAGTGCTGATTCTGCTTTACTTTATAAACCACGGAATGGCAGTGAGCTGCTCTGACATGCTTTGGGATGGGACTGGGGCTTTTCCGCTCACTCTGGAATTGTGGCTTTTAAAAAATCCCATGCCACACCTCTACAAGGTGGAAAGTTTTACAAGAACTTCAGGTGAAGACATTTAAATTTTTTTTTATTGAATGATGAGCAAAACTTGTGATGATAAATTCCAGTGGGAAGTAATAAAAATATTGTCACTGTTCCTATATTTTCAGTAGATGTTTATAGTTTCAAACCAAAGGAGTGAAGACTGTTTACACTGTTTCCTTATGGTCTTTGTGGACTCAGGTCCACAGCAACAAATTTGTCTTGTAACTAGTCCAACCTGCTGCTTGTACAGTGCTGTGAGAACCAGTCCCCATAACAAATTTTAGGACAGTACATTGATATGGACTTACTCTTTATTACAGCTGAAGCAGTTTCTGTTCAATAGTTCCTTCAAACCTCTTTATTTTCAGTAGCTTAGCCTAATGTACTGCAAACTCATAAGCATAAATTTACATGTACCCATGATAGTAACTCTCTGGAATTAAGGAAATGTTCATCTGGCTGAGATGGGACTTAAACATATGAATGTGTTTAGTATATTTAAATGATATCTATATTGAAGAGCAAAATTTTATCAAAGCTTAAGATTCTTCACTTGTTTTCATGATGAAGTTATTGCAGTGTTCTTTAAAATACTTAAAATAATATTCTTGAAGCTTTGGTGTCAATAAATGACTGGGAGACCGAGTTTAGACTATTTTACTTTTTTGGTTTATTTGCATTTGCATTTTTTCAGTTCTTTGGAAATACTTCTGTGGTTTTGGGTAATTTTTCAGACCTCTCTTTTCTTCCTTTGCTTAATGAAAGTGTTAGTTTTAGTCTCCCAATGGACCTTTTCTGGCTTTGCAGGGAAATGAATAAAACTAGAAAACCAATGTTTTTTTAGGACAAACTATGTCTTCAAGGGGGATTATGCAAATGCAATAATTTAGGCTCATTTGTTAGCTGATGTTGTGTCATGCTTTCCTGTAAGAGAGCCTTAGGTTTGGTCTGTCACCAGCTCAGCCTGTGTGCTTTTAGCTCTACCCATGGGTGGTTTTGTTCCTTTTCAGATTTTTGTGGCTGTGGAGAGAGAGACTTGGACAATGAATTCTTAGAAACATCTGAAGGGAGTGTTCTGTTCATCTGTGTGCTATAAACTCCAGAAGGACGAGCTGGCTTGTGTGAAAATGTGTGGGGCTGGTTCAAGACAGATTAGCAATGCCTGTTTGTAATACAATTTTGAAAATGGTGCACTTTTTGTTAAAGTGGCATGGAAAGTGTGCACCTGTGATGTGAAGCAGAAATTTAAGAAAATACTGAAATATTTAGGTGGTTTCTAATGCTATTGTTACTTCTCTTAGCTTTGATTCCTTTCAGGCTTAGAGAGGAATGTCCTCCTTGTATGTTTGTAAAGTCTGAGCTATGACTGAACTCAAGATAGTGAGTCATGGGTGGGACATTAGTCTGATGGACAGTCCTGTGCTTGGGAGCACCACTGAAGGGCACAGACTATATGTGACATAATAGATCAGGGGCATTGTTATTCTCTCCCTGTTAGACTTGGGTGTGCTGGTCTGTGTGGTTCAAAATTCTGACACTGCAGTAGGCTAAATATTTAGATTTCTAGTCAGTCTGTGGCAACCAAACATAGCTTAACTGAAAGTCCTTGTTTAATTTTGCAGACTTATATGGTTTAATTCAATTCATTAACTCTAAAGTAATGGAGCACTCACTGATTAGGAAATATCATTTTGGCTATCAGTTCTGTACAATGAGAATTTCCATAGAGCACAGCAGCTGAGTAATTCCTTTGCCTCTTTTTTTCAGGGTGGAGAGGTGCATGATGGCTCTGAGTTGATTGGTCCTGTTGAGCCTCTGTCTGACTCTCTGACTGACAACCTGTCTGACTGCAGCTCTGAAGGTTTGCTCTCTTTTCCCACATAGCCTCATAGCATGATCTGTTTTAAAGCAGCTCATAAATGGCAAATGACAGATTTCTTTATGGAGCATTGGCCTCCAGTTTCTGTTTGCTTGTTATGGCAATAATGCTGAGCTGGGATTGGCAAGAGAGAAATTGGGCTCAGCAGGGCTGTCTGCACCTCTGGAAGTTTTATTCTAAAGGTGTACATGCTGACTTGGATACCACGTGTAGAGTAATTTTAGTGGCACTTTTAGGGGCAGTTCACTTGCACTAAAAAATAGTAGAGCTGTAAGGAAGGGTCAGTCAGCCCAAATAAATACTGTACTGGAGCTTCTTGCCTGCCTCTAGACTGAGTCAGTGAAGCATTTCTGTGTACCATGCAATCTTTTAGATACTTATGTATTTCTGAGTTATTCCTGGTCCTTGTGATGTCTATGGAATTCTTCTTCAACTCTTAAGTTTTCCTTTGGAATTGCTTAGCACTCATATATAAATCCACATTATTATACAAACACTTCTTAAGCTTACTTAGGAGGGGATCTGATCATTCTGGCATAGAATTTGCTTTGATAAAGCAGGCCTTCCAGGACAAAACATAGGTTTTGTTTTCTGACAGTGGTTGATTAATTTTTTCACTTGAGGTTGTATGACTTGCACTGGGATCTCTCTGTGTCAATAACTTTGTGCTTAGTCGTACAATATATTCTACATAGGAAGTGAGTTTTGCATTTTATTTTGTAGTACCTTCTATGATGTTAATGAACTAATGTCCCCACAATATTTTCTGTGAAGAGAAAAGTATAGAAGTTGTTGTTGTTGTTTATATATAAAACCATTTAGGTTTATGTTTATATAAAACATGTTTATATATAACATATATGTTTCTATGTAATTGTTTAGTTGAAGAGGGCAGTTATGATAAATAGCACTAACTAGTGTTAAAGGGTTTAAATTATTTCTGTGAAATTTAACATTTCAGATTCTGACAATGCACTCACTTTACACTGTGCCCTATAAAATAGACTGCTTCTAAAAGTGCTTAATGTGAACATTTCTATTCATTATTCACAAGGGCCTCATTTTTAGCAGAAGAAAACCACTTCCTTTATGTCAGATAAAATACTGAAAAGAAAAAAAATGCTGTAAAGTAGAAAAATTCTTTGATACCCTTCTGAATCGGCTGGAGGGCTGTTACGAGATCCTTGGAACAACTATGAGCACAGGAGTTGGATGTGCTGAATGTGAATTTTGTGGAGTTACATTTTCTAAAAACCTATGTGTCTTCCAGCTCACATTGTCTTATGCTTGAAAGCAGATTTTGGTGGGCAGGAGGCTGTGGACAGAAGGAACGTCTGTGTTTAAAACCTCTAGATGGCAGTGGCAATACTCAGCCCTGAGTCCTCTCCCTGACTCTCCTCACAGCTCTTGCCTGCAGCTGATTTTTCCCAGTCTGATTATGGCAATTAACAGTGGCTGGTTCACTCTGTCACCTTCTGTGGGCATGCAAGGGCCTCCAGGTGGGCACTGCTGCTTCAAGCTGTGGTGCTGAGAAGTAGCAAATCCATCCCTTAACAGGTGCTGCTGTTTGCTTTTGAGGGTGGGTTGTATTTTCTTTTATCTGTTCTTTCCAGACAAAGTTCATTTTGCAGAAGGTGTGCACATTAATGGTGGAAGATGCAAATTGACAGTAGTAGGAATGTTTTTGTACCAAAATAAGCAATAATTATCTTACTTGTAAAAGGAGTTTGGCAGTTCATGCTTTTGTAGGAATCTGCTTTTCCAGAGGCCAGGTTACCCAGGCTTTCCACCGGTTTTTGGAAGCTGTGTTTACTTTTCAGATACCTTTTTCAGACGAGTACAGAGATTTGTGTTCAATTTCAGCATCATTATTCTCATCTTATATTCCTGATAAACAGTCACTTTGTCTTCTCTGAGTACACTGGATGATGTTCAGATGTCGCACTTCCTCATCATAAATCTTTCTATATTAATTACTTACCAGATTCTTAAGAGAACTTCATCAGGAAGTTAATTATTTTTTTCATCTCTTTTTTTCCTCTTTCCTTCTGTTTTACCATGTACACAGTATCTTTCCAGAAATGATCCTGTGCACCTGAGATGCTTCCTACTCCATAAGCTGACTGGAAACCCCATGACTATAGTTGTGTGGTGCCAGCTCTGGACTCTAAACCTGACCCATAGAAAAGTTTGTTAGCTCAGGCTCTGTGCCATGCTAGCTGTGTTCATAGAGCTTTGGTCCACTTGGCTACCAGACAAGAGCAAATGTGGTTTTGTTTGGCCTGTAGGGAGGGGAACTTGAGTCTTTGTGAAATCTGCTGTGTGGATGGGCTCTGATTCATCTCATCTGAGTGACCAGAGCACCCTTCCAAGCCCCCCAGCTTTTCCATTCGTGGGTTCTCTCTGCACTCTTCTTCCATCAATCAGATCTGCTTTCATCACCTGGTACCTCTAAATTATGTTTAATAAATGCTCAGTTCTCCCCCCCAAATTTGATATTTGCTGCCCCTAAATTGAGCAGGTGAATGGCCCACTATTATAATTATGCTAGTTAATGAATCCTCTGCCCTCCTCCAACTTTTCTGTTGTGAGTTTTCCTTTCTCTTGCAGGACTGGTTTCAAGAGATCTTCAGCACATTGCCTTCTTTCTTCAAGAAAACACAGTTTTCTTCTCTGCCTGTACACTTCCCTTTATGGCCCTTCTATGAGAAGATCAGGACCATTGTCTGTGCACCCTGTCCCTTCCTCTCAAGTAGTATAGTGTCATAAGTATCACTGTCCCTTGCTTTTCAGAGAAAGAGTGGCTGGTAATTTGTTGGCCTTTTTCCTCTCACTCATGTTAAGGAACTACTGGCTTTTGGAAAAGCAGTATTTCTACAGTGCCTTCTTACTCCTCCTCCATAATTTGTAAACTCCTATAACTTTACAGCTGCAAAATGTAAAAGAAAGTTTGAGTTAGTTGCCTTTGAGTCAGTTCCTAGCTGCTGCCACATACTTTTTGAAAATAAGTCAGAATATGTTACTTGGAAATGTGGTTAAACTCATCACTCTGACAATAATATAGGAGAAAGCAGACAGCAGGTTTGAGCTCAGAATTTACTTTCTCTGTGCATGCAAACAGCTAAATGTCTTGACCTTGTTGCCTGTTTTATTGCCTCAGTGGGTACATGTGCCAAGGTGATAAAACAAACTGCTACTTGATATCCAGGTGGCACTGCCAAATTTGTGGCTTGCTCCATATGTCTCATGCAGAGTACTATTCTGGAATGACGTTTTTGAGACTGAAAGCTGGCTTTTTTTTTTTTCCCTTATGTGTAGGTCCCAGCTTTGAAAACTTTCCTGTTTTATGTCTCCTTAGCCATAAATCATCAGGTGAAGTGTGAGGTTTGAATAATCTCCTATCCAAGCAAGGACCTGTGTTTTGTTTTTTTAAATCTTGGAAGCAGTGAGAAATGGCAAACCTAATACCTATTTTTAATGGTGTGTTAACAAATGGGTATCTCTGATAGCCAGTCAAAGAGCAGTTTCATATTATATACTTTTACTTATAGGAGGGTCGTGTATTTTCTTTCTGATGGGAAAGGAACTTGTAATCTGTTGTACACATGGGTGTCAGAAATGTTTTTGTCTTTCTTTTCAGTTCGAAAGGATTTAAGTGGGCTTGATGATGTGACACTTACGAGCCAGTCGGAATGTGGAGGTGAGATCTGGAAGTTGTCTCCATTACATTTGTGGAAATTAAATAATTAGAAAACCCTAATGGAATGAGTGCCTTTTGTGGATGATAATCCTTACAGAATGGAATGGTATATATGTAAAATAGCATTGTTGCCATTTATTCCGAAATAACCATGTGAAAAGTACATGTGGTTTAGTTACTGAAGGTCAGTTTGCAGTATGGGTGTAGCGACTTATGGCAAATGTAAAATAAAATGTGTTAGCTCAGATCTGAGTGATGAAAGAGGTGTTAAATAATTTGTTTTACTGTGTGTTAGCAATGAAGGAAGATTGTATATATTACATGTGAGCTGAGTGCTGCATGATGCATAAGCTGACAGTAACTCTGTGTTAATTCAAACTTCTAATTTACTGTTTTGAGGATGCTTCATCTTGCTGATTATAAACAGTATGTTGGGATTTCTTGCAACAGTAATTTGGCTCCTGTCACACAGGTTTAGTTTTGTAATTTCCTGGAGCCCAATGGTGAATTGCTTTGGAAGTTTAAGTTGGGTGTTAGGTCTCTTCATTCCCAGTACTGAAATGAAGACTGGTTGTTCTGCAGAGTTTGTCATTAAGTTTTAAAATTATGTTTCTATAGGTGCAAAAATTTTTTTTTAGAGCAGCATTGCAGTCAGGGAGTTTCTGTGAGTATTCTAAGGAAACTGCATAAGTGAAAAGAGCTAAATCTTTGAATGGGCTAAGGAATTTTGAAGGCTCCTAAGGTATATGAGCAATCCAGAGTAATGATGCTTTCTGACTTCCAGGCTTCTCCAGTGACAGTGACCTGATCTCTCTGACAGTGGATGTAGATTCTCTTGCCGAGGTAGATGATGGAATGGCATCCAACCAAAGTTCTCCCAGTAGAGCTGCTGGCCTTTGTGTTGCTTCTGAACCCCCAGTCCAAAGCACACTGGCATCTGAGCAGGAGTGGAGCAAACCTGAAGGAGAAAAGGAAAGCCATGGTTTGTTTACTGGAAGCTTAAAATCCAAGCCAGGCAAACAAGATTACTTGGAGAAAGCAGGCGAGTTAATAAAACTGGCCTTGAAGAAGGAGGAAGAGGAAGATTATGAAACTGCCTTAAGCTTTTATAGAAAGGGGGTTGATCTGCTTCTGGAAGGTGTTCAAGGTATGGATCTTCTCATGCTGTTTGTCTTCTCCTTGGTTATGTTTGTTTGTGACATTTCCATGGCTAACATCAGCTGACTGCATTGTAGAGAAGTGATCTGAAATGCAGAGTTACATGTGCCTGGCTTTCATGTACTTGACAGCTGTGTGTGCATGTGAGAGAGAGAGAAACTTTTCTCTCTAAGACTGAATGATAATTTAGGGTCTCATCTTCCAAGTGCCCAATATCTCCTCTGTTAGAATCGCAGCACAACCTTCAACTTGCAGGTAAGTAGCAAAGTGCTCCACTTTTGCCTCTTTCCTTTTTATTGCCTAGCCATTAATTAATATGTAGCACTTGCAGCACTGTTGAAACATTATTTAATTTACATGGTTAAGTGAGGATTAATTATCCCCATTTTACGCTTGGGAAGAGGCAGACTCAGGTTAACTTCCCAATCACAAAAGGATTAGAATTGCTCTTGTCTCACAGCCTCTTGCTTCTTCCATTAAACTATTCTCCTTTTCTAGCTAAAGGATGCATAGAAACTCATATGCTTGCATTGCTAGAGGAGACCAGGGGTTTTTTTACCTTTTCAAAAGACTTTGGTCTGTCAATATATGTCTGCAAAAGCTGTTGTTAATAGACTGGATGCAACTACATGCAAACTTCTGCCTCCTTGCACCTTGTCAGTAAGGGAGAAAATTTTTTCCTTTCTCTCTCTTGAGAATCTCAAGTGATAACCTCATGTAGTCTGTGTTTTGTCTGACAGTGGCTTAAAACTATAAAGTACAGGGAAAGATTTGTTCTTTCCTGGAGTGAATTCAGGGTCTGTGTATTGTGCTTCTGTCCCACACAGATCAAATGAGTGAGATTAGAATTGTGCCTTTGTTTGACAGTGTACAGCACAGGTGCATTCTGCTCTTCCAGATCTGGACTTAGACATGAATGTACCAAACACACACAAGCAAGAAGCCTTTGCTGCATCCCAGTGGGATGCACAGCAGTGGTCCAGACCTTCTGAACAGTTGTAGCAATGGAAATTACCTGCTGAGCTGATTTAATGGGGCCTGGAAAAAAATAATGGGTAGGTTACTGATGAGAACTAGAGGTGTGAGCCAAGATATGTGCATAGCCTTTGCTTAAAGTGTCTTATACTTTTTGGCAAAAGTAAATCCACCTCTTTTCAAGTCTCAGTGATGTCAGTAGGGTTGCTGCTTTGCTGCTTGTTGTGGCTTTTCAATAGCATCCTTCCTTTCCTTGCCTGTGTTGTCAAAATGTTTTTCATTCTTAGTGTTGAATATGCTGGCAGTCTTCTTTTGGAGAGCCCAGCTATTCTTTCTTTGCAAGTACACTTTTTCACACACCTGTGGGCCATTCAGTTGTGATCTTCTGAAGGATATCCTATTTTGTCATAAACACCTCTGTCTGCCAGCCATGATGCAAGGCTGCCATGATACTGTTTTGAACTGACATTTCAAACTTCAACTTCAAAAGCTTTCTTTATTAAACAGTTTCAAACTGTTAGGGCATGAAAACAAGTCAGTCTATTGCCCATCAGTTTTGCTGTGGTAATTACCGTGTATACTTGAGTTGTGGCAGTGGTTAAACATGTTGGCTTTGAATTCATGGTAATTCTTAGAGTAACACATTTGCTTTAAAGTTATGAAAGACTTTTTGCATGTAGGTGACTTGCTCAACTCATGCATATGAACTTGTTAAACCAGAGTAGGTTGAACTTTTTATCTATATTTACCAAAATTTCCTCCAAGGATTTTTTTCTTCTTTGCTGTTGACTAACCACTCTTCTGGCTGCCTCAGATAACTATTAATCCATTTCTATCACCCTCTATCATCCTTGCTTTTCAGGCTAGGAAGAAATTCAAGGAATCTTAGAAAATTGTGATATTCTGCTTGATTTTCTTGATGCCACTCAGTGCAGTGGGAGTTACTAATAAATTTTTAGTGATGATTCCTTGTGTGGTGTGTCAGCGTTCCTGAAGGATGAAGAAACATGTAACCGGCACCTTTTTCTTTTCAGTCCCTGACATTGCATCTGTATTGCACACAAGAGGGAGTAATGGGAATGAGTTGCGTTTTAGGTGGCATCTTATCCCTTGGGATAATTGTACACAGTGTGGTTCCTAGCAGCCAGCTATTTCTTCATTTCTCTATGTTCCCCTGCATGGCTGTGAAGGAATATTACTTCTCTTCTGCGCATTCACACTAGATTTGGATAGATCCAGCTAATTTTGTCCCATTCTCCTTGAAGCTCTTGAAGTCTGGCAGAGAGACACTGTTGCCCTCTTCATGATGGCAGGGCTGGTCCAAACATCTTCCGAAAAACGTGCCATCTCCTGGTCTATGAGGACAGTAAAAAAAACCAAAAAAAACACCCCAAACAAAACTTTCTAATCTAGCTGCTTTGTGAAGGCAGTATGTTTAGCATAAATATGTGAACATTTAATGTATATCGCAGTAAAAACCCACAGAGCTTCTACCTAATCACTTGTTATTTAAACACCCCTAGTTATGTGTTTCACACTGATAATAACATACTCCTTTCAAAGATAAGGATGGTGCAATTATTGCAAAATGCTTCTGGTCGTCTGCCACTGATTATTTTGCGCCTCTTCAGTGTAAATAAGACTTTGTGTTTCACTCTCAGCTGTTAGAGTGTTCATCGATCCTTACCCACCTGTGCAGTGCCGCTGTCTCTGTGCACAGCCTCTGCAGAACGGGCCGCAGGTGGCCTTTTCCCTGGAAATGCAGTGACACGGGAATACATACAGACCTTGGCCACGAGGTGGCGGCAAGGAAATAGAAATTGCCACCCGAGACCTGGAATCGGGCCCTTGTAGCAGCGCCCGGAGATGGGGAAGGAATGGCACCCATCCTCTGTGCTGCCAGCTTGGCTTTTGAGCAGAGCACTCGCTCAGGTGCAGCGCCTGTTTCTGACACCCATGTGTACAACAAATCACAAGTTCCTTTGCCGTCAGAATGAAAATACATGACCCTCCTATAAATAAAATATATTATGGGAGCTGCTTTGGTGGGTCTGAGGGGTGAGGCTGTGTCTGGCACCAGTCACTCCTTTAGGCTCAGCACAAGATCTGCTCGACAAAACCATGCATGGCAAGGTTCAGTGCTGCAGGTTTATAGACCTGTGCTGGTTAGTCTGAGGTAGGTGCTTCCCCACAGGCAGCTGAGCACACTTGAGCCTGTTATATTCCCGATGACTTTCCAGCTCTCTGAGCTGCTGGCACTAGTGTTGGGCGAGGCAGGTGTTGTGTATTTGAGAAATGGCCATCCTGACTTTGTTTTCAGCTCTGTGCACATGCTCTCAGATGTACAGTGATGTTAATTATTCTGGGCAAGGTGCACATGTATTTTCTTTTGCTAGTCTCCTGCAGAATTTAGTACTAAATCCTTTCACGTCCTATTTGTAGTCCTGCCAAGAGACCCAATTTGTGTCCCTTGGGGAAAGACTGCGTGCTCAGAGACTGGCGTATACCTTGGACTCTGGGATCTGCTCCTTACACATGTCTGGCCTACTTCTGCTCCATACGCATCTTTGGTATTAACCAGTTGTCAGTGGGAAGAAGAATGAAGTCTTGGACTGGCAGTGTAGCCCTGGAACTGCACCTTTTGTGCCTTCCTGTTTTGTGTATACCAGGGCTGCCTTGCTTGCAGTGACAGGGAGTAGCTGCCATAATTTCCTTTTCCTTCTGAATGTGTACTAATGCTGCTGCTCCTCTTGTCTTTTCTGGGCATTGCTGCATGCAGGGTTTGGAAGCTCTTGTAAGACAGGTTGTGTAGCATGGTTCAACAGTTCTCTAGGAGCTGAAACCTTCTAGAATTCAAGGTTTTCTGCCTTTTAAAGCATACTGAGTATGCTAACTAACAGAAACTTTGGCTCACAATTATAGCTGTTCCTTTGTTTTGTTAGTATGTCAGAGCACTTTGAGGTCAGTGCATTGCTTCAGGCCTAGAGATGGAAAAAAATGCACTAATCAATAGCAAGCCACCAACTTCCAGCTGGAAGTTAACTCTGTTTTATGCAAAGCAGTGCATTCCCTGACTTTGGTATAGGGCATAGTTTATGATAGGAAGAAGCAGATCACGAGACTGAAATTATGTAGACTTTTTTTGTAATAAAGAAGGGAGTCCTGTTTGTATAAACTGCCCCTCTTTTTACAACAGCAGCCTTTCTTTAGTTATATCCATTATGGGTCTGGGCAGTCTGAGGTGTGTGATGAACAGAGTTAACACTGCTGCTTATTGCTGTGTTTCAGTAACTTCAGGCATGTGAAGAAGCAAGAATGCTGCACAGCATGGCCAGCCTAATTCACGTAGAAAAGTACAGGATCTCTTCCATGTGTTTTAGAAACCAAATGTGTTCATTGCTGGTCTGTCCATGTGCACATTAACATCTGAAGGGAGACGACCCATTTACTCCGTCGGAGTTTTGGGATGTTTGTTTTCACGTGTGTAGCAGCTGTGGCTGGGCAGAATGAATATTGATTTAGTTCAGGCAGCATGAACCCTGTTGCATGAAGTATGTGATGCCTCTGAAGTGTCAGCAGCCACAAGCTGTTTTCAGGTATCTCTGTTTTGTGTTAGGGGTCCACAAGTTCTGAATAAGCTGCTGGTGTCTTTGAAAGCAGGCTGTGAATGTCAGTTTTGCACTGCTCTTTGCTGTTTTAATGTTTATCCAGTAAACAGAGCTGGAACAAAAATTACACAAATTACTGGAACCTTGCTAAAATGACTTTGACTTTTAACCCAGAAATGCATGTACAATGAAATGCTGGGAATACTTTGGACAACTAGATGATATTTTTGGATATACTGAAAACAAACCAACTTGTGTCTAATTACTGGGATTATGATGGGCTGTGATTTGAACTTGTGATGGAGCCAGGGATGCAAACAGGAGCATGCTTGACAGAATGCCAAGAAGACAGTACTTTATGAAAAGGGAAACAGCCATGGCCTTCCACCAGCGCATTTCTGGCTTCCTTTGCTTGTTTGTTGAATGGCACTTGTGAAGACAACTTCTGTTACCACAGTAGCTATTTTAAATTCCTTTCACTCGTGGAGGCCTCTGAGTAGTGTTCCTCATTGATTGTTAACAGTTTCTGAGCTGTCCGGCAGATGTGTCTGGTTGTGGCAGTGTCTTTAAGGAAACAACAGACCTGTTTTCTGAGAAGGTGAGTTGGGGTGTGAGCTGATGTCTGCAGGGAAACCCTCAGAGTTGTGCTGAATTCCACAGGGAAGGTTGGTGATGGGGTGATCAATGCAAGTGTCATTTCCCCTGCCCTGACCTTAGGCTTCTGTGTTCCTATGGTGTGTTATCACTCAGCCTGTTTGCTGTAGAACTGTTTGGGCTGAGCTTTCTGAGCAATGCTACAAAGTGCTCCCTCCCTTCTAGTGTTTCATACAACCTTGAAATTACAGCTGCTGCTTCAGAAGAAAAGTGTGTGACAGGACTTGTCTGTTGACAAGCAGCTGGATTAAGAATGGATGCTGGAAATACTGTGGTTGGTTAAAAGAAAAAAAAGTCACATCTCTCCATGCTACCAGTGATGCTGAAACACATGCTGGTATGGACCATGAACTGTTCATAATTGGAATGTGTTGTCTCCAAGCCCATTGCAGACCATACAGAGCTTCAGAGCAGATCAGTGCTGTAGATCCTTCACTGTGCAGTAGGTGCTGCATGGACTACCCTGAGTGATGTCATTGCCTATGTGAAAGTGCTGGGTTTAGACACCTTGTTGTGGCAAACCAGTAAAATACAGCATGTGTCAGTAAAGTATGATTAAAGTATGTAGTCAATGCCAGCAACTGGTTACTGTATAAATACAGCCAGATCTGGCTATGTAAAGGAACACTTAAGGTGAAGTTCCAATTAAACTGCAGGACTTGTCTGCACCAAGAGGCTGATAAAGGTGTGAGGTTCGGTACATGCTGCAGAGCTTAGAGCCTTGCAATACATGTAAAAGTGAATTATAGCAATACCTGCAAGCCAGTGTGTAGGGTGTGATGCAGAGATGACTCTGAATGTGGTTACTTAGCAGGTGACTGTTAAAGAATTAATAAATACGTGACCAGGTGAGCCTTAGAAAGCTCATTTTCCTTCCCTCTTGGGACACAGCTAGCTCCATTGACTTGGTGCTGTTCTGACCTTTCCAAGATTGGAGTCTTTCCTCATAGCAGTTCCTTGCCAGGCTGCTGCCTGTGCCTGGCCTCTTTGACAGACATCTCTTCCAGCCTGCACTGCCTTTTATCTCAGCTGTTGTTAGCCACAACACTTAGCTGCAAAGTGCAGGAATCTTTTTTTGACTGTAGCTGTGTGGGGTTTCTGCCTCCCATCAGAAGACGCGGTAGGGCTGCCACAGTTCTTGCAGCATGCAGGGTAGACAGGGCAGACTGATTAGGTTACAGTGCCGCTGCTGTCCGCAGGTGAGAAATTTGAAGTCTCTGGCTGCAGAATTCAATGCCTTAGGCACTGTAGGTGAATTGAGGCAAATTACTGGAATAGAAAAATTGCATAGATAGGTTTAAGGGCATGATGCTGCATGATAATCAGTGCTCTGATTCTCTCCCAAACAGTTCTTGCATATACAGCTTCTCTCTTTTCACATCCTCCTTTTCTCTTTTCCTGTCCTCTTTTCCTCTTAACTCTTCCAGTATCTTAAAATAGCCTCCTTAGCTTCAGAGCTGTCTAGGACTAGTATGGGTTTGATCTCTTCAAGGCCTGCTGCTGGCTCTTCTGTTTTAGAGATTCTTGTGAGTGCTCGGGGAAAAATACCATTTCCCATAGGAGTATATAAAAATACATATGAGTTGCATTTAATACATAAATAGGAGTAATATTAGACTGTCAGGATTTATGAATCTCATAATTGGGTTTTTTTAATCTGCCTTTCTCTTTTTTTTCCCCGGCAGTAAACTGTTCTTACTTGAAGGGGTAGGTGTCTGTGTGCCTGGATTCCCTCTGCTCTGAAGCAAGGGATGTTTGTGGATGCTGATTTTAATTTGAACTTGTCGTTTTAGTCAAGAAGTGCAGAGAAGTTGGAAATTTCCTCTCTCTCATGGTGGTGGCCTGGATAACATCTATCCTTGCCCTGGCTGTCAGTGTTCTTCCCCTGTTCCATTGGTGCTTGTGTTGGAGGACTTGCTGCTGCTGTCACCATTTTGTTCCTTCCACTGTGCTAGAATGTCACTGCTTGTTCTTCTGTCTTGAAACACTTAGAGTGTAGTTCTATGGAAGAACATTCAAGAATATTTGTCATATTAAGTCTTATTTGGGTGAAATACTGCACAGTTAAGACTACAAGTATTAGCAGATAGATGGGAAGTTAAGATTTTCCTCCCTGAAATGCTGGATGCTGTGACCATTAATTTTATTTTTACCAGGTACATGAAAAGCTACCACCACCTTGTGGATTTAACATGAGAGTTTATCTAGAAGCAGATGTTTGTTGGTTAATATTTCTAACAAGTTACAACATCTTCAGTGTTACTGACTCCTTCTTAACTCAAACACACTCACTCAAACACATTTCACCCACACCATCTTCTGTGTAAGCTTAACTTTGGCAAATGTGCCAACATTTTTTTTTTCCCTGGAGAAATGTTTACCTAGACATTTACATGACAGGTGTGTAGCCATAGGTTTTCTACAGGATGTAGAACTGGCAACATCCTAGGAAATATAGATCTCTAAGGGTCTCAGGCTACCTGCAGTGAAGATGATGTAAGTAACATATGGACATAATAGTTACCAGCACACTGGAAAGTTGGAAGAAGAATTTGTAGGCATTCACTCACTGTCACAAATTTGTGCTTTGGTGTGAAAGGTTTGACTTCTAAGTGGCTTTTCTTCTTGGTTGATAGAGTGAAGTACTGTCCTGAATCTTCAGAAAAGCAAGAAAGAATGGTTCTGATAAATGTGTTGTGTCTTAATAAATCTCAAAACCTTAAGAAAAAATAAAAAGAGGAAAAAAGATCACTTCAAGCTGTTTTATCATAAAGGACTTAACCTTTGTCTTATTATTTAATATTTACAGGTTTTTTTCAGCAGCAGAATTTGATCAGCACCTCAAAGTAACTCACTGTTAATATAATGTAAAGCATACTAGAGCTGATGAGGTAGTGGTCTTATTTCACAATTCCAAGCCCCACCTGCTGCTCAAATCTATAGCTCTTTCCTTGATGCTGCAGTATCCGTCTACCCCAGCACCTGCCACATTTCACTTAAGTAATTGTTTGAGAATTAAAGGTTACCCTCCCTCCTGTGAAAGTTGGTGGAGACTCGTTCCAAAATCAGCAGCTTTTCCCCTTCCTGAAATAAATTTTGGGGTTATAAAACAGTGTCCAAAGTCATCACAAACCCGTGCTGGATTATGAGTCGCATTGTCACTTACGGTGTGCCTGAGCTTTTGTTTGGCTAATATGGACAAAGGAGTCTGCTTCACATGATGTAAGAAGTGTTTGCCCTAAGAAGAACAGAGGTCCTCTTGAACCAATTAGGCAAAAATAACAGCTGGGCTACCCACTAATAAGGAAGGTGCTGCTAAACCTCTTTTCATTGTGAGAAGAAATAAATCTTTTAAGGCTTACTCCCTTGCATTTTTATAGAGAGCAATTCTTTGAAAAATTCAGCAATCCAGCTGGGTGATATGTGCAGGAAGACTGTGAAGAAGATAAAGAAACTTTTAAAAATAAAAAATGGTATTATAGCTGTTAGATTTGGCAATTATAAATGTTTCATTGAAGATTTCAGTATTTAGAGAAAGTTTTACTGTTTAAATTGTTAAGAACGTGGAGTTTGGGGCTGGCACAACAGGCAGTCTCGTACAAGTTCCTTGTAGCTTGTTCTGCAGGAGGATATTCCTTCCTGGAGCAAATCTCTTCTGATATCTTCTTTAAAGGAAGGCAGCCCACATATATTTTTAGTAAGTCTGAGAGAAAAGCAGGAAGAGGAGGTCACAGAGGATTGGGACAAGTAATATTAACTTTATGGCCTTACTTTTTCTGTGAAAATATTCCTGTCCTGGCCACCCACCTACTCAAGTAGGGAGTGCGCCTGTGTTGCCCTGACAGATTAACTCTTGCTGAGGAAAACCTCTTAACACCTTAAGGGGGATGATTTGGAACTGGTCAGGCACAAAGAAAGGAAGGGATATCTAGAATTCCTGGGTGGGTGCTACATATAATGATTTAATGATTTTTGGGGTTTTTTTGTATATGTTAGTAGCAAGTGGCAACTAGAAATATCTTTATCATCCAGAGAGAAACAGATCTTCCCCATGACTTCATCCTGGATCCTTGGAAGAGAATAGTTACACACCAGAGCAACTTTGACAGCACTTCTGTGTGTCTGAGATGTGTTCTCCTTGTAGTATCCCAGATTATTTGAGGAAAAAGGACAGATTTTTGGCCACAGTCTTTACTGACCCAATTTTTTTATTTGTCTGAGTTTATTGAATATGGCCCCCTTTCAATAGCTTTTTGCTATTACTACCTAAGCATTGGTAATTTTACTATATGATAGAATTACAGAAGATTTGATGTGTGAATGAGCAGTTAACTGAGCTGAACACTTGAGCATTGAGTTAGCTGATCTCTTCAAGGTGTGTCCTCTTCTGAGGTACTGTGAAGTGTGAGTGAAGATTCTGAGAAGAAGACAAACATAAATATTGCTAGTTTTCCAGATGCCACTGCTGTACATTATGGAAGTGCTCCTTGTTTGTGTTTTTTGTTCAAATCAGTGCACTGTGGGCAGACAATCAGACACAGAAGAACTCAGTGGCACAATTATTCCAATATTTGTGGTTTTCCTGTCAAACCCTCAAAATCATTTGAGTGTTGTTAGGAATATCTATGTTTGTAAATATATTGTAGCTGAGCTGTTTTTAGAAATATAAATTAAAGAACAAATTTTAAATCATTGGCTGCTGTCCTAATATTCTGGCTTGCTGTTACTTTAGTCAGTGGGTGGCCTGGTCAGCCTTTCCAAAGCCAATTTTCATTTTAGGATATTTTTACTTCTTTGAAATAGGCAAAGCCTTTGGAAAATGAGGGAGCAGCCTGCTTGTGCTTGTGTGTGTGGATGAAGGCTTATATGTGCAACAAAGTAGCTGTAGAGTTTTTATATTCTGTTTGCAGTAATAGTAAACAGAGCATCTAAAATAACCACTTGCACATTGCAACAAACACATCATCATTTGCTTAAAAAGAGTTATAATTACAGTTGACGAAGCATGGACACCATAAAAAATGCATTAGTTTGGCTTGACACATTAATTACCTGTTTTTGCAGATGTTTTTATATATTGTTGTGTGAACAGTTTACAAAATAATTACAGGAAAGTCATATGGAAAATAAACTAAGTGGGTGGTTTCTCGCCTTAATATTTTCATTCATGTGAATCTGTGTGAGGCACAGCTGCTCTGTAGCAAAAGCAGAGAGAGAGAGAAATGGGGAATCTTGAGGGGTTTTTATTCTAAGGTCCCTATGATCAGCCTTGCTGCACTTTTATATCTTGCTTTAGCAGTGTAGTTTTTAAAAGTGTAAAATGACATTGCTGATTTAATCCCAGTGATCAGGAGGGGAGAGGAGCTTTGATCCTGATCAGATGAAACATAAATCTTCTAATATCTAGGAAAATAAATGAAAAATCAATATTATTTTAAGCAGGATGAGCTTTTATGAGCAGTTGTAAAGATTCATCAAAGGCTTTGACACAGTTTAAACATTTCCTGTTTGCTGGCATTTTAAGAAAAATGCCTTTCAAGTTTAAATTGTAATTAGAGAGATACCTCTTTAGATTACTGTGAGCTAACCACAGAGTGGAAATAGGAGCTCAATATGCTCACACAATATTTAAATCAAAAGTTCTTAACTAGGAATAAATGATTATTCCTAATTTATTATAAAATTAAATTGATTCTTTTGAAAATACATTTTGCTTAACCAAAACCAGTATTTCATGACACAATGTAACACTGCATTTAAAAAAACCCATGGAGTCCGAATCACAGCTTTGACATCTGTCAGATATAAGGATTTGTTCTAGTACTGTGTTTTAGTGATTTATTTGGTTTTAAGTGAACAGTTCTATGACCTCAAATTTGGCACAAATGCTAAAGATTATTTTTAGCTTAATGGGGTCTTTATTGTTACTGTCTGTATTTGAGGCTTTTTAAGTAGCATTTACTTGTTTATTAAATTTATATCCTGTATTTATTTACAGATTTTTGTGAGATATTGGCTGTTTAAATGGGAATTTGTATTGCAATGTAGCTTTTACATTTTCTTGGTTAAACTAATGCAAAAAAATAAAAAGCCAAAATCCTATTTTCATGAACCTAATTCTCAGTCATCCACTTGTTAAAGTATTCAGACACTGAACTGTTAATGATCTTATCCACAAATACAATGTGGGAACTTGTTGAATAAATGTTATTTTTTGAATTCACACCCTTTTTTATAGCTGAAGATTTTAATGAGAGGAACAGCTTGCAAAGGTTATTTAACAAATTATTCGGGAAGGAAAAGTAGAAGGAAAACTGGAATTAATGTCTTGTGAAAGTAGGGAGAACAAAGACAGCTCTGAGGGGACATCCTAGCTGGTTTGCCTTAATTACTGTAAAATTACTGAAGCATTGGAAAAAAGGAACATCCAAACTAAATACACATAACTAACAATTAAGCAGTAAGCTTGACTTTTATGGTAGCCTTAGACACTGACCTAGCAGTTTTCTAGCAGCTTGAAGGAAATGCTGGCTGCAGAGTTTATTGTTGCTGTGCAGATGTCTTGCTTTCCCCGAGCAGCTGCCACTCGGTGTGTCTGAGAGAACGTGGGTGTTCACCAGTGCAGCAGCACGAAGAAGTTTGGTGGTGCTTTCACACTACCTGCAGAGATGAAAGCCAGAGTTAGTCCTGTTTTAGGAAATTGCAACACGGGCTTATTGAAAAAAATACTGTGTATCTACTCTCTTTTGATAATGCCAACTTCAACTTCAAAGAGTTGAGTGATGCTATTTTTTTGTTTTTATCCAGGTGGGAATAATACTGGCAGTCTTAGGAAGGGAATTTTTAACCAAGATTTCCCTAGGTCTTTAGAGTGAGAGAAATTACTGAGATATTGATAAATATCCATAATATTGTATGCGGAAAGTGCACTGAAGTTCTGTCTGTCTCAAATGAAGTGTAGACAAAGGTTTTTACAGAGCAATCTTGTGTCTATATCCAAGGAGGGAGCAGAGCAGTCTTGTGTCTATATCCAAGGAGGGAACAATCACTTTTTCCTCCTGTTGTGAGGTGGATAGTAAAATTTACAAGAGCTCACTTATCCCAGAACTTGGAGTAGATCCAAAGTCTCTTCTGCTTACTCTTGATGGAGTCTGGGTGTGATGGTTCTGTGTGTTTGGGCAGTCTCTAGTTGTGATATGAAAGGAATGGGAGTCTCTATTTTAAAACAATCCACCTTGACCCCTACCTTTAATTCTGTCTTTGAAAATCTCACATTGTCTTACACATTGCCCCTGAAAACCTCCTGCAGTAATTTCTGAATGCAGGCATTCACACAGTAAGTTCTCTATCAGAAGTTCCATAATAAGCTTGCCCTTTTTTATGAGACTCATTCTTGATAACCCACAATAATCCTTTTTTTTTTCTTATCAGTTACAAAGTTTCTGGTTGAACTCCTTCAAGGTTACACTCGGTTCCTTTCATGGCCCCGTGATCAGTGTCTTACGAGCTCCAGTCTTTGTTAATATCTGTTATCTGCCGTTGGTTGGGGTTTGTGTATCTGTGTGTTTAATTTATTGCCTCTCCTGTTCCTTGCCTTGTCTTTCATGTGGAGTAGCTGTTGGGCAGATATCCTTGCAGTTCCTTGCCCTGTTGAGCATCGGTTTGAGAGGTGCTGCTTGCACCTGGCAGTGCAGAGCCTGTCACAGTCAAGGCTTTGTTTCTGCAAGTCTTGGATGGCCTCAGTTAGGGCTGGGAGAGACTGTCAGGGCCACATCAGGTCTTTGCTGACCTTCAGTCTTCTTCTGGGACAGTTGTCTCTGTCTTTTTTCAGCATAATGATCTCATTTCTCTGTTGTAACAGTTGAGTCTCGAAGTCTCTTGTCTTTGTTAGGTGGTTGAGGTTGGTTGGGTGTTGCCATCACAGGTTGAGTCTGTTACAGCAATACATCGCTCAGGATGTGAATGCCTAAGCCAAACTGAAAGCTTCAGAGTGAATTCAGTGTTTGTGTGGTGCCATGTGGTTCTCACCAAGAGTTTGGCTAGATCAGAACTAATACAGTGGTTGTGTGGCCATCTGGAAAGTGAAGTAGTTGGTGCAAGTGCTTATTGCTTTCTTCTCATGTTACCCCAAGACAAGAGGCGAGGAATGTCTAGCACAGAAAAACTGAGAGCAGGAGTTCTTAGTGCCTCTCCTCAGTTGCCTTCTTGCTTTCAATAGCATTTCTGGACTTCATGTATAATTAGGAGGGTCCATACTGGATACCTGATGTCGCAATATGACATGAAATGAATGACACTCACATGCTGGGATGTCTAAGGCAAAAAAGCACGTTTATTTTTGGACTTTGATATTTATAGAATTCTAAAAGTAACTATGGATTTGAGGATGAAATTGCTACTTCTCCAACCACACTGGTCAAACTAACAGTCTACTAATTCTCTCCTCTTCTAGAAAGTAATGCAGAATAATGATTATTTTGATGAAAAGTGTGTGAGAAACTCTATTACAAAAATGTAAACATCAGAAGATTTAGAAGAACTTTAGAAGAACAGGGCAACAACCTGAGGGAAAAATAAGTTCATTGTTTTGTTATAATCATCTTATTTTGTCTTTCCTAATTGATTTTGCTTTTTGGAATGCAGGGTTTGGATCAGTGGTTTGTTTCAGTTCTTATCTATGTTACCATAGGAACATATACCAAATAACAGAAATATTAGGAAAGGCTTTTTATTTACCGTAGTCTATAGCAAGGCCTAATTTGTTATTTGTGCAGAACTCTGAGATCACAGTACTGGATTTTTAGAAGATGCATATCTTTAGGTTTGATTATGAATAACCTAAAGGAAATCAAAAAGGTAGAATCAAAGCAGTCATGTGCTTTGATTGCTTAGTACCTCTCTCTTTATAGAAAACATCACTTTTTTTTTCTCCATTGAGGTGAATCAAGTCCAACTCGTCGAGAAGCGGTGAAAAGGAAGACTGCAGAATACCTTATGCGTGCTGAAAAAATTTCCAGTCTCTACCATAAAAACTCTGAAGATGCATCTGTTTCTATGGTAGGCTTTAATTAATTTTTTTCTGAATTCATTTTTTTCAGAATTTGTTATAATTAAGTAGCAAAGCATATTCTAGCTTAAGGTTCAAAAGCTGTCTAGAATTTCTCTTTTGGGAGGCTGGAGGAGTATTTTGATGTTGTGTTTCTGTTAAGTTGCCATTCTTTCTGATTCTTCATAATTTTAAGGGGAGTGCTTGGTTTAACACAGGACTGCTTTTCATGTGCTTTCCTACTGCTCATGGTTGATGATGTAGACATTTTTCATCATGCTGAAGAATCTAAAGGTAAAGGAAAAAACCACTCTAGAGTGTAACATTTCATTTGACTTTTCCATGAGAATGCTGGTTGGTCCTGTAGGGAGGGAGAAACCTGTTGGTTTCTTTAGCCTGGCACATAGTGATGTATCACAAGTGAGTCAAGCACAGAGTAGAGGGGATCAAATTAATTTTCCACAGAACAAGTCCTTAACAGAGCAAAGGTTCTTCCTGATCCTTTGAAATGTCTCTCTTGGATATGCTTGTGGGATCAGTTCCTTTTTGATTTTTGAGAAGTTTCTGTGCTAATTTCTTGAGCAGAACACCTTTATCTGTGCTTGTACAAAAGACAAACAAAGCTTGTTCTAAGACACCCTCCATAAATATCTAACTTGTCCTTCCTTAAACAGTTCCTTTAGGATTGATCTGTTTCTACTTTAGACTTTTACTGCAGTCGTGTTAAACTGTGTTATTGTCAATGACTGCCCTATTGCAGTAAGTATAAAAGCTGCAAACTTCCTGACTCTCTAATATCAAGGGATAACAAAAGGGATAGAAGATATTGCTTCTTACTTTGCACAGATCTAAAAATGCTTTAAGGAGACAACTGCTGCAAAAATTGGAAGCCTTCTAAAAGCTGTCTATCTAATAAGTAAATTTAAAAAGCAAAGATAGTGATTTTTTAAGGTAGATTATTTCATGTTGAGAGCCCACAAGTACAATTTTGAGGATGTTCCAAATGGGATATATTTTGTGAGGCATGGAGTCTTGCTGTTGCTATGAACTGTACTTTGAACAATTTAATATTTTGGACAGATACGAACTCCTACTAGGTATTCTTTCTTTGGGTCAAACACCCCTGAAAATGGGGAAGAAGCTATATTGAATGGAATCCTCAGTGTGTTTGGAAACTGAAGAACAAGAGAAAAAAATCCATGAACAACCTATTTTTGCCTTTTTATAAGTTTAAAAACTAACTGTGGTTGAGAAGGAGGAAGAAATAGGTTGCATTTTTCTGTGTGAGCTTAAGAGGTAAAGTATTTCCTCTTTTATGCTGTACTGAATAAGACACATGCCTTCTTTGCAGATCCAAAGAAAAGCAGATTTAATTGGGATAAGACAAGAAAAAAAAGCAGACAGAATAAAAAACCATTCTCCTCCTGTGTTGAGACTCAAAATTGACAATCATGGCAAATCTTGTTTTGTACAAAGTGTTGCACCTGGCTGATTCTCCTGTTTACAAAAAAGGCCATGCAGCCATGATTTAGCCTTGTTTTTTCCCTAAGTTTGTACATGTATTTTAATGTCCTTTATTTGCTGCTCTTCATAATGCATGAATTTTACTTTTATCTTAGAATTTTGGAATTTGCTGAAATCGAGGGCAGAAGGTCTTTATGGGTCATGATAGTTGTGGTGAGAAACAGCTTGTCTCTTGTTCATAGCTGAAAGTTACCTGGAAGAAGAACTTAACTCTCAAAATTATGTGAGGGTAGTGGTAGGGACCACAAAGAATTGGCACGCTCTGTGCTTTTGCTTAATGTCTTAAGGAAAATGAGGAATGTGGCTGTTCCCATGTGTTGGCCGCTGAGCAGGCCTGAATTGTTGCACTTTAGTTACTGCTTATTATTTTTACTTCCCACGATAGTTTATATTGGAGTTTTCATGAATTGTACCACTCCATATGGACAGTGATAAGTGCATTTGGGAGATACCAGTGGCAACTTGCTGATACTTTGTGTCCTTCTCCTAAAGATAGTAAGTGCATGATGGGCAGGGTTGGTGCAGTACCTGGGCCCCTGTTAGGAGTGGCAGAGTGCAGTTTTGCTATGGAAAGCTTGGTTCACTGCAGGGAATGTCATGGGCATTTGTACCTTGGAGGATGAGGTCTGGCTAGTGAGTGGGCATGGGCATTTAAGGCAAAGTGCTCTTGTTCATGACCTGGTGTCACAGGGCAGAACTGCTTTGTCACCCCTGTCTGCTGGAGGTGGCTTTGTGTTTCCTGTGGTGCCCTAAACACATGGAATTTTACCTCCTTCTCCGCCACCAGGCCTGAGACCTGTCCAGCAAGGGAAGGGGCAAGCTCAGAAGTGCAGGTTCAGTTATTGTCCTGCACTTCTCAGCCTGTCAGATCTCCCAAAGGCCAGGGATGCCAGCTGTGTGCTGAGCCATGTGCTGAGCCACCTGCAGCAGTCTCAAAAGACTGTGCCCACTAATTATGCCCTTTGCCATCTGAACCCCAGGTGAAGATAAAGCACAGAGCCTGGCTTTTCTCTGGGAGCCCAGGCAAGGAGGAAGTGAGCCATTGTTTTGTGGCTGGAAATGCCAGGCCCTCGCCTCTTCCAAAACCAGATTTCCCTAAAGAGGCAAAAGTCTGGTTATTGAGAGCTGAGAAGCAAAATTATCTTTGATGTCATGGAAACCAAATGAAGAACAACTACTTTGTTACTTTTCAGCAGTGCAGCTCTCAAGGATAGCATCCTTAGCAACCACCCTGCTGCTTGCAAGTTCAAGTGGTCGAGAGAGGAGCACAAGAAGATGGTATTTGGAGAATCCTTGGCATTGTTTAAAGAAAGGTTTTGGGTAGAGGGCTTAAAAGAAACTTAGGGAACTGACTCAGCTGTGCCCTTGAGCTGGGAACTCATCTGAGTGCCTTGTAAACACTGAGAAAAGCCTTGCTGTGACCCATAAGAGCAGGAGATGTGGAGACAGCTTCTGGAGCTTTTAAACAGGCACGTGAACCTTCTGGAAAAACAACCTGCAGCAAATGCTGTCCTCTTCTTCTTCCTTTGGTGCAGCACAGCACCCTCAAGGGCTGTCTCTTGGACAAGTGCTGCAGAGCACTGTGTGAGAGCAGCACTGGGTCATTTTGCAGATTCTCAAGCTGCATTTTCTCCTCTGCCCCTTTATTAGTAGTGTTTCTGGGGAGCCATCTCCAAGCCTGAGTGGGAGCTGCAGCAAGAGCCTCTAAATCCCACTGGCCTGACCATCAGAAAGCTGGAGTCTTGCATAGCTGTCAGCTGCAAAGCCCAGCACAGCTGCTTGTACACGCTGTGGGGCAGTTTTAACTTTGGTAGTTTTTATAAAGCATATTTTTATTCCCTCTTTGAAATTAGTTCTGATTCTACGTACGCTAACTTCGCATATTCAGAGTTGTTTCTTTTTGCACCATTATGAAAGCTGTTGTCTTTCACAATGTCAATTATTTTTGATTTTTCAAAGCAATTTAGTAACAAGAGATACATGCAAGCCTTAACAGAAGAAGGAGTCTTTGTGGTTTCCATAAGATATCTTTCTAAAATTCTCATTAAATGTGCATGAAAATTACATGAAGTGTAAAGAAAATGCACTGCTGTAGTTCTGTGAGATATAAATTTAACATAAGAAATTCAGTCTCAGCTTCCAGGATCACATCCAAGGTGTGCCCCAGCTTCAGGAAAAGTGTATTCCCCAGCTGGTGCTCACTGAGGGCCTCCTGAAGCACACTGTAGTTCTGTCTGGTTCAGATGCAGAAATCCAACCTGTTTTTCTGCTGGTGCAGAGAGAGGAAGAGGCCAGGATGTTTGCCATACCAGGAGAGCTGGAAGCACTGACACAGCCATGAGGCAGATTCCAGTGTATCTGCATCAAAACAAGGCATCTCCTTGCTGCAAGTGAAGATCTGGCTATGCTACAGGTAGACAGATATTGAAATATCAGACTCAGACCTCTGGATGGCAAAGGGAGATTGCATTTTGATGTGCAGGTCTGCACTGGTGTACATGAAAGTTCTCTTTTCTTATCCTGAGGATCTGTGGTGACTGATGTCGAAGGTGGCAGCATGAGCAGCTAAATTAGCAGAGCTTTCTGGGTGAAAGAATGAAGAGGGGAAAGTAAAGATCAAATATTTAATCAGAGGGAAATCCAGGGAAAATAGCAGTTGTGTTGGGAAAGCTTTGAGACACCAGTGCAAGGGGCATCACTGCTTGAGCACGTGGATTGCTTTGAGCAGCTAAGGAAGGACCAGGACTCCACCATTCCTCATGTTTCACTGCATCCCAGGAGGAAAAGGGTGCAAGGAACCCCACCACAGATGCTGGGGTGTCCCCAGCCTGGGATGTACATGGTGTGGGTTTTGGGGTTTCCCTGTGCGAGGCCAGGAGCTGAATCCTTATGAGTCCCTTCCAACTGAGGATATTCCATGATTTCCCATCAGATGGTGTTTGTGTCACTGGGCTAGGGATAGTGCTCTTGCCTTAAGTGAGGTTAACATGGCATGCCCTTTCTCTTACTTGGCTGGTGGAGTTCTGTGCCTCCCTCTGCCCTTCTCCCTGCTGGCAGTGATGCCAGAGCTGAGGCAAGGGCTCTGCCCGTGTTCCTTGTGTAGCTTACAGAGCCAGAGCTTCCCAAAGGCAAGCAGGGGCCACAGGCTGCTGGGTCCTTGCAGGAGCATCACAATCAGCATCAGCCTTTTCCTCTTGGAATCTGCACATGCTGTAAAAGGTGATGGTGGGAGAGGATCTGGTGATGCCTGTCCTAACTCTGGATAAATCCAGCTGTGCTGCTCAGAGTGTAGTCTGGAAATAGAGAGGGCATGACCACAACAGAGAAGACCCAGGGATACCTGAGCAGCATGCTGAGCATTTGGACAGGCTGCTGAAGGCCTTCTGCAGGCAGAGGTAGCCTGACAGTTTGTCCTGAATATTTGTCTCATTTCTAAAGGCAAATGAAGCTTTTTATTTTTTTTGTTATCCTCCTTCCTGTATTTTTTTGTTCCTCTGTTTTTTGATGAGAGTGAGGGTTTTTAGTTATTTTTCTTCTTGCTGCCTAGATGCTGAGCTTGGATTTTTACTCTATTCAGAGGAGCAGGCTGTTTCATAGAGTGCTTAATTGCTGTAGTTTTGGGAATTGTTCTGGGAATTTAGAGTTTGCTTCCAGCCTGCTTCACAACAGAATGTGATGCCTTCCCATCATTGGGCTCTTCTATTAGACTTCTGAAACAGTGAAACCAAAGTACTGTAAAGAGCAAAACTGATAAAAATGGAGAGCCTGCTGGGAGCTGTGGATGTGATTGTAAATCCCTTTAAGGTAAGAAGTGACTATAGAGCACACTTATAAAAATCAGTGTGTATACATACTATTATCAACTGTGTCACCACTGGTCACATTTAGAGAAGGACCTAAAATATATATACTGGGGCTTTTTGGCTCTTTGGACAGGATGGGTGCAGAAATCTGATTGTATAGCATTATTAGACAACTATTAACTTCTGCAGAGATGTATGAACTTAATTCATGGTTGAAATGTTATTCATAAGAGAAAATATTAAAAGTGTGATTATTGAGGAATGGTTATAAAATGTAAAAGCAAGCAGATAGAAGTGAAAATCTTTTATAGTATTCTAGGGGATTAGGAAATGTTCTCTTCCTTTAAATGTCTTCCTTAGAATGCTTTTGAAATCTTGTCATGAATAAACTGTGTTAGCACAACTCTTTGTTTCAAAGGAAGTTTTCCATTATTGCAGAAAAATTGCCTACTCTCAAAATACTTTCAACAGCTCACTGAAATGTGGAACCGAAATTAGGTTTGGAGAAAAAAGTTCATGTACAGTTTTCTTTTTTTTTATTCTTCTTTCTGTTAAAGCCTTTAGTTTTAGATTGTAAAATCTGGGCTATTTTCTCTTAACTGGTATTGGTGTTCCTGCTTGGCAGGGTTTACGTGACAAAACAATTACCAGATCCATACAAAAAAAAGGAAGATAACTAAGAAACTCCCAAACACTGAGCCCAGAAAAGCACACTTTTCTCCAAGCTTTTTGAACTGTATCTATGGTCCTTTCTTTTAGATTTTGTGGGCAATTATTACTTAAATAAATAGTGATTTTTAGGAAGGAATTTGGAAGGAAAGAGTGTTGATGAGTGAATGGGGAAGGCTTTGAGGAGTTGCTTTGGCCTTGGAGGGTAGCACAGTAAGGATGCCTGAGGGGGGGAAAATAGTGTGGCAGGAAATTGCCAGGATCTTGGAGTTTCTCATCACAAGGGAAAAATTTTTGATTTTTCCTGATACTTAAGCATTTAATCCACAGTGTATTTGCTTACCAACCATTTTCCCTTGTGACAAAGCAGTTAAATATTGCCTCAGAATTCTGACCTCCTTCTTCCTTTGCACCTTTCTGAGATAGAAATCTACTTGGGGAGGCCAGGTTATGCTTCAAAGGAGTTTGGCATTCAGCAGCTCTGCAAATGAAGTTACCTTATTTTTGAGGAAGAGATGCAGGTCTGTGGTTCTACTAGAAGCTACATGTTGACTTTTTGGAGGAAGATCTAATAAATTCTCTCAGTTGGCAACTAGAAACTGCTGAAAATATTTGTTCACATGCCAGAGGTATATGGGATGCTTAAAATGTTGATCTTTGTCCCAAAAGACTTGCAGTTGAAATGTTGTTTCCCCCTCTGGCATGCAAGCTTTGAATTTGCTCTGAGAAACTACAAAACATAGTATGGACAAATATCTATGTATATTAGCATATTAACTACTTGAATAGTTAGCACCTGCCAATTTTCTTGCTGTGGTGTTAATTTCTAGATTAATGATACATAGCTAGTTACTTTTTTCTAAGGCAGCTTTAGGAATCATTTCTGTTGTGCACCTTATTATTAAAGAGATTTCATACAGCTCACCAGAGAGCAAGAGAACCCCATTTATAATTCTATATTTTATGTTCTTCAGGCTTAAAAAGCCTCTAATTTGCTTTCTCCTCCTCAGTGATCTCTGAATTATTTTGTACCCAGAATACCTGTAAGGCTTTGATTGATTATTATTATGTGGTAAGAACTAAGTAATCAATTTCTGGGTTCCATTAAGCATAGAAAATATAAAAATTCATTGCTTTTTTCTTTTTTAAATTTTTGTTTTCAGTGTTATCTTGACTTTTATTTACTTGCAAGTTGTTTTTTTTTTTTTCCCCACTAAGGACAAACAGAAAACTTCTCCTTTCATCTTCAGTCTCTCTGATTTATGATAAATTTAGTTTCCTTCGGCCTGGCATTTGCTTCAGCAGGCAGTCTTCCTTCAAGTACCACCCTGATTGATGTATAATCTTTGATATCTTCCATTAGCCTCCAGGATCACTAAGTTCAAGGCCCTCTTGGAACCTAAGGAGCCCTGCCGAGGAACTGAAGACCTTCAGAGTCCTTGGGGTGATTGACAAGGTAATTCTTCAGTGTCTCTTCAAGAATTCAGTCATAAATCGACTGCATGCTGACATTTTGTCTTTGAAGCTGCGGATCTTAAGGATATGAAACAAAAGGGGAAAATGACTCAAATGCATCTGCACTTTAAAATAACAAAAGTAGAAGAAAAAAAGGCTTTTATCTAAGCAATTCATGTAAGGTCATGCAAAATGTATTTGAGCTAAAGGATGAGGTACATGTTTGGTAGCATTCAATAGGATGGGGCCTGTTTTTCAAAAATGAAATCATGGTTGCTGTTCTGGGGTAAGGACAAGTTGATGTGTTTTCAGTTGAGCAGTCTGGTGGATACTGAAAATATAGAAATAGAGAAGGGTAGAAATTCTTACTTTTGAACTCTTACTTGAAATGGGAGCTGGGGACACACACGACTGTTCTCCTTCCCCGAGAATTCAGAATTGAAATCCCTTGCCAAGACAGAGATGCAGCAATGAAGCCAAGCTTATTTTGGAGTCATGCAAATAATGTCTTCCAGAATCCCAGGATAATACCCGTCTGTAAACAGTAAAGGACCATACGGATTTTTTTGCAAGCCTAATTAAGAGACCAGAAGAATTGGTGGGTTGTTTTGATAATGCTGATTAGTTACCACCTTACCAAATACTTTTAAGATGATGCATTATTCAGCAGTGTGACAGTGGCTAATGCAGACTGTAACGGCTCGTTTCCTTTTTGCTGTGCCAAATCCCTTGTGCCTTTTGATAGTTCCTCATGTAGTCCCTAGTTTGTGCATGAGCTACTGATGCATGGTCAATTTATGCATTTGTAACGTGCATCAAAAACCTGTGGCTCATCCCTTGAGGTCTGTATTTCTTGGTTGCTTTTTCTTGTTGGACTGAACCTAGCTACTGGGACTACTTTTTGTTTTTCTTTGCCTGTTCCATTGTAATTGTGTGCATAAGTTGATAACTTCTCCTTAGGGGGCTGTATACATAGGTATTATGGTTGTTTTTATAGCACACAAGGTTTTCTAAGCTCTGACTTCATATTCATTTTATCTTTTTTCCTCAGTTGTAAGTACCGAATTTAGCCTGTATTCCACTCTGTACACATATCAGAGAGACATGTTGGAAAGACCACCTATCTGTAGCACCCGGTAGTAGGTGCTAACTAAGTTAGTAGCCACTAAATGGATTCAGTGTGCATGGATTTTGTGAATTATTCTGACAGAGTGAGCCTGCATAAATGCTGGAAATGGATCAAGAAAGATTTTCTCAATATCTCCATTCTTGTGTAGTGCTAATGAACAGCTACTGGAAAAGATGCTTGACCAGAGTGAAGCTTTTGCAGTCCTTGGTGGTACCAGGTCTCCTTAGCTCTCTGAGCAGTTTCAGTAAGCATCCCAGGAGCTGAACATGTCCAGACCTTTGAAGGAGAACTGGGGAGAATCAGGGTTCTCATGATGACAAAAACACAGGATTGTCTGAGCTGAAGATGTATGCAAGGAGTAGCAGGCCTGTGTATACAGCTGGAATGGTCCAGTGTAAGCAGTATCATAGGGCTCAGAGTTCATGTTTAATTACTGTGTAGAAAAGGGAGCCAGATTCTTTCAGGTGTCTTTGTACTCTGCTTTCCTTCTTCCAGATTCTCACGTCACAATCTTAGCCTTATTCTGAGTATGCTGCTTTTTAGCATATATTTTTAGGGGTCTGTAAAATTGGGAGGCAAAATGAAAACCTGCTCTAAGCCCAGAGAATATTTTATTTAGTTTTATGATGCATACACAAAATACATGTGAATATGAAACAAAAGTGTGCAGATGTATCTGTGGGCTGGAGATGATGTCCCTGCATTTGGTTTAAAGCACCATCTCCCTTCCTTCCTCACCATCACTGTCATTTCCCTCCTTCTCTGCTTCCATATGCCCTAAAGCTCTCATCATGGAGAAATCCAATCAATGTGTAAGTATCCTTGCTGCAGCCAAGTAGGTGACATAGAGTGCTTGTTCCTGACAATTGGTTTTGGTTTTCAGGGCCAGCCTTGAAGATGCCATGCTTTTGGGCACATGGCTGTAACTCAGCACCACGCAGAGTTTTGCTTGAAAATAATCTTCCATTCTAACCCTAAGGTAGCTGCTTTGGTTTCAGCAGAAAATAGGTGTGGGTAGTAATGGGCCACTGGCATTGTAACTGCTGGCTTGACTAACCCTGTGCAAGACTGGCTTAAACGCACCAATTTAAAATGGTGTTGGTTGGTTTGCAGACTCGTTCTCCCACTGCTGAAGCCCAGAGTGGTGTCTGCCTGCTGCAGTGCTGCCTCGAAAAAACCAGCTGTTAACCTTCCCTCATTCAAATGCTGAAAGGTTCAGTGCTTTCCCTTAGAGTTATGTCACTCTTTGTTCTTCTTTTGAAGCCTCTTCAAGTGTTTTGAATTGGCTTCATTTTCATGGACAAAATGCTTGTTGCTACCTGAAACTCTGGGTTTTTCAAACTGCTTTAGACTAGGCAGAATGATTAGATATTTAATTTTAGCCTAGTTTATTCCCAATATGCAATCTTTCTTTCCCTGTCTGCCCTCTCACCTTCCTTGTCACCTCAATAATTTTTGTTGCTTTGGCCCTTTTCTGCTAAATGTGAGAGTTAGAGATCTTGGCATTATTAAGCTCCTTAAATTATTGTGAGAATTCAGGGAAGTATGCCCATATGTGCCTTGCCTCCCTTTCGTGCAAAGGCTGTAGTATAAATCTAACTATTTTAGTAGACCAAAGTGGACTTATATTTTCCTTGAGGAAGCCATTCTTTTTTTTGAGTTCTGCTGCTGCTGTGTTTGCTCACTTCATGGTGTCAAAAGGTAACGAGGTGGTGTTTGCAGGTATTTCATATGTTTAATATGTAAAGAGCCTGCCGTGAGTAGGTTTCTGAAAATGGAGGTGTAATCTAATTGTAAAGGTGGCTTTTGTCCTGCAAACCTTGTGAAATGTGAGGTGCTGCTGTTTGGGCGGCAAGGCTCTTATTAATGTTACCAGAGGTACTGCATTGGAAACAAATAGCTAAATATTGTAGCTGTTGTTATCACCAACTACAAATGATCAATTATTTTATCATCTCATGTACCTTAAAGTAGGAAACTTCTTTTTTTGGAATAGGGAAGAGTTTTGCTTTCAAAATTTGCCTAATTAAAAATCAAGGTTGCAGGTTCTGTGCTGAGTTTCTGCCCTAGGCAAATCTTTCCTTTGAAGCTACAACCGGCCCCTAAAGAAACGACTTTGTTATGGTGCTGCTGGATACCTTCACAATGCTGCTTCAAACCCAATTTCTTATTCTTTAGAACCCTCTGTTATTTAGATTCATTCAATTTAAAGATTCACCTTGAAAGCAGAGTGCATTAAGTAATAACTATGCCTCTGTAACCAATGACTGTCTTTTATGTCTCTTCTTTCCCCTCCCTGTTCCCCATCAAGGCACGCTGTCAGTACTGGCACTGGCTGTGTTCAGTTCTTCCACTGCTGTCCATGCATCTCAGCTTGTTGTTCAATACACTGTTAGGCTTTATTATGAAACCTAATAAAATCACATACTCTCATCAGGGCCTTGTGGTAAAATTATTTTTGGAGTTTCTGAGATAGATAACGTTTTTTAGAAAATGGAAGCAATTCTGTTAATTGTGAATATAGGAGTTTTTGTGTCTCCCATGCTGTCCTGAGAACTCCTAATTCTGGTGACAGTACATTTTGGTGAACTGACTTAAAAAATACGCAAAAGAACCAAATGAATATTATTAATTATTTATAAAGTGTGATCACTACTTGTCTTGCTTAATGAGTGAAAGTGCCAAAAGGCTGAAATAGGTAGAATATATGTCAACTTCACATGCATAATCTGCAGATCCAGGGTTGAATTCAAACAGGTTATGGCTAGTTCTAATGAAATTTAATCAGAAGGGTAGGAGGAATAGTCCCTACTTATGGCAGCATGTGTGGTGTTGTGCCTGAGTAACAGACGTAGCTAACTATGTCCTGTTAGTGTTTGTTAGGAACTTAAATATTCAGCCTTTTATTGTCAGGTGAGATTAAAGACTGTTGCAGCTGTGAAACGGAGTTGACTGTAGCAGATGTTTTCTCTCCCCTGGCTCTCAGGTGCGCTCTGTGAGCACCTTTAGATCATCTTACAGATTTGACTGAGTGGCTGTGTGTGCCTGAGAGGTGTGGGGGAAAGGGAGCTGGAATGTACATACAAACAGGGCAGAATGGAAAATAGCAGTAGAAAAACGTTGAAAATCTGAAACTGAGTAATAATAGTAACTATTCATACAAATAAACTTTTAAGAGCTGGTTTGATGTTTTGATTACCTTTTAGTTTCTTAAGGGGCTTGCCAAGTCGTACAAAATCAAACCAACTACAGAGTTATTGTCGAAAGTGATTTCTTGGCTCACCACCTTCCTTTCCCTACTGCTGTGGGATTATTCCTAAGCTACTGTCAGATTTCAAGCCCCAACTAACAAAGCTTGCCCAACTTTAAAACCTAGTCTTTCTGCCAGCTAGAAATGGTCATGTCCCTTCTTCCCTGCCCCCAAACACCTGCCGCTTGTTTTCCTGAAATCCTTCCATTTACACAAATCCGAGCATTTCTCAGTGTTTGTGGTTGTGACCCCTGTTTCTTTCTAGCTTCTTTCCTGTATGTTTCACTAAAATTTCTTTTGACTTGAGTGAGACTTGGAAGAGTAATGCAAATTTTGCCCTTGCCTTTAGAAAAAAGAAATTACATTGTTGAATGTTCTTCTACAGGCTGTACTGTATGTCTTCTGGCCTTCAGAAAGAAACAAATTATTGAGATATTTTCTTTTAAGCCAAGATTATATAAGTTTGTCTTCCTAATTGTTACTGAGTTGTTTAATACATAATTTGTGCCAGGCAATTACTCTGGGATCCCAGTGGCATTTCATATTGTAAAATGCTTTCATTAGTAAAACCTGCCAGATATATTTTCTGGGTTAATATTTCAGCATTTGTAATTTATTGGCCAGTTTTTAGTTTACTTTAAGAAAACGGACTTTCCTCTCTGTTACCAACCGACTCAAAGTATTTAAAAATTCGAATTTGAATATTTGCTGCTTTCTTAGCATTTTCATTATTTAAAGCTGCACCATTTGTCTTATAAGTACACTATTATTCCAAGTCATAGAATATACAGGATGTAAGTTCCTTAGAATAATGGTTTGAAAGGAGGAATAATTGCAAACTGAAGATAATTCATATTGCACAGGTACAAGGATAAGGAATAATCACATTTTTCATACATATTAGCCAAATGTAATCTCTTTCTGTAACGACAGAGGGAGATGAGTGAGAGTCTGGGTGGTGTAATCTGAAAAGTGACAAGAATAAATCTGTGTTAAGTAGATCTTTTAATCCTGGTAGCCTTGTGACAGCAGGCACAGCTGAGGAGAGCAGGAGGAATTGCACCCCTGCTCCTGCCCATCAACAGAGCTGTGTCCTGGGTGCAGCACCCAGCTGAGCTCCAGCCCCAGCTGAGCTTTTCTTGCAGTCCCAAATACTCGTGCCAGGGATCAGGTGGATGACTTGTCTCCTTCCTTGTCATCTCTCACTACTGCATTTTCCAGCTGGTGGGGTAAACACAAGAGAAAAAATCCTAGATGATCATCTGATGCATATTCAAGTTTGTAGGACTTTTGCTAGAGTATCTATCCTATGATAAGGGTACATTTGTTTACATGAGATAAGGACCAGAGTTCATAGGTGGCCCACTGGTGGCAATATTTACATGATGTGTTTTCAGTGTAAAGTAGCAATTTAATAACAAAATGGAGCTGGTTTTAAAGTAATCTCTTAGCTGTGATTTGTCTTGGAAACCTTTCTGCTGTCTGATTCTGCAGTAAGAGATCTTATTCAATTTTCTTTGATCAGGCATGAGCTATTTTTCACTTGTGTTAGTGAACCTAAAGTCACATTTTTGTAAGCAAGTGTGTTGACGTGTTTGTTTTGATTAGTGTTAAAGGCTGCTGTTAAATAAAAAGCACAGGTATGTTCTGTGCTATGGAAGAACAGAAACTAGGGAAAAAATCAGGCAGGGAAGGGAAGAAGGAAGGGGGGGAAAAATCCCAGAAAAGGAGAGGGAACTGGGGAAGCAAATGTGTGTCAGGATTTGTGCGCTGGTGTTAAAGGCAGCGGCGGGAGAGCAGCGCTCAGAGCAGCCCGTCCTTCTCCAGAGCTGTCCCCCGTGACCTTGGCTGGCTGCTCGCTGGGTGACTGCTGCTTCACCGAGCTCCCTTCTCCTGGTGCCTTGCCTGTTGCCTGCCCCTGGCTCTGTGCTCCCCCTTCTGCTGACTTGTGCAGTATTCCTTCTGCCTCTTATCTCAGGGCTTTGATGCATATGTTCTGAAGGTGGCCACCGTGACTTTGGGTGGCAGCAGATGGTAAACCTTCAGGCTGCCACCGGCTATACTGGTGTTAAGTTGGAAACTTAACGTTTGATGAAGAATCAGTAGTGCATATGAAAGAGCTTTTACTGCAGAAATATCTTTTAATTAAAAAAAATTAGCATACCGAAACATTTGCTAATTTCTGTGCATTTAGAGGATCTTAAAATGAACTGTTTTCTTAAAGCTAGACTATGGTTATTTACCAAGCAGGTTTTATTTTATTTTTCTCCAATTAATTGGACCTACTGTATTGAATTGAATTGAATTTATTTTCCTCTAAGCTGTTGAGTACACTGTAAATCAAATCTAAGAAGCTAATTTTTTTAAGTAGCTGCTGTCAGCATCAGAATTAACTCTTGACTTAGGAAAGGAAAAAATATTCACAAGTAGGAAATCCTATTTGGCATCGTGGAGGGGTTTTGCTGTCTGCACTTTACTGAGATGCTGTCATGCAGTGCTGCTGTGTTCACTTGTTTTTTGGGATGTTCCTGAGAGCTCCAGTGCTTGTACAAAATTAGGATGTCTGTGCTGCTGAAGACACTTATTTACATTAGATATTTATTTGTGGTGATTGCTATTTGTGTGTCAGTGTTTTTGGCCATGTTGAGGTTGTCATTAGTGCAAAAAAATAGAGAAAGAATGAGTAAGCAACAGAGCTGTAAGAGCCAGCATGATATGTGGACCTTGACTCTGTTCATCCATTAGTATTACAAATAGGATTTTCCCTTGTCTCCTTTTGTGTCACAGTCTAGTTGCTCAGTGCCCAGGAGTGCCCTGCTGTGCCTTCTTCCTCCTCCTCTCTGAGACAGGATGCTGAATGTTACAGCTGGCACTTCGTTGTTAGAAGAAGTTAAATATTACAACTTAGATGGTGAAAGAGGTTCTGTCAGCTCTGTGAGCTGGAAGCAGCCTTGGCTAATGCCAGCATCTCTGTGTGATCTGCTCTGGAGAACAGCAGAGCTCTGTCCCAGGGAATGCTCTGTGGAATCCTGTTTTGTCCCATCCTGCCGTTAGGGTGAGGACTTGTCACTTTACATTTTAAAAAGGAATCTTGGAATTACAAAAACACTTTTGCCACGGGAAGCAAGTGTGAAGGAATGCAAACAGGAGACTTGGTGCACTGCAGTCTATAAACTGGCTGTAAAACATGAGGTGAGGAGAGTAAGTTGGCACCTGGGTCAGTTGTGCCCTTCTGCAGCACTGTTGCAATGCATCCAAGAGCTGCTGACCTTTCTCTGCTCTGGGTGAGTGATAAAAATTCAAGCAAATATACTTGTGACCCTCTCTTTCCTGGACTTACCCCTTCTTGAAATAGATTTCTGATTAGACTTCACCATTCATGTTGTCCTTTAATTATTTGGGAGAATCTGGTTAAACCACATCTTTGTAATAATGTGTGCAGGCTGCTTTCCCTTGAAACAAGTTTTTGATTTGTAAAGTGTGCAGTCGGCCAGGGCCAAGTGGACCATCACTACATTAATTTCTGAAGTTACTTCCAAGGCTCTTCATGGGCTTCTTGAAGTCCCTTTTGAAGTAAACAGTCTTGCCAAAGGTTAGTACTGAATCAACAAAGAAATAATTGTCCCTAAAAGGAAGTGGAGGTATTAGTCGCTCGGGGAAGGGAGGATGCTTGATAGGAAGCAAAAAGAAAGGAGCTGGTCAGTTGGACTGGGTAGCCCATGTAGGTAGTTAACCTCAAAGGCACAGGGATATGAGTTGTTGTTATTGCAGGTATAAAAGTGTAGCTGCTGCTGTTGTGTTGATGCTGCAATATAGCAGCAGGTGAAGTTACCCTACAGGGAGCTGCTGCCTGCTTTATTGGCCTTGGTGGTGGTGGCTCTGTACCTCAACTTATGGGGAGAGGGCTCAGTAATCTCTTCTGTTGCACCATATGCTAATACAGTGCTGATAAGCAAGTGTGAAAAATGAAAGGGAGGAATACATTAATTGTATTTGTGCAATAAGGTATGCTATCAAAGGTAATTATTTCATGACAGTTTTAGTTATTGCAGTTGTTTTATCATGGAATAAAAGATGGCTTTAGGAGGCTTTTATTGGAAAGACAATCGTATCAAATTAGTACCAAATTAGATTTTTGTCTTTATAAAGGTGAGCAAACCCATGAGCAGTTTTTAAATTGGTGTCTTCTACTCTACAAATGAACAAATCCTGTTTGAGGGTTAAAGAAGCTATTATTCTGTCCTTTATGCTGACAGCTTCATTACTGATTGGCCTACTGTTGGTATTAAAAAAATGTTTGGCTCCTTATGATCTTTGTGCATGCAACTATAATATTAATACAGACCACGGAACTGTTCATTAAGAAATGACTTTAAATGAGGTTGATGCTTGTAAATCTAGAGAGATACAGATGTTAAATGCTGCTATTCCTTTTCATATACAGCCGTATGGCTATTAATTTCCAAGTGGCTAAAGCTCTTGTTAGCAAGAGTGCTGGTGTGTTAAGAATGGCCCTATAAATAACTTTAAGAACTGAAGTTGAAGGTGCTTCTTTTAAAGACTATTGTTAACTAAACATTATTGCCAAACAGATGGAAAGCATTCACCAGCCTGATGTTTTTAGGTCTAATTATATTATCGCCAGTCCTGTATGGCTCAGTTGAAGAGGTGTATCCAGAGGCCAATTTATAATCATTTAGCCAACACCTGTTTGGGAGATATTGACAGTCAAAGGGCACATTTAAAAAAAAAAATCACATATGTTCTCGTATTTATTGCCTCAATGTGAACAGTGTCTAGTTGCAAACAAACTTGGGAGAAGAGGAAGGAGAGTGATTGTAAACACATACATGTTTCCAAACCATTTTTATCTTCTTTTGGCATCTTCTTTTGGCTTTTATTTTTTCTCTTGTTCTGTTGATTTTCTTTGGTTGGTTGGTGTGGTTTTGTGTTTTTCTTTAATTTTAATTTTACACCTATTGGTTAAACAAAGATAACAAAAACCAGTTTTGCAGTTGTTATTTATTGAGTTGGTTTCCTCTGTTTCTACAAGCCCTGTGTAAGAGGCCTAAAAAGTTGTTTGGCAAACTCAAAAGACTGGGAATATCTGTTTTTCCTTACCATACCCTTGAAATGGAAACTGTGTGTCATTCCTTTGTTAAAAGAATCTCAGTAGCACCAACTTCTCTTCATAATACCTCCCCCAAAGATACTGTCTGCAACCATTGTAAACGAGGAGGTCTTTGAAATGGGGACGAGTCTGTGACTTCATTTACTTTGGTGAAATATCGTGAACGAGAAATGATGAGAAAATACTTCAGCTCTCCATCTGGTGTTTGAGATGCAATGTGGAGAGAAGTGGGTTTTGGATGCTGCCATCCAGAGACAGCAGAGCATGGCTGCAGTGCTGCCCCTTGCAGCAGGGAGCTCAGAGAGGCTGGGTGGATTCTCCTTCTGCCACCTGATGAAGCCTTGTTGCTCCTGGTGCGTCATTCCTCTGCAAGAAGTCTGTGACTCTCTGACTTGATCTTCACTGCTCCTTGTCTGTTCAACCCAGTGTTAGGTAACCCCAGTGCCAGCAAGGGAGAGAAGCCCTTTAGGAGTTTGATTTTAAAGCCCAAATATTTTGGTATTACTGTATGTGAATATTTATACTGAAAGCTTACAATGTCTGCTGTAAATAAACAATGAGGGCACTCTTGTTCCTAGAGGAGGTTGAGCTTGTGCTTGTGCTGCTCGTGTGGCTGTCTTGCAGCTGGTGCTTTTCAAGCACATCTGTGTCCTTAAGGTTTGAAAACACTTAATTCCTGAGTAGGGTGACTTGAAGGCAGAGGGTTCCAGCTTTCTAAAGATGCAGTTTCCTAAATTTATATACACATGTATTTTTTTTTTTTGTTTGTTTTCAACACATAACCAAATGGAGCTTGCTAGAAGTGTAGGTGCTATTTAGTGCTTCTCTCATTGTTGTGTTTAAAGTGCTTTCAGTAGAGGTGATGCACTGCTAGCAGAGATGCTCTTTGCAGCTGTAGGTGTTCTTGTCTCTGCAGCAAACCCATCCACAATTTTCTCTCTAAATAAATCCTCTTTTATGTTGTTGTTACCCTAATTTTAGAGACCTATATCCTCAGTCATTTTTTTGCTAAAAAAAATAAGAAGTCTGGTTGTCAAGTCTGTATGCTGCAGGGGTTTAATTTTTAAATTGATTATATAATTTCTTTTTAAGAGTCCTCAGCATTAGATTTAGGAACTATAACTAGAAGTTTTGTTCGCTTATTCCTGTGAATCCTAAATAAATTCTGATTACTTTTTGCTTAGGTTTTGCTTGTAATGGACACTAGAACACAGCAGACTTTTATATTGAAGGTGAGTAAAATCTTTTATTTTTTGGCCTCTGAAATTACACCACCACACAAAGATCAGTTTGTATGTAATTTATAGAGGTATCCCTGCAATATATTGTTGTTATGGTAATACATGTTAAGTGCTCTGGAATTCTTTTTTGTCAGTGTTTGGTTGCATTCCTTTCCTTTCCTTTCTCTCTAAGATCCCTAGTGCTCAGATGTGCTGGTTTAGTCACCTGAGATGCTTCTGGTTATTGAGGCCAACACCTTTGCAGACTTTGGTAAAAAATCACACATTTCATGTGCTGCTTTAAAACATCTCTGAAGCCTTGGTGGCTCAGGACTTCTGACAAAGGTGAAAATTCTTTTTAATCCAAGCACATTGACCGCACTTTGTGTTTGGTCTTTTTTAGCTGAGGAATATCCTGCTGGCCTAAGTGGGTTCTGGATGAAATGCACAACTGGCCTTCTTCAAATTTGTTTCCTTATGATTTACATCAATAGTCTGAGATAACTGAGATAACCCACTACATTTCTGTACAGTTATGTGGTCAGAATAAAATTTTTGCATTATTCTTTTATGTTGCTGTGAGTGTTCAGATCAAGACCCCAGTGTACTCAAAGCATCTGTGATGCTGAGAATTGGCCATTTACTTCAGGCTCCCCTTGACATGAATTCCACTGCTAATGGCAGGAAGGATGGAAAAAAAGCTGTGTCCCAAACATGAAGCTTTAATTACTTGTTAACATTTTGTGACTTTGCTTCAGATCTGGCTTACAACTCACCTTTGTTGCACAAACTTAACTTTGTGCATTGGCCTTTGAAATTGTATGTGCAGGATACAGCAAACCTGTTTGTTTCTCATAAAGGTTCATTTGTGAATATTTTATATTAGAACCTCACGTTATCTACTGGCAGATAGGGTAACATTGAATTTCCCATGTAACTGCCTATGTTTATCAATATTGTAATAGGTCACACTATTGACATAATTTTTTTCTCTTTCTCTCTCCCCTCCCTTCCACCCTCCCACATCAATTTTTTCACTTCTGGCAACTTCATCCCTGCACTACCTCCCAAAAATCATTGCCTCTCAAGGAGACTAATCCTTTCCTTTCCTTTTTATTGAGGTGGTTGCTGTCTTTAGTAAAGTAAAATGGAAATGTGAGGATTACCTGTGAGGCTAAGGCATTCTTTTGTCTTTAAGACTTGAATTGAATTTTTTTTAAGAGTGTCTTTTGGTCACGCGCAAAAATAAAATTTTAAAAAAAGGTCACAGGGAAATAACTGAGTGTCATCCTGATGACTTAGTTTGAGAGAGATTCTAATAAAAACATTGACCCATGTAATTGATTTTAATGGCAGCTTTGTGCCATCTTCTGTTCTCTGGAAACGCGCCAGATGCCATCAGCACAGCCTCGGGGGACCGAGGGGCATAGAGCAGCAGATGAGTGGTTTCTCTGAAGCCCAGAGTAACTCGGATAGATTAGTTTGGTTGATAAACACAGAGCACAGCAGGCTCCAAAGGCAACTGAGGGTACAACTGACCTTTTTGTTCTCTGTCAGGGTCTAAGGAAAAGTAGTGAGTGCAGCAGGAGCAGAGCGACCATCATCCCCCGCTGCGTGCCCAACATGGTGTGTCTGCACAAGTACATCATCTCCGAGGAGTCTGTCTTCCTCGTGCTGCAGCACGCAGAAGGTTTGTCTCTCCTTTAAGCATATTGTTGAAAAGAGTCAAAGGTTTTTAGTTTTAATCAATGGTGCACTTCATTGTCAAATGAATCTCTCATATATCCAGTTAAAATATTTTAGTGTGGCAGAGAGGTGTCATGTAAGACACCCCACTCTGTTCCTCTGTCCCTCCCTTTTCGCCTGTCATTCTGCAGTGAATCTGATTCCTGCTTCAAATGGCCTCAAATCCTTGAATTGTAGCAGTATTGAAGGCTTCCAACTGTTTATTTTCTACAGGAGAGGGAGTGCTTTGACTGCAACAACTATCTGCATTATTTACAGTTAGCTCTCAGAGATAAAGTCTTTGGCTACTTTCGTAAACTTTAACTGGTAAATCTGTTTAGCATCTTCTAGTTAAAATGACAAGTATTTGCACAAGAATTTAATAGCTCTGCTAAAAACCATGAACATTTTCCTGTTGATTAATATTGCTCTGATCTAGATTTTTAAGAAAATAGCTAGTGGCATCACACAGGAGTTCAAAGCAGAACCACAGAGTTGTGCCTTCAAACTATTTATAAAATTCCTGTTAAATGTACAGGGAACAGGTGGCACAAAATAATTACATTTTGATTTTTTTGTCTAACACCTGGATTTAAATATTCCCTAAATGTAATTACCCATATTTGTTTAAAATGAGTACAGAATATAAATTTTGGGGTTGCTAATAGTTATTTTTTTAGGAAATGTTAATAACTCAGACAGAATGGATGATGTGAAGAAACTAAGCTGGCTGATAGAGAAGATAATTTTATTACATTGAATATTATTTCTTTTCCCCCTTAATAACTTAGATTTTGGCTTTTTCATGAACAATTTGTCTCATGAGGCCAGCTAAAGTTAGCTTTGCAACAGGAATGAATGTTTCTGCAATGTGTGACTTGGTTTTGCCATGAGCACTGATGCAGGAAGAAAAGCCTCACATTGCAGTAGTGCCTGATGGTGATCTTGGGAATTTACAGTGCTGCTCTGTACAGTGCAGCACTTTTTTTGAGGTGTGTATATAATAATAGACACAATAATTGGGAAATTCTCACCTGGGCTGCAATCTCCATATAAGCTGTTATATTTTGTTTAGAGAAAAAGTATTTGTAAAAACCCACAACCAAAGAAGCTCCAAACCAAACACAAAATCCCACCCATAACCTTTGTCAGATACCAGCTGCCCTTAAGACTAGCATAATTACATAACTTTAAAAAGCCTTCCTAATACTTCTGCAGTTTCTGAAGTCCTACAGTTTTGCTCTTCCCTTTAGGAAGAATGTTCTTCCTTGAGACAGATGGAAAAGTGAGTGGAGTAGTCATGGAATTTTGTGGGAGAAGTGGTCAGATGTAAGAACAAGTTTTAAGAAAGGCCTAATGTGAGCAGCTGACAATGACAATCTTCTGGAATTGTTAATTTTATTGTGATAACAATAAGAAAAATAGAGACATTGCACGAACAGAGCTCTTTCATTTTCAAGAACCTACTGTCTGGGCTCAGAACACGCAAAGGGAAAGGAAGAGTGATATATTCTGCTGTAAAGAGTGGTAGCTGGGGTACATAGTGATGAGTAAATTGCCTGAGAATGTATTCAATAAGTGCATTGCAGATGTAGGGTCTGATTCCAAATCCCAAACTGGGGCAGTGGCCACTGCTCCTCACCCTGCTGTGACACTGATGCTGGAAAGGGATCTACGAGAAAGGCTTCTAACTCTGTGTGAATAAAGGATAAATAAAAATAGGGCTGAAGTTATCTTGCACTATTTGCAGAGTAGTCTTGCTCACCCCAGTGATGATGGTCTTGATCCGATCAGTCTTATGTTAGTAGTACTCATTCTTTAAATTACAAGGATAATAACACCAGGAATCCCTATAAACAAACCTATCTTAAAATGTTGTCCAACTCAGAGTAGATATGAATAGAGAAGGTGCTTGTAGTTGATGTTGGGAAAAGATAAAAATTTCTAAGACAGTACTTTTTAAGTAGTAGTCTCTTGAAATTTTATTTAATGACATATGAATGCTCTAAATATTCATACTCCAAGTAATTCTTGTAAGCAATGAGATTGTGCCAGTCAAATTTGTAAGTGGTGCTGATTTGTGATGTTAGGTATGTTAGCTCCACCACTGTGAGTTTGAAGGGTAAAATACCAAATGTGTATTATATATATATTGTATATAATGGATATATAATGTCGTATATAATGGGTATTATATATTAATACCCATTATATACGACTTCAAATGGGTAGCGGCTCGTATCGTAGCAAATTCAGAGGTTTTAATGTTATGAATGGATAATATATGTTTGCTAAGCTGCTGACTGGTTCATTGTAGATTTTGTCTATATTACTAAGAGCAGCACTGTTGGGTTTTGTGTGGAATTCTGCAAGCTTGACCAATGGCTCAAGAGGAAGACCTTGGTTGGTTGGTTTGGCAAATCATGATGGTGTAACGTGCCTAGAATTGGTGAGTGAGGTCTTGGGTTCTTTTAGAGATTTTTCTCCCCTCCACAGTGACAGGCTTCAAGGATGCATCAGAAGCACAAAAGTCCATAAAGTTATCTTGTAGCTTTTTTGGAAAGCACTTGCCAAGTTCTAGTGTGGGAGAGAGCCAATCTGATGTTAATAAGGCCTCGCTTCTTCCTGGCACTACGAACAACTGAAATTTTAGAAACAGATGCTTCAAAATAGGCTGGGGGGCTTCCATGGGACATCAAAGTTTAAGTGGCTGTTAGAAGCTGTCAAATCTATTTAAGCATAAACAAGCTGGAGTTCCTATCAATCTGGAGAGCACTCAAGAAACTTCCTGCTGAAGAGGCTTGCTGCACGCAGCAATTGATAGACACCACCACGGCAGCGCTCTGGCTTGCAAAGCTGGGGATTTGTTGTTAGGAGAGGAGATAATGCTAGCTGTAAATATTTGACAGCAATCAGAAAATGCAGGGAAGGTGATACGCTCCTTGGCAAGTGACTTTTTCAGGAGGCTGCTTTGGAATAGTAGCTTTTGCTCCAAGTGCATTGGAGCTTTGCCTAAACTAGCAAACCTTGCAGCAGAGATTCACCAGCGGCACTGGAAATACAGGACTGCAGATGTAGGACTCTGGTGCTTGTAACTACTGTCATGTTGGAGATTAGGCAGGAGCTCAGCTTCCTGCTCGTGTGGAGCTGCAGCTCCACTGTGCCTGCCTTTGGGATGCTGTGGAATATTGTTGTTGTGCCATGGCAATGCCTGTGTGCCTGCTTTGCTTTTGGCCTAGGAACTGTGCAAGCCCCATTTTTTGTAGCTGTTGCGTTAAGATGGTGAAGTTTACCAGGGCATGTCTCTGTTCAAAAGGGGGACAGTGATTCTTTGAAATCCATGGAATTGTTCCTTTTCCAGCAAGGAAGGCTATTAATTCTCATGAGGTGCATGGTTTAAGATTGGAAGTCCTGGCCATACACAAATCCTTATGCAGTGATGTAGAGACTTGGGCCCAGTTTTGGAGAATAATTCAAGCATATGTCTTTCAGTACTGTGTTTTCCTTCCCTGTCACATTGCAATTATTTGGAAGTCTGGGTTGTTCACTTTGACTTTGTTTGGGATTTCCTAAATACAGTGACTGTTACATTCTTAGCTGCATTCCAGTTCTGTGAGAATTGCAGTACTTCATCCTTGGGAATAATCTCATGGGCTAAGCTAGCAAAAGCTATTGATTTATTTTGGAATATATCTCCTTAGTCAGCCAGTCTTTCAGGATGTGAAACTGAAATGGGAAGTGTCTGATAACTGGGTAAGGAAGAATCCAACTGGTCATGAATTTTTCTTGTCAGCTGGAACAAAAAACATGTTTAGGAGACAAATTTGCTGATCTGTTAGGTTTTGTTTTATTCTGTCTTATGTACTATTATAGTCTCTGTATTTTCTTTTTGGTGTTCCTACATCAAGTGCTATTAATAAAAAAGCTGCAGAAATGTTTGAAAGAATATAAAAGATTTCTAGTCAGCTTCATCACTTGGTCACTTTATGCTGAATTTCCTGTTGATTATTTTGGACACTAACTTTTTAGATTCTGCCTTTAGAAGCAAAGGTGTAAGCTCCAGAATATTGGAAATGTGGTTAAGTATAGCACTGCTGATAAGAAATTTCTCACTGAATAACTGCAGAAGAATGTGGAACTTGATGATTTTCATGTGCTTATAAAACTAGAAAGACTGAAGTAGACTGACTGTAGAATCAGTTCATGGTAGAAGAAAACAAACGTAATAATTAGTTATGCTAATAATAGAGTTCTGAAATTGCATTAAACACTAATAAACTTTAGCTTAATACTGTAGCTTTTTTAGTTATTTAGTTTGTTGGACTGTCTGACAGTGACTGAAGCTTACTTGTTTGGATTGATTTCTGTAATTTTAGTTTTTATAGATTCCTGATACTATATTAGCATGGTTTGCTAATGGGTTTTCTTGATCTTACACAACACATGGGGAGAGGGGGAAAGATTATTAGTATGTCATTCATAAAGGCATAATTACATACGCAGATACAAATATCACTTTTGTTTGACCCTGGATTGAATGTTTGCAAAAAGGAATGAAATTGTTGTTTTTCACTATAGAACACAATTATTGCATGACATTTATTTACGTATTTCCACTTGACCAGGAGGCCAGTCTTGAAATATTTGTATGTTAACATATTTGGACATAATTTTTGTTTGGTTTTGTTTACTTGTGTTTAACTCTTAAGTTGAAGTTGCAGTAAGTAGTCATTTCCAGTGTGGTTTTTAAATACAAGTCATGAATAATGAACAACTTCTTTTTGAAAACCTAAGATAAGAGATTTGCAAAAAGAAATGAATTGTTGCAGTTCTCCCTGTTTTCACAAGTGGACAGTGGTGAATTCTTGAACACTGTAGAAATAAAGAGATTTCTTTTTTTTCTTTTGCAACTTCTGTGTTTACTGAACCTCTCAAATATGCCAGTGATTTTTCCGTGGATTTTTGAAGTATTGATCCCAACGTGTCTCTTTTTCCTTCCTTAATCTTTCTTGGGCCTCCTTTAAGCTGCAGTAATCCAAGTAGAAGCCCAAATCTAGTGGAGGTTGCATGAAATCTTCCATGAAGTGAGGCAGAGGGAGCAGAAGACAGGAGTTGTCCTGAGAGCAGCTGAACTTGTCAATAGGTGAAAAAATTAGGTTGTGCACGGATAATTCTTGCATTCTTCATATTGTGGGCAGCCCAGCCCCTTCTTATCTTAGTGTAGGGGTACAAAGCATTTGGGTCAGTGAGAGCCATTCAGGAGTCACATGTAAAAGCCCACCTGGTGTCCAATAATGACACAGGAAAATGATGTGACAAAAGAGCACAGGAAGAAGGTTTTGAGTTTTGTCTCCCTGTTAGAAAGACCTTTTACAACTTCCTTCAGAGGAAGCACTGATGGTGCTCACACTTGAATTAAAGCCATACCTGGAGGCTGAGGTGATGGTGTGCCAGGCGCTTCCCAAAACTCCAAATACCTTATGTGAGTCTTCATGGTCTGTGAACATGCTTTGACATCTGAGGTTTGTGTTTTCAGAATAAATTTGTGACTAAACACTAATAATATGTAGATGAAAATATTTAGCTTGTACTAATTAATCATTAATGAAGGTGGGATGGGGAGACTATATAATTTTTTTATTAGATAGTGTGTTTTATTAAATGCAGTAGGTGGTTCTCAAATTAGATTTTATTGCTTGGTATGAAATGGACATGAATCATTCCATGCCTAGTTAATAAACTGGGCAAAGTTATTTTATTAAAAATAAATTATAATAAAATAGTTATTTTATTAAATTGGGTAAAGTACTTGAAGTAATTTAATTGAAATTTTAAAGGAAATTAATTCTTCTGGATAAAAGTGTGAAAAGAGGATAAACTCTCACATATGTAAAAATTATGTATGTTCTCACTCTCTTTCTCATTCACTTTTCTGTTTTTTAATCTCCCTGCCGTTTTATAGCAAAAATATGAATAAATGTAGAAGTATAACATTAGTAAAGAACTGCTGGTGATTATGGGATGGACAACTCTTATTCACTAAATCAGCTGCAGTAATCCTGAAGTGCTGTGCAAGCTGAAGGGCTCTGAGGGCAGGCTGCCTTTGCCCTGCTGTGCTGCTGTGTGACCTGTTGTGTTTAAAGCAAGTGGCCTCACCTGAAGGGCCTGCAGGGGCTCCCTGCTTCTCACAGGGCTGAAATCCTCCTGTGAGGCAGCTCTGGCAGGGCCAGGGCTCTCGGTGTCACCAGCACAGGCCTGGGGTCACTTGTGCCCCGGCAGGCTCGGAGCCAGGCCCTGCCCTGCAGCTCTGCTGGGAGGGACCCAGGAGCTGCGCTCGCTGCTGAGGCAGGGCACACTTTGGGTGCATATTGTGAATGCCCCTCTGGGGGAGAATTTAAAGTGCTTTTGTTTACAGTGGTCAGTATAGCAGTTCTTGTTCCTCTCTCTGTGAGCACTGCTTCCCTTTGCTCCTGTTGCTTTACCTGGCATCCTTTCTCACCGCATTCTAGAAGGTGGCAAGGGCCATCCTGACCTGGTGCTAGCTCTGTTTGTACTTTGGGCAGAAACCAGGGTGATTACCAGACCTAAATTTTCATTTTTACCATTGGACTCAAGCTGTTAGAATTCCCTTTTAGTGTTTTTAATATACTTACTTTCACCACAACCAGTGAGATATTTTTTTCCCCTTGAAAAACAAGTCTTGTCTTAGCCAGGGGGATGGAGGGCAGGAAAACTTCACATTATATTATTCAAATTAATTTTTTAAAGTGTCAAGGTTTTTCTGTCTTTGATAAGTTTTATTTGAAATACCTGGGAGTATAGAAAATCTGTTCCTAGGCAATGATAAATAGTTTCTTCTTTTATTGTACTTTTTAAAGGAATTTTGCCTTATAAACAGAGTGTTAAAAACCCCAAACTATTAAAGAATGTATTTTGGAAAAATACAAAACTCTGTTTTATCCAAATAAGTAACAAAAAACCCCAAAAAAACCCCACCAACTTTGCAGATGCCCAGTGGGATGGATGCTTATTTTTTCTTTTACAAAGATTTTGTTCCAACTCCTGCATTTTCCAGAATTTCTGTACAGTCTTTGAAGTTGAAATGTCTTGACATTGCATTTCTCCCTAAGTTATCAAAGGAGACTTGCTAGCTTTAAGCTAAATTCTTTGGCACATACAAGAGGTACAGTAACTTCCTGATTTATTTTGCTAAAATTACGTTTTGAAGTCTGTGAGCTTTTGTAATATGTGCAGCATTGGGAACCATGAAGAGTGCTGGTTTGGATTTTTTAAATGTAACTTATTTTTGGAGATACCACTTTCTTAGATGCTGTGAAGGAGCTGTTTGCCTGTGTACCCTAAAGTATTGATAAATTCTTGTCTGGTGCAGCAAAGCATGAAAACCTTTTTATGAATTCTAAAGTAAATAGAAGAATTATATCAGTATTTAACTAAAATCCCCAACTTCTTAAAAGAGAGACACAGACCCTTAAAATATCCAGCTAATATGGTAATTTCCCGTACTGAACTTGCTGTTTAGTTTTCAGTCCATTTCCACTAATGCTGCTGATGAGTTTAGAGCTGGGGTACAGAATTATTCAGGGTAGATAGAGGTGGTGATGAGCACTAAACAATTTGATCTTTCCTGGTTTTTGCTTCTTTTGAGGCAGCAGGTGGAGAGTAGGGACACTTTGCAACTTGAGACATGCTCTGTAATGAGACTTTACTGAAGTTTAGAAACAAAAAAGCAGCAGCTTAATCTCAGATGCTGCTCTTTAAATATTTATGTAATAATACAAATCTACGTGAAAAGCAAGTTGTGGTCCCTGAAATTATTTGCTGCTGGGGTAGCAGATCCAAATAACTCTGTGGATGTAAGGGTATAGTGACAGTGAGAATATTTTCCTGTTTCATAAAAAAAGTAATTCTATTTTGAGTGAAATTAAGAGAACCCCTCCCTTTTTTCTTTTTTTTTTTTTTTTCAGGAGGGAAACTCTGGTCTTATGTCAGTAAGTTCCTGAACAGAAGTCCTGAAGAGAGCTTTGAAATTCCTGAATCCAGAACATCCAGTTCAACTAAAATTTACCTGGAGCAACCAACACCAACTCCTAAAGAAACTGGTAGCAGCACTGATTCTAGAGATAGCTATGGGGAGAGCATGCTGAAGGTGGTGCCACTGAGGAGCAGCCTGACACCAAGCTCTCAGGATGACAGCAGCACCCAGGAAGATGGTCAGGAGAGTTCCAAGTGGATGGACTCGGCATCCAGCTCAGAAGAAGAGTGCACCACTAGTTATTTAACGTTGTGCAATGAATACGGGCAGGAAAAAATTGACTCTGGCTCCCTAAGTGAGGAACCAGTGGCTAAAGCAGAGAGTGAAGGGCTGCACACCAAAGAGAGGAGCTCCTTGCAGAGGTGCAGTGTTGTTGGCAGCGACAGCTTCACCTCCCAGGTTGTGCCTCAGGAACGAAAGCTGTTCGTCGACGATGCCGAGTCAGAAATAGCCAGCCCTACTAGGATACTGGACTCGTTGACTAGATCCAAGAACAGCCCCATGGAGCTCTTCAGGATAGACAGCAAAGATAGCACTAGTGAGCTCCTGGGGCTTGAGTTTGGAGAAAAGTTGTATAACCTGAAATCAGAGCCTTTAAAGCCATTGTTTTCTGTCCCAGATCATGACAGAAGCTTGGATGCCCTGGAGAGCAAGATGGGTGTGAAAGCTCATGACACTGTGAGCAGGGGTTCAAATGACTCTGTGCCAGTCATCTCCTTTAAGGATGCTGCTTTTGATGATGTGAATAGCATTGATGAAGGAAGGCCTGATCTCCTAATAAACTTACCAGGCATGTCTGATGAAACAGAGGAGCCAGCCGTGTCAAGGCCAGCAAAGTTTACAAAATCTGATAGGGACGTGTCAGAAGTAAAGTTGTTGGAAACACCTGATGTCTTGCAATTAAATAATTCTGCAGAGCCATGCAAAGCATTTGATCAGGAGCCAAATCATGTGGCACCAGAAGTGGGCGATCCTGCCCACAAGGAAGCAAATGAGCAAACTGGCGTCACTCAGGGAGCTCTTGGGACCCTCTTTTCATCTGACCAAGAGGTAGGTGCTTCAGAAGATGGGGCTCTGTTCCAAGAGCTTGGGGCCTGCTCCTTAAACATGGCAAGCAAAGAAGAAAGTTCACGTGTTTCCAACCCGCTCTCAGGTGCTCCAGAGGTTAGCTTGGACACAGACGCGCTAAGGAATGAAGGAGTGTCGCTGTTTTCCAATCAAACTGAAGACAGCAGGAAAGAGGAGGCAGACTCAGCTATGTCACCAGCAGCTGAAAGTAAAACGACTGCACCAAAGAAGGAAGACAAAATAACAGGAGCAGGGCAGAAGGAAATACATCAAATTTTTCAGGACCTCGACGAAAGATTAGCGCTAACCTCCAGGTTTAATATCCCAGAGGATTGCATTCAAAGATGGGCAGCTGAAATGGTGGTAGCCCTTGATGCTTTACATAGAGAAGGAATTGTGTGCCGCGATTTGAACCCAAACAACATCTTATTGAATGATAGAGGTCAGGAACTTTTGCAAATGCATTTCTTTTTATTCGCTGTTGCTTCCAATTAACTGAGTAGGCGTTTTATCTTGTAATTAGTATCTTCATTTCCTGTCTAGAGCTTCATTATCAGTGCAGCAAATTCACCCCCAGTAATAGCTTCTAGTACTTAATGATGCCATTATTCTTAATGATACTGTTTTTAGCTACAAAAGGAGTAATTACAGTTCACTTCTGCAGAAAATGGAAGGGAAAAATGTTTTGATTTCTCCTGTCGTTTTGTTTTTAGGACACATTCAGCTAACGTATTTTAGCAGGTGGAGGGAGGTTGAAGATTCCTGTGACAACGATGCCATAGAGAGAATGTACTGTGCCCCAGGTTAGAGCAATCACCTACAATGTTTCACTTGGAAAGTAGATTAGCAGCTTTCATTTTCTCTTGTAGTCTCTGTAGCATACAGCTTGAGATCATGCGATATCTGAGTTTTCTTTGCCTCTTTTCCTTAATGTTTTAAAAAGCTACAGGGCTCATAACTGCTTTATTGTTGAACTGTGGTGGTGTTTGTTATGTCATTTCCATAACGTGTAATTGTACTGAATGTCTTGTTTAAGCAAGTTAGGAATGTTCTGTTTTCTTCTAGTTATTTCCTGTGTGTGAGTACATCTTGGTAAATGAAAAGAGCAAATGAGGCTGAAAAAGTGGCGCTAAGACCCTTAAAAATATAAAAATTTATACATGCAAAGGACATGGGTGGTGGGGGACAACCACAGAGGTTTGAAAAATACAACCCTAATAGGCTCAGAGATGCCTCTGACATTTTTGATGAGCTACAGTGGGCTTTGAAATAGTTTAGAGAGCTCTTTCCTTAGAACTGCTTTCATCAATCATGAGGGTGATAAAATCAATATCTCTTGGGATCTTATAGCAAGGATGGCACTTGAAACTGAGCCCTCCCTCTTTTCCTTTTTCCAATTTATTTTCTGCTAATACAGTGGTCTGTGATTTTTGGCAGTGACAGCCAAAAATCAGGTGTTCCATGTACAGCTTAATATTTTTAAAATTTCATAGTTAACTTATAAAAACTATGTTTAGACTCAAGATTACTATGTTTTCATTCCAACCTTGAAATGCCAGCATAACTTTCTGCAGAGTGCATGGTCTGGCCAGGCATTGCAATTTGGCATGCAGGTAGTCCTCAAGCTCAGGGTCTGCAAATGTGTGTTTAGAAAAATTTAGAATAAGGAAGAATATGGAAGTTCTGAATTTAGTTTGGCATCAGGTGTTTCTTCTGTGTTTTTGTTCTTCAAGTGAAATGCTGCAAGGAACTGCCTCTGTGAATAAAGGTGGTAGGGTCTCAACAAACTTTGAATGTCAGCTTCTTGAGATAAGTGAAAAATAAAATCTTTTCTATGCAAGTCAAAAGGGCAGGTATTACAGAAAATAATTCTTTTCACCTATCAAAGTAAATCCAGCACCTTCGTTCTACCCTCAGGGCACTTTTATTCAAGAACAAGATAATTGGGGAATCCCAGCAATTACTGTGTTTGTTAAATAGATGGCTGTCCTGGTTGCCAACATGTGTGACAACCTGTTAGAGAGGTGTTTTCCTGCCTCCCTAACGCAGCCCTGAACAGAGCGCTCCCCAGTCGAGTTCCAGCAAAGATGGAAGTGCAGCCTTTTCCCACCCTGTCATCATTAATGAGCTGTGAAAGTCAAAGCTTAATTTTTCTGTACTTTAATGAGGATCCAAAGAGAGGCGCTTTTTGCCCCCTAAGCCCCATCCAGCCAACTCCTGCAGTAATTAAGTGTTTAGGGAGCAGTTGAAATAATATTTAGAAGTCCCCGAATGCAAGAATGAAGTTTTGCACACCGTCATTATTTCCACCTCACAGCACAGGTGTGGTACCCATCCGGGCTTTTTTTGCTGGAGTTGCCCTCCCCTCTCTGCCCTCTCTGCCCTACCCCAGGCTGCATTTGCTTTGTGTGTCTGCAAGGTGAGGATTTGCAAATGCAAGTATTAGATGTATTCAAGGTGGATGAATTGGTACTGCTCCGTGATTCTTGCCTTTCAGATTTCTTGATCTTAATGTTACCTCTGTGAAGCATGCTGGTACTTTAGTGTAACTGTTACATGGTAATTTTTAGTAGGAGAGTAATACTTGGTATAATTTAGCAGCACAAAATATATTTTGAATTCAAGTGTCATTCTTTTATGAAGAATGATTCAGTAATGGTGTATGGCTGTGTCCACAGCAGCTTTCCTAGGGCTACTGCTGCTGGTAAATGTTGTTTTAGAACTTTTGACCAGTGTTAAAAGCAATAACCACATTAGTAAGCTTTCTCTAGGTTCCAGTATTACAGGGGACAAAAAAACTTAATTTGGATGATAATTATTTTTCATTTTGAGGAGTGTACCATGTCCCAGAACCTCTTTATCATGAAAGCATTGCTCATCAAACTGCTTCCTTGAATAAGGGTTTTCAAATTATATTTGTCCTTCAGTTCAGTACACTAGGAACAAGTTTTGCCGTTTTAAAATTATTTTTTAAGTTTCTTGTTAATATAATATAAAATGTTTCTCACAACTTGGTTTTACTTTTTTTTTTTTTTCTGAGGGAAATGCTGTATTTTTGTAGACGTGAAAAATTTTCTTCACAAAATTTTATCAGGTGTTATGGTTTCTTTCTGTAACAAAACGCAGTGTCTAAAATAAGTGACTCAAAGTGAGTCTTTATCTCGTTTTGAATTTTCCTGGTGTTTTCAGGATTATGTGCTGTGTTGCCCTGTCTCTGGATAGTCAGCCTCCCTTCTCCTTTTCTCTCCTGCTGAGGGATGCAGTGGAAACTTGGCTTGTAAAATTTTTGTGTTTGGCTTGCTGTGTGCTTTTAACTGAGTTTGAGGCAGAATAGATTTGGATATGATAACTTGTATTCTACCTGATTTCAACAATTTAGTGCACTCTTTCATAGTATGCAAGAAAGGGAAGGTGTCTATCAATAAACTACTTTTTAGAGTCTGCTGTTGGAGGCTGAGAACAGATGAGTTTAGGGCTGCAGTTTTTTTCTGCATTGATTTTTGAGGAGCAAATTTTGCAGGCAGAAAAAGGGGAGGATGAATGTGAAATTTAAACACATTGCAGGATATCTTCAGTTTAAAACAAATAGAAAATTGTATTGAGAATTATATGAAAATTTTAAACGCATTTGAAACAGTTGTCTTTTCAGTTGTTGAGGTTTCAGATATTGCTTTTCTACAGTGCAAGTTATGATTTGCAGTGAAGTGCATGAAGATGTATTTAAATCTTAAGCTGTTTTATTTGTTGAAGAAAAACATGAAGTCTAAATTCTACAATTTATATATGGTAAACAAATTGCTGGATGGGCTAGGGATAGTAATATATTAGTGTGGAAGCTTTGCAGGGCCAAGGGAGAATAGAGGTCCACCTGTGTGAAACTTGCTTGTGGGATGTAGGATTTTGTGTTTAAGGCTTTCTGTGCCCCAGAGTGTAACCTTGCATTGAGGTAAAGCAAGGCAGAGTGGGTACAGCAGCAGTGATCAGATCCCTGAAGCTCAGGGACTTGTTCAGCTCCTGTTGTCCTGGGAGAGGTGGAGAGGCAAAAAGACATTATGCAGTGCATATATAAAATAACAACTGCAACGACTATAAAAGTGCCAAAAAGACGAGGTAAGAGAACAGCTTGAAAAGCTGCACCGCGCTCCCTGCGAGCAGTGTAATTAGTTCTGTGTGAAGTGGCAATGGTTATTTCGCATGGTGCATCGGTCCGAGCAGGGCTGCGTGTGTTGCGGGAGCGGCACTTCCCCGCTGCCGACGGGAGGTGGCATTGTACCATTAATGGATGCTGCTGTCGCACTGGCTGCCCCTCGTTTGCTTAACTTCTCCTAAGAACTGGAGACGGAAGATGCGGCTCATTTGTAATGATTTGCACATCAAGAATTGTGCTCGTAAGCTGGTGGTGTGTTACGGTGCTGCTGGATCTGTTGGTGTGGCTGGGTTACTCTTTACTGCTTTACAGTTCTGCTCAATTTAAAAAAACCCAAAAGTTCCTGAACCAACTCTGGCACCAGCAAAGCTGTCTGCAGATGCTTAAAAGTAGTGTCTGTGCTATGCTTTGATTAATGCCCAAACGAAATCTTTGCTGTTCACCTATGATAAGTCAAATGTTGTTTCTCTAATTCCCAACGGAAATGTTAAATTATAAATCATACCGTATAAACTCAACACCACTGCAAGTAAAACTGTGCGAGGTTTGGCTAAGAATGACCTATTTGCTTTTAAAGAAGAAATTAGCACTTGTAACTGAGAATTTCTGCTGTGTTAATATGGCTAAGGTGATTATAGTGAGGTTTATGTGTTTTGTTTCCTTTAACTTTCCCCCTCTTTGTAGTAATTTTGTTTTCTGAACATTTTAAAGTGCGCTGAGCAGCTGATGTCTGAATACAAAGTTATTAGCAGATCAGATGAGAATGATTCGCTTCTGTTTAAACAGCCCTTTGCTCTCCATGCCCCCTGAGAACTCTTATCACATATTTGTCCAAAAAATCCCCACGAAAACTAACAAAAAATCCCTTGCTTTATCCACCTGCCTGGTGGCTGATAGTATCAGCAATGTATCTCTTTATCTCTTGGTTAATGTGCCTTGGTATTCTGAAGGGGGGAAAATTCCAGTAACAGATTCAATTTACATGGACAGAAACTTGAGCAAATGCCAGCCTAGCAGGGGGGCCATTATTCTGCTCTATAAATAAGTTTAAAAAAGAAACACACACACACACACACACACAAACCTGTGAATCAACATGTTTTGGTCTAATTGAGAGAAAAGCAAGATAGATGAATTTTGAAATGCAAATTATCACCTTCTGTTATTTTAAGTATTGGTTTTGCCAACATTGTGATCTTAAATATAAAGAGTTGTTAACTTTTAAATACAATAATAATTGTATTCCATTCTTGACAGTCACAATTTAAAAAAATAAAATTGGTAACTTTTTTTGTAAAAAGCCATTCTCAGTATGAGAATACCTGTGAGAAAGACAGAATTGTCTACAGCCGTTGCCTAGTCAAGCTGTCTTCGGGTAAAGCAGATTTAAGTTGAGGATTTTCTCATGAAGATAAATGTTTAAGGTACTTTTTCAGTCTAACCTGTGAAGTGTCATGTTGTAGAAGCAGCTTGCTGGTCTGACATCTTGTGTAAATATGATGTGTGAATGAGATGTTTTATTTACACTCCCCGAGTTCTTGTTCCAGCAGCGGGGATGCTTTCTGTTGCATCCCTGTAGTGTTTTTGGAGGACGAGGTTTCAGAACTGGGCTGCCTTTAGAGTCTTTTTTCTTTCTTATTTAAACAAGTTTTCACCAGACTTTGTTCACTAAAAACTGGAGATTTGCTGCTTGAGATCCTAAAGCCAAAGGGAGCTTAGCTTCCTAGAAAATGTAAGTAGGAAACTGGCCATCAGTAATGCTTCGTATTATTCTGAGGCTTTCATAAGCTGTGTGCTATATCAAGTCTTATTTACACAAAGTAGCATTCACAGACGCCTACAAATAAATATATGGTAAATTTGGTTTTATGTAACCTGCTGTTACTTGTGCACAGTGCAAAACCTAAGCAAAAAGAAGGAATTGTGTGTAAAGGATTTTGTTCCAAAAAAAAAAAGACAAAAATGTTTCAATGTACAACCTGATTTTTGTACTCCCAAATAAAGATGTCACTTTTGCTCTTAAACAATTGAAAATACAGATGCAAAGTGCAGCTGGTCACCTAAAATAGATGGCATGAAAATAAAAATTGCTAGTTGATATTATTAGCCTGCATGCTATAATTTTTATTTACTGAATAAGGAAAAAGATTATTTGCCTCTGTTTACCAAATAGACATTTGATGCAGAAAAACCTGCATATTATTTGTGTATGTGTTTTTCAGTGGGAGTTTGCAGGCACTCATTAAATCTGCTATTCTGTATTATAGTAATTTAATTTGAGTAGATTGTTTAAGAAGCAAAATAACTGTGGTGGATTAAAGTGCCATTAACCCTGAGATGTGTTGAGGGGGGGGCTGGTCTCGTAGACTGGACTTTCTGCTTTTTACCTCTAACTCTGTCCTAGATTTTTGTGTGACATTAGTGTCTCAGGATTATCCAAAAAGGAAAAGAAAATACCTGGAAAGGTGAAGGAGCTTTGGACATCAAAATCAGAAGGATGAGCTAGCTTGATTTGAAAAACCCTGGCAATAGGAAGCAGGATCAAACACAAACATGAAAAATATATGGCTGATGTGAATAAGGTCTGGATGTGCAGAAAAAGTGCTGATTCCTGTGAGGCTGGGAGTAACAGTTTTTCAGCAACCATTTGGAGTGGGACAGCTCTCTAGAGACCCCAGAGTGTCCCACAGAAAACAGTGACAACTGACTGCTCCCTGAATAGCGAAATGTCATGAACTTGGAGTTGGTAATTGAAAGCATAGGTCTGGGGAGAGCATCAGGTATTTTCTGAAAAAAATCTGATCCCAGGCTTGTTGTAAGTACACAATGTGCTTCAGGTGAAGCACATGGTCTTGTGGTTTTTCTTAGACTCTGTAACTAGAATAAGCAGTAAGATGTACCAAGCTGTTGATTTGTAAAAATCTGATGTTTTAGTCTGGCTGTCATAAACCCCAGTTGTTAACTCCAGAAGAAACTGTACTTACCTGTGTTTATTTATGTCTGATGTTATTAGTAGTATTAACATTACAGATGGGACTAAACCTTGAAGATAGCATAGAAGATGCCTTGTGAAAATAAACGGAGCTGGCTGTGAGGTTAATTAATGTTTGCTTTGTTTTGATAACAGAACAGTCATAAAACTTTGACTCTTTCGTCACACGATTATTTTAGAGGAAGTTTTGATTCCATCTTGGGCTACTAAAAGAAAGAACACAGTTCCCTCTATTTTTTTCTTCTTTTTTTTTTTTTCCAAAGAAGAGCATAGATGCTCGTGTTTTTGAATAACTTTTAGATGAAACTTCCTATTTTCATACTCCATTTGATCTTAGCAAATGTTCATTGGACTTGCCTCACTACTTTATTGTTTAAAGACCATGATAAACTTCTTATACTTAAATATAGATGGTTCAATACTGTGCTTTATAAATTACTGAAGCATTTTAGGCAAAGCATTATGGCCAGATTGCGTGTGGGATGTTTTATTTAGTGACTGTATCTTATGGTATCTTGGCTGACTGAGTCTGTTGCGAGTGAATTAGGTTGGAATTATTTTACTTGATTCTCTGCAAATGTTTCTTTACATATATAGATATCAAAAGATGATAAAACAGTAATCTTTTAAAATTAAATGAGTGTAAGGTAAATAGAATTTCCAGAGTCTCTAATGGTTTTTCACGCAATGTTTATCTTAATGGCCGCAGAAGGGGAAAACATTGTATTTATTTTCAGGATGTTGAACAAGTCCAATTCCTCATGAACAGTTTCAGACACCTGATGGTAGTTCAGATGAGTCTCCTTATTTTCCTATCAGTGCAGAAATACTTGAGAGTATGCTGTTCCCGCTTGCAGTGTGGCGTAAGGGGAAAGCCTTTCTTGACTCCTGGGTGTCTGGGGATGCACTGTATCCACCTAGCGCCAGTTTTTCTGTGAGCTGACTGGAGATGCTTTTTTTTAATTTTTTTTTTTAATTACTGTTTGTCCTACAAAATTTTTGATGAAGTTTTTGTTCTTGGTGATTCACAAGCCATCTGGCCTGAGTTGCACAGAGAATGTCTAAGGCCTCCTGTAAGCCTGGCTTGTTCCATGTTAACTACTGTTTGCCTGTGCTGATCATGAGGCATTATTGTCAGCCCTGGAGGAAACTGTGTTTGGAAGAAAATGTGGCAGGTGTTGTAGTAACAGCCTTTGAAATCCTTCAGCAAGAGGGCTATATATAGGGTATAGATTTCAAGTTGCTGTGTAAAGAATGAGAAAAGCTTTGGTTTGCCATCAATAGCTTTATTGAGAATGTGTGTTCAGGAGAAGAGAAGTTCTGCTTTTTCTTCAGAACTGGCACTTCTGTTTAAAATACAAAATGTTGTCAGCTATATCTCCCTTATCAGGAAGTAAGGTATTGCTGTGTGTAATGCAAATATTGAGATAAGTATGGAAACCATAAAGAAATGGCCTTTCAGTTGAGACCAGCTGCTCTGGAAGGAGGACAGTGCAGGGTAGTGAAGGTGTTTACCTGCACCATCTGTCTCTGTATAAACCTGATAGCATTTTACAAATCCCCTTCCCTTCAGTTATCCCAGTGGCTGCCGTTGGAATTGCTTTGTGCAGGAATTTAGCATTGCTGTTGACTTGTGCTTCGTGGTGCTGGATGTCATGGCCATGCTTTGGGAGGGAGAAAGAGGAAAGCTCTCTCTTTAATGAAATTGCAGTAGAGTTGAAAGAGCTATTGACTTTTTTTCACCCTACTTTATTATTTCTCTGATTTTCTATTTGAGGATGATAGGAATGTTTTTTTCTGCAAATGTTGTTCCGCCAGTCCTAGAAGCACCAACACCGTACATGTGTACACATGTTTATTTTTGTACAAATCCGGGTAAGGTCCTTGATTTCAAGGTTCATGAAGGAAAGATTTGGCACAAATATCCCCATGTTATTCACTTAAGCTTATGTGTCACTACCATTTATTGTCTAAATTACTTTGCTGATGGATTGAGATGAAAATGTTTTCTTAGTGAAGGCAGATATTGTAGTTCAGATTTATTGCAATATTGAAGCTTTAAAAAAAGCATATGCCCTGTGTGTATATTACATTAGCCAGCTACTCTGTGTCCCTCAAAAGCACTTCATAATCTACAGTTTCTAAATTTTCCATGATGTTTAGTCAAGATAAAATGCAGTAATACTGATGTGGTATCCTGGACTTATTATGATCAGTATTGCATCAGAAATCATGAGACCTGTTTGAAGGAAGGAAATGTAAACAACATATGTTTATTTGTAGTGTAAACAGTGATTTTTAAATTTTCTTTTTTTTTAAAGGAAAACGTTTATTTTAACATGAAATAAGGAAACTTTGGAACATAGGGAAAGCAGCTGGAAGGCAGACATTGCATAATAGGAAAAAAGTTGAGCTAAAATTTAGTTTTTGTAAAGAAGGGGACTCAGGTGTTGCCCTCAGCTGAGTCTTCCATTTTGTGTTCTGTGTTGGTTCAGATGACTTGTTATGCAGCTTCTGCTTGTGCATGAGAACCCAGGCAGAGCCCTTCAGCCCTGGGAGAAGTCCATGTACTTGCCTGTTCTTAATTTATTCCACTCGTGTCATTTTGGTCATGGCCAAAAGTGGATGGACCAGTTCAGTGCTGCTCTTGTCAGAGAACTGCAGTGACATTTGTTTTGGCTTGGCATATATTGAAAGTGTTCTTCCAGTTGAAAATATGAGCTTGGATTTTGAGGAAGTGGACTCTGGTTTGCTTTTTGACTCTTATTCTATATATTCTCTTATTCATCAGTGCTGCTTCCTGTAATGAACAGTTCTGTGAAAGGAGGCACTGTGACTTTGGTTCTTTAGAGAACTGGATCAGCATCTCTGATTGCCAGCATAAAGAGAAATAGCACCAAAACTGAGTAAAATTTGTTTTTTAGAATTTCTTTTCTCTGTACTCTGAATGATGTATTTTTTTCATATTTAGGTAATTTTTTTTTCAATTGGGCTGTAACTCATGAGGCCCATTCCCACTAAACACCTTTGGGAAAATTGAATTATTTCCTTCTGTGGCATTATTCTAAAATTTAAGGTGTGTCAATATGGGATAGTTAGTGGAACTGAGAATGTAGTAGTCAATCTTATTAACTCTTGGCTTTGTTGTCCTTATTCTGTAATAAGTGTGTAATTTAATTTAAAAATAAAAATCTTCACTTGTTGGGAAGAAACCTTCCTTGAGCTGAAAAGGCAATTCCATGTAGTAGGTTTCACTGAGAATTGCTCTGAATACCTTTCACTAGCTGGTTTGTGTAGAAAGCCCCAACTTTGGGGTTTCTTTCTTTTTCTTTTTCTAAAGGATAGTTACCATAGAAGGTTAGACTTTCTGTAGGACTTTAAAATTAAATTGCAAGAACACATTTTGATTTTTACACAAATTCTCTCAGTTTACTGTAACTTCAGCTTCATCCTGGTGCTCGCATGGGATCTTAAAACATTTTAAAAATGGATGTAACTATCCTGATACAGTTCCTTTTATAGTTGCTGTTCCATCTTTGTAAAAGTTTCTTGGTGCTGATAGGAGCATTAATCTGTAAGGAGAGGAATAAATTCTGCTGTGTGGCACCCTTACAGTGATGTATTGGTTGTTCCAAGGCCATTAAGTGTAGTAAACTTTTCAGTGCGAGGGATGTGCTAGCTTAAGAGACAATGTCTGAGCCATCCCTCCTTGTTGCTCTTGCAACAGCAGCCTGAGCTCAGTTCTGGGAGGTGCTGAGCCTCTTCCAGCTGTGTGGCAGCTGCACATCCCTGAGCTCAGCGTGGCTGTGCTTCCCTGCCTCTGGGGAGCTCCGGGGTGACACCTCCCTCTCCCTGACCCTGGGCTGGGACTCATCTGGAGCTCTTCTTGGCCATGCTCATGCTAAGCTCCATAAAATGATGAGCAGGATTTTTCTGCCCATGCTGCACTGCTTTTCACAGCAACAGCTATGTGACTGTATGCTAATTGTTGTCCTCTGCTGGGGAGCTGCTGTGGCTTTTGCCACCAAAGCTATTTTAGTGCAGCCTCTGCATTTCTTTGACAGTCATAATGAAGATTTCATCTTCGTTGCAATCTGGTTTTCTGCCTGTTTTAGGGCAGACAGTGTGGTGTGTTTGTATTTAATAATTTTTGCAGTTTAAAGCCTGAGTCAGTGAAGGCCAAGTTTTCTGCATGCATCATGCCACTGAATAGGTGTGTGTGCATGGCCAGGGCCTGTCACCCCCTTCTCCCCTCCCTGCTGTCCCTTGTGCCTGTGCAGCAATAGCACTGTTGGGTTGGATGCAAGGGGAAACAACTTTTTATACCAATGGTACAGTTTGGGCTGGGCTGTAGCAATACACAGCTGTGTATTGCTGTGGTTATGCTGTTTGAAGCAGATTTGATATCTCTCCATGAGACCATTGTGAAAAGCTCATGGAGATCTCCCATGGGGATCCCAGTAAATCATGTGGGTTAGCCATGAGACAAATCCTACCCTCAAAGGCAAAAACTGAAGTATGCAGTAAACTACTGCACCCTCCTTTGTGCTGCTTTTCTGGATTAGGCCACTCTGATGTGTCCAGCTCTTCTGGCTAGGGTAAATTCTCTAAATATGCTTTGCTTTACTGTCTGTCATTGTCCAGTTTTGTCCAGAATTGAAAAATCATAACTGTAATGCCTACAAGTCTTGAAAGTGCCTATGTGTGCATGGAAAATACAAATTATGCATAAAATGTATGGTGTTGCTGTGCTTGAACAATGCAATCTGTAGGTGGCTAAAGGGCTAACTAAATTGCAGGCATAATGAAAGCTCTGTGGTATTTAGTATATGTTCTGTCAGCATTAAACAGTCACCTTGTAAATATATGTTAATTTTGAAGGTGTAACTGACCTTTTTAATATTAATTGAAATGTCTCATGTTTAGAGGTTGGTGCTATCCTAGAAGAGACAGAAGCCTGTGACTGGTGGAGCCTGGGTGCCATTCTTTTCGAGCTCCTCACTGGGAAGGTAGGGCTGGGGGCAAGTGACTCCATAAAAGTGACTTCTTGGCCAGTAGTTTCTTACCAGTGATGTTCCCAGGTGTGATTCCCTTGATTGTATTTCTCTGATGAGCTTTGCCAACCTGAGCACTCTCAATTTGCTTAGTCTGCATGGGACCAGAGAAACAAAACATGTTCAGCCTTCAGCAGAACAACTTAATAGAGCTGTACCAAACTAAGGACTGAAAAAATAACCAAAACCATGCTGCCCTCTTAGCTACAGTGAAATCCAAATTCTCTAACATTCCATCTGTACATGTACAAAACTTTTGCCCTAATACTTCCAGTAGTATTTCCTGAGACTGTGTAGAAGCCATCTATTGTTGTTTACACATTAATTCAGTATTTTGAGGCAAAGAGTGATTGACCAAATCAAACTGGTGATTGGTTGATGGCTCTGCACAAAGAAAGCAAAGTCCACCAAATTCCCAGGCTCTTCAAATTTGAGCAATAGAACAGAAGCTTTAAGATGTAAATGTTCTAAAGCTCTAATTCAGGGAGCTCATCAGCACCTGTAGACATTCTTCCCAGAACCAGTACTTCATGCTAGGAAGCACTGAATTTTGGCTTTGTGTGTTAAATTTGCATGGATAGTAGGAGATAATCCAACACTGCAGTTTTGAAATCAATAAATATGCCTTCCTGCTTTGATTTATTTTTTCCCTTTTTCCTTTTCTCCTCCAGTCTCTGGCTGAGTGCCATCCATCAGGAATAAACACTCATACTTCTTTGAATATACCAGACCATGTATCGAAGGAGGCCAGATCACTGATTCAGCAGGTAGGTGAGGGGAGAATTTGTTTTCTCTATGTGCATGTGTGGATGAGACAAATACTTACCTACTTAACTTGTTCTGGTGAAGTAAATGTAAAACCAGAAAGCTGCTGGTAGGAACGTGTATGGCCCTTTTGTCAGCACTGATGAATTCTGCCCAGTTGTCTTGTTGCATTTGCAAACTTTGACTTCTGCTGCCAGCTGGGTCTGTAGAAAACTGGAGTGCTTTGCCATTTCTTCAAAGAACACGTTTGGCAAATGCTTTGGAAACACCTGCTGGTGATGCACGAACATTTTAGGAATTCTGCCCTAAATGTTCGCGGAAACATTGTAGTGAAATAAAGTAAAAAATGCCGATGCCAATTCAGCAGAATAGCTCAAAGTGCTACGAAACCTGTAGCACACTGATTTGAAGTTATGACCTTGCTGTGGTTGAAAGAGTGTAGCTCTCCTCCAGGAAACCTTCTGGATGCCATTTTAAAAGAAAAGTACTTTAAATGGTGAATCCAATGATTTTTGTAGTCAGAAGATAAGTGGGTAGGTTGGACAAAAGACAAAATTGTAAGATATAGACAAGCTTCCAGACTGATACACCATTTTAAAATTAATGGGAATAGCACTGTTTGATGGATTTAGTTTACTCTAACTTTAGGTAGTCATAACTGCACATATAGTTCAGGGTCTTGAAATTCAATTAATGCAATCTTCCTGCTAGTTAATTTTGACATAGCTGTGGAAGTGGTGCCTAGATCTGACCTGTTCCACTTGAGAAGAAGCAACAATATATGCAAATTGTGCTGTTTAGCTTTGAAGAGATCTTGCTAGTGGGTGCATAAGTAGTGGCATGACTTAGATGTAGTTTACAACAGAGCAAAGTGGAAAAAGTATTTCTTGAAGAAAACAAAGGAAACAGAATTTGAAAATTCAGTGAGTGAGAAGACCCAGTGACAGATTGATTTCTGTGCTGTTACTGTGAAATGATTAGTGGAAATGGAACTGTATGTTTGGGCACCACCTATTTTGGCTAAGTGACATGAAGTCACTGAAGGTGAAAGTCCATGTCTGGCAAAGGTAGAAAGGGAAATGATTAAAGAAAAATCCATTTCTATATATTCTGCATTTATATAGTTGGACGGTAGCAAATTTTTACGCCATAAGAGACAAATAGCTGGAGGAAAGCAAAATCACATTTAATGAAGGGAATTCTCCCATTAAGACTAGAAGACAAATGAAATCGTCCAGTCCATGTGTCCCTGCCATTGCAGGATTGGTTTTGGATGTAGACTAATACTAATTAGTATAGTATTATTAGTACTAATAGTATTATTAGTACTACTATTAGTATAATTCTGATGTATTGCCTATTTTCACATATGCCAAAGAATGTCTCTTTTGCCACTGGTGGGTTTAAGTGGTAAATATATTTCTGCCCCTCACAGCTGTGTTACAAGGCCATGTCTGTTCAGAGAACAGTCTCCCCAGTGCCTGTTAGATCAAGCTGTCTCGTGTAGGGTGGTGACTTATCTGGTGGAGGTTTGGCTATACGAAGCAGTAAATCACATTTTTGTTGTGTGACTATCCAAGGAAGCTGCCATTCATTGCTGAGGAAGCCTTGTCAGGAAAAGGAAGAGAGCTCTCTTGGCATGGATAGCAATTTGTCATTGCGACTTTCCTTCCCCCCACTGCCAAGGGTAAACAGGTCAAAACATCACAGAGTAACTCTCTGGGATCAGTGTTCAGCTATACAGAAAATTGTGTCAGGAGTTGTCTCCTGCTGTGGCATCCAGTCCAGGTGACTTCATTGTAAACATCATCTTCATTTAGCCAGCATCTGAAAAACAGAGATCTGTTTATTTCTGCTGGAAGATAAAGTTGTTTTTGATGTTGGTTAGGAATTTTGCACTCAGGTTTTTGTTTTTAGGAACCTTCAAGTTCTACTACCAACAAAACATGCAATGTGACTTTTCAATAGGTGTCTGTTTCAGTTTACATTTGTTTTCTGAAATTAAAGTTATTCTGGAAGGACAAACTCCAGAAAATAAGTGACCATGCGTGATTTTCCTGTGCTGGTGCTGCCTGTATTTCCAGGGAAGACTGATACACCCTGGCTGCATTTGTGGCTTGTGGGAGATACCAGAGCAGCACCATTCACTGTCAGCAAGCTACTTTTACTGTGTGACACTGTGACTGCAAATAGCAGAGCCATCTTAAAATGTGTAAATTCCTATGTTTATGGATGTAGGCTCACTTAGATGTTGACTGCATCAAGATATGAATACACATTTTTCCAAGTGACAACTGGGAGAAGTTATCCTATTAGCTGTTGCAGAAAAAGCAAGCAAGAGATCATGCCTTTGTACTGGCTGTAATTGAATAGAGTATAAACACTTCTTGAAAACTGCAAAATATGTTTGTGTGTCTTTATTAGTCTCTTTGGAGGTTACCTTTGCATTCCCTTTTATATGGATTGGTATCTTTAAACAGATGTAAATATTGTGATTTCCTTCTCACATGAATTCAGCATGTGATGTACAACTAAAAAGCAAATGAGATGCTGAGTTTCAGGAAATTTCCATGAAGCCATTAGGCTGTTTTGTTTCTTTCTCTGGGGTTTTGACTTTTCAGTTTTAGGCCATTTGTAGGACTCTTTAAAACTTTTTTTTTTTCTTTTTAGGAAATGGAGAGCTGGCTATGTTATCCTGATATTTTAGGATCAGCTCAAAATTTATGAAATGGAAAGTTACAGACTGCTGTCCCTGATGCAGCCATAACATACAGTGGTGTGAGCAAAGGTTAACATGAAGCAAACGCAGCGTCCAGAGTTCTACTGATGCAGGCTCTGGCTGCTGCTGTCTCTTTTTAAAATGAGGTTACACTTGAAATGAAGTCCCAGTGTGCAGTGCTTCAGGGAATTGCATGCTGTGATCAGTAGTCTCTGAAGACTGTAAGACTGATACTCAAGGAAAGGAGAGTCTTCTTCCATTTACTGGATTTTAGGAATTTCAAGTATGCTTTTGCACTCTTGAAAGTAATTCATAGAGTAGGAAAACAGTAGGATGTCCCTTACCTTAGACCTTTCTGGAACTTTTAAGCAGTTGTTTTTGTTCTTACTCACTGAATCATGTGTTTTTTTCTTTTATGTCAAGCTTTTGCAGTTTAATCCTGCGGAGCGTCTTGGTGCTGGCGTTGCTGGTGTTGAAGACATCAAATCTCATCCATTTTTTGCCCTTATAGAATGGGCAGATCTGCAGAGATGAGAGACACGCGCCCTCTGAACAAACTCAGGTCAACTGGACAAGTTTCTCTGGCACAGGAGCACCCTGACTTGCTTCCTTTGGATGTCTCAAACCACTTGGACGTAATGGCTAAAGGATGCTGGAGCAACAGAGCCAGAAGTGAACACTTTTAACAGGAATCACTGGTTATACAGGGTGCTGGCTTATTTTTACCACAGGTTGCTATGTGTGTGTGAGTCCTTTCATCAAAGGAAGGTTTGTGAGGCAACTCCTGGGCAGCATGTCTGGCACTGCCAGATAAGCAGGGGCAGGAATGTCCTCCTGGTGCTTTGTCTGGTGATGGAGGTGTCTATAGACTGTGCCAGTTGAAAGTATTTTTTTATTGTGTCAATAGACCATTTCCCTATGCTAAGTGCAGCTCTTGGGGGGGCAGGGAAGGAAAAAGCAAATAATTTATTAACGGTATATGCTAAAGAAAATACTAAATAAAATACTAAAATGCTTTATGCAAAAGTTGACACATTAAAAATAATGTATCCATTAAAAATTAAGAAAGCTGTTGCATAATACTGCGGAATGTGTCTTGAAAATAGCATATCATTTCCCATTCTGGAAAGAGCATATGAAAGGCAAATAATGCTGTCAAATGTTGTACTTTGTTGGCTGGCAATGTCTGTTTAAAACTCTTGACTATTGTATTTGATGAGCTACATGTTAAAGTCACTACAGAAAGGGAAATCTTCTTTTCCTCAGCTGGATAAACACTGCTTTAGCACTCTAATAAGGAGCAAGAACACATAACACTAAATAAATATATAGATAAAAAAGGAAAAACTCTTCTTTCATCGCTGCAGCCACTGCTTTATCACTTAATGAACTTTACTTCCTCTAAGTGTCCTATTTTTAGCTGCTACTTCAGGAAAAAAAAACTTTCTGCTCGTGTTCTTGTGCTTGAGGAAGCTTCTGAACTCCCCAGTTTGTTTGTTAATAGTCTTAATAAATCAAAGAAAGCCTTCACCCACTCTGCTGCTTGAACAGGAAGAAGCCTGGGATTTGCTCATGCCAAATGACTAAGTGACATCTCTGAGCAAACCCTAGTGGGTAAGACTTGGGCAGGAGCCAATTAGCTGACCTGTTTGTTTGCTAGAAATGTCTGGAGAATGGGAGAAGAATATAAGACAGGCAGAATATTTTGCTGAGTGCTGCTAGTGCTGCTTAGCAGCCATGCCTGTATGGGTTTCTGATGTACAAACACTGTACACTGCAATGTACAGATTATGTATCCGTGGGTATTTTCCTAAATATTCCCTTTGCTTGCACTCTTTTTCCCCCCCTTTTTCTTCTTCTGCCCAGCTTTATCCGGAGAACAAAGGGCAAATTCCTTTGGGAAAGTGAGGTGACAGCAACGATTACTGAATTTACAACTCTAAAAAAAAAAGAGGTATCCTTCCATTTGTATTTTAGCAGTGTATTTTATGGGCACTCCCAAAAGTGCATCTGTACAGTCTCCATCTGTTAGACACCAGGTCGATGTATTCAAATAAAGTGGAAAAGGAAAATGCTTCACTTAAACAAAGGAAATCTGGAAATTTTTTCCTTTAAAAATTATTCCACTCCCCTCTTTTTTTTTTTTTTTTCTTCCCTTTCTTGTGATCACCAGGCCAGCAGAGGGGCTGTCACAACACTGCAGGTTGTAACCAGGTCACTGGTATCACTGCCTAGCCAGGGCTGTCCAAGATTACATCACCCGCAGAAGCTGCGTTTCAACCCGCCACCCTCTGGCTTCATAACAGGAACTCCCTCAGGTGAGCCACAGGAACAACTTCCTGTGTTGGAAATCTCTAATGCAGAGAGCAAGCTGATCCCCAGCTTCCTCCCAGCACTGCCCTGGCTGGGACTCTGGAGAGTCAAGGAAAGCCTCCCTCCCCTCGGCCACCTGACTCCCTCCCTCCCTGGGGCTCTCCAGCCCTGCCACCAGATAATGCCCCTGCCTGTGTTGATCTGTCCCATTGCATTTGCCTGGTGATAACTGTACAAATAAGTATTTTCCATGTTACTTGGAAATGCGGTTGTGTTCAGGTTGTGCTCGTGTGCTGGCTGTAAGCAAAGGCAGGATAAGATAGCACAGGAGCACAAACTGGTTTCTGTGAGCAGCAGCAGGAGAACCCTGTTCTGGCAGAAACCAGATGATCAGTCACTCTCACTTCAAAGCATTCGGTTTAGTTAATGACATCAACATATTTTTTCAAGTATGTTAGTAGTGAGGAAATCTAGATCATGGAAAGTAGAAGGAATGGCAGTATGACTTGCCAGAAATGAGCTTTTGAGATGCTACAAGTATTTGTAACATTACCACTGACTCAGATAATTGTTTGTCAAGGGAAGCATGGTCTGGAGTTAATTGCACAAAACCAATCCTGCTTCTATTTTTATTTTTTCCTTGAACATGTATTATGTTGTATTGGTGTTTACATGTATTCCTTTAATAAACAAAACCTTTCAAACCTAATTCAGGCCTTGGCTTTCTGAACTTCACATTTCGTTCTTGAAGACTGACCTTACCTATCAGTGCTTTTTGTCCTTTGCTTTAACTGGTTGAAATGCTCTAGATACCTTCTTTTTGGTGCCTGTCACAAAGCCCTGTGATGCACAGCTCCATTTGGACGAGTGTTCATTCCTACTTCCTTCTGTTACACCTAGTAGCTAAGAGCAGAACAAATCAGTGCCTTTTTTCCCCACAAGAATTAGCTACAGTCCATGTAAAACATGGTAAAATAAACCTATAGATTTTCCTATTCTCCTCTGGATGTTCAGGTACAGCAGATTACACACTTGGGGCATCTCAAAGTAGTAATTCTTTGCACCCTGTTGAACCCTGTAATATTCTTTGTGTCCTACTAAGAAAATCTGGGATACAAAATGTTCAAAGGCTTGCCCTAGAGGGAGAATTGCCATGAGGTAAGCCTGTGCCCCTGCCCAGACCTATAGGAGAAAGTGCATCTCATGAAATACAAGGGACATAACTTTGAATGGCTGTATTCACAGCTTCTGTTCTTGTAGCACAGCTCCTGTGTCTCCTGTGAAAATCACCTGGCAGACAGCAGTCACTGTCACGCTGACTGCGGGCGCACCTTTGGGATGCTGAGTTGGCAGGGTTACCCGTGCCGGAACATCCACCCCGCTCCTCCCGCCAGTGCTAACCTGTTCCTTGGTGTGTGTCCCCGCAGCGAAGGGCACTGGGATGGAGAAGGCTGGGGAGGTCAGCTCTCTCTAAATGAAGCACTCAGCATAACAAGGTACAGGGAAGTGCGAAGTAAACCACTATAGGATTTTTTTTTTTCTTTTTGAGTGTGGTATCATTTGTTTTCTCAAGGACACTGAGTAGGAAGCTGGAGAAACAGAAACTTCCTCTGTGGTGAGATTTATGGTAGGGATTTTAGCAATAAAATGAAAAAGTACAATTGTTGGCTTCTTTGGGTTTTTGCTTTCTGTGAGGGCTGTGCTGTGGGCTGAGTGCTCTGGCTCCTGGCTGCTGCCTGGTCCTGTGCTCCATGTGAGGGGCTGTTTCCTGGGCCCCGGCATGTGCCATCCTGTGGCTGGGCACCATCCCTTCCTCCAGTCAGCAGCACCTCTGGCAGCCGGCCCTCAGCTCTGTGCGTCTGCTGAGCCACCCGTGGCTTTCACAGCAGAGCCCCACAGCTCTTTGCAGGCCCCGAGAGGTTTGGTTTGGTGTGCGGGATTGGTTTGCTGCAGCAGCGCCCTGCTGAATGTTGCCCATTCCCTCTCTCAGCGGCTGTTCCCTGAGGAGTGCCGTGCTTGCTGCCTGGCCCTGCTGAATGTTGCCCATTCCCTCTCTCAGTGGCTGTTCCCTGAGGAGTGCCGTGCTTGCTGCCTGGCCCTGCTGAATGTTGCCCATTCCCTCTCTCAGTGGCTGTTCCCTGAGGAGTGCCGTGCTTGCTGCCTGGTGTCCTGAGGGGACTATGGGAGACGCCACTGGAGAGGCCCTCGCGTGGCGGGGGCCTGTTGTTCCCCTCAGCCATGCTCCTGCCCTGTGGGCTCTGCCCTGCGGTAGTTTGTGGCACCACAGGCATTAATGGTGGCTGTTTGGCACGTGCCCCCAGCAAAGGGTAGCTTAGGGTGTAGTGAGAACCAGATCTGGAGCTTTGGCCACCCTGAGGACCTTCCCTGTCGTTGTGCCTCCAGGGCCGGCCCCCTGTGGGTGTCACACTATGGTGCTGCACAGGGACAGGGCTGTGGCAAGGTCACCGGGCTGGGGTGAGCTCCTGCTCAGGGGAGTGGGTCTGGGGCCAGGGGGGGAGTGAGGGACAGGGCCAAGCAGCAGCAGCAGGGATGCTGGCAGCCCCCGGGACAGGGTGCCTCGCGTGGCTCCAGCTGCCGTTTGGGAAGGGGTGGCAGAGCCAACTCCCAGAGGGGGAATGGGACTTGCTTAAAAGGTGCCGAGCAGCTGCTGCTGGCAGCAAGGGTTGAGACTGGCAGCGCAGGGCTGGCTGCTGCGCCGCGGGGCCGGTGGAAGGCTGGTTCCTGCCTGAGCCATCTGCATGAGCAGAGCTGGGCAGCCCTGGCCCAAAGGTTGCGTTGTCCTCAAGAAAATCCCAACTTGTGAGTGGGAAAGCGGTGGAAGTGATCCCACCGCTTGCTGGTGCTGGGCAGTGAAATCTCCTGCACCCCTGCCGCGGGGCAGAGGAGGCTAATCAGGGTACAGCAGAGAGGATGCTCCAGACTCCTGGCAGCGGGTGACAGCTTGATGTGCTGCCCCAACAGGACCTCACTGTCTCTTGGCAGATCAGAGGCTCTCCTTCTCCAAAGGCTGCTCTGTCTCCATCTTCTTGGCCCAGGGACCCATCAGGAGGGATTAGTGCTGCTGCCAGAGGACTGCAGTGGCTCTGTGATGTGTGGGAAGGCTGGGGACATGTGCAGCTCTGGGCAGTGAGGAATTGGTGTTGTCTTGGGTAGGCTGTGGGTGCTCACCTTGATGCTTTGCTGCTGAGATCCTAAGGGTGGCAAATTTGAGAAAAGTCTTTTCAGGGTAATAAGCTAGACTGGACTGTTGCCAAGTGGTGGAGCTGGATAAAGATGGACCAGATAAGGAATGAGCAATGGTTGAGGTCAGTGGTCTTAGCAGAGCCTTGCTAACCTCCTTTTTCTTTGCCTTAGAGAAGAGACTTTTTGCCTTGATACAACCTCACTTGTGCCAGTTTCTCCCATTCCCTTCCGTGAACTGAGCCATTTATTTCAGTTTTGGAATGAGCCATTTATTTTCTAGGTTTCCCCAGCTCTCTCCATCCTTTAGCCTTGGTCATAGATTTTCTTACCCTCTCTGTGCCCTTGATTCTGAAACGCTGCCCCAAAATGCTGGCACACAGGAGCAGATTATTAAATGCAGCTGTTATCCCCATGCACTGAGAGAAGAGAAGCAAAGAGAGAGGGTTACTCCCACAATATGAAAGTACAGGGATTGTAAAAGCGTTGGGAAATTGGTTCCCCCAGCAGTGTGTGAGTAACGAGAGTTTTACGGCACCTCGCGCAGCGCTGGGATAACGAGGAAGGAGCCTCCATGAGAGAGACCAGTGGTGTGCCATGATTTAGAGCATGGCTCTGGCCAGCCATGCTCCACTTGGGGTCTTGCTTGTGCTCTGTGGTCTCACATTTGCCAGCTCATAATCTTTCTTTACAAACCAGGCGTGGAGAAGAGCTACTTCAACAGCATGGATCATGAGCCAAATGGCACATACCCTTTCTCCAGATTTTAGAATTTGCTACTCTGCTGCCTTGGTCTCCATCCTTTTCAGCTTCATGTCTTTGGCCTCGGAGAACTCCCCTGCCATCAGCCCCTGCCAGGCCCAGCACACACAGCAGGGTGAGGTGAGAGGGTAGTTCCCCTGAGAAGGACCCTGGCTGCTCTGGCTCCTTGCAGGCCCTTGACAGGTGCTCTGGGATACTGCAGAGTCCTGAGTTAATCACCTTCCGAGGGTAAAGCAACCTCACAGTGTGAAGTCCCAGCCCCATTAACTTCACTGGGAGTTTTCCCATTGACTTTTCTGGGGTCAGGAGCTTACCCTTCAATTACAGAGAGAAGCCAATTTCATTGGAAACAGGTATAGAAAGCTTGTTTGCTTTCCTACTTTAAGCACACCCATGCAGCTTCAGTCCTGGTGCTAGTGAAACAAGCGTGGAGTAATTTTTTTATTGTTTTGTGGTTTGTTTTGTTTTTTTTTTTTTTAATGTTGTTCTGGTTTCTTTGCTATTCTGGTGGGTGCAGTTAATATGGCAGTTCAGTTACTCTCCCTGGCTGGGGTGAGGTCTGCTAGTCTTCCCTCAGCCTTTGCTGTGCCTCTGATTTACTGTGGGGGCCTCCCTATAAAGCAGGGAGGGCATTTTGCCTGGTGGCAGAGATGGGAAGAGTTACTGAGAGCCTGCCCTGCGTTTTAAGGCTGAGAAGTCTTTGATGAGCAGGGTTGCACAAGCCCCGTTAGGGTGACTGGAGCGCAGAGGGCTGAGAAAGGCAGGCATCTGGTTTCCTCATTATTTCTTTTCATAAATAATCCCTTGTCCTTGCACCCTGCACTCTGACAGCATTTAGAATATGCCGGGCGGGTTTTTTTTCTTCTCCTCTCCGAAACTTATTCATTTGGAGAGCGATGAAACAATAGGTTTTTGTCTAAATCTTTACCAGTGAAATTGTCAGGAGAGATTTCCGCCCCCCGCTCCCGTCTATCTTCCTTTTGTCTCCTTCAGTTGTCGGGGTCAGGATTGGCCGCCAAACGGAGCCCGCAGTTGCTTTTCCAGGCCCCAGATGCCAATATGTGGCAGCATCTGGCTGGTTGGCAGGCGCCGGGCAGTGGTGCTGGCTGCGCTGTCAGGCGGCCATGGCGGCGCTTGGTGGGCGCCCTGCTTCTTTGAGGATGTGGTCCCAAGCAAGACCAGGGATAATAATTAAATCTGCTAAAGGAGGTGAATTATCGGCTGGGGCGGCTGCTGTTGGGAGCTGCGCCGGCTCCCGGCCCTGGGTTTTTTTGTCCTCGTCGGCAGCATCCCGTGTAACCTCACCTTCTTGTGCTGTGAGCGTTTCAGGTGCCTTAAGGCATGGAGCTCCTTGAAAGAGAAATACAAATCACTAAAAATGTAGAGATAAAACCCTCTCCTTAGAGGCCATGTGTTTGGCATGGGAAACACACGATAACAGCTTGCTTTAGAAAGGTGACATTTCCACTGAAGGCTGAATAATAAAAAATGCATTAGACTTTTGTAATGAAGACAGCTTCTGGGACCAGGGAATCTACTGCTTCCTTGAAATATATGCGTGGGAGCTCTCCCTGGCCCTAATGGGTGTCACATGTGGCTCTGGCTACATTAATGTTGCAAGCTCTATTAAAAGGGATTGTCAGTAGCCCTTCACGTGCAGTGAATCAAAGCTGTCTTTCCCTAACTTTGCTTTAGCTCAGGCTTGTGTGTGTAGACTGACTTGCCCAGGGTTAAGTCACTTTTAATATTAAGATGGGTAGAAAAGACTCTAATACTTTTTTTTCTTTCTTTTTTTTTTCCCTCTCCCTTTTAATTCAGAGCTTGCTGGTGAAGGACTCTGGAGGGATGGTGAAGGAGGAGACAGCCAGGCAGCTTAAAGAGGCCTCTGAGGGTCATGTTGAGTCTGTGCTATTATGTTCCAGCGAGGAGAACAGCTTTATTGACAGACAGCTGTTTGACTCCTGCAGCCACACAGTATTTGCTGCAGAGCTGCATAAATACCGAGCCCATGTTGACAAATTCCTCGTCAGTGCAAGATAGTTAAACCTGCTTGTTTAATCATTTGTGTGCTCTTACCTCTGCTGCTCTGAAAAGAATGAGCTGCTGTTTTACAATACAATGCATGAGAAACCTCTAAATGCTCAGAGCTGTTTCACGTGAGGTTTTCAGGGTGTGTTTTTATTTAGACTCTCTTGGAAACACAGTACTCTATTTTTTTTGTTATGTCAATTAGATTTTAGAAAAAATATTTTTCTCTCTCATTTTTTTCCCCTCTAGAAAGTGTATAATTTTTGGTTTTCAAATAAAAAATATCTGGCAAGCTGAATTTACAATGGAGCAGCTCTCTTGGCAGACCTTAGGTCCTGTGTGTGATGTGACACCAGCTCTGGCACGGCCCCTTTAGGAGTCCCACACCTTGGTTTGCAGCACGTGTGCAAAGGCACGTGAGGATTTATGTTTTGGTTTGGCTTTTCTGGCACAGGGATATGGAACCTGTGCTACTGATCACCTCCTGTCTGTAGCTTGGGGGTGGCTTTTTGACCTTCCACCCATTTCACAATAATATCCACCTTCATACCAGTATAATATCTTGTCACATTGTTGGCCTCATCTCTGGAAATGTAGTATCTAAAATTAAAGATTTGTTTCCGTTTTGGAAATTTTCTGTTGACCTTTGTCACTTGAACATGTAGAGAGGTGTAAATCAGGGCTCCTGCCACACAGTCAATGGCAAAAAGAGAGATGTCTTTGGAGATTTTCTTTGGACCGTCTTTGCAGTGTGGCATCTCTTTAGTCCTTTCAAAATGTTTCTGGTGTGTTAAGTGATTTTTGAATCAAAAGGTGTATTATTGAGGGGAGACCAAAAGAGAAGGCCTCACTGAAATGGGAACCTATTGCTCAGTTGTACAAAAAATGTAGAACTGTCAAGTTGGTTTTTAGAGAGACCGGTCACTATGTTTATGTGGCAGTGAGGGACATGTGCATTTCTTTCAGGATCACAAATAAAGCTGTGCATGCTTGAAGTGGTTGGTACAGGCAAGCTGTCTGTCCTTTAGCTGTAACTGCTCATGGAGCTGAACCTGGTGGTGCTGCTGGGTTTTGAGACTTTTTATCAGTTTCCTGACAAGTCCAGGCCAAGCCAACATTGTCTGATGTTTTAATTTTGGTTTAAGTCCTGGTGTTGGTGCAAGACATTGGTTATATTGAGATTTACACTTGTGTCATGATGCTTGTGCCCTGTGGAAGGACACTTAACCTGGCCAGCTGGGTCTGCTGAGGCTGCAAAGATCAGCATGCAAAGAAATCAGGTTTCCACTGATTTCAGAGAGTACAGGTAGGGTTTTTTTTTCATGGATTTAACAAAACCAAACAAAACCAAACAAAACCAAACAAAACAGCATAAAGTACAGTCTTAAGAGTATGGCACAGCTTTGCTTATTGGCTGGACCAGGCACCCTCACTCAAAGCCTCAGGAGCCTGGACAGCTCCTACATCACTTCCAAGGGAATACCTCCTCTCCTCTCTCCATATATGTGCCTCCTGAGGGGGTTCCGTTTGCAACCAAGTTATTCATTGAATGTTGGTTTTATCATTCACATGACAGAAGTTTTTACTTTCATTTATTTTTTAGTCTTTGTCATGACTCAGTTCTGACTCATGTCCTAGCCACCAAAAGGGTGGTTTGCTAAAGAAATGCTGGCTTTCTTTCCATTCTAACATTTTAAAAGCATGTTCCATTCTTTTTAGTACAGCCTTATATCTTGTATGTTGAGGCCCAAGAGCAGTACAAGTTTATGTGGCTATTAAAATATTTCTATATGAATGAGAAATATTAAAAAAATCCCAATACTCTGAATGAGATTAGGAGCTTTGGAAGAATTAGAATCCCTTTTGGCTTAAAAGCATAAGTCAACCTTCAGCTAGGCCTTTTTAAAAAAAGCTTTCTATCTGTCCTTCATCTTTCATCATTTTAAGAGACTAACTGCAGAGCTCTGACAGTCAGTTGAATTCAGAGTCCACCTTCAGAGCTGGGTCAGTACAGTGTCCAGAAGATGACTGAAAGCAGAATGGGTTTCTTCAGGTTTCCATCTTTTAACACTGCTGTTGATAGTATGACTGTTGTTGCCACTGTTTTTTTTGAACAGGATTTTTGGCTGGAGGCTAACTTTTTTTATTATGCAGAACCCAAAGCACCAAGAATTCCTGCCAGTAGTGGGGCTTGTATAGTCCCCATTCCAACTAAGTGTGAATTGGACCAGCTGGAGAAGGACACCAACCCAAAAGTCAGAGAGATAAGAGAAAAAATCCTGTTCTGTTTCTCTTATCTCTGTTATCAGAGAGATAAGAGAAAAAAACCTTCAGTGAGGTAGCACTATTTTGTCTTTGTGCTACAATCTCATCCAACCCATGTGGAAGCCTGAAGGAGGGAACATTCTCAGCCCCAGAGAACTGACAGCTCTAATGGCCTCACATCACAGGGCCTGAAAAAATGGGGCTGAAGCCACAGTGTTTGGTACCACTGATCCTGCTGGGACTGAGCTCTTCAGTCTCTCTTCTGGTGCCTGATATTTCCCAGATGTTCCCCAGCCCAGTGCCACCCTCACCCTAATGACGAAGGTGTAGATGATTTATATCCACCACAACTTTCTCTCTAGTTTTCCTTGCTCCTGAATGGTAAGAACCTCCTGTGCTGGTGTCCAGGTGTTGCTGCCATGGGAGTCCCAGAGGATGAATGTACAGTACAGTACATCCACCCTGAGCACCGGGCAGCTCTTCTACAGGAAGTCAGAGATTTTCTAGCATGGAATACAACAGGGCTTTTCTGCAGTCATCATGGAGAGGGTGTTTGCCCTGGATGTGTGCAGCTCATTTGTTACAAAGGAAGCTGTGTTCCTGGTGTGCCACTCTATGCACAATGCTTATTTATTCCAGCCCTTAATCAGAGCTGGGTCACATCCCTCTAAGGAAAACATAAAGGTCTTACAATGGCTTTTTTAGGAATTAAAGTTGTAACTCCTCCTCTGAAGTCTTGATTCAACAGCATTGATGTCACAATACTGTAAGAAATAGCCATTATCAACCGAACTCCAACCAGGTAAAACCCAGTGAAGGAATTTTGTCTGGAGTGGTCAAATTTCAGTGCAAACACAGAGGGTCAACTTGTGACACTTGGCTCCTGTATTCAGTTCATAAGCATCCCAGTGTATTTGCTTTGCTCTCCCTGTCGTTTTCCTCCTCTGTTCCCCTGTCCATACATCAGTGTCAGGGAGTTCAGACATCACAAGGGCCGGTGGTTTTTTTTATTATTTTTGTAACACCTAATGTGGAATTTTGCATGAGCAACACTCCTTCCTGTCGGCTCTTGGAAACTCTTTTGTGTAACGTCCGTCCTTTCTCTGAAGTAATCGCTCAACTATTTCTAGCAATAAAATATTCCTCTGTAGTGCCATCAGGTATGTTAGAAAGATTAGTGCAAGATCTGAAGGCCCTATCCAGCTAAATTCAACAAAACTTCCATGGCTTTTAATGCTCTCCTTTTTTATTTCATTGCAGATACTGTCTGTGGACATGGAGTAGGAAAAAGGCTCTCAGATACTCCCTGATAGACACAAGCTACAGAGAGGCTGCACACTGTCTGAGTGACATGCCAAGGGGCAGGAACAGGAGTCTGTGCATATCTACAGCCTTCTTTTCTGGGTTTTTGCATATTTTTTTAAATTAACTTTAAAAACACTACACCAAATATTTGTCCAAAATTTGTTAGACTACTGGAACTGGGACCTGCCTCTTCTGCTGGCTGAAAAGACAGTGGGGTTTTTGTCTCTCCACAGCTGGGGAAGTGAGGAGAGAAGCCATTCTCAATAAGGCAGTTTGAAAATCTTGGTGCCTAAGATTCATTTGGAGGAGGGAAGGTTTTCCTAAGATATTTAAACATTCACCTGACTAACAATGGGAGAAATCACTTCCTTTGCTCTTCACTCAGGATTTGATACTAGCTGAAATAGAGCTGAAACTCCTGACAATTATTAAGAAATACTTAAGAACAGAGAAGCGACAGAATTGAGGGTCATACTATTTCCCATGCCACCAGTTGGCACCAGCTGGAAGTGCACATGGAAGCTGAACTTATTTGCAGTGGTTGCTTTGATCTGACTTTGGGAAGCATGGAGCTGGTCTGTCAGCACTTGTTTGTGGAAAAACCCAGCTCCTCTAGCTTTAACAGGGGAATCACTCCTCCACGAGTTACAGTGCTAGGGATGAAACAACTGCTTGGTTTTGGCTTTTCTTGGGTCTTTCTTCAGCTGGACTGTCTGGGGAGGCTTCCTTCCAAGTTCCAAGTTCTGCTCCCTAGGGAGGAGCCATGTGTGTGCAGCTGCCCCTGGCATGGCTGCCTGACTGCCCCCCTCACTGCCTTGCTCTACACTGCTGTCTCCTGTGGCTTTTTATTATATATTTAAAAACAAAAGTTTACTTCAGATTGAGAGTATTTTTGTGCAGCACCTTTTTTTCTTTTTTTTTTTTTGTTTTCTTTTTGTTTGACAGCCATGACAGCCTCTCCTCATTATTATGGAAAATATAGGGTTGGTGGTAATTACTATCTGAGTATGAATGGGAGCAGAAGTGGGCATAGACTGCACTGGCCTTTCTTTGACAAGGTATAACTTTCTTCTGAATTTCCGTGTTAATTAATGCTTATTTAAAAACCACTTTAATTGGCAGTAAACATCTCAACTTTTTGTACTCATTAAAATGCACCCATTGATGTGTGATGGATTTTTTAAAGCTTAATTAACTTTCTTCCTGTATATATAACCTATAATAATGACAAATACTGGAAACTGCATCCCTTTCCCCCACTCCCCTATTTTTTGCCCTCCCCTAGATATTTCTATCACTTGAGGAAAGGCTATAAAAATGTATCCTGACTTGGCCAGGGCACAGAGCTCCCTGGGCACTATAATTCAGCCCCTCTCAGAGACCCCACAGAGGCTGAGATTGGCCAGGAGCTACAGGCACCTGCATGCCCATGCCCTATCCTGTGCCTGCTCTTGCAGCCCAAGATGCCCACCATGCCCTCACTTCTCCCTTGTGGGCAGGAATTGGATCCTTCTCCCACCTTCACTGTGGGTCATTCATCACCATTTTAAAAAAATAAAATCACCTGAGAAACTTTTTCTCAGGTAAGCTTACAGACCTTTACTTCCCTGAAAAAAACCAAAATCTTTCAGTGAAAATTGATTTTTCTAGTTTTTTTTTTGGGGGGGGGGGGGTTGATGTGTTTATTTTGTTTTGTTTTTTTAATAGCTTGAGACAGCATGCACATGCGTGAATGCCAAGTCAAAAGAGCCAAGGAGCCTCTAATAGTGTGTGCTGGTTTAGGGCATTCCTCTTCCTCCAATTTTCAGCCCACATCTAAGCCACTGAGCAGGATTTAGCGCAAAACTTTCTAGTGCAATGAAAAGAACAATGATTTCAACTTCTAATTTTTAAGTGTCTCAGCATTTTGGACTATGAAATAAGACTCTTGAATCACTTTTCAACATGAGATGTTGGTACTTTTTGCAACTGTGATCCTTTGTACACAAGTGAAATTACAAGCAGAACACATTACAGTAATTCATGAAAATATGCAAATTGCTTGGTTCAGCTATTACACACAGATAATTTCCCAGTCTTTCTTTGAAATTTATGGAATATTCTTGTTTAAGGTGGGTAGATCAGAAGTTTTAATGTGGGCAGTCTGGTTTGTGAAGGCACTTACAGCGAGTAAATTTTAAACACATGAAGCAATGATTTTATTTCCACAAGTGCTTAATATCCAGAAACTCCTAATATCTTCATCCAAATGTAAACCTGTTTAAAATACCCTGTGAAATGCTCTTCATTCTCCTTTGCTCTGTGTGCTTCCTCTAACCCAGCTGATGATTGTGCTGCTGCTCAGTTCCTTTCTCTTTACCTGTCTCAAAGAGTGATTAGGGTGACTGTCAAAATTCCCCAATGTAATAACAAATATACCAAGATATTCCCTCCTGCTCTGTGAATGTTGTGTGGCCAAGCTAGCACTGACATTTACTGGCAATTACATCTTGTCTGCTTCACAGGAATCTTCCATTCCATGGTGACCAACACAAATCTTTACAGACACAGCTTATCATTCACCTAAATTAAGTGCACACTTAAAACCATGGAGCTTGCTGAGTTTCTCCTGTTGGGTAGTTTTCCTGTACAGCTTGAGAACAGGACAAACAAGATTTGCATTGACTGGGATCTGGATTTCTCTCACCTGCTCAAGGTAACTTAATTAGGGTGATAATATTTAATTATTATTTTAAAATACACCTTTATCTGGAAAAATGTGGATGGCATGCAGTATTCTGAACATTAATGCTAACTTTCTTCCTGGGCTGATTTCAAGGCTATCATTAAAAATAAATGCTGCCGCCTGTTAATTTGACCATGTCAATAAATAAAAATGTCCATAACATGTGTATGAGGCTAATTAGGATTTTATAGCTGTGTTGTTCTGGTTGATAGCTGTGCTGTTGGCTTGCTGGGTCTTTATGTTTCGGTGATGTACACCTCATTGATGCATAACATGTAACACCTGTTGATGCAGTAAATGTTTATTCCTGGCAATTGGCCCTCTCATAATTTCTGGTACAAGAGCTCTGTGTAGCAGACTCAGGTCTCATAATTAGGCTACCTCGGTTTAGAAGAGCTTCTTTCCCTAAAGGAAAATCTTCTGTAATCCTGGTGCAGCTCCCTGGTTTGTGAAAAAGGACAGCATGATTCTCTGTCTCAGAGGACAAGTTTGTAACTGTGGGCTGGTTTGCTCCTTGCCTGTGAGGCAGGGCCACTCCTGTGACAGGATACTGACGGCTCCAGGCACAGCTGCTCTTTCTCCCCCTGCGTGTCCCAGCAAACACGCAGCACCAGCGATGCTGCAGCCTCCTCAGCTTTAGGTGCCACATAGAAACATAGGCACTCTGAAATAAAATCACTGCTCCCTGCCCTGAGTGCCTGCTCCTCACTCTTTTTCAGCACCAGGCCTGCCTGAGAATTGCATCTCTATAATAAAGAACCATGACATAATTTTCTGTAGGTGGAGTTCCCTGCAAAGTCCAATTAGTTTCAGACTTGGCTTTGAAATGTGGAAGATTATACCCATCGTACCTTTGTTTACTTGAACAGCTTTAACTAGATCTGCTTGAACTGTTGTTAAAATTTATTGGGTTTTAAATATTTATTTATTGTTTTTAAAATCCCATTAATGTCTTGGTTTTAAGGGGATTTTGTGACAGTGGATTGCACAAGCCCATTTGATGCTGTGCTTAACTAGAAATGCTGTCTTTTGCCTGGAGTGCTGGCTCCCAGGCTCAGCTCCAAAGCAATTCCTGCATGGTAGGAGAGCCACCCCGTGCTAATGAAGGGAGCAGAAGCACCTCCCAGCACAGCTGAGGACAACCAGGGTTTCAGAGCAGTTGCAGCCACACACCTTGGAGGTTTGGCTTTGTGGAAGTTCTGAGTGAACAGGATCTTTTGCTTCCTACATAGGAACATTAGAAATATATTCTATGAATTCTGTTATTATATATTTAAAAACTATTAATCATAGCTTTAAAATAACTGGTAATTAACAGGACAACAGTGTTACTCATTAGAAAGAAAAAAGCAGGTGAGCAACCCAGCTCGGTATCAAATTCAATAAACGAGCACAATACATAATTCCAGCAGTTTATTATCCCTGCCTCAATCCTGTCACCTACAACATTTTGAAACTTCACTTTTCAGAAAAAAGCATTGTTGCTAAATGAAAATGAGGCTGCTGTAGAAGGCTCCACCACTATATTCAGCACAGGAAAAACATGGAACTGTTGGAGGAGGTCCAGAGGAGGGTAATGAAAATTTTCACAGAGTTGCAACATCTCTGCTGTGCAGACAGCCTGAGAGAGCTGGGGTTCAGCCTGGAGAAGAGAAGGCTCTGGGGAGACCTTATAACACCTTCCAGTGCCTAAAGGGGCTACAAGAGAACTGAGGACAAACTTTTTAGAAAGACAGGTAGGTCAGGGGGTAGAGGTTTTAAACTATAAGAGCTTCTGATTGGGTAGAAGGAAGACTTTTTACAGGAAGAGAGGTGAAATACTGGAACAGGTTGCCTGGAGAGGTGGTGGGTGTCCCATCCCTGGAAACATTCAAGATCCCATTGGATCTGAGTAACCTGAGTAACCTCCAACCTCTGAGTAACATGCTCTGGCTGAAGATGCCCCTGCTTATTGCAGGGCTGTTGGATTAGACGACCTTCAAAGGCCCCTTCTGACCCAAAGCATTCTATGATTCTGTGACATTTCTGTTGGGCACAATGGCAGAGATGTGTGAGAAAGCAATGACTAAAGCAGACAGGTGGGAGAAAGACTTAAATAATTGATTTCCATGAAAGGTAGGTGTATTCAGATTTTTCTTCTTTGCTTTTTGGCAGAAGTTCTCTCATAAAGGAAAGGCAATGCCTTTGACTGCAAAACAGCTTGAAGGGAAAAAATGGGATCTAGTTTCAAAAGCAGCTTATGAAATGGTGGAAAGTGAGCAAATTTATCCCTGATCTGTGCTTGCTGTGGGTCACCCAGCACCTGCCATAGGAACTTGCCATTGGCCATGGGGGCAGTTTCTTGGTAAGACTCTTCTCCTGCCAGAACCATCTCTCTTCTTAAAATGGGGTGTCTTCTCATCTACACATTTATCTGCACAGGTTATGCAGAGTCAGGTTGTGCGTGCCTGTGATTTACTCATGGCCAAGAAGTTAATGACTCAAATTCAGAGATAATTGTGTTGATTGCCCAATCAGCACCTGATATACCTGCAACAAATTCAAACCAAGTACCTGGGCTTATGGTTCAAAATATAAACCCTATAGTCCCCACTTTGCAAACTGACTTGGTAAGAAGAATTGATGGATTGAATAGGTCAGGATTGTTCAGGAACCCACCTTGGCAAACTTGAGGCCACCAATGCCACTAATTTTTCCGGTATTTTGCCAAAGCAAATCAGTAAAAGTTTTGATTTTTGAAAAGGGGAAGATAATTGTTTCAAGATTATTTAAATAATCTCCTTAGAAAAACTCTCCTAGGCTAGGAAAACAAAAGCAGAAAACTAGAGTAGTGAAAGTTAAAAGCAAAACAGCTGGGATTTTTTACCAAGAAATTGGTAAAAATTTGTAAAATAAAATTTCACTTTATAGAAATAAAAGATTTCTTTAAAAAATATTTTGTTTAACAGGCCATTTTGATTTGATTATTGTTTTTATCTTTCAATGGCAAGTTATTTACTGTTTACTTTTCTCCCCATTGTGTGGCCCCAGGCCTTACTAAATGTGTTCTATTCAAACCCTGCTCTGAAGACAGAAATATTAATTTCCACATGGGCTTTTCTATAGAACTCATCACTATGGTAACTGAATGTTTCATAAACATTAATGAACTTATTTTCACTGCACTGCAGTGAGGCATTGGGTGGTAGTATTATCCCCATTTCATGATGAAGAACTGAGGCAGAAAGAGATTAAGTACAAAAGTATTCACTAATTTTAAGTTCCCCATCTGAGATGCATGGTCTGATTTTTCAGAGGACTTAGTTTGTTATCTGTTCAAAGCACAGCTCCCATTGCCTTCGGTTGCAGCTGCGAGTTCAAATTTCTTTGTGCTTTCTGTACTCGGATAGACGCTGCTTTAATCTTGAACATACATGGCCTTTTTAATTTATTTTCCTCAATATAATCAGAAGGAATTGAAGCTTACTAGCTCCTGGCCACATATATTTTCTACATATTAACTGAAATGACAATGTTTTATATAATTTTATCCAAACACTATTTCATAGCTTTAATGTTACTACTAAAATAATTTATAAGATAGCAACTTAACTTCTCAAAGATTAGAAAAAATAATCTGCTCTGGTAGAGTTCAATTTTTGTTTTCATGAAAGAGAGCAAAACTCCTGGGAGGCCCTTTTGGAGGATAACCTGGGGGCTACTGATGTAGCTACAAACAGTTAAACTGGAATCATAGATTTTTATGCAGAGTCACAAATTTAAAAAAATTAATCCTACCCTCTCTGAAAACCAAGATATCAAGCAAAAAAAATGTATTAGTTATATTGTTATATGGGATTTTTCCAGCAGGTGAATCAAGTATCTTGTTTCAAGCACACCTGGACTTTGCTGAAGTTTAGATTTGCTGTGATTCACCCACAGACATATCCTAGCATAGCAGGGAGTCTATTAAAATTGTTTTCTGTCTTTAGGCAGGAGGGCTTTATAGTGGCATGGAATATCTTGAAGAGCCAGCCCTTAATTTGCATCAGAATATGACATAGGATTTATGGATCCCCTCATAATTTTCCAGCCTCCTCTGCTATTCTTTTCTTTTGACCTACAAGTTGCAAAAGTTTATAAATGCAAAGTCTACTTTCAGGTCCTTCCCGAGATATTGAATCCTGGAGCAAATTTTTGTAGATGTTTTTCTGAAACATTGATTCAGAAAGCAAGCACTGACCCCCTCTTAACCACAGAGGTGCAAACAGGCTGCTGCAATATCGTGTTGTTGAATTTTCCTTCCAGCGCCACATGAAAGAGAGCTTGCCCTTTTCCTCAAATCTCTCCCTGATCGAGAGATGAGTGAGCTGGTAGCTACAATATCCAACGGCTTCACCAAGTTGAGAATGTGATGTCTGTGTAATAATGCTCAATTTTGCACACTTCAAATCCATTAGTAGCAATTACCTTACCTGAGGTGTTTTGAGTTAGTTTCAGTACAGCATTCTTGCAGTTGGTAGATAATGAACATAATAATGTATACAGCATTTTCAAGTCTCTGTTTTTAGCTACAATAATGCCATTAGGATTCTATTTAGCAAATGTGTGCTTCACACTAAAAGTTAAGACTTTTTTTGTTCATGTTTTCCCTGCCATGATTTCAATTGCATCTCCTGTCCTATTCTGCGCAGTGCTGGCTCGCCTGAAAGAGCAGGAAAGTGTTTTACCCACTGCACCTGTGCAAAGGCAGTTAGGTCTGGCATGTTGAGAGCAAAACAAGGATGAGGCAGGGCAGGGCATTGCCTGAGCCCGGGGGCTGCCCTCTGAGCACCCCTGGGCAAACTGTGTGCCTGCACTCTGCTGTGTCCTGTTTGCCCAGGGGTGGGGATGCTGACACCCTCCCAGCACAGCACAGCAGCCATCCTGCTTGCCCCAGGAGGGGCTGTGACACTGCCGAAGCTGCTGGTGGACTCCATGGTGGTAAAGATGCAGGCGGGCTGCATGGTGCCGAGAGAGGCAGGTGTTGCAGCACATTCCATTAGGGGATGCCAGCTCAGACATCTGTGCTGGGGTCCTTAGGCACTGCAGATGTGATGTGGCTCTCCTTCCCCTCAGAGCTTTTTTCTCTTCTCCAGAAAAAGAATGTGGACTACAGATGAGGTGTTACAGCTGAGAAGAACTCATTTTGGACCTGGGTGATGGTAAAGCAGTGGTGTCTGCAGTGAATGTTGTCCCATGCCTGCTTGTTTCCACAAGTCCGTGATGTCAGACAGCTCTGGTGTCAGTGGGATAACCCTGCCCTTGCTCTGGGTTGAGGACTACCCCAGTACTCCACCCTTAAAAGACCCCTCTTCATCCCTTGTCCTTGTAGCGAGATAATTATTTGGATTGGGAGAACCAATATTCCACCAGGCTTTCCTCTTCTATGCCTACTGAAGGGAAAAATAAGAAATCTGGTTTTGGGCTATCATTTGAATCAAGTGATACTGCTAAGCTAACACACAGAGTTTTCTAAGAAATAAGATTTCTTTGATTGCATCTTTCCAAAGAATTCCTTACTAAAGAACAAGAAAGAGATGAGGAGATATAATTGATGCCTGCTTTGTAGATGTCATTGCTAAGGTCTCTGGCATAGACAATATCAGCACCTTAAAAATAGTTTCAAAATGTTACAGTGCTCCTTTCATATTAAACTGACCAAACTCAAGAAGCAAGGAGTATTTGGGCAGCCACACAACATTTGTTGTTGGCGTGTTTAGAAATGGACAGAGTAAGAGCTCAGAGAACTTCCTCTGTCTTACATTGGAAAACCCATCTTTTGTCAGACACACACCTTGTCTCCAGTTCTTTTGCTCTTACTTAGATGATTTGTTGAAAAGGCAAACTGATTCTTCTGGCGCTGAATTGATCTTTCTCACCTTTTAGTTCCTCTGGCATGCTGACCATGTGCTCGTCCTGTGCCACCTCCTGCCCTGTGAGCACACACATGTTCACTACACGGGAATCCAGTACTTGATGGAGAGTGATGGAGAGCTGTCCTAGTAATGCTCAGCAGGGAAAACTGAGCTGAATTTTAGCACGCCAGGGACAAGGACAAAATGATGGAAAAGCACTTGTCTGCATGAAGATTACAAAGTGCTGCTGGCCGTGGGGTAGGCGGGTTGAAGGGGAGCAGGGCCTGTGCCCCCTCCTCTGTTGCTGCCCCCTCCTCTGTTGCTGCCCCTTCTCCTTGCCTGCACCACCTCCTGCCCCCTTCGGCTGTGGGAGTGACTGTCACCTCCATCCGTCTGCTGCCCCGGACGTCTGCTTGCCTGACAGCCGAGCCCGAGGGCTGACCCCATCGGCGGGCTGCGCACTGAAGGGGAGCTGGGGAGGCAGATATCGCCTCTCAGTCACAGCGTGCCCAGCCTGCTCCCGGGGCAGCGCGGCAAAGCGCTGGCCCTGATCTTCTTGCATTGCCATCACCTACCCTGAAATTAGTAACAGCACGTCCAAGGTTAGTGGCAAATTCAGATACCCAAGCTACACGGGGAGGGTGAATAAAGGACAGTGGTTGTGTACAGTATAAGCGGTTGCCTTAGACAATGTGTGACCTCTGAATTAAGAGACCAGGATTAGCAAAGAGCTTTTTTGCATTATTGGGCCCATTTACAAAAAGCTTTAGCCCTAATTGTATGGTACCACAGAGCTTTAACTTGAGCACATATTGGTTTTGTAACCTGATCCCCACATAAATCATAGCTGGTGAGAGCAGAACAATTAGTGCCTTAATCTACTGGGACTACACAGTATCTTTAAATCTGAATTTTCCTGATCATTATGGGTATTACAAGAGTCAATTAATTTATATTTCACACAAAATGTAATTAAATCCCATGATAACCTGACTGTGAAATGAAGGGGGGGGGGGAATGAGGAGAAGGGTGGGAAAATCCTTTCCTTATGGAGCTGCCATCAGACACCATGGCATGTTATCAACAGAGGCAAACTGCCTTCTCTTCAGTGCAGAAGTTTTGGGGTGAGGGGTGCTGTTTCCCAATTTTGTACTGAACGGCTGTGTGGTCACAAGAAGCATTTGCTGCCATGTACTTCCAGCCCAGCCTGCAAGAAAAGCGATCCATGGTTGCTAACCCATATAAGTGCTCAGGAAAGGGGAAGGCCTTGATGTTCCAAAGAGCCCGATGCCTGTAGCTGGTCACCTAAGGGAATCCACTTATGACTCTATTACCCAGTAAATTAGCAGAGTGGTTCAGTCAGGTATATTTATCATGAAGAGAACTGAAGATAATTAATACACTGCATTGAATGCAAATTGCACCCACAGCACTTATCTCATTTTCAATTAGCACAAATGTTACAGCACTGCAGGCTTGTTATGGTTTTACCATGGGCTGGGTAATTAATTTCTGTGAGCTACATATCAGACACCTGATAATGCCGTTTATTAATAAATGTCACCCCAGGTATCTGTTAGGAGAGGTAAATAAATTAAATGTTCAGTTGTCTGCCCTGTGCAAATCTATTCTTACACCTCATTGCATCTTTTCACTTGTTTGTTTATCAAGGAGAATGACTGCTGAGATTACAATGGCAAACAAAGGAATACGAGGAACAATAATCCGCACCCTAAAGTGGTGTTCCTCTCACCACTGCTGACGGCAAGAGCCATGCCATTGTCACTTTCCTGCCTGGGGACATGGCTGTGGGTCACTGAAATGACCTCACTTCAGGGCTGCCCAGGACCCATGAGAGCAGAAAAGCTGAAGTGCCCTGCAAATCCTCACTTTCAAGGAATTTGCCAACCCCTTTTTGGCATATATTTCTGTCTGTAAGTCTGTCCCTCAGGGTGTTTAACTGCCCCTGCCCTGGAGCCAAGCCCCACACAGCTGCCTGTGGTGATTCAGCAGATTCAGATTTGTGTTTTTCCCTTTCCTTCCAAAACTTCAGAAAAGGGGGGCGGAGTTTGGTGAACCTGTTGGGTTGTCCCAACCCCAGCAGGGCCAAGGCCCCTGGTGGAGATGAGGGCCCCTCCAGCTGCCTCAGGGCCAGGCGTGGCAGGGCATGGAGTATGGTGTGTAATTTTGGAGATCTTTCCTCAGAAAAAAAAACCCCACCAACTAAGATTATAAGGAGACTGAAACAGCCTTGTGCTCTTTGATCTGTTCCAGGTTTTGGAAGAAGAGTGGAACAGGAGATGGCGGGATTCTGACAGCACAACGATGGATAAAACCAGGTAAGGCCCTTATGCAGGGATATCGGAAGGTCAGAAAGTGCCATCTCCCCCAGACCCTGAGCTCTCTTCTACTGAGTGGGCAGACCATATCTGCAACTTTTCTGGCCAAGTCCTGTTTTCCAAAGTTTCAACACAGGTCTCATCACCTCTGAGATGAAAGGCCCTTTGGTCTTTTTGTTTTCTCTCTCTCATTTGATTTTGAGATTTGGGCAAGCCACACTAACAAAAAGAGTTGGAAACGCTCCAGCCAATGTGAACTTTGGTGATCCTTCTCCCCAAGGAAGACCGCAAGCAGGTAGCTGCAGTGACTTTAGCAAGCTTTGCATGATCTGTCTCAGATCTTGTTAGCCTGATTAAATTAACAGAACCTCCATTGTGTGAGAGCAATTTAATTCATAGAAAGATGCTTTATAGTAGTGATTTCTTACTTACAACACAAGTAGATTTGTACTGTGTAAATACTCTGTTTTGGTGTGCATTAGGAATTGTACCAGTTTTAATGCACTGGCAAAATAAATATGTCTATCTGACCATTACATTGGTAGAAATCTGAGTATGGAACAAGTATTAATCTTTCTTGAAGGTAAAGACAATTTACAGCAAAAAAAAGTAGGTGCAATACAGCACTCAGTTTCCCAGATAAAAACATATTAGGAAGAACCATATTATGAGTGACTTGTAAGTTAGCTGTGGGGAAGAAGCTTGTGGGAAAGAACAAGAGACTGTTGCCACAATAATTTAATCAGTGTGAATTTCAGTGAAAAGTGCTTTTAAGCAAAATGCTTTCATCCCTTATGCAGGTCTTCATTATATTTACAAGTTCTTGTATTGTAAATAATTTCCATGTGCTTCCTGGTAGTGTTACTGCCATCTCACCATCATCTGCTGCAATTTTTTCAGATTTTGGGACTCAGAGATAACTCAGTATTTGAAATGGGATTTACAATAATGCTTTAAAAATACTGCAGCACTTGAAAAATCAATTTTAAAAAGCCTTATTTGGATTGAAGTTTATACTTCAGAGAAGAGCATATGATTTTAAAGGCCAAATGACCTGCTAACATCCTTTAAAACCATGTTTAATATGCTGAGAAGCATGTATAAACTCTCAGTTTAAACAATTATAATATCCATCCTAAGAAGCTGGCAAGGTATAGAATTAATGCAAACTCCTTATTTGAACTGGAACAATATTTCCAATAAAAATAGAAATGGTGAATGCAATGTGAGTGGGACAGATCTGGTTTCTTTCCAGTCAGATCTGGGCTAACTCCCAGGCACGACAGGTCCGACATGGACTCCTGACCCAAAGGTGTGCCCTGACACTGGTTCCCCCCGAGTGCCCACCCTTCCCTGGGAGGGGTGGCACAGCTGGTGCCAGGGTCAGGCCAGCCAGCTGTACCAAGCTTTGGCGTGGCTGGTGGGACTGCTGCTACCTGCAGAGAGAGTCTCATGGGGAACAGGCACCGTGGAAAAGGCTTTTCTGGTGGAACCACGCTGCACAACAAGGAGACTTTTACGGGGAGGGAGGCCTCTGAAAGTGTTGTTGGTCGCTGAGGGCAGTGGTACTGGTGGGGAATGAGCTCATGTGGGTCATGCTCATAACAGCCAGCTCCCTGAACCATACAGTGAGCCTTATATCCATTCATCAGTCGCTCACTGATTCCCTCTCCCACCTTCCTGCCAAGGGAGAAGTGGATGTAATGGAGTATTGTGTTTCTGTGTTTCTGATGTTGTTATTTATGCAAGTCAAATATGCCATGTGATGGAGGGGAAGTTTGGTGAAGGTTTGCATTCCCTGAAGGTATTCAAGCTGAGGGCTCTGGACAGATGTGTGTGATTCTTTCTGCAGAGAGCTCATAGGGTTGGTGGAGTGAATCTGTCAAATGTTTCCTTCGCTGCAGCTTCATGCAGTGTTAGATGTGATGAGGATTATAAGAATGAAGACCATGAACTCAATTAAGAATTCCACAGGAAGCTGGTCCCAGGCCCAATGCCAGGTTTGATATGCCTTTGTCACTGAAGAGATGCATTGCAGTAGTAAATGAAGTTTTCTAAGCATGAATGCTGTGTGTTTGTGTATTTCAAATTGCTATAGTCCAGCTGAGAAGTGACATAGCCATGAATAACAGAGACAAGGTCATCACCTGCCAGGGTGGCACAGAGCCTCCTAACCAATGGAAAAGCAGTGTTTCTTGCAGTGGTTGCCATGGGAAAACTTGGCACCAGTAGCAAATCCAAGAGCACACCTAAATTGCGAAACCAGCACACCACTTGGGGAAATACACCATCCAGCCACGCAAAGTGCACTCAAGTGACAAGGTCTTAGAGAACCTTTCTTGTCTCCCATCTGTCTTACCCCTGTTTTGCTTTTATTTAACCAGCTGTTTTTCTTTCACTGCCATGTTGTGGTAGCAGTGTGTGTATATACAGAGAAATTTAGGTATAGCTGTATTTCACCTGGCAATTCAGTCCATATTGTATCACTCAGCATCTTTGTGTAGAAACAGGGAGGCATCACAACAAATACAGATCAGGAGTCCACAGGAGAGAGGAGTGTAGTGCTGGAGATAACACCTCTTCACAAGTCAGGAGGTGTGTACCAGCAGGAATGATTCAAAATAATTTTAGTACATTACCCTGGACTTCTGCCACCCATCAGGCAAGACAGAAATATCTCATGGTTAATGCTGAAGTCAAGGAGGATGAGGATGGATGCCTGCCCTCTTTCCACTGACAGGAGGGTGTCATCCATCAATGCCACTTGAACAGCTCCAGTTCCATGTCCTGGCTTCAATCCAGACTGTGCCAGATTTAAAAGATTCACCTTTAGCAGGTATAGTTCAAGCTGCCCTTTGGCTAGAAACTGTAGGAAATTTCCTGGTAGTTGGGAACCCTCTTGGATATTGGTTTGGAAGAACTCATGTCCGCAGGGTAGATTTTCTCAAGGATAGGTGACAGTCAAATCCCAACGTGTCAGTAATTCCCCAGTTGGTGTTCCCTGTCTTCCCTCTTCAAGACTTGGACTTTCTGGGCTGGGCTCTGGAACAATCTTGCGCAGATGGCAGCATGAGGAATCTTGGCAACATTGCCAGGTTAAATCCAGGACAAGAAGGAGTTCTGAGGTGTAGTCACTGCAGCCAGAAGCCCTGTCCTGTCAGCACACTGCTAAACACTTTTCCTTCTGATCAAATGGGTCAGAGCACTTCCTAGGATTTTTAAATGAAGGTAGCTTTTGGCCATGTGTAAAAGGCCACTTGTCCACTGCACTGGGCCCCAGCTTGCAGCACACTGAGTTGTTCTGGCTTTGCTTGGTTGCTGTGGAAGCTGGGTGAGCCCAGAGCTCTTGGGCCTCTGTGCAGAGCAGTGTGTGCTGAAGTGCCTCAAGGGGAGAATTACAGAAAGGAGAAAGTCTATTAGCTGTCTCATTTGAGCTCCCTGTGATTATTTGTGCCTATGTGTAAGATTTCTTCTGGCTCCTTGGTTCCTTCTGGCTCTCCGTATTTAATGGAAATCCATGGGGGTGGTTACTGTGTACCATCAGGTTGGGACCAAATGCACTTGGCACTGAACAACAATAAACACAGAGAGCCTGAATATGCAACAACTTTTCCCTTCCTACCTTGTGGATCAACGTAAAAACCTTTAAGTCTCTATGTCTGAGTAGTTTTTTCTGCAGCTACATGTTAATTACGTGTTTATATTCTTATAAATGCAGATTTACATTTACCTGTGTTTCAAGATGATTAGTGGGTACCAAGCAACTGATTACACTTGCAGCCAATCCTGTGCCATTAACAGTGAAAAATGGCAGGCACTGTTGTTTCAAATCTCATTTGGTTTGGCAAGGGTATGATGGTAAAAAATAACTGCTAAATCAATTGCTTGAATATACAGGGTTTTTCACCTTCAGGCATCTTTATCAGCACAGCTTTGATTAATATCTGTACACTGACTGGCATTTTCCTATTGCCATTATAGAAAATTTAATAGGTTGTTCACTATTTTTGTCCAATAGGTGGATTTTGGAATTTAAAAAAAAAAATCTAATGTTTATGTTTAGAGGAAGTCAGTCAATGCTGATGATCCTCATATTTGACCCAGAATCTGAAGAATTATTTGAAAGGATCTGTGAGCTATTTAGTTTTCTAAATTACAATACTATATTTATTTACATTTAGCAAACAAAAATTCCAGCAAAGTATTGTTTGCCCTATTACAAACAGGTCAGAGCTCAAAATAAGCACATGTAATGAAGGTAAACTAATATTAGCCAGCAGAAGAGAGGGTCAAATGTTTAATCTGAAACTGATTTCTTAGTTAAAACATGCAGTTTTCTGTCAAACAAAGAGAGTAATGAATTTTTGCTGCTTGTAGGGAGTTGCTTCAATCTGGGGAAAAAAAGTAAAAAAAATGGCCAAAAACCTGTTTCATTTCAGCATTTCTAAACATTCCAATATGTTCTACAATGAAACACTTTGATTTCACAGCTCCAAATGTTATTTAATTTTCAAAATTTCTTCCGGTTTATTTAAAAAAGTAAAATGAAAGAGATTAAATAGAAATTAAACTTTTTTGAGTGAATTAAATTTTTTGCTGAAATGTTATAATATGCTTTTTTGGGCTAATGTTTATTTTTTAACAAAGGAAAACTTCTGGAAACTTATTTTAGGTCAAAGCAGCTAATGATTGCATATTATCTTTTGATTTGGCTTTGATTAGATTTGGCTGCTTATAGCCCCTTGAACAAAGCTTGAAGGAATAAACGTCAATTTCAAGTTTCCCACTTCCCGGAAACAGAAAAAATATTCAAACTATTGGAACCAGTTAGGAGAGTCAATGGAACAGTGGGGACTTCACTTTCTCTGGACTCAGGAGCTTTGGACTTTGAGCTGGCTACCATGGAAGTCAGTGGAAAAATGTGTGTGCAGGATCTGTCCTGTTGTAGCTAATCCTGGGAATCAGAAAGTCTGCAGACTGAGGTACTTCCCTGGGCTTGTTGCCGATGAATCTGTGGCATGAGAAAATTCCCTTGACCCTGCAGTGTGTGCACTTCTTTCCTATTGTCAACGCTTTTAAGGTCCTTGCAATCCCGCTCAGTGCTGTAGATACCGCACTTCACCACCTAAGGAGTATTTTTGGTAATCTTTGCTCTAAAAGGAAGCAAAGGTTGTTGCGAGTGAAGACAAGGGTGGGGGTGGGGAGGTTTTCAATCAGCAAGTGATCTGAGAATAAAGAAAGGTTACCTGTTTGTTTGTCAGCAGGATGAAGTAAATAAGAGTTAAAAAAAATCGGAGGCACCAGTCAAAGGCAATCAAATATGTATTTAATTAAAGCAAACATAAAAATTAAAGTTACATGTTGAATCAATAAACAGCACTTTTTTCTACATGCATTTTGAACAAGACAGATCAGAATCTTGCATGATGAAGACATAATGTGTCATAATAATTAGGAACACAGACAAAAGAACAGCTAATCAACATGCAAATTTATGCAGTTCTGGCGATTCAGATGAGGCAGATTTCTACCTCTTTTTTTGCTTGATTCATCTTCATTGCTAATCATCTGAAGGCTGCCAAATGTTCACTGACACTAATGTATTATAGGTCAAGAGAGGCAGGTCTTCACCTATTACCCCCACAAACAATATGCTTTCCTTCCCTGTTTCCTCTTCAGGATTTTCAGCAATTACTGCCAGATGCAATCAGACTCCTTGAATAGGAGCAACTGGGGCTTGTTTGTGGCTTGGATTCATTAGAATCAGGAGGATGAAGAAAGGAATAAATTACTTAATTGCACAAAAAAGTTGCAGCCAAAGTGATGGTGAGAGAAGCTGATTGTGTAGTTGCGTATTAGGCCACTCTTGGAATGGAGGATCTTAGAATAGCTGGTAGTTTGGCCTTCCTGATTCAGACAGATTTGGGTGTCCTCCAAAACAGATGGCTCCACACACCATCTATTCTTCTCTTTGTCAGGTTTTACCATTTATTTGATCTTGTTCATCTATGATGCTAGTTGTATTAGATGTAACACAAATATGCATTCAGATCATATCCATTTAGTCCTGCATCCCAACTTTTATTCTTTTAGCCTTGTTTGATGAGATGATCAAGTTGAACAAAGCCCTTGTTGTCCTGTTCCTGCACAATATCCATACATAAACCACCAAAACCCATGACTAAAGCCTTGCACAGACAAATAATCCTCCTGTGTCACAGGTTTTAAAGGTTTATTTCTCCCTGTTTTATCAAGCAGCTCCCAGCTCTGACAAATGATAACCAGACACAACAAATAGTTAATTTTTATTTGATCCCATAGAAGCAAACATTTGCATATGCCCAAGCAAAACTGCCCCCTCCCATCCTTATGCTGAGACCCCTGTTCAGATATTCTCTTCAGGTTCCAGGCCATGTGTTATGCTTGTGGGTGGTCTTAAGATCTTAAAGAAAAGCTTTGCTCTGTGAAGTCATGCAGCACTGTATGTAATTAAGAGGCTTTTTTTCCTTTTTTTTTTTTTCTTTCCTAACCCCCTGAATGTTTCCTGATTTCATTGTTGTTGCGAATGATTAACACTTTGTGGAAGAGCTGCCTTTCAGGTAATGGTTAGCATTAACTTTGTAAAAATGAGATGTGTGGTTAGGGACTCACTTCCCAGTGTCCTGCTGAGCACGGTGCTGCTCCGCTGCACTGCTCACTCGCAGGGGCTGGAGTGGGGTCACGCCAGCTCCCGATGCCTGGCTCTCAAGTGTGTGCTGCTCTCTGTGCTTTTACGGGGCAGCCTGGGCAGCTGCTATTGCTCTTTCATCTGGGGCAGTTGGGGTATCCCTTGTTTGCCTGATGGCTGTGGGGATCTGTGGGCAGAGAGGGGCAGGTCTTTATGTCATACGACATGGTCCTGGATTACAATGAACTTTCGGGGTCTGCAGTCATTTGTCTTTTGGCCCAACATCTGCTGCAACCTGACAGATGCCCAGCAACAATACTTTACTCTGCAATCGTGCTTGCATCTTGACTGCACAGCACAGGATTTTTGGGTACCTTTGAAGCCATAATTGGAGATTGTGAAACTCCTTAACATTTTTTGAAGTAAAATGAAACACCCATGGCAATGGCAGCGTAGTTGCAATGCTGGAGGGAGAGCTCAAGCTCACAATTTCCAAGGAGATAAACTGAAGACACCTCCTGGCAAGGCTGACATCTAACTGTTCGCATTGCTCCTGTGAGGGCAGCTATTCCAAAGAACCTGTCTCCTGTAGTCCTTTTAGAGGCCATGTATTGATACAGGTTCATGGAGATGGTGTGCCCTTCAGATGGCAACATTTGGGACTGAAGCTGATGGAATTTTTAGGCCAGAACCCCTGTTGTACAGCTGCCAGTGTCCACCTTGTCCTCCTTGTCCTCCCCTCAGCCCTTCCACAGTGCCCATGGCCCACAGGTTCCATGGGGAACCTTTGGTCCCAAGGTTTCCCCACTCTTCCCCCTGTGCCAGAGGGGAAGGAGAATCATGCCCCAAGGAGAAGTGGGGTGCAACTGATGGCTCCCCTTTCCCTGGGCAGGGAAAATCCTGTGCCAGGGTCATTTCCCCTTTCTGTCAGTGAAGACAGAGGGCTAGTTATGCTGGAAAAGCAAAAGTAATGCTCTGTTCAACGCACTGCTTTCATTCCCATGAGCAAGTGTGATTTTTATTTGGGGTGTTTCATGGGGCACTGGTGAACACTTTCTATTGCAAGTCTTGGAGGCTTAATTTTACTGCTATGTCACTAGGGGGAGATTTTTGAAGGCACAAATGCATTTAAGTGCTTACTTTCTTTTGAAAGTCAACAGGAGTTACACATCTAAATGGCCTTTGTGTGTGAGGGAAATACTGTGAAATGGGTAGAGCCCACATATCTGTTGCAAGTGATAAAGAAAGCCAATGGGTGAGGCTACACTGAACTGGTTTTTTTGGTCTTTTTTTTTTTTTGTTTTGTTTTTTAAATTGCCTTCCCATCCTTCATTTCTCACAGGCTGGGAATTGGTTTGTTACAAAGCATTGAGATACCTCATCTCCTCAGTCGAAATCCTCCTAGATAGTTTTGTGATAAGAAGACTGAGAAAATCCACACAAGGAACTTGTCTTTGTACAGATGATACCTGGCTGCTTTTCTGTCTAAAGTTATAGAGATTCAAGAGCTGATGATGTCTTACAAAGGCTCCCTCTATCCGAGGGTCCCCTCAGAGAGGCGGGGGGAGATTTGCTTTGACAGGCTTTAAAGTCTGTGTAATCTCTTGCAGAATGGCCTCTGCTTTCACAGCTCCTCATGTTGCACCATGTCCTGATTTCTACACTTGTATTTGTCAATGAAACATTGCCTGAGCTTGAGTGGACAGTTTTCAGTCTGAGTGAGAGCTGCTGACTCTGGGTATTTACCACTTCTTCTTCTGTTGTGAAACTATCCCAATGCACAGAATGTTATGCGGAGCCATTATGTTCTGTCTGCCCAATAACATCTGAGTGAGTGACTAAACTGTTCCGAATGGAAACACGAAGGAAGATGAAGAATGCAAATAAATACTCTTGTGTGCCTGGAAGGCAAGAAGCACAGGCAAATAAAAGGGTATTTGTGCCAACACTGGTGAAAAGGGTATGGACACAGTTGGAAGCAAAAGGCCTCTGCAATGTGCATGTTGTAAATGATGCCTTAACTAGGTATAAACACCTATGCTGGGCACCTGTGGCCATCTGTGTTTGCTGTTAGCAGTGCTCTTTAAATGCTACCATTTCCTATCGGAGGCACAGGCTCAGCAAATGGACCTTTCTGTGTGGAATGAGCTTGTCTATGGGCAGACCACCATCCTTCATATGTGTTCAGAATGGAGGTTAAAAAGGTTGCTGTCCTGTTGTGTCAGGAGTGGCAGACGTCACCTGGCTGGTCTCTGAAGGCTCTTGAGGAACTTCTGCCGATTGCTGAACTCATTCGTTCTGACACTCTATTACCTCCTTTGTTTTGACATATTTTCACTCTCCTCTTAATGTTTCCTGTTTTCATGAATCTTGCCCTTCTGCTGCATTTTCCTGTGTGTGTTTTTTTTTCTCCCAGATGTTGTATGGCTGGCTATTTCAGTAACTCTTTGCGTACTACAGAACTGAAAAAAAAAAGGCCAGTGGAAAAACCCCACGTTGGAATGATAGCGTATTTTCCATGCGCGTGTCGCACGCTGGCTGCAACATGTTCAACTGATATGTTAAACATCTATCTAAAATACTGCTATACAAAGGGCTTAATTATTGTGTCCATTCAGGGTATGAGTTGGCATCTGCTATTTTGAAAAGCAAGAGGCTCTTTTAAAATAGTAACGATTTGCTGGCAATCATGGATTTAATATTTGTTCAGTGCTTGAACCTGTTTAGGCACAGGTTTGTCTGATGTAGGTAGTTTAGGACTTATTAAATGGCCAAAATACACAGGCCTAGGGCAGGATATTTGAAGATGCACACAGCAGGTCTTATTCTGACTTCTGATGGCTAACTATGTATTTCTACACTTGAAAATATCAGCCTGCCTCATAAAGCTCAGCCATGACAACTCTTTGCTTACCAAAGTAATTATATCTGTATCCAAGCAGACTTACCAGGATCAGGTTTTCTTCCTGTATGGTGTAGTTTAGATGTGGTGTATCCTAGTGCTAGTATGTAGAGACTGAGCCTGGAGCTGAAATGGGATGAGCTGCTCAGTTTTACATGCCTGTAATGCTTGTATTTGACAGCTCATTGCCGAAAACTTTGCAAAGGTAAGTACATATAGGCCTGGGTCCTAAACTCCAGAGGTTTTGCCAATTTACCTTTGAGATTCAGTTGCCAGGAATATGTGTCAAGTCAAATTTCAAATTGGAAAGGGATAACTAATGTAAAACCCAGGTTACCTGGAACTGACAGCAACTATCTTTGTCACAGTTCTGTCAGCCTTCCCCTCAGTTCTGCAGGTGAACATCTTCTGAGTAAATGTCCTTGAAGCATGTTTCTTCCCCCACTTCACTCACTTGACGGGTGGATGTCACTTGCTGAAGCACTTGTAGTGTCTACAAGTACACTTGGGAAAATTTTCTCTAAATCACAACTGTTGGAGTAACTCTAACCAGTACATACATGCTTGGAAAATGTCTGTCATGAATACCCTATTGTTCTTCAAAAGACCCAGGGTGTAAAAAATGTGCTGCCTTTGAACCAGCTGAACATGGTTGAGTCCATTGCTACTAGAGGACATTGTAAGGCTTGTCATGTTCTTATTGCCAGCTAGATTCTCTGGGTGCAATGTATCCAAAGTTTGACCCACGGCTCTGCTACTTCCCTGTGCATCTACTCCTGGTTAGAGAAACTGTGTCTGGCCTAACCTCTCTGCCAGTTCAGTAGCTTGGGAATGTCCTCAACTGGGCACAAATTACCCCTGAGAAAAACCTTGCTATAGAAAAAGGTCCCAGAATTTCTTCTTAATCTTCTTCTCAGGTCACTACCTGGGCTGCCTAGGATGCTGAGGGTCAGAGGAATTCAATCTATAAATGCAATTAAATTCTTCACAGCAGAAACTTTCCCTTCATGTGTGTTGTTGGTCGATGGTGGCATTCAGTCCTTTCCCCATGGAGCTGGGTGCTGAATTCAAGAGAAGAGCCCCTAAGCTGTGGGACACTGCTAACTTGTGACATGCAAGGCACTTGAGAGTGGCTTGCGGTGTGCCAAGCGCAGAGGTGGAACACTTGGGAAAAAGGAATTCAAAGTTCTTGATTTAAACCAAGTTACGCCTGGTTCTGGAGTATAATGACGGCCTCCCAAAATCTTTTGTTACTTTTTTGTATTTTGAAAATGACACCTAACACTGTCGAGTGATACGGGTGCTATCAAACAGTCACCTGATCCCTCTGCTAGATGGGCTTGTTGGATGAGTTAGAAGTCCAGGAGTTTGAACCCTTGATGGCAGCAAAGTCTTCTTCTCTTTAAATTTATGTATAACATGTTTTCTATGCCCTCTTAAAAGACAATGGTACCTGGGATTTCTTTCAGATCCAGCTGGAAAGCTTTTGTTGAAAGGAGTGGTAATGAGGCTTAGTAAGATTTGTTTTTTGTTAAGAAAAGATCATCTGGCGCTTGCTTTTGGAGCTGGTTGCTCATGAAGGTTTCTAATTCAGGGTCTTAATTTTTGTAAAGAGTGAATTACAAGAAGTCAGAAGAATGATGCGAAGAGCATTTAATAATGCACATTCACAAAGAAGTGGTGTAACTACATTAATTAGGCAAGTCTTGCGTAAAGATGCAATGTAATTATATATTTGAGACAGTTAATTAGGGAGCTACTTGGAAATTTCAGTGAATATTAAGGTAATTATACATAAATACTATAACCATTAAGACTGCACCCATAATGAAAGCAATAACTAATTACATAAATAACAGCATACTTATGTTTTTACATTACCAATACCTAACAATACTTCCTCTCTTTCCCTGCTCTCTTTGCCATGCAAATGACAAAACTTCATTTTTTGATTCAGATATTCTTGAAAATTGTTGAGGAAACAATGTACTATCCCCTTGTCCTCTTTCTCTAGAGAAGGCTGGACAACAGGAATTATGCACACCTAGCAGGAACACAGTCAAGCATACTGCACAGGTCTGCAGGTTACATGCTGAGTTTTTGGTGACTTGGATTTCATACAAGCCCAGGTCTGAGAAGTTTAATAAAGAAATTGTATTGCTGTAAGGAAAATGTTTTAGACTGTTCAGGCAGCTTTGAGTGAATCAGTCACTGATGAGGGTTAGGTGAATGGCTGTCATAGAAACAGTGCCCTGCATTTCATAGTGTTGGGCCTGTAGGCAAATGCCAGACCTTTGCTAAAACATTTCCTACCATTTAGTTCTGTCAGGGTTTGAGGTATCTGTCTGCTGTCACCTTCATGTTCACCTACATCTACTGGCTTCCAGTGACAAGTGTGTCAACACTTGCTAGGTTGTACACATTGCTGTTGTTTTTTCAAGCTACTTCAACAAGGCTGTAACTCAGGCTCTTTAAACCCTTAAGAAGTGCTATACTGAGAGCTTCATATGAGGGGCAGCCTTATTGACTCAGCTGAAAATCAGAATTGTTACTTCTGAACATACTTACTGGGTCAATAATACTTTCTAGCAACTCTCACCTAAGGATCTAAAAGTCTCAGAATGAGACTGTCATGAATGTGTGACAGAATGTGTGCTGTCATGATGGAGACTTTACATGGGCGGAAACTGAGGCACGAAGAGCTCAAATGACTTACCCAATGCAATGAAGGACATCCAGAATCGCACTGAAGTCTCTCTGCTCTGTTTTAATCAAAGCCATCCTCTCTCCTGGCAGAAGGATGTGGTTGGTACATGGTTTGGGGTCTAGTGATGGGACTTTTTCCTCTCTTTGTCAATCTTGTCTGAATAATTAAATTGACCTGATGAGACAGAGGAGTTCACAAAGGAATGCAATTTTCAGCCAGTTGTCCATATTATTATGCTTCCATTAACATCTTGAGTAGCAGACTGAAAAGACCCATAGCAGCATGGGCTCAGTGCATGTTTGTAATTTTGAAGTTACTGTCCTGAAGAACACAAGGTCATAACTAGAGAGGGACTGGCACCTGGGAATTGCTGAGGCAAAGTTAGAGATTATTTAGGACAATACAGTAAATTTTGCTCTACTCTCATTGCACACTCCAGGGTAAGGAGCTGTATGCAACTAAATGGTGTTTTCTTAGCTTAACAACAGTGGCCAATGATACATAAACTTCAAAACACATCAAAGGCTGGTGGGACATTTCAACTTATTTTGATTCTAAATAAATAGTGTCATAATTTTGAGACGGTAAATCCTTTCCATTTCTATAAATTATTTTATTGTTATGGATTTACATAATGGCTCGTGTTCCAAGGCAGGTCAGCTCTTAGATCTTTTTTTGCACAGAGTTATGTTACTAAGTTTTTAAACTCTTTGTTTCTAGCTGAGTGAGATTAGGGGCAGCTGATATTTTTTTGGCAGTATAATACATGGACACTGAACTTTGTGTAGATGTGTTGGAAGAAAGATTAATTAACAAATGATACAGCAATAGATACCTACCAAAGATAAATCTTGCGATATTGCTATGATAGATTTCCCTGAGTTTCCAAGAGAAATATAGTAGAAATTCTAGTTCATCAAGATTTCTATAAAATGTTTAATACAGTGGTATACAGAAGAAAACTATTTGGGCTGGAGAAGATACGGCACAATAAATGTAAAGAAATGGCTAAAGAAAGATTGCTGAAAACTGAACTAAAAGAACTGCCAAGGGACAAGAACAGTAGCTAGCAAAGTTTATTAATGATCAGTCTTTTGACCTATCTGAACATTTTTATTTGTAGTTGCAGCAGAAAATCTGTGCACATACCAAGTCTATAAAGAGACAGCTGAGAGGCCTTGACAGTTCAGAGAAGGACTGACCCTGACAACAGGAGAAATGGAAAACGGATAAAATGAAGTACTAATAAACCACAAGGTCATGCAGATGTTTTTTTGCTCTGAGCAGGGGGCTCATCAGCTGGAAGTAAGAGAGAAGTGTTTTGCTGAATCTCCCAATGATTGACAAATGCTGGGGCTCTGCAACAGCAGGGAAGGGAAGTATTCCCTGAGATGTTCTCCTGGATGTTGCATCAGGGGAAGCATATCCAGGAAACATGTGGGATTCCTGACTACTTTTGTACAAGACACTGGGGACATCCAAAAAAAGACAGACTACAGAAGAAGGGAAATTAAATTGAGATAGGAAATGGGGGATAAAGGACTGTGTCTTTAGTTTAGCAAAACAAAAACTGAGTAGAGACATATTTCTCCCTATAGATATATTATCAGGGTAAGTGGTGAGAGAGAACTGGTTAAATTAAGGGTGTATTGAATGCCATAGGAACAATTGATAGGAGCCAACTGAATAAATGTTCTTTGGAAAAGGGATGAAGGTTTTAATAACGTGAAGTTTTGGAGCAGTTTTCCAATAGGAGTCACAGGGGCAAGAAAACTACCTGGTTTCAAGAAAAAACTTGAGAAATTTATCAATGAGGTTGTGATGTTGTGATATCAATGAGATATGATGTGTCAGACGTAGCAGGGGATGACCTGGGAGGACTCTTCCAGTCCTATTTCTTATGTAAAACTATTCAACAGAGCCCCTGGTCTCCAGAGTATTTTTTTTCTGTAAAAAGACTTCAATAGCAAGCTACGGAAAATGGCCTTTGCTTTGGATTCTTTGTTTGCCCTTATCTATACAGGAGACATAGATCTGATCAAAGTGCCAATGAATCTTGTGGTAGATTGGATGCAGATCTCTATTATCTGTGTGACAATATCTTTTAGAGGTCCTGCTCATTACTGGGGCCCAGCTACTTTCCATGACCTGACATTTATGATCCCAGTTCATCTCTTAGCTAAATTCATCTGAAGCTGTTTCCTTGATAGCCCTTTCAATATTTTACAGGTTTCTTACAGTTCTTGTATTCTTGGAACCTTCTGAGGTCCTTCAAAGCAAGCCAAACAATCTTCTACCTTTCACAGTGCCATCAGCTAGCCAAGCCCATGAGTAGATCCCTAATTCTCTGAGATAAGATCAATAGCCCATCATCCTCTACTATCCTAAAAAGATCTGGCAACTGAAGTCTAGGTTAGCAACTGAAAGAACTGTTAATAATGGATGATGACTGACAAAACTCTTAGGTGTGAAAGGAGATTTACCAGGAGCATGGTGTTCATGCATAGTGCTCCCTGATTGACAGCCCCAACAGGTTAGAGGTTACCCATGGAATACAGTCTTGATGGCCTAGGATGAAATGTTCCCCCTGACCCTTCTGTGAGCTGGTGATACAAAGCACTGGCTAACATATCATTAACTTGCGACACCATGATGATGGGATTAAGACCCAGAGGGCTTTATCTCTACCTTATTAATGGCAATTAAAAGCTGCGTGACAGCTTTAAAACTTGTTGATGTAAAGAAAGTTAGTGCCTGTCTTATAGCAGCACAGTAAATAATTGTCTGGCTGCTTGGCTTTTCGTAATCTGCCCATGCAGCTGGATATTATCATTATTTTGCTGCAAGTACAGCTTTTCGATTTATCAACAAAAGAGCAGGTAAGGCCCTATGTAAATAATTATGAAGGACACTTCCAAGTTGGATTTTTTCCCATTTAGATTGCTAAGCATGAAAGAAGCAGAGGATTTTCAAAACTAGTGGCAGTATCTGTTAGACCCGTTTTTCAAAGTCTAATTACCCTCAAAAAAATGTTAACCTCAATTTTAGTTACTGAAAACTTCACCTGGCTAATTCATAGGGCAAATATTAAAATCTCTCTCTATCTTTCTTTATATGGAAAGGGATTTTTATTCCTTCTTGGATGTTTACCATTGTTGGAACTGTACTGATTTGTGGCAAGAAGTTTCATATCTTTTGGCCTTCTGAATTCAAGGAAATGTGACTACTCCCAGAGCAATGTTGTGAGTGCTGTGAACTAGAAATAGCTCTCTTATGTGCTGCTCGTGTTAAAATCCCAATCTAAATTTGAAAGAAAGGATCAACCCCAAATATGTGCTCTACCTGGAAAGTCATGTTTCCCTCAAATATTTAGTGACTGTTCTTGAGCTCCTACAATATCCTGATTAACTTCTCTGGTTGTAGCATCTCGCTTTTCAGACTGTGTTTCTGAACTACCTTTCTCAATTCTATTTTTCTGTGCAGATGTGCATTAGGTGCTTTTTCATGGGAACTGGGTGTTGGGGTTTTAAGGGAATCTTCTGTGCTGTGAATCTTTCTTGATCTTTTAGGAAGCATGGTTAGGTTTTGGCTTTCAAGTCAATCTCCACTCTGGAGTGACAGAGTGGTAAAAAGGTCATCAGTGCAGCTCCCAAAGAGACTTCTCCCCATTTGCTCCCCATCAAGAAGAGGCAAAGACACCAGGTCTGCCTTTCTCTGTATTTTTACTGATTTTTTTTTCCAGGGTTATAAGGGCTGGAGAGCCTTTATGCATTTGGTGTTCATTGCTTTTGAGCTAGAGGGAAGGACTCAGCTTTTGCCACTGCAGTAATTTCAGGGGTGTTGGTGGCTGTGGCAGCCTGCAGTGGCCTGTGTCTGGCTGAGCCCCTCCAGCTGTGCCAAACCAGCTTCAGGACTCCTGCCGGGTCCTGCCTTCTCCCAGCTCTCTGGAAGCTGTGGGACTGGGGGATGTCGCCTGTCATTTTAGCCTCTTGCCACTCCAAGGCAGAGATTGCCTTACACTTGTAGTTTATACAGCCCCAAGCACAATGTCAGCATTACACATTAATTAATAATAGTGGCTTATATTGCTAATCACTTAATTATAAATTATGTCTGCTGGTTATGCCTGCCATCACATATTACTTTGTAGTTACATAGATATACACATAGTGTATCTGGGCTTTTGTAAATCAGCTTGTAGTTGTTCAATGATACAAAGGCTATGCCAGCACATAAATCCGATGTAAACTGCTAATCATTTTTAAATGAAGACAAAGCAATCTGAGTTTTAAATCCATAATGCAACAGAATTACAGTGCATGTGCCTGAAATTTAGGAAGAGAACTTGCTTTGCAGACGTTTCAATTGTAACCAAAATTCTGACGTTATGCGCATTACATGGTATTTTACTGAAATCACACTCAGTGGCAGATTTGCATAAATGAATGTATTGTATTTTTATAACTGTGAAAGCTTTAATTACCTAAACTCTAATTAGGCTTGCATTTTTTAGAAAATACAAGATATTAGCTTATTTTGTAGTTGGCTCAACTTTAATGTTTTCCCACATTTGTAACTCATACGTAATAAAATTCTATAAAAGCACAGGGAAAACAGAGAGATGAAGGCATCCCTGGAATTTCTGGAGCTGATTGATTGTTTCTTCTCTTGGTGCCTTTAAGCCTCAATGCACTGAATTTTCTTGAATGCTGCCCTAGGGCCAAAACCACACCTGGTATAATTTTGTTGCAGACAGGTTTGGTAGTGTTGCATCAAGGATGAATCTAAATAAGTATATTTTGATAATTTTTACATATAAAGGCGTTGTGGGAAAGGGAATTATTGAGAGTTATTGATGATAATATTTTATAGTGGAATTAATTTTGTGTTCTTGGAACTCTGTTGCAGAGTTCTACAATGGTTTTTTGTAGAGCAAGATGACAATACTGTCTGGGTACTTGAGCTGCTGGGATTGGGATTGCAACAAAGATTTAGGCACACAACATAGATTAGAAAATGTTTATCCCAATAGGACTTTCACATGACACCCATGGCACTGTGGTGCCTTTCATAAAGTGGGACAAATTACCCAGGTAAATCCAACTACCATTTATTGTTATTGCCCCTTTTGCCTAATCTATGAAAGAAGTGCTAATTCATCTTGTGTTAATTCTGCTGAATTTTCTCCTTTGCTTCCATATGAACACACCTCTTGTCTCTCTGTGGGTTGTTCAGATTTTGCCCTTTCCTGTGTCACGAAGTTGTGGCAGTTTCCTGTGTGTTTGTCACCGTGTGGGCAGGCTGCTATAATGTGCTCAAACAAAGCTATTTTTTCAGGAATTGAGAGGCCTGTGCTGCATCAGGGCATCCAGGCCAGCATTCACTGAGGATGTGCTGCTGGGAGCGTGCAGCACCTCTGTTCTCTCCTGCTGCTAAGGCAGGCCTACATGCTGTTGACATGCTTGTTGTGGTGTGTAGCCTTCCAGATGCTCAGGAGTGCTGCTTTTCTAAGTCAGAGTGAGGTGAAGATATCTCACCTCTTGAAGGACTGCTTTGAGAGAAATTACATAAGTCTTCCAGTTTTATTCTATGTGCTTCTTGCAGTGTTTCTGTAAGGTAGAACCAGAGAGCACTGCGGCCCTACCATTGCCAGAAAAGAAAAAAATACTAATAATATCTCACCCATTATTACTATTGAGGGTTTCAGCTGTGTTTTGTTAGGAGTGAAAAAGAGGAAAGGAGCATCATATTTATTTCCGTAATTTCTCCTCCCTTACTGTTTTCAATCTATTAACATCTTGCAGCAGAAAGATCTGAGATGTTGATCTAAACAAATGAACTGTTTGGATGAAAAGTAAGAGATGTAAACATTAGCATCTACAGGTTACATTTCTTGTTCTCTTCTCAAACCTCAAGACTCCCTTTTTAGAATGCTGACTGTGCTTTTCATTTTAGTAATTAGAGTGCTCCAGGAGATATTATTTTCTGCAGCACTGGTAGGGATATATCACAGTTTGGGGTATGTTACTGCATTTGTCCTAACATCAACTGGAGTTGAGTTGGAAGACACATCATTAAAAGTGCCTTTCTTCTTTCCTTACACATCGTAGCATTGTCCCAAACATTTTATTTTGAAGGCATGCAGATACCTGTGATTGCAAGGTACCACTCTAACTTCTGTGCCAGGGCAGACTGTGAGTGGATTCAGAGATATCAGCCCTGCTTAGAGCCTTCAGAAGCACTCTAAATTCAGAAACCTCTGTGGCCTATTCCCAGCCACCTGCATCATATCTCTGGATATTCTGCAGGCTGTGTGTGTTTGTGTGTGCAGATAATAGCTGGCTGAAGCTCCTGGTGTGCTCCCATGTAGAACCACGTGTCCCTGCTTGAGCTCTGATAATTCTGGCCTTCAGATGGTGCAGATAAAGCTATTGGGAAGGATGATCTTGGGGAGCATGTAGTGCACAACTATATCCATATCCTGTTATTTCATGTGGGCTGTGGTCATCTAAATTTGTCCTAAGAGTGAAGCCTACTGTGAATGAAGTCTCAGATGCACAAGAGGAGTTGTATCTGATTGTTATGAACCTGGACAGAATTAGTCATTCTCTTCTACAACAGGCAAAGCATCAGCAAACTCAAATAAAGGGTGGTATGTACCTGTCTACCTTTTAGGTTCTTAGTCCTTCTCAGCAAATCAGTTTTTCTGTGTTATATACTCCTGGATTAAGGTACTAAACAACACAGATAAAGGTGGGGAAAGAAAGTCAGGCCTTGTGGTATGTTATTTGACATAGATACTGCTTTTGTTACTGTTTCCAGACATTTTCAGATAGACAGAAAGAAAGGGATAGACCTTTTACTTCAGAATGCATGAAACATGTATGTTTTGAATAAGAAGAAGTAATACTGACATTTTTTGTTGAAGTGGAATCTTTTTCTTAAAGCCAGAAATGAATGTCAAAGGCACAGTCAGCTTGAAATCTGTATAAACAAGTGAATTACAACAGGTTCAGTTCCAAGACCTGTTTCTTAGGCCTCCCGGTAACTTTTGGGTGTTATAGTTTCCAACTCTTCTTGTCCTTAAGTAGTTTTATTTTCTTTTTTGTGTGAAAAGCACCAAGGAAAACCTAGTTATATAATGAGAAAGCACTGAGTGGATCAGGAGCTACTCCATCAAAAAGCAGACATGTTCAAGAAGATTGCATTAGAGAGAATTGTCCCACCCTTATTAGCAGAATTTTGTTTGCAACTGTGTGTACAAGAAAAATGAATAAGCTCCAAGAAGAAAAACTTGATCCAGTATTTATGTCTCAGCCATGGCACTGGGATATTTTGGTTGATATATTTTATCCCTCCAGAATATTTTCATTTTCTGTACTAGCTCTGGCAAGCCTTTTGGCCCCACGGCACAGATACAACACTGAGCGCCACTGAAGCAAGTGTCACAGCACCTTTCTTTGGTGGTGCAGTGCCCACAGAGCGATTGGCAGCCTGAAGGTAGGTGTGCAGGTTTGTTGTAAAATCTAGATGGAGTTCTGGAGCTGGCCAGGAATGACCATTGCAAGGTGCTGCCCTCCAGGCACAGACTCTGTAACTGGCACTGTCACCCTGTGCTTGGGCTCAGCTCAGTGTCTGACCTTTCTCTCAAGAGCCATCAAGGGGACAGCAGTAATTTGTCTGATACTTTACTGGTTTGTAAATTCATCCAAAACATTGGAGTTCACTTTCCTTTTCTCCTGCCTTAATTCCTTCATCTCTTTTCTGGTAGGATTAGATCCTACACATCAAGCTAGTCTTAGGCAGGATGAGAGGAGAAAATACTCTTCATGCCTCTTCTTAAAACAATTCCTGTAAAATTCAGGATTAACGGGGATAGAAAAAGGATGTTAGGATAGCCTAACTCTGTAGCACATTAGTTAGCACACCTACATGGGAAAGGAAGATTGTGTGTCAAAGACTGTGAAACATATAATAGAAATCCAGTGCTGCCATTACTGCTAGGTTTGCCTTCCTCCTGTAGCCCAGGTGTATAGGAAATGGAGAGTTCTATGGAGATGGTTTTGTATGGAAGGCCCTTCCAGCACATGTTCCAAAAGTACCTGTAAGACCAGGCTGATCTTCTGATGTAGATGGGAGTGTGTGGATTCCTGCTGGAACAAAAGTACTTGATCCCCATTGAGTGACTGGGCCTTTTCAAGACAGCATTTTCTAGCCATGCATAGAAACAAAATTGTGAAAACTGAGCAAAATGTAATGCAATTGACTGATGTGCCAAAAGACTTCTGGGTGTTGTGAGGCTTATATCTTTGCCATGCAGGCAGGTTATACCTTTCCAAGCACTGTTGTGAGTCTGGTCCAGAAGCATTGAGTTTTCTACCAGTAAACTGCAGAAAGTGTCCTTATCTCCCAAAGGAGTTCAGTTATTGTGCCCCATTATCAGATAAATAGTTAACATAAAAGGACAAAGAAAAGTCTAACAGTACTCCTTTCAGACTGCAAGCTGCTAGGAAAATATAATTCCAACTTGATGAGGGATGTTTTGACAGGCAGAGAGCTAAAAGGCAACATTTCAAAATGGTAGGTAATTTGTGAGGAGATGAATTTGTGATTTTTCCAAACTTGGTTCTGAATGGCCTTGAGAAGCCAAAAGGAACTACTGGTTCCCAAGCTTTCTGAGACCCGACCCTAGGAGCTGCACCTGAGTCCCCTAAAAATGGAAGATTCTGAGATCAGTGTGAGAAAAAATTTTGGCGGAGTACCCTATGTCACACAGCGGGCTTGTGCCGAAGCCAGGGCCCAGCATCCTTTCTCCAAGTTCTCCTAACAATAAGTACAACCTCCTCAGCAATTGCCTTACAAAAGGTTTGAACATCAGGTTACCCAGAGACATGAGCAGATAGTAGAGCAGTGATGTACAAATGAAAGTCCTACACTTTGACCTCCAACCACATGAAGCCCCATTACAATAAATATCCAACAACACATCCCTTTCCACACCACATGGATGCTGCCTTAGGTACAAAGGTACTAAAATGACTGTTCCATGTAATAAAACATGGTGGGAGAAATTATGAAGTATAAAGTGAGGTTATTGCCTTCACTGCTAATTAAAGTTTACTGTATCTTCTTGCAGCTTTGTTTAATGGGCTCCTACATATCATGGGGTGTTTCTTTAAAGAAATAAAAGAAAGCTCTTTTTAAGGTCACTCACTTGACCTCAATTCATTGTGTTGTGAATGCGGTATTGTAGTAGCACATATTGTGTGGGGTACAACACCATGTGCTGCTCCAAGACTCCTGTGGTAGCTAAGCACAAAGGGCTGCGTTAACGATGATGTGTCAGCCTTAGCTTTGAATTTCCTTGCTTGAGTGCTAGTTTTCATTACTGACACATAATACATGGTGTTAACCATTTCAGCGCTGGTGTGCACAGGGACACACCACCGTTTGTGCTTGGAAATGGACATTTCTGAAGTGCCAATGATCTGAGGTACAATTATTATTTTATTACTTAATGGCCCCAATTAGGGCAAGCATTGTCAACTAGCATACAATGATCTCAGCACCACAGTGTGATATAACTATTACAATGAGTATCATAGCCTGATACTTATGTCATATAGGGAATAAAAAGCTTCAGGCTTTTTTTTTTTTTCTCTGATTTGGCAAAAAAAAAAAAATCTGTATTCAGAGGTTTTCACTTTGTTTCTTTGTGCCTTCATTTCCTCAACAGATAAATTCTGTAAAGCTCTTTAAATATTGCTCATACTTTATGTAACATTTCCTACCGTAAAAAAATTCTTAGTAGTAACTCATACAGCTCTGTTCTTTGATGGCTTAATCCTTGCTTATTTTCTGTTTTCCCTTCAGTCCTTTTCCCAGTCTGCTAGCTGAGTCTAGATCTGTGTTTACATCATGCATCTCAAGCTGCAGCTGCTGTGGACTCTCTTGTTTGGTGGAACTCTGTTACTTTGGTATCTTGGCTCTTTATCTGGCTCGGGTTGCTTCCTCCTCAATACATGTTCCACTCATGAGGCGGGTGATCCAAAGCCCATTGAAGTAAATGGAAAAATTGCTGTTGATTAAATTATTTCACATCTGCACTCCCTGGCTCTACCAGCTTCTTCTATTGTCCACACATCCTGATTCACAAATGTTTTAAATGACAGCTTTAGGAACATGAAAGCCTTTGGGGCAATGGCCTAAAGAGACAGCAGAGGGTAAAATTTGTGAGCATTATAATGCTAGAGCTGTAGTGCTTCCATTAGTCAGTGCTGAGCACCAACTGAAAAGCCTGCTTCAGTCAGGCAAGGAAGGCTTGCATTTCACACACACAGGCACACAGTCAGCCCCTATCTCAGAGAGTAGCTCATCAGGAGGATTATTTCTTTCCAAGTGCAAACTGAGCATCAACTATGCTTGTCCTCCAACCCTGGAAAATCACTGGGGGAAAAGCTGGGAACATATGGAGGGAGAAAACCAGTTCTTGTATACCTGACCTGCTGTCAGGATCACAGATTCATAACAACAGGGTGCCCACACTCTTCATTTAGGTGCTGCCCCCATTACTTCTTTAAAGTGAGTCCTTGTGGGGACCCTATATAGGACAGTGTAATTTATATTGGAATTTCAATGGACTTCTCAAAATGGTTAAAATGGCAGTGACAGATATCAGTAGACCTTATTTTCAGATGACAGTAGTGAAAATTCAAGTACATTTTCAAAAGGAAGGGGCTGTTTACCAACATAATGTTCGGAAGCAGTCAGGAATGCCATGTATAATTATGGCAATATTTGGTAAAGGTCACATGCTCTTAACTGCTTGACAACTCAAATATCATTCCCAAGGTTTTCTCATTTGTTTTTTTCCCCTCTTTTTCTCCTGTGCCCCTGTGCTTGCTGTCTTTTGAACTGGGGTGTTATTCCAGGCACAAAGATCATGAGGTAATTACATACAGCCAGACCTGGATGTGGGGATAGAAATTCAACACTATGAGCTCACCTGTCTTGAGGAGAAAGTTTATAAACATTTGGAAGCTGTTTAAAAGCATTTATAAATCTTTTGATGTGCCTTGTCTTGTGTTAAGGCATGGATTCAGCTTTACCAATGGAACAGATGCTGGTTTGTATGCCTGAATTATATAACTTTGTACCAAACCTTTCTGTTCATTGCTAAAAGAATAGCAACATCATTAGAGTTATAAATATAGTTACCAAGGAAACCAGTTTATCATAATTGGTTATCCTTCATTCTTTATCCCAGTCTCTTTCTGTTCTCTATCCCATGGCCCCTGACTGTGTTTTTCCCCCCAGTTAAAAGATATGATAACCTGCCATCAGACTGGCTAACTTGTTGATCTGCATCTTAATAGAGATGGATAAACGTTGTCTGCAAAATTTAAATCAGGTTTTCTTTCCTTTTCCACTTTAGTTTTTGGGGCTCTCAGGGGCATCGGTCAGTTTATTGTGCCCAAGCTATTGAGAAGTGGCTAGGATTTCTAGTATTTCCAAATTCATGTGCTGCCACTAAAAACACAATCAAGGAAAAGAGGAAGCAATTAATGGCTAACAGTTGGAATTATCTCCCCTGAACTGTTTAAAATAATCAAGGAAAAGAAGATGCAATATCCTGTGGCAGAGGAAGGAAAGGACTTGGCTTTCTTTGCCAGGACCTTGAGGCATTTATTTTCTGCAGCAATTGTCTGGGGTGATTTTGTTGGGTGTCTTTGGTCCTCATTTCCTATCCATGTAGCAGGCGTAAGCCATGCCATTGATGAGATCAATGACATTATTTGCACAAACAGAGTGAAACACTTTGTTCTGTGAGGGCTGATGGGAAGGCTCCTTTTCCTTGAATTCCCCTGCATTGTCATTTTATTAAGATAGGTGAAAGCTTAAGCTTTAACTGAATGTCACATCAATTTTATTATGTCTGTAGGCGTCTTTGTTTTTAAAATTCATGACAAGTTCCTTGCAATACATTTTTACTACATTACAGCCACCTGTTCTACCTTGGTGGGTGGCTGTAAATCTGGGACTGTCCTTTTGTGTGTGTGCACATGAATGATTGTTTCTTTACGCAGCATATTAGGAGCTTCCAAAATATATTCATAGCCTGGACCATTCTGGGGGCACATGTGCATATTTATGGATTGGCTTTCCTTTCCTGCTACCGCAAAAGGATCACCTGGGGTCCCAAAGAAAAACTTCTTGTCCTTCCCATGGGCCACCACATGCATTTTATCCATTCCTAGCCACAGTCTGTTCAGTTGTCCTGTATGTTGCCATTTAAACAGTTTACTCCTAGATCAGCTTCAAATAAATAATTCAGATTGGTGTGATTCTTGACATGCCTTTTCATTTTATTGTCAATATCTGGCTTACCCAAAGTATGTCCAGTATAGATACTATGCATTAGGAAAATATGCAAACACTTCCTTAGTGTCCCTTTGGTATTTCTGGGGTTGGATTCAGCAAAAGGCCTCAGTTTCCATGGGGCTGCAGGCAGACTGAGCAGGACTTCACTTCTTCCTGAAGGGAAGCCTTTTTCATTCTGTTATTCAGGGGTGCAATTGGCTTGTGGGGGTGAGGTGTTGAATGGGAACTCAGGATGACCAACCTTCTGCCCTTCTTGTCTGGGTCAGGGTTGGACCAGTCTCACATCCATGTGCCGTAATTTCCTAATTTTCAAATGGAGATTTTGATATTTGCTGTCTGCATTTTTTTCTCCTGTCAGCTTAATTGCTACTCTTTGTTGGTGTGTTACACCTGAAAATTCTTGTAAAGCTGCTCATTTCAATACTGTAGCTTTTTGACGCTGTTCAAGTGCCAGAGGCCTAAAAGATAAGTGCATTTATTTAAGGGGATGAATTACAAAAAACCAAACTCAATACATTATTAGAACCCTGGGCTGATTTCAGGTAGAGGCTTTTGGGCTTGTTTTGTTCATGGCCAATGGAAGCTCCTGGGGGCAGAATCTTCTCTCTCTGTATATTTGTTTTTAAGAGCTACAAAATAATATCGTTATGCAGAGGCTGTCCAGTCCCCTGTACAATATTGTAGCCCAAATTCGTGGGCCACAGAGAAGGCTCGTGATGATAGAAAGCAGTCTCAAGAGTCAATGCTGCAGGCTAGTCTTTTATTAATCTCCTGCAAAATGAGGTCCCACAGCAGCAAATCAGCCAGTGCTGACACATTTAGTGCTTGTCTTCCCTAGTTCACATAAGGGGAAGAGCTCTGCATCCCCATTTCTGAGAGAACGAGGTGCAGCATGCGCTGTGTCTAAGGAAGAGGTTGGGTTTGCCAAGAGCACCAGATGAGACATTGATGAAATCCTGGGAGCGCCTGTGTACTTCTGGTGGTGTGGATTGTAAATCACAGTAAGGGATGTCGATGCTTTAATTATGTGTATGTGATGGTCTATGTGTTTGTGCTTGTGGGTTTTTTATAAGTACGGTAAATGGAGAAGAGAATCTGGCCTGGCTCTGAGGCTGCTGCTGCTACTGGCGAGGCAGGAGAACATTTTGGCAAAGCAGTATATTTATTTTTTTTAAACCTCCCTCCACAGCCCCTCCTGCTGTACTATATTTTTCTTTTTTTTTCAGGGTTTTTTGTGTTCCTTATCTGAGGTGCTGCTGGGACTGGCCATGTGCTGCAGCTTAGTGTGCTCTTTCCCATTTATCTGGTGTGGTTCCCAACCTATGATTTAACCGTGGTGTGTGCAACAGAAAGAGAAAAACAATGTTTGATCTGCTAAAACGTACCTTAAGAGCAAACACACACACATTGATGAAGGTATCAGCTGGGTTCTGCCCACAGTTATGTCAAACAAAGTATGCTAGGAAGTGCCAACTTTCCTTTTGTGCTGTGACACCAAGCGCTGCCAAAAGATATTAAAAAGCTTGCGTGAACTAGGTGATGGCAGCTGTAACTATCTAAGTTATTGCCTGGCAGCTGTAATGCTTCTTCAGTGCTGCTGGCTGCTTTTTATATTTGGTTCCCCATTTGTTTGCCCTTATTCTAGCAACCGATACCACCAAAGCAGGCAATCAGTGTGTTACAGCACATGGCCACTTGCTACTGCAAAATAGGCAGCTTAGTAGTGGCAATTGAGAGACTCTCATGCAGCAGCTGATATAAGTCATATTTCTTTTGGAAGAGAACCAACCTAGCTTTTTTTTTTTTTGTTATGTGTCAGTGTGAATCCAAGAAACCTTAGATGAGCTGATGGCAAAAGGCAAACACACACACATGCACGTACACACAGACGTTCACATGCATACACACAAAAAAATGCAGCTTTCCGTGTTCTTTCCGTGTTGGCTCTAAATGTGCTAGAACAATATAGCCAGCTCCCAGCCCCTGCCAATCCTACATCTGCTCTCTAAAACCTCCAGCAAATAAGAATTACTGTGGGGTTGTTTAACCAACGCTTACAATATACACACTTTTCATTTTTCCGTCACTTCTATCTGTACACTGGTGGCAAAGGTTTGAGGGATAATGGAGAATGATACCCACTGGGCACTTGCTTTTTCAGTGCTGTGAGGTGGGCAGTAGCCACCTAGATCTCTCTGCTGGCATGATTTGGGACAATATAAAATGTTTTTCATTGCTGTGAGCTTTTGGGAAATTGTCTGTACAGTGGGGAGTGGGTTTCTGCTGCTTTTAGGTTTGTTTTTTTTTTTCCTGAGGGGAGGGCTTTATATCTTTATATTATGTGTTCTTCTTTTGAGTTTCCTCTTTTCAGTCATCTCTTAAATAATTCCTACCATCCATGGATGCAATATTTCTGGGAGACATGTTATTTTTTTTTATCCTTTCTCAGACAGGTTTTGAAAGTCCTGCAACATGATAATATTTTCAGAGCGTGATCAACCTCAGAGCAATTTCTTCAGCATGGAAAATGGGCTGAAGTAGTAGTTGCATCTTGCAGAGGATAGGGCAGAAGATCTCAGTGGAGCTTTTAGATTTTTCTTCCTTTTCTGTTTAGGCTCAGCTGTTACAGAGACCTGAGACAATTGCATGTTGTCTCACAGTAATAAGACACCATAATAATTCTTTCCACCAAAGAGTCCCAAAGCATTCATGAGTGTTTAATTACCTATTCCATTTCACAGATGAGGATGCTGAAATGCAGAGCAGTTAAGTGATGTGACAAAAGACACCTAGGTATTTGATAATGTAACTTGAAAAAGAAACATCATGTTATTAATCCATTTTGAATCACAGAGACTGGACTGTGCCTACCATGATTGTGACTAAAGAAATCTGCATTGCTTGCCTCCAAATTAATTGCTTAACAGTTTTTTTTTACTCTCCTAGTATGCTGTGAGTTTGAAAATCCCCAGTTAACTCTAAATCTCTTTTGTCTCTGTATTTTGCAAGACAAATCATTGCTATTACTTCAAAATGCTGGAGAGATTTTCAGAAAGTGCTGTTAATGGTAGGGTGTTGGTATGACTAGGGGGAGACTCACATCTGGTGTTACAGATTATACCAATCCTATAGTGAGCACTCTGGTGCTAGGAAAGACCTGTGTTGACCCTCTAAATTCTCTGTTAATTTCTCCCTGTAAGAAGAGATCTATGGAAAAACATAATTCCCACCTTCTGTTGCAGAAGTCATACCTGCCTGCAGTAGTGGGGCATGCCAAAGAAGAGGGCGTTTATTTTGAGAATTCAGATGAGTTCTGCTAGTTCAAAGTTCTCTTGGACTAGGTGGAAACCTGCCCATGCACAGTCATCTCACATGGAAAGTCTGGCATACCCTGAGGAGAGAAATCACCTGTGGGGTCTGTGAAGCAGCCCTAAGTGGCTTAACCTCAAGCCTATCTGCTTCCAGAGGGTTTCTTTGCTGCCATAAGTTGACCTGTTCTCTGATGCCCCAGCACTTGTTTTTTTCCTGTTCCTTTTGTGGATAGAAAGCCATGCTCATGAGTCAGATGTGTGTGTGGGCAACAGCTCCCACAAAGCACCAGTGGGATGAGCCTGTGTCTTGCAGACTGCAGAAATCATTACCCTTTATATCCCACACTTATCAGAGAGGCTGGGAACTGCCACCTATAGGTTCTCAAACCCCTCTTGGCAGTGGGAGATTTTTTTACCTCTTGGTGTTCTTGACTGCCTGCAGAAAACATGTTCCTCTCATTCTGTCCCCTTACTCCACTTTGGTGAGACCCTACCTGGAGTACTGAGTCCAGTCCTGGGGTTCTCAGCCCAAGAAAGACATGGATCTGTTGGAGCAAGTCCAGAGGAGGCCACCAAACTGATTAGAGCTATGGAGCACCTCTCCTGTGAGCAAAGGCTGAGAGAATTTGGTTTGTTCAGCCTAGAGAGGAGAAGGCTTTGGGGTGACCTAGCTGTGGCCTTTCAGTACCTGGACAGAGCCTACATGAAAGATGGAGAATGACTTTTTACAAGAGCCTTAGTGACAGGATAAGGGGGAATGGCTTCAAACTGAAAGGCAGTAGGTTCAGATTAGATAGTAGAGGAAGTTTTTTGCTGTGAGGGTGGTGAGGAACTGGAACAGGTTGCCCAGAGCAGCGGTGAATACCCCATCCCTGTAAGTGTTCAAGGCCAGACTGGATGGAACTCTTGGTCTAGTGGAAGGTGTCCCTGCCCATGGCAGGAGGGTTGGAAAGAGATGGTCTTTAAGGTCGCTTCCAACCCAAACCATTCTATGACTCTGTGATTACCACTCTCAACTTGGAGATCTGAGGCTCCTGTTATGTATTTAGAGTTGGTCACCCCCAATTGCTGATCTGTCCATCAAATCTTGTCTGAGATGCTTTTAAAGTAGTATTCTGTCATCTAAATTAATTACCTAAAAGAAGGTTCTTGGTAGAGAACAATTACCTTATTTAGATTTTGTTCCTTGTCTTTTTTTTTGGCATTGTTGCTTTCTATGTGGTTATAGAACAATCCAAATCAACTTTCACCATTATTTGCCATTGCTAAATGCCAAACAGGTTACTTGGAGCCTCTTGTATCTCCATTTCTTTTTCTCAAATAATACCACAAAATCAAACATACAAATGCTTCTTTTCTGACACACTCATACTATTGTCAACTCCAATGCATTCAGTATTTTTTTTTCCTGGAGGCTGATTTGAGCCATTTCTTTCCTCAAGAAATGTGTGTATGTGTGTGTGTGTGTGTGTGTGTGTGTGTGTGTGTGTGTGTAATGGAAATGCTGACAGACCCTTAACTATAACAGCACGAAAGGCGCCACTAAAATAACAGTGGAACAGATGCTGTCACCACTGCCCCTGGTGGGGAAAGAAGATGAAACAGAAGGGCATTAGAGTTGGTGGATGGCAAATTAATCCTATTGTACTAGCAGCTGCAGCCACCAAGATGCTCGCATTCATGCTTAGACACTTCCAGTACACCAAGCTCTAGTAGGGGTGGTTGGAAAGGATGAGGCAATGAAAGGTCACTGGAACTGTTTATATCTGAACAAGAACAACAATAATAATCATAAAAAATGTTGGTGCATGTTCTCTGCTGTGACTAGGCTCTTTTTACGGTGGCAACCCAATCTATCAATCTGGTATTTTGAGACATTCAGTATTTCTCGAATGCTGAAGTATAATGCCAATGTAATTTTTGTTTTCTTTTTACCCCTGCACCCAAGCTTCCATATGCTCAAAATCTGATTTTAGATCTTTTTTTTTATGCTTATATTAGCAGGAAAAAAAAAATCACTGTTATTTTTAAACAGTGAGTAAGAAAGTCATAGTTTTAATTCCTAAGACAATCTGGTTGATTTTGTGGGGGTGTTGTGGAAGCTGAAACTCTGAAAGACCTGTGACCTTAAATCGTTGGATTAAAAAAAGGAATCTTGTTTCCAATGAAGTAGATAATGTAAATCAGAATTTTAGGGGCTCGATTTATCTCTACAGGATTTTTTTTTGGTGAAAACTTGTTGAAGGGAGCTGTGCAAACAATAGCTTGTGTAAGCCAAAGCTGGCATCTAGCAATTCTTAATGTCTGAATGAAAGTGCTTTTTTTTCCCCCCCTTCACAGTACGTGTTGCCAAGAAAACAAGGAGTAGTTGCTTTAAGCATTTACAAATGGTAATGCACCAACAGCTGGTCTCAATCCAACTGAGCTATTGTAGGGGTATTAAAAAGACAGGCCAGAGTTTGAGATCTACTGCCAACCTCCCTTGTGGAGTTAGGGAACATTTTACTTGGGAAAAAAGGTCTTCTCTTCCTGCAGAGATCCACGGCTGTATTCTCCTGCAGAGCCTGAGCCCTGCCTGGCAGAGTAGGCAAAAATACATCGGTAGGCCAAATGCTTCATTGACATGAAAGTGCAGAATCTAATAGGTCTCCAGCTAGATTATTTATCTCAGTCTAATATTATAGTCTTCATCTGTGCTTTACACATTTTTGTTTGTTAGATGAAAAATTCTTTCCTGTGAGTATATTTTTATAAATTTTCTTGCTGTCCTAGAAAAATCTTTGAATTTAGTGAATATAATACCAGTATTAAGGAAATAAAGTTAATTCTTCTGAATTGAAGGATTGTTCTAACGGGGATTTAACCTGAAAGACTCTTCTGCTTTCTGCAAAAAGCACTTACAATCTTTTCTCCATCCAGCAGGAACTGTAAAATATTATTTGCCTTCTAAGTTTGTAGGTGACTATAATACTTTTTTTGGGAATGTAATTACAGATGAAATATGTTTTCAGCAAATGTCGGAGAGAGAGCAATAAAAATTATTATTTTTCATGCTAAAGGCCTCTGCTATTAGCAGTACATTTTATATATGCTACGTTTTCTGAACAGAAATGCAATGTTTGGCTTTTCCCTGAAAGATAAATGAACCCATTTGTTGATGTGGCACACTTGAGCTGGACATTTATGTGAAATAAAAGGGGCCAAATTAATTGTAAAGCAAAACACCCCCCTCCAACGAAAACAGGCAAACAAACCATCACATGAGCAAATGTGAAAAATACACCTTTTTCTTTCTTTCTAGAGATATTTGCATTTCAAGGGTGTTCACAGAGAGTGGCACAATGCCCACTTGTTTAGGTTTGTGTGTGTGTATTTATTTATTTTTTTACAATCATATGGCTTGGTTCTGTTTTCCAGATCTTGTCCGAGAGCTGCTATTCGAAATAAAAATGTTTGTATCCATTTCCTCATTAATCATTGTAATACAACCTGCTGCAGCTAAATGACAAAACAGATGCAACGATGAAAATTAAAAGTGATGGATACTTATCTTTGGCTATAAAAGCTGCTAACAATTTAGAGAACTAGAGTGCCTTTTGGAGCTAGAATGTGGCAAATGAGAGAACAATAATAGGGCTAAAGAGTTTACTGTTTGTAAACCAGATAACTGTGGGGAGGCTGCATTGGTCTCTAGCACCTGTTTTATGTGGTTTGTCTTTTCTACTGAGTAAGATCAAGTGAGGTATTATTTTAAAGTCTGATATGTATAGCATCGCTGGAACTGGATGTAACCTAACCCCACCAAAACTGCTGGAAACATGACCTTGCTTTTGTGTGGTGTTTTGAACTTGAAAATAGGCCTCTCTTTTTCTCTACCGCACACACCAGCTTGGCTTGTGAGTTTTTCCCTGCAAAATGGGGTCCTTTTCCCTAATGACAGCAGACCTATCGTGATATGAAATATGATTTTGAAATGTCACACTCTAAATCTCAATTCTTTATGGTTTTTTTGCAGAAATGCTATTTTTTCAGTGCACTTTGTGGGGATATTTTGTGGGTGTAAAAATACAAGGGTCAGAGTCTCACAGTGAAAATATTTATGGCAGCTCCCTTGGGAACTCCATTCTTGTATGCAGTAAGAAGTATTTTCTCATCTCATCTCTATCTGCTCTCCTGCTGCAGTTGGGACCCTTAGAGGTTGCTCTATGCTGTACTGTGTCTGTGATTTGGCTGTATGCTTCCAAAATGCTTATATACAACTCTGAAACTGCAATCAAAACCTTCAGGTGCATGCAGTGATTGTCCTGCATGAATATTTTTAAATGCATAAGGAGGCATGTTCATGTGCAAGGAAGACATGCAAATACTTCACATTCACCTATATTTGACAGAGTTGGAAAGAGGGTCACTGGGATCACAGAATCACAGAATATTCTGGGTTGGAAGGATCCACTTGGATCATCAAATTCCAACTCCCGAACCTGCCCAGGACACCACAAAGATTCACACCAAATGCCTGAGATCGTTGTCCAAACACCTCTCAAGCTTGGTGCTGTGACCACTGCCCTGGGGAGCTGTTCCAGTGCCCAAACACTCTCTGGGTGAAGAGCCTTGTCCTGACATCCATCCTAAACCTGCCCTGACACAGCTTCAGGCCATTCCCTTGGGTCCTGTCCCTGGGCACCAACAGAGCAGAAATCGGTGCCTGTCCCTCCTCTTCCCCTCATGAGGAGTTGTGACTGCAGTGAGGTCTCTCCTCAGTCTCCTCCACGCTGAACAAGCTAAGTGTGGCTTCCCCTCTAGATCCTTCACCCTGTTCATTGCCCTTTGGACACTCTAATAGCTTTACATCCTTCTTACCTTGTGGCACTCAAACCCCTACACAGGACTCTGCGTGAGCCTGCACGTTTTTTCTCTTATGAGACACTCTGTGCTGACAGAGATGAAAAGCATTGTAACCATACAAGTTCTGTTCATTGCTCATGTCTGCTTCAGATGCAACTTCTCTCAAAATCTTACTTTTATCCATGTGATCTCAAATTTCTCTTGAAAATGTAAATGGAACAAAGATTGTGATTTCTCCATTTTCTACTATCATGATTTATTTGTTTACTGCCTTTAATGATTTCCTTCTTTGGAAATAGAAATGTTGCCTTGCAATGCAGACAAGCTAAAGTGAGGAAGGGCAAAGCCTCTTAGGGCATTTTTGACAGGCATGGAAACCATTTTCTCCAGATAGCTACTTGGAATCCACCCTGGGGAATCTAAGGTGGTGAGTATCTACTTGTCAGTAAGGAAGAAGAGATATCAGCTACTGAGCAGGAAAGAAGAGAATTATGTGCAAGGGAAATTATTAATAGGAAGTGGCAAAAGATAACAGAAGCAGAAGGCTTCTTTTATTTCCTCATCTGTCACTAGGCATCTTACACTATTTTGATTATTTTCAGATCAGTTCTGAAATTGCTTATTTCTCCATGCATCACCTATTTGACTTTAACTTCTGTGGATATCCCACCTGCCATGGCAAGCTGCAGTGAGAGAGGTCACAATTCCAGACTTCTTCCCATTCCCATTGTGTCAAATCATGCCTGCAACCCTGTGGTGCTGTAGCCTGGGGTACACTTGGCTCCAATATCTCTCTGGGAAAAGAGTGCCTGCTCTTATCCTTAGCCTTCACTTGGTGTAGTCAGAGAGCAAATCCCAATGCTCAGTGAAGCCTGTCAGTGTTAGCTAATGGTGGGTAGAAGTGTCCCTGCTGGAAGCTGCTGCACTCAGAGCCTGCTCCATGGACTGAGAGCTAATGGCTTTGCATGGTTTTCCCATGCATAACTGAAGGAGCATCTAAGTCACACCATGGTGTCCTTAAATCTTGGTGTATTTATCACAGTTGAGTCCACTTTGGCTCACTTGTCATCAGCCAGTCCTGATCTGAGCTGGTTTCTTCATACACACTGTTGAACTACAAATCTGCTAACTCAGGTATTATGGTGTGAAGCATTTCTATGGGTTAATTATTTATGTTATTTCTTAAAGTAAGTCCAAATTAAATGCGTCTTATTTGCACTCTTACTGGCACTCTCAGGAACAACCCTGTTTACAACATCTTGCTATTCTTTATCTCATCTCATAATTTCTGATTACCTAGTACAAGCAATGCTACTTGTTTGGAAAAAAAATTCCAGAGTTTCTCAGATTCAGCAGCAAATTGAAGCTGAGTGTCCTGACTTTTGGAGCTTTTCTCCCCACAAAGGATATATTTTTGAGGACCGAGAACATCTCTGTTATGTGACTACATGCTTTGCATAAGAGAAATCCTACATTTCCTGGTCAGCTTTGAAGGAGAGCCATAACATAAAGCAGTAACAGCATCACCTTCTGAAAATTTTGAGGCAACCCAAAGATTTACCCTCCAAGATATTGTCAATCAGGACTTTAGAAACTTTCTAAGCTTTTCACTGCATTGTATTTAATAGTCCCTCACAGATTTATTTCTCCATTCATTTTTCTAGAACCCATTTATACTTCTGGCTTTCACAACACCACGTGACAGCAAATATCAGAATTTGTGTTGCATGAAGAATAATTAAAAAAAAAGTTTTTCTATCTGATAATTTCATTGAGTGCCCCAACTCTTTGTATTAACATAATCATTCCATGTTCACCTTCTTACTACCATTCATGCTTTTGTAAACTTTATCACATCCCTCTTTTGCTGTATTTTTTTTCCAGTCTGATGAGCTACAGCCTCATTTCTCACTGCAAAAAAAGCTCTCCTGTGCCTGTGGTCAGCTATTCCACCCCTCTTCATAACATTCCTATGCATTCTGTGCTCTGAGATAGAGACTAGAAGGATTCAAGATGCAGGTGCACTGTGGATTTATACAGCAAGATGGATTTTTTTTTTCATTCTGTTTTTCCCTCATTTTCTTTCCTGGCAATTCCCAAAAGCCCCTGTGGGCATTTCTGACAGCAGTTGGCACTGAGGTGACCTTTTATAATTATTCAAAGTGACTCCAAAATCTCTCACCTGGGCGGTGCTGATCACTGTGTACCTATACCTTGTGTTGTATTTCCCCACATGTGTTAGTTGCCATTTTCCACCACTGAGTTTCATCTTAGCTCACAACATCCTTCAGCAGCTCTTCACAATTAGCTTCAGCTCTGGCTCTTCTGAGCAATGCCGTATTATCAGCAAACTTTGTCCTCACTTGTACTGCTTCCCCAGGTTGTTTATGAGAATAGTGAAGAACATACTTGAAACCTTTTTCCATTGGGAAAATTAATTGTTCAGTTTGATTTCTGCTATTAATTTCTTATTCTGGGGATGCTTGACTTCACTGCAAGTGGAGATGTTCATACTGTTTTGACCTGGTACTGTCTCAGTCCATGTGCTCATTGAATACTTAAAAAAAAAATGTGAGGGATGACTCCTTTTTGTAGAAACTGTTGGAACTTTCCCCAGAACATCATATTTATATGTGTTTACTAATTTTATTCATTATATTGGTTTCTAGCAATTTATCTGCTGTAGAGGTCAGGTTTCCTAATCTCATTCTCTCAGTCTTCGATGGAGCCCTTAGGAAACATACCAATATTTTCACATTTTTTGCTTATTCTTTCTTCAGATACTGAGGCAAAATTGAGGTCTTGGTTGCAGGCCTCCATCAGTAACTTAGTAACATCTTTGTTTTGGAGCTCTTGAATATGTATTTTCTATTCCAAGTGACTGTTTAATATTCATTTATTGATTTATTCTAAGGACTCTTCAACTCACCTTTTATTTTCAGTTTAATCTTTTTTTCACTGTCTTTAATAATTTTACATGAGTTTGGCTGAGGTAGCAGCTACTGGGGGCCCTCTGAAAGCCTGGAAAACAGGAGGTGTTGTCCCCAGTAAACTGGGAATGTTCTGGACTTTTCTGGACATGTGGGCTTTTAAGGGTGGTGATTACTGCAAATAATTCATTGCTCTCAGCAAGGTCTCCTGTCAGCCTTTCTGTATTTCTAGGGGGATTTTGTAACCTCACATTCTGCTTGTGCTTTTCAGTGTATCACTAAGTTCTGTTTTGTTTGTTTTCTATACACTTCAGCTGAGGCTAGAACATAATGTCTTATTTTTTGCTTATTTTTTCATTGTGGATATTGCTTTTAATTTTAATGCCTATGTCTTTTTCCAACACTGCTGGAGAAAACCAGTGTATTTTTTCATCAAACACTTCTCCAATAAGTGATGAGTATATCCTGTTTTGGGGTTTAATTCTCCTCCTTCTCTAGGCTGTCTTTGCAGAATTATTAACTATCTCCTCTCTGTGTGGTTTGGAATAAAGCTCCTTTAAATAAACAAGAGATCTGCACTTTTATGTGTTTTATATTTGTTTACATTGCATTGGTGTGAGATGGATCCCTCTCCAAATGCGCAAAGGGATTTTTACCCCCACTCTGGTATTCCACTCTTGGACTGTATCTTTGCAATGGTAATATTATATGATGAAAAGTAAATTTTTGAAACAAACTCCCCATTAGTTTCAACTTGGCTTCTACAGTTATTTTCACTCCTAAGCAAATGCTGCTAGGATTCAAATCAGCTGTACACAATTTCCAGCATCATCATCCTGATCTTCCTGCTTCATTTAGGAGCCTCAATGAAAATGCAGTTGGCTGCTCCTCGTGCATATAGGCAGGACCTAATCATCCTGAAGACACAACTTTTGGCAGACCAGCTGATCTAAGTAAATCAGGATGTCTCTGATGCTGGTGGACTAATGATCCATGTTTTTGCATTGATCAAATATCTGCTATTAGCTGTACTTTACATCAAGCAAAGTCACTTTGTAACGTATCCTTAAAAAGTGATGACTCTTGCCAAATGACTTTATGTTACTAAGAATTTCTAAAAATTCCCCCAGCATTTGACTTATTTTGATTACCAGTTCAGACATTCTGTACTGAGTACATCAGGTGCATTATCACATTTATTGGGTTGGTCTCTCAGTAGATAAAAATGGATGGTGAAATGCTTGAATATTTTTTAAATTATTATTTTTTTTTTAAATCTGCAAGTATTTGATTTTAAATTAAGCTTGCACAGCTTGCAATATCATAGCCCATGCAGTGACTCCTTGTAATACCATATGGGAGTTAAAGACTAAGAGAATATTGCCTGATATCGACCCCCATTTTGTTTTTCTGTTCTGCATTAGTGCCTATGTAAATAAGTGAAACATTTCTGTTTCTTAGGATGTCTTGCTAAATGTTTCTTATGTTTCTCAGTGCTGAAAGGAATGTTTTGACTGTCAAATGTGAAATTTTTCATGCAACATTTTTCCACTCCCAAATGACAGAAAGAAAATGCCTCCAACTGTGGTCCAGTGCTACATAAACAACACAAATCTGAGGTCAGTAAGAAAATAACTTCTCTACCTACAAGATCAATCTTGAACATGTTTGGGCTTCCCCAAATCTTCTTCAGAGCCTGTAAACAGGTCCTTTTTTGCCTTGAAATTGCTCTTTCTAATCTTGGTAATTTACACATTCAACTCCTGACAAGTGCTCAAGAATCAAATCTGACTTTGGCCTAAGGGATTCTCTGCCAGTAACTTTGAGAATTATTTAAAAGTAGGCAAGTCTGTCTGTCTTCACCCAGACATAGGAATGAGGAGGCATTGAAATTAAGTGATTTACAAGGGAAAATTCTGGTGATAATATTGATATTCACAGTTTCCTGGCTTTCAGTCCTGTAATTGGATCCATAAGCAATTCTTCCTCTATCCTGTAGTTGTGCTTTCCTGGCTAAAAAAAGAGGCCAAACCATGAGCCTGAAGCTAAACATCCCCAGAAGTCAGGAAGTAGCCTGTAGTTTCTCTCTTAAATACCTTCAGTGTGAAGTAAAATATGCACAGATCTCTGAAGAGTAGTTTGAGTTTTTATTTTCTCTACTAGTTTTTATTCATACTATTTTTCCCGATCTACATCTGAACTGTTTGATATTTGTGAGTCTGGAGAGGGGCTGGAAGAAGTGAATAGTAGGTTGGTCACCAACCAATGACTGACAGTTGTGATGAGAAAAATGCTGATGATAACTCTTCAGCTGGGCAGCCTTGGAGGAAAAACAGATGAAATCATTTTGGCTAAAATAGATGTCTGTAGCTTCATTAAATCTCTCACTAAGAAACAAACCCTTGCCTGATAGTTTTTACAAAGGCAGGAACAGCCAGAATGCCAAGGGAAAGCCCAGTCAAGACCAACACTTCAATGGCATTTTAGTGCAAAATTGCTGATTTCCTCCATGTGCTGCAAGAATCAAGAGCAAGACAAAGTCTCAGGCTTAGAATATTTTTTAAAATATATTTTCCCCCTGTAACAGTCAGCTTAAGCTCAAACATGAGGCGAATGGTGGATTTGAAAGTGCAATTTTCGGTGAGCAGTGAGTCTGACATCCACACAGGGCATTGTGCTGCCAGCCCTTTCCGATGTAGCAACTCGTGTGCTTGCTCCTGCCTTTTGAGCTGGGGCTCTCTGTGCCATGATGTTGTGGCAATGGTGTCGCCAGTCGCCTGCACCATCACATCCTTTTTGATCTGCTGTTACAAGAAACAGCAGATTGGAAAAGAAAAAGTAAATGTCAACTCTTTGGACTTAAAACTAATCATTTCTCCTGAGGATCTCATTGCGCTTTGTATACCTAGGCCAATATTCCTGGCAATTATAGAATTAGATGCTCTCATCTCACAGGTATGAGGAACCACAAGTTGAGCAGCTTGCCTGGGAGAATACCTAAAAAGTTTTGACTCCAAGAACAGATTCACCCACACTGTGTGCTAGCCAAACTGTTCTTGTCCAGAAGTTCTCTGAGCTGGGGCTTGATGAGTCCAAATTATATTTCTAATAAAATAATTTTTACTGTTGCAGGATGCCTTTTTAGGACCTTTGAAAATGAGGACATCTGCTAGTATAACATCCTGTGCTCAAATACAGATTACACTGGCTTGGGATCTCCAACTCAGCTGTGGAACAACTCTCGTGTATTCTAACAGTGATAAATGCTCCAACAAGGAAATAGAAAAATACATCTACTGTATATCCTGTGCTGTTGTCTTTCTGAACCTGGACAGCTCATTTGTCTCTCTGGTTCCTCTGGTTCCTCATGGATTCAACCATTCCATCATGCTATTTCTTTGTCCTGTTGTTTGCAGACTTTGTTCTTTCCTAAGCTGCTGGTTACCCACCATTACACATGATCTACCTGTTCAGCTTTGGGTTTCTGTTTTTCTTCTTCTCTGATAATTCCTCTGCCTCCCTCTTTCTCCTGTGCAGTTTTGCAGTTTTCCTTGTCTGGTACTTCCTTTGCTTTCGTATCTTTCCACCTTTTTTTTTTTTTTTTTTTTTTTTTTTTTTTTTTTTTGGGCTGTGCACCTCTTCAGACCTCCCTGCCTTCATCCTGGATTATATCCTGTGCCTTCAGCCTTTCTCCTGAAGAAGGCTGAACTGTGATGATGGCACATTCCTTACAGAACCTCACCGTTACTCAGATGTCTGTCAAAGTCTCCTCAAGTGAGCTGGGAAAGCTGAGGAAGTCACTGGAGCAGGAGGAGATCTCTTTGAGCAGAAAGTGGGAGATAAACTAACTAATGTCTGTAGTCATGTGGTACCAGAGATCTGCAAGCTCTGTGCCTTGTGAGAGCACCCACTGAACCCCAGCTAAAGTGTTTTGGATTCTCACACTTCCAATGTGCAGCAGCCCAGCAAGTGGGCTAGGCAGAGTATTTTGCACAATGCTTTGAATAAATGAACTTGTATAATTAGCAAATAAACTTTTCCACCAACTTGCTAATAACCCATTTCATTTCCCTGCAGTGGTTTCTGAGGTCAGCTGCAAAAGTAGTAATTTCACTTGAACCTGCTTCTGATAAGCTTTTTCCTCTGATTAATATTATGGTCTTTTCTCTGGTCCCTGGTCAGTGTCCTTTCTCAGGACAGCCTCTTGGCTTGGATGGTATTTGCAGGGCTGCATGAAAACACCTGAGCTAACCCATTAGCTTAAGCAGTGAAAGCAGTTTTTACAGATCACTATGTTACCTTTCCAGGGCTAATGGATCCTCTCTCTCTCTTCTTTGTTCTCTTACAGGGCTGTTAACCTGGGAAACTGTTTCGTGTACCTGTGCTTGATCACCGAGGGTTATCTTGAGTATTTCTCCTTACGGAACTACTGTGCCCCATCCTTGTCTCCATTTTGGAAGCTTCTTTCAGGCTATTCTAATGTCTGGCTTCATATTTCTCTTCCTTCAAAACTCTTCTGAGAATTCACTTCAAAGACTCTTATAAATCACAGCTTCAGTGACAAGTAAAGTAATTAACCTATTAATAAAAGTAATTAATAAAAAACCTGAAACCATGTTTTATACTCTGAAAACTGGCCATAATCAAAATAACCATTTGCTGATTCTTCCTGTATTTCTATGTTGTCCCTTCTTGTCTCATCTAATCTACATCATGGCTGAATCCATGCTTACTTCTGTGTATTTTTGTGTATTATTAATGCACATGGGAGTCCTGATAATACAGCATGTACATGTGATTTGGAAAATATATGCATGTGAATATTGCCTTCCAACTGAACTAGATCCAGAGAGAGAGACATGGGAGGCAGATCTTCTGCTCCCGCAGCTAGTGTGTGTATGCAAAGCACCAGACTGAAGGAGCATCTATATTACTGCTTGCTCAAAGCAGCAGAGACTCTGTCATACATAATACAGAGACATCATTACTAATATAAAACACTGCTGGGGAGAAGGGACACATGGGCGGGCCAAGATGGCAGATGGCTTTTAGTGGCATGCTGCTTTCAGTTCTTCTACCTTTGTAATTTGTGCAGTTTAAAGCTTTGGTTACTGTTTTTAGTCTGCTGTCCATTGGCCCTTGTGGGAGTTTTTGTTGTTGTGTGAGAATGCAGTGTATTTTTAGTGAGGGCCACAGCCAATCCTAAGTGCTGTGTTCTCCTGGTGACTGGTGTTACAAAGGCAGCCTAGTCAAGAATGGCTTTTATGATCAGCTGGTTTGCTGAAGAATTGATGAAAAGAGCAGTTGTCCCAGCCATAGAAGCTCAGCTCTGTTGTACTGCAGGGTTTTGTGGTTGCTCTGTAAGGCACTAGTGCTGAGGTGGAAAGCTCTTTGGCAGCTAAAGAGGGATGGTAGACATAAAATATAGCTCTAAGAGAGGCAGTTTGTAAGTGGGGAGAGGGATGTATTGGAGCATCTTCCCTCATTTGCATAGTGATGCAAAAATTCTTTGAGGGGGCAGGAACATGACGGAGCCAAGGGGCCCTTCCTGTGCCTTAGGAATGGTGTTTAAGAAATTTGGGGTTCCTCCTGCCCCTGTTGTGTGACTTGACTCAATAGTGGAAGCACAGAGTGCTTTTAAGGAATTCACTGCAGAAAGAAGCAGGAAATGGGGGAAATTTTGTGAGACACCCTCTCTTCTGCTCTAATTTCTAGACTGAAGAAATTAACAAAAGCTTGAGGAAGGTTTCATGGATGCTTCTGAACTAGAAAGAAGCCCAAGATGCAAAGCCTGCTATTTGGATCTCTCTCGCTTTCTTCTTCTTTTTTTTTTTTTTTTTTTTTTTTCAACCTTTCTGAATTTTCTGATACTTTGCTTCCACCTCTGATTTTTATCTTTTATTTATGTGAGGCCCTCTCTAATTACAGCTGGTAAAATCAGCTCAGCTAAGCATGAGCTTTATTGTACTGCAGTGTGGTTTTAACCTTTACACAGTGTGCATTTTCAAGGCAGTTTTAATACCAAACTGTATTTGCACAGGTAAAAATTCTTATGCATGTTACCAAGTGTTGGACTCCTTATACTGAAAAGCCAATGCTCAAGCAATCTTGCCAAGGACTTTGGTTGCATTTCTGTTGCTGAGTGGGGTCAAACCATGAGAAATAACAAGAACTTTTGTTCAGACTCACAACTCAGAGGAATTTTGAAATATCCTTTCATATGTATGTTAGTTCTTTTGAGCTCAGATGGTTTTTCCACCTGGAGCCTAGATACCAGATGAATTCTTCAAATTAGTTTAGGAATTTTCTAGGCATGCTGTTGGATTAATTTTTAGATTCCAGCTTACTATATTTTTATCCATTTCTTATGCTCTCAACATACATTATAAGTGAATTTTTTTCAATCAAAATTTGAGTGAACATGAAGCAGGAATGTAACAGCCTATTTTCAACTCTATTTTCAGGAGTTGTTATAATTCACAATGCATACAGTAGCTATAAAAAGACACATTATATTTTCAAGGTCTGTCACATTATTTACAACGTGAGAACATAAAAACTCCCTGATGTTTCTTGATAAACAGTCAGACCCAGTAGCGCTGCTGAACAGCAGGTTAGGTACCTCAGGTGCACAACCAGCTTCAGGTGGAGTAAGGAGCCAAGGGTATGGAAACATACTCTTTTTAGAGGACAAGAGGGTACTTCAATATCTGCAGTTTCAAATGCTGGAGTATATGGGTTAACAGAAACATTTCTGGTATTATGTGGTCTACCACTGCTACCTTCCAGGCAGTCAGTCATCTAAGCAAAATTTCCACATGAGTGGTTGCTGAAAAACACAATGCCCCTTACCCTGGGGTGAATCCTAGTTTTGTTAAAGTCAATGACAAAACTGCCTTTGACTTCAATTGGGGTCACAACTGGTGATGTCTGATTTCCACTTGAGTTTAGGACTGGAGGTATCTTGCAGGAAAACAACTTGGTCTTTCACTTAACAATTTGCAGGTTTTTCACCTTTATGGCCAAAGAAAGTTTATCCTCCTCTGAATCTAGATGCACCCATAGAAGACATTACTGCCCTCCTCTTCAAAGGTCACTGTTCCTCACTCTTTAAATTGTTTTAGGGTTAGTTACACAACTGGAAATTGTGGTTTCAGCTAGGATATTTGACCGGGAGTGAAGTGGGGAGTGCTCACATATACTGCATAGACCATGGATAAAGCAAAAAACCAGGAGGTGCAGATTTGGCTGTGAGTATTAAATGCTGTGTCAGGAGAAGGACATGTGCCCTTAGTTTAGGTCCTTGGAAGAGTGCCACCAGCTTGTGGCTCCTTCATGTGCTGAAGGCCACCACTTAGCAGAGCTGTGTGCACGGCTAATTCCTGTCAGGAAGAACCTTACATGGATAGAAGGCTGTGTGGGCTTTGACAGCTTGCCTGAACCAAATCTTTTTCTTCAGGCTAATTGAGAACATTGACCTCAGGTTTTACATTCATGTTGGAAAAGCTTTTCTTGTGCTCCTTCTCTGTTGGTCCTGATATTTCCACAGAGCTGCTTCCACAGGCTGAGGCTGCTGGTGGGAAGAGTTGTCAGTAATATGTTCTTGTGCTGCATGCTTCGTGCACCTTCAGAGGGTGAGAGGTATCTCACAACAGCTGGGTTACAACTGCCCCATCTGGCTCTTTCTACCTTAATGTAGTTTTTGTTGTCTGCTTGGTTTTGGTAGTACTCCAAAATGGCATTTCAAACAGCAAACTTCCCAACTTTTGATAAAGCCTTTCTGTACTTCTGTACTTACTCAGGCCTACTAGGTGCTTACAGAAAAACATGTGTGGTTACACACACGCACAATAGAAACAGAATCAGCACTTACAATGAGGTGTTTTTCACAGGTAAGTGCAAGGCCCTGGTGGGCACAGCTGTGCTCAGGTGCTAGTGAATGCTCTGGTGCATGGAACTGGACTGGTGTCTAATATCTGCCTTTTTAATGCCCCTGCAGTGTTTTGTTTATCTCTAAAATGGAAGCTGTTGGGCTCAAACACCAGAGAATGGAATAAATCAGACTAAACCAGAACAAATGGAAAACATAACAAAATTGCTGGAAAAATGCAAAAGGACTCTTGCAGCAGGGCTCAGAGCTTTAATTTCTTTCAAGAAAAATGACTGATTTGAGCAGTGGCTGCTCTGATCCCTCACATGTGCAAATGGCTGACAAAGGCAGGCTTCTAGATTTGCAAGTGACAGAAATAGTTTTGTTGTGCAGTATGTGTTGCAGGACTGCAGGCTCAGATGTATTTTATAAAAAGAGAAGGTTTCCCCTCATTTTTATTATATAGTTCTTCCACACTAGAATGTCCTCTTTTTGTTATCTGCTGCATAGCTGTGTATCAAGTAAACAGTTCCTAGGCTGACCATAAACAGTTTTGGTGTCTCTGATCTGTATCTCCCCCTTTGTGGAAGAAATCTATTCTCATTAACATGAACATTTATGTAGCATACAATTTACTTTCAAAATGATTCCATAACTCCATAATTCACAAGACTGCACCACTTTGGTGGCAGCATTTCTTTTGCATCTTGTTTGTTTGAAAGAAGATTCTTCTGGCATTGTTTGAATTATAAGTTGGCAAACAAGAATTTTTTTCCTCTTGACTTCAAAGCAAACACAACAATAAAGACTTTACAGGTAGATCCTTGTGGGAAGCCTGCTGACACCTTATTTATTGTCTGATTTTAAATTATGAGAAGAAGAGTGAACTTGTTCAATGTACTTTGTGCCATTCAAATGCTGACTGCGAGGTGCCGAATCCTATTAGAGCAATGAAACTGTGGCCCTTGTGCAATGCAAGGCAGTCAGGATCTTGAGGCTGGGCTTGTGGTAAGTGTGCCACAGCTGCACAGTGGGAAGCTGCTGACCCCTGCTCACCCAGGAAGGTCCTAGGGCTTAGAGGGAGCAGTGTGCTCAGACCAGAGGCTGGCAGGGAGCACAGAAGCAATGCTTCATTTTGTGGTAGCTTTTGTGCTGAGTGGGTAGGAGTGCATGCTTATTTCCAGGACAAACAATTGAAACAGCAAACTCACAAGGGATGTTTTGCACTCTTCTGTCAAGGCTTTAAAGTCCAAATTCAGCAGCTATAGGTATGTAGTTGATCTTTTCTTGCTGCAAGGAACTGGACCAGCAGATCTCTTAAGGTTCCTTTTGGCTGTAAACTGACATAATTTTATTGTTATAATGATGAAATTTGGGGTGAGAATATCTGAAAGGGAGACAAGAAATTCTACTAGGTGAGCAATAACAGAAAATGGAAATGCTTCTCATTTTTCCTTTCTCTGTCAGGTGATTGCTTTTAAAATGAGCAGTTACTGTAATACTGTCATCCTTTCCATTTAAATTTCCTTTGTGATTTATTTGTGTTGGGTCAAAAGGTGACCCAAAAGATTGGTGAAAACTGGTGATTTACAGCTGGCTGCACCAGGGACTCAACTTCTCAGCCTCGGAAAATTCAAGAGTGTTTTGTATGACTGGTTATATTTGCAGCTGTGATCGAAGTGCATCAGAGGGCTTGGCAGCACATCCTTGAAGTGATCAGCTTGTGGGCTGTTCTGTGCTATTGCACTAGGTTGTTGCACAGTTTTGGTAGAGAAAGTTTTATTGCCTGATTCTGGGCAATTTTGATTGTCAGGTGCAGGTGACACAGTTTCACTGTGTTGAAGGGTGTGGCTGGAGATGCCACAGCTGAAGTGTCAGTCAGGATCCTGCCTGTTTGTTGGTGCAGAAGGTCAGAACCTGCTTTGAAGGTTGCTGATGTGATGGGCTGAGCTTTGCCTGGGAGTGCCCTGAAGCTCTCAAGGAGCAGCAGACACAAGGCACACCAGCATCCAACCTGCCTGGCATGACTGCTTCACATGAAAGGGGAAAAACAGCCCCTAGAAGGAGGTGTTTCCACCCTCATATGGACACAAGGTCAGCCTGACCTATTATCTATTTCTGTCTGAGGTAAACAAAACCACTTATTACCAAATGGCAGCATCCACACAGGTGATCAATATGGGGATGTCTGCAGCTCGTTCCTTTTGTGAATGTAATAGTCTTCTCTGTTTTCTTTCCTTTGATATTTTCGTCAGAATAATGCAGTCTGACAATGTTTCTAAGTTACTGAGAACAACCAGGGGATAAACAGTTCAGTCACCTTGGCCTCTTTCTTCTCCTAGTATTAAAAGAGAGGCTAGCAGTTACTATGATATAGTATTTTACTCATTGACTTTCTTTTGAAGGTTCATAATGTGGAAGCTATTTAAAAAATCAATTTGCATAAATGCTTTTTAAAAACAACAAAAAAGTTTTCTCTTCCTTGACTTATTAATTTTTTTTCATAGCAATTAGATACAAAATCTTGTGTGCTTGTGCAGATATATGCATCTATATTCACACACACATGCACATATGTATGCACAAAATTTGTCTCCTGTAGCTGGAAACAGTTCAACTGAGAAAAATTATGTGCACACCAAAACAATTGTGATTTTTCAACAAGATCCCAGTGTTTTCTTTGTAAAAAACTAGGATTGGAAAAACATGAGGTTTTCCTGCCAGATTCCATTCATTTTCAGCAGGAACAATCTGCTCCTCTCAGCTGAACGTTTTACAGCAAGAATGGCTGGAACTGAGGAACCAGCTCCTGTTTGGAAATAGTAATTGTTTTTAATGAAAATGCCTGCCTACCATTTGGAGCTAATACCAGAACCACGATTCCACTAGGACAAAGCATCAGCTGGACAGAAATGTGCAGTGCAAGAGGGCAAGATGTCACATTACCAGGAAAGCAAAGGAGAAGGTCTTTCTTTTTTTCCTGCTTTTTCTTTTTCTCTCCTTTTCTATTGGTTTCATCTGCAGTTCCCTAAGAGATACAAGATAATAAAAAGGGCAAGGGCCAAAAATCACCTGGTGGTGACTGGAGTCATGCCAAACCATTGTGTGTTTGAAAACAAAACTGATGGTAAAGGAACAGTGTGTTAGACCTCCCTGATAGTTAGGGTTTGCTTGGAAAAAAATACAGCCAGCTTGGCAGAAATAATCTGATGTACAAGAAGATGGATGTGACTGAAAAAGCCTGGGAGTTCAGCTTTGTACAGTCCTGTCCACTCATTGCACAAGCCAACATCTTAAGGTACTGTTAAGTGTTTCAAGCAGAGATAGAGATTCAATGATTTCTTCTCTATTTAGAGCCAGGTTTTGCTGCAGTTCTTATGATTGGATACAGATTGGGAAATCACAGAAACAGAGTATGTTTGGCTACATTTAAAGCCAGATGAATATTTACAAGAACAATGACTCCCCAAATCAAAAATCTATGGTTGGACAAGCCCATTAATGGAAATAATGGCTTTTACATAACATGCTTTCCTTGTCCATCTCAGCTTTCTACCCTCTAAAGTGATGGGCTCTGGCAAGGTTTCTAATGCACTGCGTCTCTTCCCGTGTTTTCAGTGGTGTGACTCACCAGCAGTACTATTCAAGACGTCTCCCAATTAACAACAGAAAGTTAAAGCTTTCAGCCACCCTTGCTGTTTACAAGGTTTTCAGCATTTACTGGTTTTGCTGGCTCAAGCTTGGCTGTGAAGACCAGGTTTCTCTTTTTTACCCTTATATAACTTTTCTGCAATTCAATTTATACCAAATAGCTAACAAGCTCAGAATATGGTCTATTAGCATGCGAGCAGCTTACTTTCTATTACTTATTTAGGTTTTCTTTTAAATGGAAGGAGTATATTAGTTAAAAAGACATGAAATATAGAATTAAATCCATGATATTCTAAGAATATTAGAGAAGACGGAAAGATCTGAAGGGTCAGGTCTTACCTTTTTCAGGTGAGCTGGTACAATACAAAATAGGCTATAATAGAAATTACAATATGTAATATTTTATATAAAAATAATGCATTAGTTATAATTATACTAAAAATAATGTTATAATAGGTTATAACAGAAATATGATGTAATTTAAAAGTTACATTTTCAGACAGATAGAACTTGCTGTTTTACCAAATCAGTGAAATGGACTACCTAGAACTTAGGCTATGATTCCATCTGTTAGGGAAAAATATCTATTTGGATACATCTCAACGGTGCCTAATAGAATGATGACACTATCTATTTTCTCAGCACATGCAGGATGGCTTTTGATATCAATGACCATAGGGAACAAAGGCAAACAGAAGTGTGAACTCACTCTCACCCCAATAATTCCACTGTGATAACACAGGTTAATGCTGAAAATAATTCAGGTCACTGTGTGAATCTACTAGACCACAGCAGGTTCTTTGCAGGCATTTCAGTTTATCATGCTGTATTTTGAGAAGTCAAAAAAATGCCCCTTAATTTGTGGCTGTCACAGAAAGCTGTCCCACTGAGAAATTGGAGTTTCACCTACAAATCTTTGAGTTGTCTTCCTATATGTTCAGTGTGTCTTGGAATAGAAAAAAAGGAAATAAAAGTTTGTAGCCAGTTTTGAAAATGCCCAAATATGGTAGCACAAAGTGTCAGTCTGGTCTTGTGGTGGAACTGTGAGTACTCTTGTGATGTTCCAGAATAGCCAGCTTGGATGACTGTAACCCAGGCTTCAGCCTCCTTCTGGGAGGTCTGAGTGGCTGCATGTACTGGAGTATTAGAAATGTATTCTAAATGGTTACTTGTACTGGAGTATTATAAAAACATTCTAAGGTGCCTAATTTGCTTAGCAGTTGGCTATCTTTTAGCCATTGCAATGAAAACATTAATACCTTTTTTTTAAGTTTGCTGCTGGGTAATAAAGCATTAGCAGTACTCAGAGAAAAATTCTGAAATTAGGAAGACAAACTAATGCCTTGTTAATGTAGAAATAAGACAGAAATCCTTTCAAGATCAATCTCTTCTATTTCTGAGTTTACTGGCAACACAGAAAAGAATTGTAGGGGTAAGAGCAGATACCCTAATTTGTGACTGCTTTTTGAGAGGGTCTTACAGAGCAAACTGCATTAAAATATGGCACTTATATTTGCTTACAAATCTGGTCTGTTGATTTAGGATCCAGATTTTACTATTTAACCCCAAAGCCACAGAAAGCTGCTCCCAGAAACCTCCAGGTGAACATACTGATGTGCCAGATGTAGTGACTTGGCAGGAAGGGCTCAGATGAACAGAACAGTGTCTTGGATTGAACTGCTGTCTTGGATTCAGCAGGAAGACTTTTCAGCCTGGATTGCATCTGCAGCCCTGTACATTTGGCAGCTGATGCATTTTTGCTGCAAAACCTTGGTCCTGTGTTTAGATAGGTTGTGGCATTATGGAATATACATTTTGGTTCAGATGCTTGAGGTAGATCCCTCAGTTTGGGTATCTGAATACCATAAGACTGCAATCTTGCAGCCTATCTTGTGGGCAAGCAGTAGATAATAATTTTATTTTTGTTTTGGTGCATGCTATTCATCTGGAAAGAAGTTGTTTTGCTGCTCATACCTGAGTCAGCCATCTAAGAAGGATGAATAAATAAGGGTTTTCAAACATTATCCTGTATGTTTTGTTAATAAATCCCAGTTTATTAGTTATTTCCTGTTTTGCCCTAGAAAAAGCCAAAAGAATCTATTAAGAGCCTATCCATTGATTTCTAAGTGGGAATTAGAAAAGATGATAAACTGTGCAACTGCTTCTATGAATTGAAGAATTAGATCTGATGCTATTTTCTTGTTTGCTGGGCTTGCTGTAAATGGGTATTTCTGTACTGAGCACTTAGAGATCTGACATTACTGAGCATGTCCAGATCCATTAACAATAATAACTTTGTGTATGGAACAGGCTTATTATGTTAGATGCAGTAAACTTATGCTTTGAAAGCTTGTAGTAGATTTTAAAGAAAGCAGTGGTGCAATATTGGATGCTTTTATGTATAATTTCCATGGGTGTTCTTTGAGTTTTATTTGCTTCTGACTCTTTCACACCAGTTTTCACCAACATTTATCATAAGAAAATACCTTTAGATAGTTAGTAGTCAGTATTAGTAGTTTTCCTATGACTTATTGGAATTGAAATTTTAATTTCAATTTAAAAGGTACATTTTTCATAGTTTACCATTTTCTTTATTTCTCCTCACTTCTTTTTGATATTTTTTAAAATTTTAAAATGGAAAAGACAAAATAGAATCAAAACTTTTAAAAAAATTAGAGGTAATTGTGGAATACTCCTTTATATGGCCTTCGGGAAGAGCCTGTCACCTATCTCTATTGATTATATAGGGTCTTAGTGTGGGTACCTGAAGTTAGACTTTTAAGTTAGACAGTGTAAATTCCTCACATATTCTTTCACATTTATGCTGAATTCATTTGTGGATCAAAGCATATGGCCATGGCCCTTAGTTAGACAACTTTAAAAAAGTTTCTGTAGAATAGCAGGCAAAAGAGAGGACATTGTACTTTTAGAAATATGGTTATGAAGTCTCAGACATCATGGGAAGGCTAAAATAGAAAATCCTGGACACAGTCTATTATGCTGCCATTAAATTATGAGAACATTTTCTCAGGTTCGAGTTCATATGGATAGTTCTACCTTTTTACATTAGATATTATGAGCCCCAATGCCCTTCTCTAGGCTGCTTTCACTACTGAATTTGCTGTCTGTGGAGTAAATTTGGATTCATGCTGAGGGTTAGGATGATAAAGTCCTTTGTTTTCCAAATGGCTCTTTGTGGACAGTAAAACTGTTTTGCAGTTTTTCCCTTTGCATTGTAATTGAGTCCTCTCACAGACACTGTCTCTATATCTTGACCCCCTATGGGTGAAGACATGCTTCTGAAGTTTGCTTAATAAAAATGTACACAGCCCAGAAACAATGAAGTCAACGTAGACAATAATTCCCATACCTTTAGTACTATGATAAAGCAACATGCTTGAACATAACTGTAAAATATTTGGGAAAACATGGAATATAGCCTGTTATCCAGCTGTTTGGCTGAATGGGAGTATTAACCTTCAAATCAGCTGAAAGTCCTGAAATGCTCAGTGCTATCACATAAATGTCCTATGAAAGGGCACTTGTACATGGGTGCTCTTTTCTGGGCACTGCAAGTCCTGCAGCTTTCTTACCCCTGTAGGAAAATCAGCCAACCCTCCTTTAATGTCTTTGGCCCTGGGCAAGTGCAAAGCTGTGTGGTAGGTGAGGGGTTAATGACATGCATGCAGCTGCTGATACTTAACTTCTGAGGCAATATGGTCTTCAGGGGTAATTTCCAGGCTGGCTCTGACATGTCACATTTACCATCAAACACAGCTAAGGCCATTGCACATTTTCTTAGGGCTATTGGGAGCTCCTGTTGGCCTTCTTCCTTTTTGCCTGCTGTACAGATTTTCATTAACCAGTTGGACTCTCTCTATTCCTACACCTACTTCTCCTGAATGTCTCTGTACATGTGGTAACTCCAAGTTTCCCAGAGTGACTACACATGGATTTTGTTCCTTGATGGGTTATCAAAGAGTATTGAGTCTTATTTCCCCAAGATGAAGTGGGTCAGGAGAAGTAGTTGTGAGAGAAGGTGTCAGCGACAAAATATGCAAGGTTAGATAGCACTAATTGTAAAGGGAGCTCAGGACATACTTGAAAGTTCAAATACATGCCTGAAAAAAAAATTAGAAAGTTTTTGAAGTTAATTAGAAAGTACAAAGAGATATTGACTGAAGTGGCTCTGTGGAGCAGGGAAAGACAGCCCCAAACACATGCCAGGGCCGTGCCTCTGCTGTGGGTTGAGGTGGGCAGATGCACTTGCCTTGCTACTCTATCCTGGGGTGTAGCTGGTTTGGATGAAATTCCCAGGAAGGCAGGGGCCTCTTGCAGGTGCCAAAGCTCTGGCATTCTTCTCTGGGCTGTGTTGACACCTGGACAGTACATACATGAAGAGGAAGGCAGGAAGGTCCTGCAGTCACACCCCTGACTGCAATGCAGATACATCTTCCCCTGTGCCACTATCTGCTCTATCAGCTCTGCTCTCTGTTACTGTGAGGATAAACCCACAAGGACTCTGACATTCAGTTTGTCACTCAGACCAAGAATTAAAAAAATGAAATGAATTAGAATAAAGGGAAGCAAGGTAATTACACTCATCTTCACAATATTCAATTCAGCTTCATCCAGATCTCTAATTTAAGGTCAGCCCAATAATTCAGTGAACAAAATAGAAGTGGATGCCATTAAAAATGGAATATTTACCAGGCTTCAATGCTCACTGAACATAGCTGTTCTTTACCATGGTAATTTACTTTCTTATTTGCCAGGCTAAAAACTGAAAAATTCTCCAAATACTACACAAAATATAACTACAATTTGGATTTGAATGGCACCAGTGCTAGTTTTTATTGATTTTCACACACAAGCTAATAATTTCTGCTTAATTCTAAGGGGGAATATTCACACCTATGCAAAGAATTTTCTCAGTACCTGGATAGTCAGGGATGGATTATGGAACCATACCTTCTTGTGAGCCTGAAATTTGTTGCACTGTATGAAGGTTAGTCATTGAGGCAGGTGACTGAATGGGTGGTCTCTGTTTATTTTTTAATCTGCACATTACTTTAGCTGCTGTTTTTGATGATATTCTCACCAGGGAGGCTAGGGTCTAAGCAGGTAATGCAGCAGAGCAGAATTTTCTACATTAAAATTTCCGACTGTTACCAAATATGTCCAAGTGCAGGTCCCTGAAGTAAAAGTGATGAATAAGCAAAGCAATGTCATCCAACCTGGAAAACAGAAAGACTAAAATACATAATCATAAAAATGTTGGAAGTGATGAGTATCTTGTCTACATTAGAGTTCCCTTCAGCAGTAACAGCGATGGGAAATGTTTAGGAAAATCTCAGCGATATGGAGCCATTAAAGTTGGTTCCTGTTTCTCAGGACCAAGGAATGTTTCTGCAGGGCAGTTTCAGACAGGACTGTTTTGTTTCTGGATTATCTACCCTCTGGACAAATCAGATATTGATTTTCTTTGGTTCGAGTCCATTTAAGCATTCATCTACATGAATCCATCTATAAATTCATCACAGCATTAATCTATAAAGAGTTTAAAGCTGTTTATTCATTGAGGCATGCCTCCTCTTCCTACAGGTGTGTGAACCTCCAGTGCTACCTGGCTCTGAGGTTTAAGGGGGTTCTTTACCAACATGTGGTTCTGTGGCACAGGCAAGACTCTGGCCCTCACTGAGAGATCAAAATCAGGGAAGGGGAGGCTGAAAGGAAGAGACTGCAGGTATTGGCATCAGTAATTAGCAAACAGTAAAGAGAAAGCAATACAGAACAATAGGTCATATGTGAGGCCTTTTATTTCAGAACTCTCTCTGTTTCAGGACTTGTTGCACAATGTGGAAGTTGAGCCTTTGAAAGCCCTGCCCAAGGAGTCTTCCTGGTGAGAGATGGTGTGTCAGACAAACAGGACATAGGAGGCTGGCTACGGTCTCAGGTGCAGATGATGCCAGCAGGTCTGGGGACTTCTGTCTGTAGCAAGGAAGCTCCTTGTCCCTGCAGCTGCGAGTGCTGATCGGAGGTTTTGTCCAAGTACTGTGTCACTAAGTTCTGGGAGGAAAATCATGAGGCAGCCCATTTAAATAGAATAATCTGTTGTAAACACAGACATTTGGATTTTAGAGGGGTGCAGGAACCTGTTTTCTGGCTCAGCTGACAGTAAACAATCCCTTGAATCCCTGGAAAAAAAGAGAGGCAAAAGTTTTTTTCCCACTGTGGTAAATTCATGGCATTCTGAATCTGAGTGAATGGTACCTATATATTTCCTCTGAGAACCAAACCCACACTCCTGTTCCCTTGAATATCAGGGCCAAACACATATGAGGAATTGGTTTTATGGGATGGGAGGCTGGGGGGGATTCTCTTCCCTATGGGGTACGCCTGTGTATATATTTACCAGAGACAGGGCTAATATTTCTGTTAGCTCCTGAATGTTATGAGTCTGTAGAAAGACCTTAGGACACCTCCTAACAGTCCCTACATCTGCAACAGTAGATACTGGAATAGTTTAAATTGTTTGAAAATATAATTTTGGGTACAAAACCACTGAAGTATGTAAATTATTCCAAACTTTCTGGGATTGGTACTTTTTTTTTTCTTTGTTATTTTCATCAGGCAAAGATAAAGCAACAGTGTAAACAGATAACTGAGTGTTCCTTGGGCCATGCCTGCTGATGAGACACTTACATTTCTCTGTGTATCTCTTTCAAGATGCTGAAAGCAACCCAGTAGTTGCTCTCAATGTGGGTGAAGTTGGACATATGGCAAGCAGAAAACAGTGTTGGACAAACTTTCACACATAGCTATTGCAGTGCTTTCATTGCTAAATGAGGATTTTCTTCCTTAAGTCCAAATTTCACACTCAGATCTCTAGGGTGATGCATTAAACCACAAACAAGGCTGAAGTGTTTGCATCAGCCTGTTGTAATGCCTAGGAGAAATCCACCTTCTCCTTCTCCTTTGTGCTGTGGGGGTGTTTTGTTGGAACCTCTCTGGTCCAATTGATATGGAAGCTGGGGGAAGGAAGAACTCTGTTGGATTTGCTGTTAAAACTACACCAGGTTCATCAACAACTTTGTTGCCAGTATGTTCTCTTAGCGTTGTCCCTGAGGGATTCCTCTGAATCCTCCCTCAGATTTGCTTGCAAAAGTTCATTATGCTACTGTAAGTTTTAGATTAATTTTTCCATTTCTCAGATCTAAATTTTTCCATTTCACAGATCTATGTGTTCCTCTAAAGCACCTGTTTCAGCCAGAGCATCTGTTCGAGTGTGATTGTGTGTACATGTTTGCCTTGTATGACTTAGCTTGTCATATTTCTTTCAATCTCTCTGTGGTATCTATCCATCCATGTGTCAAGCTGCAAACCAATATTGATTTCAGAGACCATATGTTACCCTGATGTCTACAAGCATTTCTCCTGGTAGTAGCAATGGGAGTTCTTCCTGTGGAGTCAGAGCTTTCCAAGCTTGGACGCTACTCTTCATACTTCTTGTGTTGGCTTATGAACTCTTCTTCATGACAGACAGAAATTTAGGTGCAACCCAATGTAAAACTTGCTTAGTCAAATAGGTGCTTTTTTGTTGTGAATCACAGTTCCCCTTTTAGCAACATTTAATTGCAAGCTTTATGAACAAAACGTTGTACTATGAATATGCCATAAGAGTTAACATAAGTAACATCAGTATACATCTTTTGGCCTGTCTGTGTTATGGTGGCTGATTGAAACCTGCTGAAGTCAACAGAAAGATGAATGTGTTTTACAAGAAGTCAGGTTTATAGTTACCTAAACCTTCCAGTTAGAGGAATGGGGTATTTGGACGCAGTGCTTCTTCACCACAACCTGGCACAATTTGGGAAGTCTGTGCTGCCTTAATCTGAGTCTGGCTCTCCCTCCGTGGCCCCACTAGATACAGGTGTGTCTCAGCTTTAGGGCACCCTCTGACCCTGCTGGGAGGGATGGAGCATGTGAGATGGTGTATGGACAGCATATTCTCCTCTAGGGAGTTCAGGGATTATTCAGTGGGACTGACTCTCCAGCAGTTTTTGGGTTGTTTTTCTAAGAGGCTCAGAATGTGGGCTTCCTTCATTATTCAGCCATGAATATGAACTGTATTGAAGGTCACAAATTAATTAGGCTCTCTTATGTAGCACCCTCCTCAATTAAAGAGTATATTAGAGTGCCATCTTCCACTGTGAGTGCCTTTGTGCTAAAAGATGAGTGGGACCCTTCCAGTCCTGTCAAAAAGGTCCTCCAGCTACCCTGTATTTCCTGGGTTGTTTTTTGTTTTGGTTTGGTTGGTTTTGGTTCTGTTTCTTTAAAATTTTTTAAAGTTTTATTTTTTCACATAAAATGCCATGGTCTTCAGTCCTGCACTTCTGTAGGATCTGCCTAATTTTTAATGTGGTTTTTATCCAATAAATGTCAAGAAATTAAAAAATAGGTATTTCTCCCAGCACAGACCTTTAATTCACTGTATTTTAGAGACACTTCTTTCTCAAAAGAGATTCTGGAACGCAGGCAAAAATCTACCACCTGCAAGTGCTGGGGGATTGCAGGCCATATCATAGAACCAAGGAATATCTCATATTGGAAGGCACTGATAAGAACCAAATATTTAATAACCAAATACATGCTCAAGCACAGAAACAAGACGCAAGTGTAAAAGTTTGGAAAGAATTATGCTTCATCTAGCCCAGAAGAGGAAAATGTTGGGGGAAATACATTGGTTCTAGCCTTTCTTTTCAACAGGGCAGAAAATCTGGTGCTGAGTGGTTGTACCCACCCAGCTCATGGTCATTCCTAGCCCTTGGTCATAGCTACTATTGCAGCTTTAAAAGGATACAGGGGCTGGGAACACTGGGATGAATACACCTTTTATGATGAAAGTCTGTTCAGTCCCAATTTGTTGGACTATTGGGGAAAATTCCTCCCAGACTCTTGCAGAAAATGAAACTGATGCTTCTTCATAGCACACAAATGGGCATCTAGAGGTGTTAGTCATTAACTTCAGATGTGCACAGGCCTGTATGCAAAAGATGGTAAAATAAATCTTTAAAAGAGAAGAAATCCTAAAGTGTTTCTTTCTGGGTTTCATCACCTGGTCAGCATTAAGCTGTTAACTTGTAGTCTTTTGCTGATTGCATTTGTACTCCACACATTTCTGTGGTGGGCAAGTATTCTATACAATAATATAAGAATGTTATATAAGTTCCTCTAACAGGAAACACATGCAACCTGCTTAGTTTATTTCGGAACATCTCTCAGGTTTACCCACTGTATCTGAGGTGATGAAATGAAGCTCAAATGAAACAAAATATCTGTAAAAGGTAACACAAGTCCTGGGTACCTCTGAGTGAATATGATGAAAATACTGTCCTGCTTTTGCTTATCTTTGCTACCATTTTCATTTCTTCATCTGATTAAAGAAAGAGTGCTGGTGGAGGAGGAGGATGAAGTGGGTTTGGGAGATGGGGGGCAGAGAGCAGACCTACTGAATAACATGCTCAAGAGCTCTCCTGCACAATGAGATTAGCACGATGTGATCATTTTGGTGCCAAGGTGCTAACACAATAATACAAGCGAGTTTGCCAACTTTTCAAATTGAATGTATTTGATTATTTGCTTTTAATTAGTGTGAGTTTTGGAGTATGTACAGGATTGTTAGAGATACATGAAAAGCCTCCTACTGCAGGAGTGTATTCTCAGTAAAGACGGTACAGCATTGTTCTTTTTTAGCTGTGGAGAATGAGATTTAACAGCTATGTTAAATGTTTTAGCCTGTTTCTATTGTGCCTCTGTTTCAACCTATTGGCAAGCCCAAGTGATGGGTGAAAATAAACCTCTCATTTGATCTGAATGTTGAGCACTTTGCTATAAGAAGAATTTCCAGCCTAATTTCAGGATACAGAAAATATCACTATTTTATTTACAGGAGGCTCCTACATTTTCCCCCCTTAACAAGATCTTGAGTAAATTCATGCTCTCATTTTTTTCCCCATGCAGTGCTCTCCTTTATGTTCATTTATCTTGAGTGTTGTTGTCAAGATTGTAGGTATTTAAAAATCCTTTTAAATGGCAGAAAGAGATTGAAGCTCTGTAGGAAATATAAGAGGACAAAATATTTATTTTGACCTCTTTCTCTTTTGAAGAAAGAAGGCAGAGCAAAGGTGTCTCAGGGATTGTTTGGCTGATTTAGCACTGGCTCACTTCATGACTTGCCAGTCTCTGGGAGTAACTCACCTCCCTGGATCAGGAGATGTGTCAGCAAATGGCAAAGTAACTCCTTGTTCAGCACAGATTGTAGGTCAATGTCCATTTTTCAGTTTTCAGCATTACCTGCCTAACCGAGTTCAGACTCTTGGGCTTCCAACATCCAAAGAACAGGAATAAGAAAGACTCAACACATGCTGTGTGTAGTAGCAGAACCTTCTACCTATGCTGTTCTTCAGACAATTATGCGCAGTTATATATGCACACACATATATATATTTTAAATACTCTCCCCTTAAACAATAGAGAAAAACAAATGGTTGACAATAACAATGGCAGCAGCTCTCCAACAAAAGCATGCAATTATTACAATTACACTATCCTTGATTAGGCTCCCATGCATTGCATTTCAATGTAATTGATGTTGTAGGTTGACACATTGGACACCAAATATTCTCGCCTGTCCCTTCACTCTTTTGTTTCAGAGCCTGATTTGCATTTTCTATGCTTTTAGTAATGAAGACTTAGCACTTTTCCTCCATTAGAAAAAAAAAGAGAGACACAATAATCTGCAACTCGGCACTTGTTTAAGGATTCTGACCCTCAAAAATACCACTTTGCTTCACACATTAGCTGCTTACAAAGAAGGAAGCTAATGTATCATCTAATTGGGCAAACCACTGCATCTGATTTCTCTCAATCAGACTATTAGCTTCGTAATTACCCATCTGCCTCATGTGGAAAAACGGCAAGGCGAACACCCAGCTAATAACATTCTCAAGAGCTCTCTACCACAATGAGATGAGCATGATGTTGTGGGATATAGTCCCTAACCATTTAAATGCCAAGGTGGTCTCACAATACAGTGGGAGTCTGCCAACCTTCACAGTCTGAACGTGCTTAATTATTTGTCTTTAATTAGTCTGAGTTTTGGGGTCTGTTCAGGATTGGTGATGAAAAATGAACGTCAGGAAATAAAGCCTCTTGAGCTCTCTGGCAGTCTGTTTTTCATCCTCCTGTCTGGTAAAATAGTGGTATGGATAGTCGGATTTATCTCCTGACCAAGTCAAGTTTCCTCTCACTTTACTTTTTATGGATTGGAAAAAGTTTTCTGGGGACCTAAGCCAGTTAACTTTTTCAGAATTCAGATGGAGGATGCTCAGACAAAATTCAGCCTTGAATATCTTGTTTCCTGCAGCTTTACACTCTTGACCTTTATGGAGTTATTGTCAAATGACATCAATTTAAGTGAGGAGATGCCCAGATCTCTCTTCAGCAGAAAGAGGTGCCATTTTCTACTTCCAGTCGTGGTTCTGCCCCTCCTGGATAGTTCACAGTATCTCTGAGCACATCTCCCGCTCGGTCAGCTCGCAGATTGCAAAAGGCTGGAATGCCCTTGCTACCTGACTCCAAGGTTGAAACCATATGGTCAAGTCACAGGTGATTCTCTGAGAAGGGCCCTTGGCTCTGTTTTCACTCCCACATGTGGTTTAGTAAAGCCCACATCTGGTTGCAGGTAGAGTGCAGAGCAAGATACATCTGCCTAATCTGTGTTCTTTTCATTGGTTTGGAAGCTTAATGGAGATTTGTTAAGGAGAAATGAAATATTGATCCATATTGGCTAATTACAAAAAATTGAGTTTCCTTCATATGTCCTACCAAAAAGCATACAGCATTCCTCATTTTGTTGTAATTGATTCTTTTGTCTTGTACCTAGAATGCTGGTTATGGGCTTGATCATACAAGTACTGATGATCCCAGCAAGGGAATTAAGAACTACAGACAATCTCACAGGAAAGGGAAAAACACTCACCCATTAAATAATGCTTAAAATTTCTTATAAGAAAACTGTCACATGTACCAAATTATTTTGCATATTGATATATTTCCATTCAAAGACATTCATGCTTTGGCCTTTTCAGAAACCAGTATTCAAAATGCTGCCACAACTAGTGATATAATAATATATAATGGTATATGAGGTATAAATGCAACTATTCATTAGTAACTCGATATTCCAACAACCCTCTCTGCCTTTCTAGCGGCAGGACTAGCGAGATGTGTACACAGCAAATGGAAACAACCAGATGGTCTTGCAGTTATGACCCTCACTCTCTTCTCTCCCATTGTTTACTGTTATCATTCATTGTACTACGTCCAAACTCCTTTACAGGTCTGCCAGCATGGATTGCTGGATGGAGGCCCTAAACTGCAAACTCTTCACATGCCTATTTCTGATACTGCATAAACACAGCTTGGGCCATCACAGATGATCTGGAAACTTGATCCTATAATGCTTAGGCCAAGCAGTAGTTTTTTGCCATGCGAATCAAAGTATTTACTGCAATGGTTGGGTCATGCGAATAACTTTGTTCATGTAGGACATTATTACATGTAATTTTGATTCAAGGCTTCTCAGCAATGTAGGCACCACTGAATATGAATACCCATAATGTGACAGCCAGGAGAGGCCACCTCTGCCCCCAGAGGGAATGAGGCCTGAGAAATGGCCAGGCAGTGTTGATTCCTGTAATTCACAATAGGTTTGGGAGAAGTGGTGACTCTTCCTGAGGGGAGAACCTTCTTCCTCTCCTCAGTAGTGGAAAATGCCCTGAGCCCTGAGATACCTGGAGGCAGAAAAAGCTGGTCTGGCTTTCTGGACAATTTTTGTAGTGAAGTCCTTGTTTGCCTGTTTTGCTGACCCTGGCAGTTTGTTGCCACAAACAATTGCTTGCATTGCCTCTACACAGAAACAGCTCTGGTAATTTTGTGAGGTCCTCTGGTTTTTTTGCTGCTTGGTAATTGTGTCATATTAAATAATACTTTTCAGTTGAAAGGCACATAGAATTTTAGCCACCCAAAACCTTCACCAGATATCATCAAGAGATTCCCAGCTGCATCTCTGTGAAATAGTGTCCCTGTTTTATTGACTGCAAAACTGACATGAGGCCTTGGGCAATGCTGTGTAGTCCTGTGAACATGCTGTGAACAGCCTGAGTGTTTACCTGTTTATCAGAATGATTACAGGGCATTAAATAACTTCAGCTCTCTTACCTATGCATGTTGTCCTCACCCAGGCGGCATTCTGATTTTCAGGATATGGCTTGCCTGAGTCAGGACTGTGAGCCTGTCACTTCAAATGCCTGTGTTCTCTGTGTTTTACCTTCACCTTCTCCCTAGAGATCTCTTTAGGGGAAAGATGTGCCATCTTTGGTGAGACATGTCACTTTAGTTGAGGTGTCGACTCACTTATGGCTTCAGATTAAACTGGTATGCTTTAAATATTGGTGCCTAACCTGTTGCCCTCCCCTGTGCTACCTTCTCCTACAACTTCTGGCTCCAGAGGTGATGTCCCAGCAGCTCTTGGATTCATACTATTTATTCATACTATTTGCCATCCAGAATGCTACAGCAAATTCACATTGGCTCCAGTTTTCTTTCATATATAGGCCTGTAAAATGCAGAAGTTCGAGAGCTGACTCTTTTCTGCTCTGAGGTTATTATTGTCAGCCACAGACTGGCTAATCCCAGGATAAAGGTGCCAGGCCCATGTCCCAAGGCAGGATCCATTACACCATCCCTGCTGAAGGTGACAGCAAGTGCAGTTCTTATTGACTTGCTCTGTTTGTTGGGCCATGGATGAGTTAAGTGTGTACCAGTGACAGTGGTTACCTATGCACAGAACTATTGCTGGAAAGATTCAAGACTGAGTTAAGAAAGACATTAAACATGAGAAAACCATCCTGTTGGACCAACAAAAAGTTTCTTCTGAGTCACTCTCCAGAAGCTGCAGCTGAATATGACTCCCAATTTCAAACATGCATGCACGTTAACTGGCACTAATTCAGAGGGAAAGCTGATGATGGGAGCTGTCTTGAGCGTCTTGAACTGCATGAATGCCTGTGTTGTGGCTGTTGTGAGTGGAGAATCATTGATGAGGTAGAAGAGAAAATATTTTAGAGCCTTAAAGGATGACGGAGACCCTAGGAACATATCTTAAACACAAAGATGCTTAGGTTTTTCAGAAAAATTCTCTAAGATTTCCGTTTAAATATTTTTCTTGGACATATGTTTGCTATCAGGAGGACTTTCTTGCTAGAGTAGGATTGATTCCTTCCAATCTAGATATTCATTGCACTCATAAGCAACACTTTATCTTTCACTAAAAAATAAGTGGCTTTTTTCTCCTGCTTTCTTGTCTCCAGGAAATGAATTTTTCTCTCCTTTTAGTGAATGAATGAAGGATGGACTGGCATTTATAATTGTTTTTTAGCAAGTCAAGGCAGTAGTTCATCTTCTCTTCTGGCTCTGAACTGTCCTATTAGTTTTGCTCTCCATTGACCATTAGTGTTTCAGCTCTGTATGACCCGTTCCCTAAATCTCCGCAAAGTTACACCACTGGTAGTTTTCTTCAGTTGCCTGGTTGGTGTTTTCAGGGTTGTCTTGAGGTCCCCACTGAAATCTTGGTGCATAATAGTGCTTGTACTTTCTTGGGATATTACATGTTTCATGTAGTTGTGAGATATTGCTGAGGTAAAAAGGACTCTTTTATATGCCTGGAACAGGTGAAAATGAGCTCCCTTCAGAGGTAATAAATGTACAGGTCATAATCTGAAAGAGATTCTATTATGGTGTGTGTGTTCCTGGAATCCCTTGTCTCTGCTGCTTTCTGTGAGTTTCTGCAGGATTTGGGCACATTTTGTAACTCTGGACCATTGCTCTAGCCTACCTTAGAAGATCAAACACCCTTATAGGCCCCAAATATTCAGGGAACAACACATCAGCAGATCCAGTGATGTTCTTGATTAATTTAACTCCCACAGCACACAAGTGCAGTAAGGATCTCAGTCAAATGAAAGTCTTTTTCATCATTCCTTTTCCCTCTTACAACAAAGCTGCCAGGGCAACTGCCCAGCACATATGAATCAATGTATTCATACTTCTGGGAAGTAGTGTCTCCCTTTTATTATTTTAGTCACTAGAAGCTGTTGGTTAACTAGGCTGAAATACAAAGTAGACAAAGGAGCCAGAAGGGTGTGTTTTGACTTTGGGCAGAGCAATCCAGGTGCTCTTCCCAGGGAGGGATTAGTAGCTCTTGCTGAGAGATTCTGGTGCACAGCCAGCTCTGAACAGCCAGTACTGCATGCAGCCACCTCCAGGGTAGAGAGAAAGTGAATTTAGGAGAGGAGGCCAGGACAAGTCTCTGTTCTTTTAACTTGGGCTGTAATGCCAGACACTACTTCCCTGTGGTGCCTTATCTAATTCAAGAAAATATATTAAAAAAAAGTTACCAAATATTTGCTAAGATTTGAACCTTAATAAGGGTATTAGAAATATCAGACTGAAACAACAGAATAAGCCTTCTATGCATCATTTGAAAGAAATTCTTCCTTCCATGATTTAGTTTTTCTAAAAACTGCTAATACCCAACCAGTTTTGTCTGAATAGGCAGGATCCAGTTTATTCCACTGAGTTCGTGTTTGGTGCCAGGCTACAAGGTCACTTCACATAAAGAGGGCACTGTCTCCATCATAACCTAGACCTATTTGCAATTCACCCCTTTCACCTTGGCAGCAAAGCTGTTTGTTCTCGTCAGGACATAGGCTGAATATTTATAATAATAAGCCTTTATTGAACGGTGGTGTCCAAGCTCATGGTATTACTTGCAGCAACACTTGGGGTAATGAAGAGTTCAGTATTATCAGTCACAGACTTGGTTTTGATAGCAGTGTACTGACTTCTGCTATGTGGAGAGACTAATGTAGCTGGACTGAAAAGGACTTCATAAACAGCAGTTTTGCTTAGGGCATCAGCTGTCAATCATTTTCTGTGAGAGCTTCCAAATGAGGTTAGTGTGCTGGATAGGCATGTTGTCTGTTGTTTAATCAAGTCCTTGATGCAATCTTCATGGTCCTTCTAGATTCCTGGAGGAGACTCTGGACAGGGATCTAAAAAAATTGTCAAGAAGTGCACCTGGAATGACAAAGAATGACAGAAAACTCCAGTCAGATGACATCCTCAGAGAGGTTAGCAAACTTAACTTGGTGACAGATGAACTGGAGGGTGATGTCTGATTTCAAAGAGAATGACTTTTATATTTTTTGTCTGACAAAGTGAAGCTGAATGGGCTGGAATTTATGAAAGATAATATTGATAAAGTTATTTAATCTGTAATGAAGTTTCCCATTCCATTAAGTAATAATTCCAAGTTTACCCTGCAAATGGGCTGCTATTCAAACTGCACTGCTGGGTCATTAATTGAAGTGTCATTAATAACTTTTATGTTAGCTAAATTAAAGAGACCTGTGTCTGCCCATGTTCCAGTGGCAGCTATTCCCTTCTTGGCCATGAAGATCAGTTGATGGTTTTATGATCAATCCCATGTTTTGTACCAGCTTGCTCAAGCTGGTCCATCTCCTGGTGAGGGGGGAGCCTTCCTGTAGCCCTCTGTCTTTTACTACTAGGTCAGGTAGCTGCTGTTGTGCTGAAGACCAAGGAAGCACACAAGAAATTTGCCAATTAGGTCTTGTGAGGAGGCAAAGAGCCCAACAGGAACATTGCATTTCCTCTCTGCTTAATAAAACAGGCTGAAGCCATATTTCTTCATCTCCTTCTGCCCTGGTGCGAGTTCTTGATAGGATTTTATTTGGTTGCACAGCAAAAGTGGCCTTTTGATCTTCATGCAGGCTCCAGGGTATTGAATAGTAAGAATCATTTTTTAAACTTAAATCTTTACCAAGAGGCTGCTATTTTAAATCAGAAAGGACTACTTGTTGGGAAAGGAAAATGCTTTTGGTCCCCCTTGGCCACCAAGATGGAGCTGCTGCCTGCCTGGTGCAAGGGGAGTAGGCAGGAGCAGTAACCCTTGCAGTGGCTGCACAGTGGCTGGCTCCTGGGAATTGAAGGGTCTCTGCCCAGTTTCACTGGACAGGTGTCATTTCCACACAGTCAAAAAAGCCATCCTGTGAAGCAGGCACTAATTGGCCCCCTTGTTGGCAATCTCAGCAGAGATGCCAGAGAGAATGGGCATGAAATCCCACTCAAACCCTTCGTGGTTTTCTCCTCAGGTCAAGGTTGAGGTGCTTTGGCAGACAAGTGTGAGGAAAGCTGACACTGCTGCTGTCAGTCTCCAGGTCTGTCAAGCTGCCACCTTTTCTAAGCACTGGAACACAGGGGCTTGAGCTTTTAAGATGTGTTTTTATTACTGTGTTAAACTTTGTGCTTTCGGAAGGGTTGTCCTTTGGGGGGGTTGTCAATGCCAATGAACAAGGGAGATTTCTAACCTGCTCCTAAGGCAATATATACAGCAATTTATTGCTTACCTAGACCCTGCCTTCCCTAATAATCCAAATACACTCCATCACAGCCTGCCACCATCTTTTATACAGATTAAGGGAGACCCCACTCCTTTAAAAGCAGTCTGTGTGACCCAAAATATTACAGGCCAATAAGTTACACTTGTTCAATAGATGCTTCATAATGCCTGAGAATTTATCTTCTAAATAGAACTTGCATTAAATACATTACTTTAGCACCAAATATATCGAGTGTAGAAGCTTTTTAAGGCTGTATAATGATTTTAGGGAATGTAATTCAAGATACTTGATAGTATACAGCATACAAGGACACTTATGTAAAAAAGACTGACTGATTCTTTAAGACACACAAGTGGTTTGTGAGGGATATAGGCATTTAAAACTCCTCCAAAAGGCTGTGTTACGCAGCACAAAGGCTTTGGTTTGGTTCAGCCGGGGAGTCTGTGGGGACAATATACAGAGCAGTCAGCAAGACCTCTGACACCAGCTTTTGCAGGGCTTGGATTCATCCCTGCAAGTTATTTCTTAGAAAAGACAAACAATCCATTAAAATTGTAAGCATCTTGAGTACTTTTCTGTTTTCTGAAACCTTCTTAGAGAGGCTTACAGTCACTACTAATGCTGTTTTAGTATGAATTTCTGGCCCAGACCCTGAAGGCTCTTTACTTGCTGTTGGATTTTTTTTTTTTATTATTTCTTTTTCACTAATGCCTTGCAAAACCACGGAGGGTATTAGCCCATCTGAGTGCAGGTAATGTTGCAGAGGGAACCATTTTTTTTGTGTCATTTTCCTCCTTAATGCTCTTTAAAGCTTTTGTGCTGCAACTAGCTGAAATAAGCCCTGTGCTCTAGAATTTGTGCCAGATAACAGGTTTCCCCAAACTTAGTGCTCCTGTTACAAGAGCTGCACATTATCTACATCGAATGTTTCCCTACAGATTTTGATCATATGTTTTTTTATGCTTCTAATCCAAGGGAACAAGTGAGAGGGAAGGGCTGCCTAAGGAGATGCTGCATGTGCTCAGATTTTGGAGCTTGCAGGTCTGCTGAGGCTTCTCCCAGTGCAGCATTAGCAATACAAATGAAATAAGCCTCAAAGCTGCAGAAAGCCGCTTATGAGCTGCACCTGTGCAGGGCTGAATTCAGGGCAGCAGTGGAAACAAACCAAGTGCACAGACGTGCCTTTCTTAACAACTTTTCTTTCTGGTTCCTTTCACCTGGCTCTTCTAGCAGCCAAGTCACTTTGTGTGATACTGGGAATCTGCTAAGGCTCCAGCAGAGAAATTCTGGATTACAGCTGAACGTGGCCAGAAGGACAAATCCCTTGACTTGGAGAGAGGAAAAAAACTTTGAGGAGAAGCAGCTGCTACCGTGTCTGCTCCAAGGGCCACACTTTACAAGGAAGTTAAAAAGCTTAGAGTCCAGGGAAGAGTGGCAGAAAGAATTACCTGAAAGGAAACTTGGTTTGGAATGAGGCAGCAAAGGAATTTAATTAATTTTATTCATCAAAGAGAAGATTATACAGAGATTAATATATCTACAGAGGGTAAAAAAAATACAAGTACTGATGGGAACAAGAAATTGTAAAAGAGTCCCGGGTTGGAAGGTGAGGCTTGACTTATTCAGACTAGATATAAGGCACATTTCTATCATGAGGATCATTACCTGTTGGAACAACTTAAGAGCTGAAGTGGTTTCTCTGTCACTGGAAAATATTGCTGTGTTGTGCTGTAAGATGTGCTGCAGTTTAATCATGGCTTTTGGATTCAAAATGGGAGATAATAGAGATTCAGTCAGAATGGAGGAGGTGAAAATAATAACATTGATGCTTGCCTACTGTTTATGCAGTTTATCAAGCCTCATTTGCAGAGTATTTTTTTTTTCTTTCAAAATTATTAGCAGAAATAAACATTTCCTTTGGTCATATCTTTATATTTTAAAATTTTGTTCTGTGACATACACAGCACTTATATTAATTTGGATAAACAACTTCCTGAAAAAGAATTAGCAAAGAGCTTACCTGGTTTTGTGTCAAACAGTTTTAAGGCCCTAAAACTGGAGAGAAGATTCTATTCCAGGTGCAACTGGCTCAATCTTTTTACAGTGAAGTGCAAACTCCACCAAGTATAAATCTTTACTTGTATGTATATGCGCTGTAAATACTGACATGTTAGAGAAAATAAGGATGCAATTCTGAAATTAGGCTCTTCCTAATTTTATTAAAACTAAATTGTGCCTTTTTTTTTTTTTTTTTGTAATATGAGACTTTCACCAATATCCATTTCTTTTTCTTTCTGTTTGCATTGAGATAGGTATGGTTTTTGGAATACCTATGTAACACTATAATTTGGAATACTTGTAAGTGGGACTCTTCTTGCATTTGGAAGAACGTGATCTGCATTCTTGCTTAGGTTTGTCAATTTTTGAATCAAATTAACATCAGTTTTGAAAGAGAGAAAAGAAAAGAAGTGAAAAGATGAAAAGCTAGAGGATACAAGACAGAGGTTGGAAACTATGATTGTAAGGCTGTAGCCAGGTAAATTTAAATAAAGGCCAATTAGGCAGCCCCAGGGAAAGGATTTGAGGGGATTGTTATGATCCTGCTTGGTCAGAAGATAACCAATGATGGTTCAAATGCTCCAGGGTGGGATCCATTAAATGAGTGCTCTTGTAGTGGTGTAACTGCCAACACACATCTTCAAAGTAGTATGCCTCTGAAATTTATCTTTTAAGTATTAATGTAATTTACAGAGGGGTTCAAAGTCTTTCTCTGTTCTTTTCCTTGGGCTCAGATGTATGGTTAGTTTGCCATGTATTAGATGGGCTGTGGTCATCACCTTCCCTTTGGTTTTAGTTGATGTGTTTTTACCTTTTTTCCCATGCCAGAGGTACCTCTCTGGCCAGGTACCATGGAGCAGCAATACTAAAGATCATTTACTCCCGTTCCAAGTTATGCAGCAGAGTGGTACACTGCAAAACTTACATAATCTTTATTTTGGTCAGAAGCATCCAAGGATGTTGTCTCAAAGGTCAGTGAAAGGGGTCTAAAAGTGGGTCTGACTGACAGTTACTTGAACTGTGAAACTGCGTGAGTACAGCTCTGTATTAGCTCTATAAAACAAACAATTCAGGTTAAAAGAGAAAAAATAAAAGAAAGCAAAGGTTTTACTGGTGATCAGTAAGCATTTAAATAAAATTAAATTTCTATTGATTTAAACAGATTTAAACATAGAAATGATATGAGTTACATAAGGAAGTATAATAGGAATTACACAGCTGCATTAATTTTATGTACTGGTAAATGTAGGAAATATAATTTTATTTTACAGTGCTGCTAGGTATAGCACCATGAACAAACTCTCTTCTGCTGCAATCTTAAAAGACTGCGCCAGTCTATCTATATTTTGAGTTTGTTTGTTTGCCTTTAATTGTTACCTCATTTTCTCTTGTCTTTCACCTTCCCTCATTTGCATTTTGCCCCTACTTTTGGATCTGGTTTGGACCTGGGTTGTAAATTATCTGATGTAAGAGGCCTTCCACTTAGGAATGGTGTGTGCTCAGAGAGTGGAGTAGCACAGCAATAATGCTTCACCAGGAAGGCAGGGAGGTGCTGCAACAGCTTGTCCAGAGATGTTGTGGCTGCCCCATCCCTGGGACATATTCCAGGCCAGGCTGGGCAGGGCTGGGAATTGCCTGGTCTGGTGGGAGGCGTCCCTGCCTGTGGCAGGGGAATTGGAGCCAGATGGTCTTAAGAGCTCTTCCACTTCAAACCATTCAATGGTTTTATGAATAATTGTATAGGTTTGTTGGAGTCCAAGGGACTAAGGGAGCTCTGCCCAGGGACAAAAGTTTGTAGGATTGAGTTGCTAACATCCAACAGAATCCACAGCATTTGGGAAGGAGAGGCAGGTCTCTGGCAAGCATTGCCCAGAGCATAGAGTGTTGGCTGAAAAGGTCGAGGTGGGGAAAGGTAGGTGTGCAGGGCACCTTGTTAATCTCATCACTTCAGCAATCCCACTTGGAGAAGGAAATGGCTTTCCTTGAGGTAGAGGATGGATTTGAAAAGACGTGTAGGGAGATGTAGAGGATAAGATAAGATCTAATTCTCTGTGCTTCTAACCCTATACAACTGGAATCTGGAATATTCACCTCTAGTGTCCACAGGACTTCATGGATCTGGTTCCAGGGAAGGAGAGCGGCTCATCACTCCTCCCTGTGTGGCTCCTGACAGGCAGTCACAGCTCCTGCACACTGAGATCACACGGCATAATTCCTTTAGATAGCAAAAGGGCCACAGAGGTAGCCTTCAATGGGAAAATTTAACTGCTGCAAAACTGTGAAATAAGTTGGGAACTTGGAACGTTTCCTCATTTAAGGAACCATGAGAAAGAACAGGGCAGGGAATGAGCAAAGTCACTGGCCTAAATATTGAGAGAGAGAACTTCTGAAGCAGGGGAAAATCTCAAGATAAAAATATCCTTGCATTTACAGCACAGGGTGGGGCAAGAAAATAAAGGTGGAGGAAGTTTCTAGATAAAGCATCCTTTAAAAGTACTCAAATTTTTGATGTGATAAACATCATTCAAAGCAAACAGAACAGCTGCAAAATATGATAAAAATCACTTGAAAGTTCATTGATTTTGCAGCAAAACTGTAAGTACTTCACTTTATAATAATTGTTCCTCTCATGCTTTCAAATCTTGTACTTGAGCTACAAGAGTATTCAGGTCAGGGCTGCATTCAGAAAATAGGCACAAAAAGACAATGAAGCTCAACTAGAGAGATACTTTAATCATGAGCTAATTTACAAACCAAAGCAAAACAAAATCATTTTTGTCTAAGATTATTAGAAGATGCTAATTTGCTGCCTAAAATTATCTTTTTCTGTAACCTAAAAAAAAAAAATTAAAATCCAACTCTTATCTTCCTAATTAAATTTCGTGACTTGGCTTACATGGTTGGTTAGATTTTTTTTTTCTTGTCTAAGGACAATATGCATGTGTTATTCAAATATGAGCTCCTCTGTAGTATAAACTCATATAAACACTGTCCTGATGGTGCCAAACTAATGATAGTGCTTTTTCTAATAATTTTCTCTTGGCTTGTAGCTATATTTAAAGTAAGTGAGCAGCTTTTATGGAAGAGAGACACATGTGAAAATGGAGCTCTGCTAAGTGTATGTAGCCTTGTAAAATTTGTGAGAGACCTAAAACCACCCAACAGAAAAGCAACAAACACTCACCACACCCAGCTGCCCTCCTCCCCCAAACCCAGCAATTTAAAGCAATGTTGGGTAGCAGGAACATTTCTGTGATCATATGATAAGGACACTCAGCATCAGAGCTAGGCAAGGTGAGAACAGAGAATATTCACTTTAATTAAAAAAGTGAATACATCCTTTGTTATCTGTAATAATTTTTATTTTCTGAAAACACTTATGAGAGCATTTTTTTCTTTTTTTATTTTTTAAAAACATGACAGTGATTCTGTGTGATTCTGTGTGCACAAAAAAATGTACACATAGTTGCATTCAAATTTTTTATATGACTAAATGTCAGTATTTTTATGCACATTTGTAATGTAAAATATTTCTATTTTCTTCAGATATGATTGCATAGCCATCTTAAAGCCTCTCTAGGGCCTTTAGGCACATCTTGTAGCTCATTAGTAATCTGTCTAGTAAATAAGTTCATGGCTCAAGAGTCTACTCTTTTACCTAGGTTAGACACAGGCTTAATAACTTGACTGAATTTGGTGTTGTAGGGTTGGATATCATCCAGCCTGGGGCAGTAATGACCTGATCCACTCTAGGAGACCCTTATGCACCGTGAGCAATGGGGTATGGGGAGTTAGTAGGCTACCTGAATGCGCTGTGTATAGGAAGGAATATTTTGCATGAACTATCAGCCAAATCTGCAGCTCTTCACCCCTCCCAGTTCATGAGCACCTGAGTGTGCTGGCAGGCAGAGGAGAGGAGAGGATGGGTGAAATGACTGCCAGAAGCGATTTGGTTTCTGAGTGCTTTCAAGTTTTTTAAATCACAAAGCCTGAGAGCCACGTGGGGTTTTTTATGATTTAAATGCTTGATGGTGTTCAGTTCTGTCCCAAGTATGTCGCTATACAAAGCAATAATATACACTTCAAGCCTTTCATATTAGTAAAGTTCAAACATTCATAATACAGCCCTTAATTTCAAAAGACTGTGCTTGCACAAAGGCAAATGTCAGCAAAGGTACAAGCCCATTATTTTTATTTTCTTTTTTTTTTTGATACCTCATGGCATCTTCTGTGAAGCAGCTCATCTTGTTTAGTCCTGCTCTGTGTTTGCAGGCTGCGCAGGCAGTGCCTGCTGCAGCCCTGGCGCTCTCAGCGCGGCATCGCCACCTTCCCACCGCACAGGACAGAGATGGACCCAGCCCTCGTGCCAGCTGCCCGAGTGTGGGTCCTGGGGACTCCTCCAGCTTTGTCTTGTCTGATTTGTTGTGACTGCTGTGCTGCCAGCCAGGCCTCTGGGTGCCCTGAACCGATGCCCCCCTTGATGACTTGCCCATTCTCCTTTAGTTTGTTTGTTAATTAGTGCTCTCTGGATGTTCTTGTTTAAGCAACTGCTCCCTAAGTTGTTGATTGCTTGCCTTCCCACATTTGTGGTCAGTCCTTTTAACTGTATGCATCTGATCACCCTGGTGGACTTTGTAAAATACATCTCCCATTGCTGCTGTCAGGAATCTGCAATCCTATCAGTGCTGATTTGTCAGGTTTCCCAAGGGGTCATTATTTTTTAGATTCAGTTATGTGCACACCAGACAAAACAACAATGCAAGTGAGAGTACCAGGTGCTGGAGCATTACTGTTGCACTGTTGGTTGTGCTCCTTGTCATTCTGACCTCATGGTGATGCCCTGTGCACCAACTTTCACAAGTGAGAGGTTGTGATTAACTGAAAAGAACCTTTTCAAAATGTGTTTAATACAGTACTGCTAAATCTGGGCGAGCCTGTGTTTTTATGCAGAGAAGAGAGGAATGGGACTATTACACAAGGTCATGTGTTTATTTGTCCTTTTTTTCAAGGTCTATGTGCAAACATTTGAGGGCAAGTTTAAATTATGCTGCTGAACCAATCTTTGCATCTCTTTTATGATGCAAGGGGTTTGACTGCTCTCAACTAACAAAAAATGACTCTTCTTTGGGAACAGCCAAATACTGCCTGGTCTGCATTAAAATCAGAGCAGCAGATTTTTGAGCAGAAGTGTGCTATCACTTCTGACTCAGGCAATGTTCTAATTTCTCCTCACTTTTACCTACGTATTTGAGTTCTTCTCAACATAAACATTTGTACTCTAAGGGTTTTTATTCCTTTTAATTTGATCTTAGCATGTGTAATACTGAGTAATACCAGTGGAAGAACATTTTTCAGAGCACTCCTCTTTCTGCTGACAGCCAGTGCATCACACAGATGACACAGCTAACTATATCACATTGAAGTTCTTCCACTAGACATATGGCCTATATCTATTGTGTGCCTGAGCTTTGTCCTGTCACTAAAAAAATTAGTTGTACCAAACCCTGGTATTGGTATTGGCTAGTATTGGCTCACATTGCCCTTGTAGGCTTCCTGCTGCAGCAGGAAAATGGGGTTTGTAGGCAAGGCCAGAGCCTGGGCTGCTTATGTAAAAATGGCCCTCAAAATGCAAATGAAGCACAAAGGAGTTTTTGGAAGCTTCACTTCACAGGGATGGTGTTCTTGGTTGCCTATAAAAGCACAGGACCACCCCAGAACTTTCTTTGGCTGTTGCAGTGCAGCTGTGAAAGAACCAGCTCCAGATTAAGTCTGGGCAATGTGGAAATTTGGCCTCAAAGCCACTGATGAATGCAAGTGGCCACTAAGCCCTCACACTGACATAGCAGGGCACCAGGCTGATTGATGGACATCTGTAACGTGTGCCATTTCAGTGTTAATCTCACACCATGGTTGCAGTAGGACTTCAGCTGTTGTTTCCTCAAGTGCACGTTGGAGTCACTGCAGATCGGTCTGTCCAGAGCTCTACAGCTGCCTCACTTCAGGGCTGAGGTGGGCTCACAGCTGGCTCAGCATCTGTGTTTTAAGAGACTGTCAATGTTTGAGACTGTCCCTGGAATTATTCGTCTTCAGTTTCAGCAAATGTTGGTTCTCCTCTTTCTTAATGTCTTCTGGAACACCCAGTCTTCCAAGGTTTTCAGAGACTTCATGAAGTTAAAATATGAAATCAAAAACTATGCATTGTAGTAACTCTGATGAGAAATTATTAAGATTCAGTGATTAATAATTTTATAACTTTTTGACTTAACTGTCACTGGACTGTTTTCTTCTGGATTTATTTTTGGATCTCTTGTAATTCACAACTGGGTAGGGTTTGGTTCATTAAATGGCAAAGTTTTCAAGCCAATGCTTACATTGTCCATCAATATCTTGGCAGAATTATCCATGATTCTTCTTAATTGAGGGAAGCGGTGAGAATGGGCATCCAATTAGGGCATTCATTGTCTCAAACATCCATTCCTGTTTACGCTTCTTGGAAGCTTTCTCAATGTGCTGTGTTGTACTGGCCTGAGAATCACACTGGTCCTGACCTACTTGGCCTGTTAATCTCGCTCATCCTCTGTCTGTCCCTTTGTCCGACTTTTGTACTCCGGGATTCTGGGACAAAATATGTAGATGGCTTTGTCCTTTGGATATTCCTTGAAATGCCAAGTTTCTGGGCACTCTAACACTGGGAAGTTTAAAATGCTAATGAAAAGCTGAATTTCTTAACCATTACTTCCCATGAGGGCAAATTCTGCTTTATGAGGTATTTCAGGAGCACCCTGAGGCTGTGCCCCAGAGCACGGCAGAGATCACCACATTGCTTGTTGTGTGGGGCAAAATTTGCCTTATTTTTCCCCTAAACGTTGAATCTCATCTCAGGCCGGATGGCTGTGCACTGAGCTGCACATGGCAGTGCTGCTGTGCACTGCAGGGACCCCCAGGGACCTTAGGGGACAGATAATTGTTGATCACCTGCAGCAGTCAAACAGCCTGGTGGCCAGAACAGCATCTCTCACCACAAGTCCACCAGGATACAGGGATGGATGTAAACGTTCCTGCCACATGGCAGTCCGTCCCAAGGCTGTGGGAATGCGGATGGCTGTGCCCATCTGCTCCCCAGGGATGATCTTTTCTGTACTCAAATTAACATACTGGGCACTGGTATTCTCACTTTCAACAAATGCATTTCTGCCATGGTGTCCTGGCTCCTGTGGTGACAGAGCTGAGAAGCTCCCTCTCCCTTGGTCACGTTTGACATCACTACAGTCAGCATTATGTCCTTTACCACACATCTGGTCTGCTTATTTATGGAGATTCACAGGTTAACAAGATTTAAGACTATTTATTCCTTTAATAATAATAATAATGACTCCCCAGTGCTAATTTCTGGGCACATAATGAAATCACAGCAGTATGGTGTTGCAGGGATGGGGAATGCTCTTAAATTGCATCAGCTCAAGGCCCCTTACAGGAGACAGCCTGAATGACTGTGGCAGGAGCACTGCCTGGGCAGAGCCCCAGGGCAGATCAACAACTGAGAGAATAGGTTTGATACGACCCTTTGCTCTTCATCCTATTATTTTAGGGTATTTTGCTGGTGAGAAACAACCAGCACACACTCAGACATACCCTAGGTCTGTGCAAGTGAAGCCAGCTTTGGCCTAACAATGACAACCCAACAACCCGCCCATAACCTTGTGCTCAAAAATGTGGCTGCAGCACTGCTGTGTGCAGCTATGTAAGTGTATTTCGAAAATACATCCATTTGGAATGTCCTTCTTAAGTACAGCGAGAGTGCTATAGTTAAGGGATCTTGGTTTAGAGGAGGAGGATTGATTAGAAATAATAATAAATTCTGTAGAATATGTGGCCATGCCACATTCAATCTGGTAAACCTCTTATGTCTCACAACCCGATCACGAATTTTCTGTGTCAGTGGGTGTGTAATCACTCTTAATACAATGATTTACAGTTTGTGTGCAGACAACAGATAGACACACTCAAATTAGGAAAGAATATCTAAAAACATTAATTATATTTGTAATTAAACAACATTCCAAGATTGTGCATGCAGTGAGACTAAAATCTTTTAGAAGACAGGAAAATGTAGCAGTAATTTTCATCTGAAAATCTGTATCATTAAGGAATTGTCCAAGATTAGACCCCTACAAGCATTAGCTTGTGAACACTGGGGAAAAAAAAAAAGAGCAACAGCTTTAAGCATTAATGTGGTTAATCCCACAGCGTAGCACTTGGTTAGAGTCAGGATTTGGAATTATAGCTCAAATGGTGATATTTCAAGGGGAAGGTCAGTTTGAATCAGTGATAATACTTTGCGTTTTTGCTGTGCCTTCCGAATAAGAACCTCAGAGGGGTTTATAGACATTAGTGAATTAAGGTTCTCAGACCTCTGCCAAGACTGCAGTTTTATCTCTGTTCTATAGAGGGGAAAACTGAGTCATGAAGAATTTAAGTGGCCCTGCTGAAAAGCAAAGGATGGTGCTGTGTGGGGTGCTCCTGCATCCCTGCAGCTCTGTAGGGAAGCATGGACACAACTGTGGGGAGCAGAATGTGCCCCTGGCTGCAGCAGGGCCGTGGTGAAGGGGAGCCTTGGGAGGATGAGTGTGGCACTGGTGTTTTGTGGATAAGAATTAACATTTTCCTTCTTATTTTCTTGGGCTGTGTTTTACTGCAGCTCCTCAACATGGACTTCTTATGTTTTTTCCATCCATGGTGGCTGAGTTGTTCTATCCTGTTCTTTGTCCTGGAAGAGTCCACTTCTCAGCAATTCTTTCTCAAAGAGATCCTTAAGTACTGGAATTTGGTGGAAGACAGGTTCCCCCTCCTCCTTATTTTTTTTTTTTTTTTGTAAATGGGATTTTTTGCTGGACAGGGGTGCTGTTCTTACACAGCAGGAGGCAGGGGGGTTAGGAACTGAAAACACCAACAAGCATCGTGCCTCATTGTGCCATATTTCATTTTAGACAGTGCTTCCAGTATGTGGCCGACAACACAAGTTATTGTTCAGATTGAGACTCAATTGAAATCAGGTGCTAATTAAATTTATGTCTATATTAATCAAAGTCACAACTATTCAGGTCATGTTGATAAAAATAATTTCTATTAAGAGAAACATAATTTTTGGAGTCTGTATTTAATGAACTGTGTTGTTGATAAGGCCAGTAGGACCAGAGCAGTGATCATCCCTCTGTACACAGCACTGGTGAGGTCACACTTGAATACTGTGCTCAGTTCTGGGCCCCTTATTACAAGTGACACTGAGGTGCTGGAGTGTGTCCTGAGAAGGGCCACAAAACTGAAAAATATTCTGGATCGCAGGTTTTAGGAGGGGTGGCTGAGCAAGTTGGAGCCTGGAGAAAAGGGAGCTTGGAGGGGGTCATGTCCCTCTCCATAGCTGCCTGAAATGAGAGTGCAGCCAGGTGGGGTACCTCTTCTCCAGGTAACAAGGGACAAGAAAAGAACAAATGCCCTTAAGTTGCACCAGGGGAGGTTTAGATAGGATATTAGGGAAAAATTGTTCCTTGCAAGGGCGTTCAGGCTTTGGAACAGGCTGCTCAGGGAAATGGTGGAGTCACCATCCCCAGAAGTGTTTAAAAGATGTGTAGATGTGGCACTGAGGGATATGGTGTGCTGGTGCACTTGGCAGTGTTAGGCTAAGGGTTGCACTTGATGATCTTACAGGTTTTTTCCAATCTAAACAGTTCTATGAAATTCTTGTGACAATTGGGACTAATAGAATATGTTAACCTTTATTCGCCTCAGCTTGACACCACATTAGACCATGAATTAATTTATAAGTGCTTAGAAGAGTTTCATAATTAAATAGCCATTGTGGCTGCTTTGGCCTGTGAGCTGTTACGTATCCCAGGTCCTTTCTTTGGAGAGCAGCATTCAAAGCAAACCAATGAAGGTCTGTGAAATGCAAGCAGGGTGCTCTGTTCTTTGCTGTCCCTCTGCCTGTGCAAGCAGTGTCCTGGGCAGTTTGTGGGAGTGCTGGTGAGATGCAATTACATGTGGTGCCTCCCATGAACACCTCAGCCTGCCCTCCTTCCTGCCCTCCCCCTGCCACAACCTTGAAATGAGGAACTGGGAGCTTCCAGTCTCAGTGGTTCTTAAATATGTGTAAGTACTAAAAATTTCTGAATGGTAAAAATATGAATGCAGATGTGCTGTCACAAGAGAATCCCTGTGTTAACTACCTTTGCCTATTTTGTTGTTTACATCGCTGAGGAGAAAGCCTGGGAACAGTTTCTCTTTGCCAGGCTAGAAGGCAAAACCAGTAAATAGATAAAAGGGAATCTAGAGGATTCAAGTCCTCTGAATGCTTTGCAAACAGGTTTACAGGGAAGGGAAAGGCTGGGACACTGTAAGCCAGGTCCCTGTGATGCTCAGCTCTGTAGTATCGCATGGACCTGATGACTGGAGTCTCAGTCCATGCAGCCCCATGGAAAGATTTTAAACCCCTCATGCCCTGTACTAAGGGACTTTGAATAAGTCCCCTTAATGTGGCTGCTTTCACTCTGAGGAATATAATCCCTGGCACTGAATAACTAAAAGACATTTGGTAACTATGAAGATATTTCCAAAGAAAAATCTTTATGTTCTGGAAAAAATCAAATGGAAAAAACAAGAAGAGATTAAGGCAAAAAAGTAAAACTGTTGAACTTGCACCTTATAAAATGAAAGTTATGAGTTCATTTAACTTGATCTATTTGGTCATCTTAAATAATGCCTCGCTAGTATGTCCTGGTTTTCATCTTACATATGGGATTCTCATGTGGGAGTTTATCTGCCACGACCTGCCTTTCTCAAAATTTAAAGAGGTTTCCATATGACCTTCCATCAAATGCTATTCCTTCTCTTATTTTAAATAACAACAAGGTATGATGGGATTATCATCACAGGCCCAATGTTACAGCTGGAGAAGCAAAGTATTAAGGGATTTCTCAAGTGTGACAGAAGTTTAGTGGAGGAGTAAACACCTCAGGATCTGAGGAGATGTTCTCCAGTGGTCTCCTTTGCAGAATGTCAAAAATTAGGAAAAAAACAAGATATATGCTTATTTATTTCTAGATTCCTTTTACTAGCCCAGATGTACCTGAGCAACAATCTTTTGTAGCTGTTGCTTATATTCCATAACAGCAAGTAGTAAGGCCACAAGAAAATGATTTGCTGAGTAGGAGGAAGAAAGGCCAAACTTGTTAAGGAAATAATGTTACTTCCAAGATTCTCAGGGGATATTAGAAACAATGGAGAGTAAAACAAATACTAGAATTGCATATAAAAGGTACTTGACATAAAAATGTCAAATGGCCCAAACCACATTTCTGCAAAATGCTGTGATGTTACTCTATTGGCAAGGATACAAAAGGGAGTGGGACTAGAACATGCCAGCTATTCATTTTATTAAGAAGTCAGAGAGCAGAAAAATGAATGGGTAAATTAAATTGTAATAAGAACTGAAGAAATGGCAATGCATTTAGTTAGTAAAGCTCATTTAATAGCAGAAGTTTTATAATTAAAGTGGCTCACCCTGCAGCTTACAAGAATGTGAATGCAGTGCCACTGCATGTAGTTTGTGTCAAAGTGTTCATGGACTTGCCGTGCTCTTTACTCAGACTTGTACATGTAAAACGAGAAAGCTTTCTACTTGTACCTGTTAACACAGTTTCTATTTCTGTTTCTGCAGGTTCTCTGCTTTTGTGGCACAGCTTCTGATTCAGCTCCAGCCATGACCCTCTACAAGGTCTGCTCTGTGTGAGTAAACATGATTTAAAATCAGTTCTGGTGCTGGGTGGGAATAGAAAGCAGTATGGTAGTATCCTTTCTTCAGTGATTTTAAACAGGGAATGGGAAAATAAAAGTGTACTAATGGAAAAAACTGCGCCTCTTTAGGGAATATTGTCCCACTCCCTGACAAAACAGTTTTGGAAGAAGAAGCTGACTACCCCATCCTGCTCTGTTCACAAACTGACACTGATGTCTTAAGTAGCAAGTTTGTCTTTGCATGGAATTTCAGGCCCTGGAGCAAGGTGCTCAAGCAATAGTGATGAGACTGTGTAGTGTAGGGTTGGTTGGTTTTTCTGGATGTTTTTCTTTTGTTGCTTGTATTGTTTTGTGGCATTGTTTGGGTTTTCTGGTCTATTTTAACCTTCAGTTATCAGTACCTTTCCTTTGGAGCCCAGGGCTGGTACGTGGAGTAAGACAGGTGTCAGTTAATTCCTTTGGTCAGACTCAGGTTGAGGCAGATGCCAGGTTTGTGGTGTGGAGAGCAAGGGTTTACCCCAGGGCTATCAAGGTATGGGCAAGGCAGAAGTGGGTAGGACACAGAAAGCAAGCTGCCCTCATCCCCATGCGCCTGCCTCTGGCCAGAGGTGTCAGGCTGTGCATGTGGCAGGGGTGGCTGCACGCCGCGAGACATCTTCCCAAAGTCACGGGGAGCAGGGCAGAAAACTGACTTGCTGAGTTGCAATCTGCTTCTGGCAGAAAAAAGATACACAGCAGCCCTTGCTCAGAGCAGATTGTACAGTTACCTTTTAGCCCTTTGCTAGTGGACAGACTTTGTTCTGTTCATGCTCCAGTACAGGGATATTAGTTCACAATTTCCTTTAATGATAAATCCAGAAGTTTAAAAATAGAAGACCGATGCGAAGATTCCATAAATACACTATATTTAATTAATTATAGCAAATATATATCTATTATATTATCACATTATCAAAGGATTATCAGAATGCAGATGTCTTTCTACACAGTTTTGTAGACTTGCATGTCCATCTTTTTTTCAGGAGGTGGCCTGACTTTCAGGACAAATATTCATCATTAATTCTGAGCTTCCACAGTAGTTTTAGCATGGATGTGGTGGAATCACAGAATCATAGAATGACCTGGGTTGGAGGAGACCTTTAAAATAATCTAGTTCCACCCCCCTGCCACAGGCAGGGACACCTTCCACTGGACCGGGTTGCTCAGACTTTTGTCCAGCCTGGCCTTGGATGCTTTCAGGGATGGGGCATCCACAACTTCTCTGGGCAACATGTTTCAATGCCTCAGCACCCTCACAGTCAGGATTTTTTTTTTCCTAATATCTAACCTAAATCTACTCTTTTTCAGTTTGAAACTATTCCCCCTTGTCCTATCACTACATGCTCTTGTGATGGAGCTTTAATACATATTTGAACCTACACCAAAACTCTTTACTTAATATAGAGGATCCCACAGTTTCTTTCTTTGAAGTTGGATCCTGTATTTACTTGACTTTTGTTTTTGTTAATTGGTGGCCTCTATTCATTAATATAGAAGTTGTTCTGTTGATTTACCTGCAAAGTGCTTGATAATTTGTTTTTGATATAGCATTATTTTTTGCAGTACATTTTGGGCCAAATTTTGCTTGGTGATGAACTGCTTGATGATGAACACTGGTTGAATATTGCTTGATGATGAACTGCTTACACTGGTTGAATGAAGCTGACTGCCCCAGCAGCAGGGTGTCATGGAGTTATTTCTGTTTTTCTTACCCGTGCACATCAAGGAGAAGCAAAGCAAATTGTTCACTTTGTTGTTTTTTGGCCCATAGTCCTTTCCAGACTGTGACAGAGGGACAGTTATATAGGAAATAAAACTCTAAACCCAGTTCTATTTTTCATTTTTCTGAATGGTCTTGTTATTTTCTCACATTTTTTGTATCAGCTGAAAGGAGAGATTGATTGTTATTTTCTGTGCTTTAAATCAACATCTTGTATTAAAGAGCTATAGTATTTCTTCCAAATGGAAGAAAACTGATTTTTAAACTGAGATGTTACATTCTGGGGAAAAAAGGGATCATCTTATGAAACTCTTTCCATTTGCTTTCTCCTTGAGCTTTAATTTTTGTTCAACATGTATTCACTATGGCTGTGAGATGGAAGAGGAAGGGGTGGCCATGAATGCATTTGGTAGCTGGGACAAGGGGCTGCAGGGGTGCAAGGGGGGATGACCTTCCTGGATCAAAGACAATTTCTGCAAACCTAGTGCCTGCAGTGTCACCCACAGCTGATGTGATTGTTGTAGGTCTGATTTTGGTATGGGAATTGACTAACCTTTGCAATTATCTACATTTCTGTATGGAAAAGGAAGAAAAAAAATGCAAGCTAATAGAGCTTATGACATTGCTTTGTATGGATTTGAGGCTGGACCTTAGAAAGGTTCAAATTTTTATTGCAATTGGATTTCTAGATTTTTCTGTGACCTAAAAGGCCTTATCCCCTGCACCTCAGCCTCTCACCAGCAGACGTGATGTTAATTTAACATATCAGCAAATATTTCAAAAATATTTGAAAAAAAAATCCATCTCTGCTTTGGCAGTAGTTACTAATCTTACACTGGCTCCCTCAGCCCTGAGTTTGGGAAACGCTGGGAGCTGGGGTAGAAGATAAGGATTTGTTTCACCCTGGAGGTCTGCATCATACTTGGAGGGCTGTGGACACCTGTGCTGGGGCAGCTTCCTCCTGTGCTCTCAGGAAGGAACTGCAGCACAGCATCACCAAATCAAGGGCACGCTGTACTTGAGCTGTGGTGGTCTCCCCACATGCTGTGGATCTACAGCCTGTGGCTTAGCCCAGATCCTATCTGCCAGCCAGGCTCCTGCTGCTCTGGGCCAAGACTGAAAAAGGAGAATTCTGTGCCTCTGTGCTGGCAAACAGGTGCTGGTGGCCTGTACCCCAAATGTGAGCACCTCTGGAGCTCCCTTGTGTGTGGAGCTGCCCCTAAGCCTGGCTGTGAGCTAAGCTATACACCCAGCTGCTTCCTCCAGCTCGTGATAATGAATTTTCAGCGCAGTGGATTTTAGAAAGGAATTGCTCTGATTCTAAAGCTCATTGGTTGCTGACAATAATAACAATAAAAAGAGCCATTTCTTAAGAACTGAAAACTAATCAGTGAATGTGTAGTTTCTGTGTCTCCTGCAGGTTCTTGTCTTGTGGGGCTGCCAGACCGCCCGAGTCACGTGCCTGGCTGTCTGATTTCCGACTCAAGCTTTTCATTTCCTAAATGATAACGGATAAAAGATAAAATCTGGCACACACAGGTAATCTTTGCCATCTTAATATTTGTTAAGCTTTTTGATTTACTGAGAAGTTAAAGTCACTGCAGGTCACAAAACCTGCACATTAGATCTGCTTCATAAAACACTGTGAGTGAATGCTTTAGTCATTCATTTCACCATCTTTAAACCAATGTAGCTGAAGAATTGCACCTCCAATTTATAAATCTTTTAATTTATTTCTGATTCTGGTTTATAGGATGGGACTATATCCAGCTTTCCCCAGCCATTTGTGCATAGCTAGAGAAGAAACCTAACATATTTCTTGCATAATGGAGACTTGATCCAGCTTACATTTGTTAAATCATCCAAAAGAAAATATTCTCACTAGGACACTTTCACACAGAGTTCATGTATCCAATCTGATACCTGTGTTTTAAGTTTCTGCTGTTCTGTTGCACATATACTTCTCTCTCCCTCCCCAGGCCAGTATGCATAGTCACCCTTCCCTTCTGTAGAAGAGAAATATGATTATCACAGTATCTCTGACACTGTTTTTGCACATCTGCTCCTTTTTCTGAAGGAGACATCTGATCCACAGAGAAATTAGAGATGATCTGAACCATTGTGGATACCTACTGCTATGGGATGCATGGAGGCCCGTGGGTAGCTCAGGTTTCACATCTGCCAGCTTTCCAGAGGGTGTGATCAAGGGCAGAAATAGGCAGATGATGATGATGATGATGATGATGATGATGAAGATGCTATGAAAAATGGTGTGAAGGAAATGGGATCTCTCCTCCTGGAAATATGTGTGCCCCCTAGCCCAGGTCAAGATCATTCAGATGCAGCAGGAAGGCTAACACAAAGGCAAGTGTATTTTAAATAATGCATTATTTTAAAAAGGGAGGCTATGTCTTTAAAATACATCATCAGAGTTAGAATCTGCTTTAGATTTGGGCATGGTCTTTGACCTTGGAACGCTGACAATGTAAAAAAGAGTGAAATGGGTCGAAGAGTCTGTCAGACAAGGTGAGAGATACTGAGCTTGCCTCTGATCTCACACCAACATGCAGTGGTGTAACTCCATTGCCCTCTGTAGATTTATGCAAACATATGGAGAGAAAAACCTGCCCCAGAATGATTCAGTACCAAAATAGATACTTTTTTTCTATGGCAATGTAAAAGCCTTACAGGAGGAATGCATAAGATTCCAAAGGGCAAAATTTTGGCTTGGATTAATACTGCTTCCAGCCACCCCAATGCAGAAACTTCTCTCCAATTAGCTGACCTTGGTGGATAAATTCCTCCTTTTTATCTTCCTCCAACCTTTCCCATATTCCATCTCTTCTTCTCCTTGATCCTCCTGATAAAGTCAGGCTGTCCTTCCAACTGTGATCAGCAGAGCCTTTAGCCAGTGCAGAGCTCGCTCTCCAAGGACTCCTGATGCCAGGGGCTCCTTTCATTTTCTCTGCAAATACTTTTTAACAAATTCAAAAGGCCTTATTGGGAAAGGAACAAAATACATTTGTGAGTAGTGATGTATCTGCTAAACGGTGTGTGCTTTTCCCCACACAGCTCTCAAGGGACCTTCAGGCACGTTCTGTGGGCTGAGCACATGGAATTGCTCAGATGTATTGTTTGCACAGTGCAGTATTTCTCTGAGTATCAGATCCTGGGAGAGAATTGGGAACACACGTAGTTTTTAGAGACTTCCTGGGCTGAGTGGGCTAGATTCACACCACTCTGTTCAGAGCCTGGCTTTGCCTTTGCAGGACAAGGCAGGTGAGTGTCTGGCCCCCACAACGAGCTTCAGAGCACTTCAGCCAAGTGTCCAGGCTCCCTCCATCATCAGTGCAGCCAGGAGAGAGCAATTCATCACGTGGCATCAGTCAGACACTTTGGGAAATTGGTTTGGGGATGTTCAGCCCAAAGTTCCAACTCTCTTTGGATACTTTGTAAGGAGCAGCAAGTGCTGGGCTTCAAGCACAAACTAGAAAAACATTGCTTGAACTGGGAGAGTTTCAGCAGCTCACAACTCAGTCCTCCAGTTGTGGGAAGGAGGAGGATATTAATGGAAACCAGACAGCCAGTGGAAGATATGAACAGGCATTGGAGGGTCTCTGCCTTTCAGACTGGGACTTAGGAGTCAAAAAAGGGATTTCATCCTTTTGGATAGGAAGAAAGAGGGAGACAGAAATCTCAGAAATCTCTTGATGGCATAAAGAAGTGTGAGTGTGTTTGCACTAGGACACATGTAAGGCAGCTATTAGGCATGTCAATACCAGGTGCTTTACCCTGCTGAATTGTCTGCTTGTGCTGTAAAGCCACTTGGCGTTTTCTTTTGTCCCTTCAAGATATAACAAAAAGACATTTTCTTTGAACTTCCAAATTTACCTCTGAGCAGTTTAGGTACTGAAAAAACCCCTGAGAGTTGTGGCTGTACATGTATACAAGGACAAGAAAGCAGGAAATGTACCAGCTGCTGGGGGAAAAAAAGGAGAGTGCTTGCAGTCCAGGAAGGGCTCTCAATATTTTTTTCTTGTATTTATTAGTTCACTGCTCTTTGATATCTTTCCCCCAGCCACTGCTTCCCCTAGATTTTCTACCATTTTACCAGCAAACAATTACCCTTCCCACAGCTTGAAGTTATTGTTCTTCATACACTCCTGTTTTGGGTTCACAAAAATATTTACTGTACTTTTTATTAGTCTTAGGTCTCCTGAGCTCTCCTGTAAGTTTTTATAATCTTCACATCCTGATAACACAGGCCAAATTTGTTTGACCCTGCCCTCAGTTTCTAATAAAATATCTTTTTCCTCAAGGTGCTGGGAAGAGAGTGGTGTCTGGGGTGGAATCATGTGAAATTAATTCATTTTTTGCATGTCCTCAGCCTTAGATCAGGCAGTGTTGTCTCTTGATGTGTTTTGTTCTGCTTCTTCCTGAAGCCACAAGCTGCCTGCTGCCCTGTCTGGAGAAGGTGAATTCAGCCTTGACATTGGATTGCTGAAATTTGGCCCCACTTTCGCTGAAAAGTTTGTAAATGCAACCCAACTTTTTACACGCCTCAACTCAGAACCTGTTTTAGATTTGTTGCAAACCCTCCTCATGGGTTTAGGTAGTGCAGGGGACAGCTGTTCATCCTCTTGCTTCCTTCTCCTGGTCTGTGCCTGGACAGTGGGTAGGTACTTCTGTGATGGGCTGCTGGGTGTGGGAGCCAAGGGTGCCGTGGTTCCCTCTGTGCCCAGATCCCCTCCCTCTGTGGGACAGGGAGGGCTGGTGTGTTCCCTGCAGAAAAACTGCCCACCCCGGTTAGAGAGGGGAATTGCCACTGGTCCCATCAGGCTGGACCATGTTTTGGGGCTGAAAGTCCCTCTGTCCCTCCTCTTGGCTTGGCTTTTTCAGTGCCATGGGGGCTGATGTGGGCAGCTCACAGACCCCTCCCTTGAAACACGTGTGGCACCCCTGAGGCGAGCCTCTTGCTGAGTTAACCCTCAGGAATCAGTAAAATACTCTGTCTTGATAGAAATGACTTTTTGCTAGCATTTCTCAGCTTACTGAAAATAATTCTTGGCCTTCATAAATCAAGATTGACACTGATTTTTTTTCTGCTGCTAAATGGTTCTGTTTTACAGAATACAAGCATGTGAGTCAAAGGAGAATTAGGCAGCTTTAGAAACAGTGTTACTCTAACTCCCAGAGAATTTAAGACAGAGCACTAGAGGAACATAGGAAGATTTACCTTAGATTTTTCACATCATTAGGAATACATTTCAAGATGGAAAATATCTTGGAAAGTCCTGTGATCATATTTCAGGAAAGTGAATTCATCCGTTCTATTTCACACAGCACAACTTTTTATGTTCAGCCAGTTTTTCTGAGCTCCTGGTGACTTTCACTGTTAAATGGTTTCTGTACCATCTCAAGGTTTTGTTTCTGCTAGAGCATTTTCAGGGACTCCAGTGATCAGCAAAATCACCCATTTAACTTCTTCACATAAATGAATATGTTTCTAGCCCACAAAAAAAGGAAAAAAAAAAAAAAGAAAAGAAAAAAAGTGTGTTCCTGGAAAGACCTTTCCAGGTAGCTTTCAAGTCCTTTGTTTTCTGCTTGGTCCTGAGTTGTCAATGTTACTGTTCATTTGCATTTCACATCTCTGAGTAAGACAATGTCCTCAGGGTTCTGACTCGTTATTGGATGCCAGAGCTAAAAACTGAGCCATACCTTCATGTTCTATTGTATTTGATGGGGGATTCTCAGCAGTGCTGTGTCTCTTCCTGTTTGGAGGATATCTCCTTTCCTGACAAAGTTTGATACCTGCTGGTGATCAAGGTGTATCCAGAGTTAACCCTGTTCCTGCCAAGCAGAATGCTGTTGGTCCTATTCCACCAACGTGTTTAATAGAAGTGAGGGGGAAGGATGCCACTCCTGCAGAGAGTTGTAGCTGATGGACTCTAGCAGTCTGTTCAGGAGTTCCTCTTGTTCCCAGATTTACTCAGGAAAGGTTTTGTTAGGCACTAATCTGTAGCAGTTTGGAGAGGAAACTTTGCTGTGCTGATGCAAAGACTCTCCCTGCTGTTTCTTAGGTGAGAAGTTTTGTTAAAATACAGTTTGTGCCAATCCATACCTGAAGGTGGACAAGAGCTATTGCACAGTGGGATATAACAACAGAATACACTCAAAGTTTGCTTTTAGATTTTTAAAATCACTAAAATTTTTGTTGCAAGCTTATGTGCCTGAAACAGCTCTGTTAGAATTCCAGTTTACTGAGACTAGGGAAGCATGTGAAGAACCAGGGAAATCGCTGTTGGAGCAAGGCAGTGGAAGACTTTTGCAAACTTTCTTGTCTCTGTCTGTATAGAGAGATTAAGATTGATGGGCTTTTGACTCTCAGGCAATAAATGACTCAGCTGCAAAAATTTCAAGTTAGTAATAGATATTCTCTTCATTCCTCTAATAGACATTTCTCCAGGTACTTTGCTGTATATTTCTAAGAATGATTTTTATTTGATAAATCAAGAATCTTAATTAATTGTTTCAGGTATTTAGTTCTGCCATATGTTACTGTTGAGCAAGAAATGGCACAAATTCACCAGAAGTCTGGTTTGCTCAACAACAGCTTTAATATGAAAATTATCTTCTTTTATAGATAGGTTTGACACATTCTACTTGATTGGCTAATTGCCAAAAACATCTTTCTCACAAACAATCTTTGAGAAGAACAGAAAAACAGAGTAGGAAAACAGCACCTGCAGGTTGTTTATACTAACAAATTACCATTGTTTCTCTACAACTGCCTAAAAAGCATCACAAGTCCACTGTGAGAAAGTGAATCCCGTTTTCTTACTCTCTGACCAGGCTGTCACATCCACAGCCATAAAAAAGAAGAATATTATCCAATGGAAAATTAGATAGGCAGAAACAATATTGCTCCATCTTTCTGAGTAATTAAGGTGAATATTTAGTTCCACCCAACGTTCATATGCATGACATCATTTGTTTTGTTACTAGAAGAGACCAGAGAAGAATGTATCCTGTCTTCTGCTTACAGAATCACTGTGATTCCCTCAGTTTGGTTTCTATAATTATTTAATGATAGACAGTTAATTCTCAGTTCCAATGACCTGCATTGACCTCCAATGACCTGACTTACTCTACCCCTAGGAAGGCTTCCGCTATGGAAATCATCTGAAGCAGTGACTGAGTCTGCTGATCCCTTCCTGAATATCTTAAAGAATCAAGTCACTGCTCAAAGGATAAGACATTTCTCCTCACAATGTTTTAGAATATGACGTTTTTAAAGAAAAAGCCTTTGGTTTCCAAGCACAGAGAAATTTTCTGTGCAAGTATAAAATGGAAATCAAGTTGCAAGACTAGCATGGACCTTGCCCTGCAGCTGTCCTGGCCTGACATCGTTTCTGTGCTCTGTGCAGTGGGCATGTGTCCCATTACAGGAGGGACAGTATTTAATATGCTGTAGTAAATACATGATTTAGGTAACAAAGGGGTGGAAAGGACTCCTTTTAGGGTGTCTGCGTGATATTTTCTGTGTCCAATTTGGTGTTACATCTTATCTTTCCATATTGGCAGGTATTCCTCAAGACACTCCTTTTGGTGTCTCTACCAGATATCATAACATCCCAATCCTTTGGATATATTTCGCTGTTTTATAGATTAGCTATTTTTTCTGTATCCTCTCTGATCCTTACCTTATATTTTACATCTATTTTCAGTTTTTATCTTATATCTATTACCCAAAGCATTCTTTTGTATTTCACCCAGATCCTCCCTTATTTTCATTCCTTAAGGACTTCCAGAAGTACAGCCATAACCAAGAGACTGAGACATTTTTAAAACATCTTGTGATTAAAAGAAAAAAAGGCAATAAAATAATTTAATTGAAGAACTTTTGTATTGAGATGAACTCAACTAAAAAAAATTCCATATTCAAAAGACCTGATATCACCACTATACCGTGTTTCATTTGGTTAATTTTTAACATGAAAAGTGCTGTAGCATTTTTGTGTCTCTTACATCTCCTAATTGTTCCACTAGTGGTATGGAAAATAGAAATAAAAGTCTTGTTGTAAATGCTATATTCCTGTGAGAAACGTAGCAGTTTGATTTTTCCAACAGCAGCAGTTCCTCATTTGTTTGGAGAACTCTGGTACCCCAGGGTGAATGTTATGGAGAAGCTTGGGAAGGCCCTGCACAAGGTTATGCACGTGCTGTCTTCACCATAAATTAGTAATGTCACGTATGCTGCCCTTGAGGAGTGGCTACACATGTAAACAGAGGTAGATTTCAGAACATTGTTCTATTTGCACTTTTCTCTATTAATTTATAAATTCACACATTCTTCTTTTTTTCAATTTTTTTAAATTTTGTTTTGTTTTGTCCCTGTGAATTGTCCTATCATTACCCAAATAATGATCATGTTGATTTTAGGTACTTGTAATACAGCTTTTGGTTTTTTGTAAGGGCAAGAAAATCATGTTTTTGTAGACTGTTAGAAGTAGTCATGCTGGTAGCAGTATTAGTTGTGTGTGCATATTTTCCAGGATAACAAAGTTTTTAAAACAGTAACATGATTTGCAGGTATTTTCCTGATCTTTGAAAAACAATTAAAATTTAAAAAGTACTGTATATACAGTCCACATTAAACATTTTCATTATTAATTTATTGTTTGTAGTAAGTTTAACCCTAATCCAGTGTTTATTAAAACTGGACAGGATTTATTAAATTGGTTCAAGATTATCAAATATGTGCAGATCTTTACATATATTACATTAATTCTCTTTCTAAATATTTGCAAAATTTATTAAGTCTTTGTAAGTCTTCTAAAAATGTTACATGACACTCAGATTGGCCATATTCATAACTCTGTCAGAATTCACTGATTATAAGAATATCTGAAAGCAGCATCTGAAAAATGAAACAGCACAGCGTGGTGACTCCAAAACCATTTTGAGATGTTAAAAAAAAAAAAAAGTTTTTGCAAGGGGAAACTCCTCTGAACATTTTACCATGTTTTTGCAAGAAAGTGCGACATCTTCACAGGTGGGGGGAAGCTGCAGCTCCACTTTGTGTCCTCCTGGTATAACTGGGAACTTTGTCAAATCCAGGGTGCAATTTAATCAGTCCTACAGCCCCTGTGAGCCTTTCTGGGCAGCATCCATTCCAATGTTTAGTGGGGGCCCTGGATTCAGACTCAGGGCATCTGGATTCAGCAGGTTTAGGAAAATTTGGATTAATAATACTTAGGTGTCTTGCATTGAGTGTTCAACTCCAAGATAGTACAAATCACCAGAAATTTAAAAATAAAATCTTGACATTACCCTTCCTGTGTCTGTTTCTTCTCTGCAAGGAAGAGGATACAAACCTGCAAGTCAGGGCAGGTGGCTGATCATTGCTTATAACATTTTTGGAGAGTGTGTTGATGACAATCATGTAAGTAACTCTTAGATAAAACAGATTTTCCTGCCACTACCAAAATATTTTCAGTGTAGGAAATATTTTATTTTAAACTTGAAAGTTTCATTTTATAGAACAGTTCTTGATGTTTACGAGAGTGTGAATATTCAGTTGGGGGTTTTGTTGTTTGCACTTCGATGGCACAAAGCCACGGTCTGTGGCTGATGGTGGCTGTGACCTCAAGGTCCTGCCCAGGCTGGCCTCATGGAGCTGCTGCAGTTGTCCCTGAGTCCTTCACAGCCTTTGGTGGGCACAGCTGCATGTGCTGCTTGGGAGGCTTGTGAGAACACCAGAGGGGATGGTAATTTTCCAGCTGAGTTTTGCAACACAAATTTCCCCCGGTGGTATAAACAAGAAGAAAGCGCATTAAGAATCCTGAGAACCAGCTCCAAGAAAGAAAGTTCTGGCTCAATAGATAAGTAGTTGTTGGGAATAGTAACATGCCCCTTTTATTTTCTCAACAGAACACCAGAAATATTATCCAAGACACTGCCAGAATTCAAAGGTAATTTTTATTTTTGTAATATTCCTTTTAGACATCTCCATTTAAATACACAATGCATTTGTCTCAAGTACACAGGGAAATATGTTATGAACAAGATGCAGCCCAAAACAGGACTATGGAATTTCGTTGGAACCATGGAAATTAACGCGAAATGTGGTCTCAGTGTTAATGCTGAATTTTAAGTATGTTTTCTGCTGTATTTAACCTTTGGGTAGGCTCATTACAGTAGCCATTGTATACATCTTTTTCTGAGCTATTCATTTAAACAGCCTTCCACGGAGAATGTGAACATTTTGCTTTGGGCAAAGAAAACACACACTTAACATTTCTGTTCTGAACTGTATCTTAAATGAACCCTTTTGTAGTTATGAAATATGTAATTAAAGCTGTAATCCAGTGGAGCACTGAAATGTATGTTTAAGAACCTGTACAGTCTTATGGACTTTCTGGGTCTATTTGCTAGGTTTATAGCACTCCTCACTTAGCCTACATTTTGTTTCCAGGCAGCTGGTGCCATGGCATGAAGGTTTTCTTGCAAGGGAATATTTTATCCAGCTGTGGGAAATTCTCATGCTTAATTTGAAGCTAAGAAGAATTCTTATCCGCCAAACAGATGATGAAGAGGCCAAACTGGGTAACAGGATGCTCCTGAGGTTTTCTGCATTGGTCATAAGGTTGGATAATTTGGAATGCATTTCTACCTGTAAAGCAACTGACTGAAATTTTCATTAAAGAACTACAGCTCTATTACGAGAAAGGTGTGGAGTTCCTCAGACATTTTATGGGCAGTCTCAAAGAGTGGAGTGGTCAGTCCCAGGGGTGATGGCAAAGCTGAGATCTGTACCTAGGGTCCAAAAGCAGTATAGGGGAGTTTAGGTTCTAGGCAGGGAACCACTTGCAGCCTAGCTCCTGAGACATTTTTACCAGCTGATAGGAAATGCATGCAAGGTGATTTTCTGCAGCTATGAGCTATGGTAATGAATTCAGCACCACAGGTGAGTACTTCTGTAAAGGAGTAATTCAGAGTATTTTTACAGAGAACCTTGTTTTCTTAGAGAGGTGGAGAGGAAGAATCTCTGACAAAATGACAAAAATCCAATGACTCTGCTCTTGTACATGAAAAGGAAGGATGAGTTCTAGTCTACTCATGCAGGTAGCATTAGGTGTCACATTTTTTTACAACCCAGGAATATGTACAGAACAGCAAGTTGTGAGATTTTCAGAGGACAAAATCCCAACATTTTTGATCTCACTTGCTAGACTGAAGCTGTTAGTCAGTTGAGAACTGAAGATACACAGAGTCAGAGGCTGTGGTGCAGAAGGTCAGTCCTGTGGGAGTGAGAAAAATTAGTGAGACTCTGATTTATGCTAGCTAATTATTGACTTGTATCCAGAAACTATTCAGAAGGAAAGGATGAGAGCCCTCAGCTCTTTTCTCTCCTAGCTGAGGAACATAACTACAAGATGAGGATTGGATATTTCTGGAGCCATCATTCTTCCATTCCTGACTGCACAGCAATTCGAAAGTGTTCTATATCTTCATGGTTTGTGCACTCTCATGGGATTTGAGTTCAAAAGCCAGCCTCAGGCTGAAGTGAGGCTCCGTATTTTGCCTTCACAATTAGATAAGTGCTGTAAGTGCCAGACTATTTGTTGAGAAGTAAGCACCATTGCTAGTGTGAGTGAGTAGTGAGTGTTTGGAATATGCCTAACTTCTCCAGGGACTTAGATGCTGGGTTTTGTCTTTCCTAAATCCCAAACAGCTTTAAGCAGAGATGCCCAGGTGGCCAGCTCAGAAAAAGATGGATATCCTTTGGGACATCCTCTGTCGTACAAATATAGCCATAGTTCTGTGCGTAAATTCCTGAACACTTTGTTGAATGCTGACCTAAAATAGTTCATTGTAATATCAGAGGAAGCCATTTAATTTCATCCAGTCACTTCTTCATGGAGCCATACAAATTGTTATTTGGCTAGAACATATCAGCCAGAAAGACATCTTGTTTTCATTTGAAGGATCTAAAAGATGAAGCCACCATTTCATGCCTTTATTGACGCTCGTGTTAAATTATGCGCCCGATTCCTCAGCTGGATTTGCCTGGCTTTCATTTGCAGATGACAGGAGCACGGTCTCACAGAGTAGCTGCAGTGGCTTTGTACCAGTTGTGTGGGATTAGTTTTTCAACCCATGCATTTCTTAAAAACTGCAAATCTCCTTACTTTGGCTCCTCTGGCAGTCTGTAGCTTTACACATACAGCTTGTTTACTAGAGTATTCACTTGAGCTGAGTATCACATCAACAGTACATGTGAGTTAAACAGCTACTGGTGGAGTGGGAAGTCATTGTTTATTAATTGTTCTTCTGTGTTTGTTAACATTTGATCTCCTTTAACACCTTATAGAGATACATTTTTGGTGGCACAACTTGCCCCAGTTTGGATAGATCAACCTGGTGCATGTGAAAGACAGCTTCATTTACTGTCCTTGACATAACTAACCTTACATTAACAGGAACACTTCTTCCTAGCTAGACTTACTATTTATTCAGAATCTTAATAGATGGGCTTTATGCTTAGAAATTTTTAATGCTGCTTATCCTATATTTTAAGTCAAAGTGTTTATTTCTGTTGAGAATCCTCCATTTTCTTTTTTTAATGATTTTTTTACAAAAGAGGTAAGTGTTTTCATTCACCTTTTGTGACTTACAAGCTATTGAGTAGCATTTGTTGTATTTGAATGTCACATTATATGTATTATAGCTGATAAAGAAATGTCATTTTCCTTCTATTGCTAATACCCTTTAAGACACTTAACAACAAGGTGTTTTGACTGAAACTCTTTGTCTAGCAAAATATATTTAAAATAGCATCATGAATTTGTAGGAGAATATCAAATTGTAGTGAGATTCTTCTTTCCCATGCATGTAGTGTGATGATTCCCTCTAAGTTAGAGAGGGAATATCTGAGAACTGAGCTGTGCAAGGCATGTAGGTTGGGAAGTTGTTTGCCTTGCCAGATTGTCTATAGACACATGTATGTGTCTATAGAATTACATATACTACACACAGTAACCATTCCCTGTCACTGAGCTTCTGGCAAGCCATTCCAGAGCTGGAGATTGCATCCAAGCTGTGTAGCTGAGCTCAGTGGGTTAGAGCACGATGCTAATAATCCAGTGGTTGCACAGTCAGAGTGGTCTAACAAGCAACCAGGGCACCTGTGAAGCCTTTCTATCATTTGCAGATAGGATGGGTCCATGGCTCAAAGCCAGAGTATGTTTTCTAAGGTTAGACTTCTCACTACTGCAGATTTTCTCTCAACTTCTGCTATTCATCACATGAAGGTGAATTTTAATATCCTGTTTCTTTAGTGCTTCAGAAAACTTCTGAAATAGGCCTCCTTCTATGTGGATATTAGAATTAATAGTACAGCTTCCTCCATGGCCCTGGGCCTTATTTTCCCCTGTGCCCCTTGCCCTAGGAATATAGAGAAGTTCTGATAGTGAGAGGCAAGTCTGGGACTGGCCTGCTTCCCCATGACACTCAACGAGCAAAATCACAAACAGGGCTAGCAAGAGAAGAGCTGTTCTCTGGGGTCCAGGACAGCTGGATTTATGTGCACTCCTGCCTCATCCTTTCCTATTCAGGAACTTGTGTCTTCCTGTAAGGAATGAGTAGTGCAGAGTGAGTCATCCTGGCACTCGGCCACCTGGCATTGCTCCTTTTTTTGAGGAAAATCCCCTGGCTTTTGTAGGGCACTCCTGAGACCTAGCACAAAGGGGCCAGAATCTGGCCCAGGAACCACAACACATGCAGCTCACTGAAAGTGCTTAACTCTGTCCCACAGCTACCACACACCATTGTCTGCCCATCATATCTTGTGGAAGCTCATGGTGATTTTTTCCATGCATCTTATCCAACTGCATGTTGTTATCAAGTGCAGCTTCTGTTTGTTAGTTCCTTAGATAAAGGCCTCCCTAAGTCTGATCCATGCTCTGTTATTGTGCCTCTTCCTATATCACTGCATGTGGTGCATTTCTTCTTTTATGTCTCTTCCAAAAGTATCTCAGAGCATCCATCCGTCATCTGGAGATAGGGCTTGCTCATTGTGATCATTCTCTTTTCCAGAAATAAAAATGTATGGCATACATAGTATTTAGCAACATTGTACAGAACTCTGCTCCATATCAAAAAGAGATTAGGGCCTCTTAATGTAATACAGTTTCCAGCTGCAGCCATAGACTGTACCTTTATTAACTGAAAGGTATGTAAAGATGTGTCCTGTTTTCCTCTGTTTTATTTCTGGATTCTACTTTTTTCAAACTTACCCATGCCAGGCTTGCTGGGGCATGCGTGTGTGTTTGTGGATACCTTGCAATAGCTAACAGACTCTTTCCAGGGAAGGTCTGATCACATCCTCAGACATACTAAATACAAGGGATGTAAAGTGAACAAAGTGTTCACTTTGTGACAAAGTGACATAAAGTGAACAAGTGAGTAGGTTTCTATACATAGGGCAGAATGTTTCTTTAATTTTTGTTGGTTTTAATAGTATTTGTGGTATATTAGTCAGCTATAGACATAGCAATATCAGAAAAGACTTTCTACCACTTTCAGTTTCAGGATTTATCATGAAATATCTTTTATGCTTCCTTTCCCATCTTTTCAAAATTCTAGTAGTGTGAAACTGATGTACATTGGGATATGGTCTTACTGGGTTTGTGCTGGAAGAGTGCAGTTTTTTGAGCTTTTTGTGAGTTCAAGAGAGGTACAAGTTGGGTTATCTAGGAATGAAGTCACATGCCCTGAACCAGCTCCATATGGAACGAAAGGGAGGAGCATTCCTTCAGCAACACAGATTGACTGGTGTGAGTTCCCTGCCCTGGTTTTTCAGTCAATAACGAGGTAAAACCAATGGAGGACTGACAGGGAAAATAACAGCCCATTTTTAGAAATATTGGCTCTGAAAAGCCACTGTCTTAAGAACATTAGGGGAAAAAAAAATTACCAAGGCAAAAATAATAATAAAAAAGTAATTTTAGACTAGTAAAATTGCTAGACTAGTAATTCAATTTAGACTAGTAATTTTAGATTAGTAAAATTTCATGCCAATTTAAAACATTTTGCTACTGTTGTTATAAGTACAAAGCAAACAAATTTTCAGTGGGAGTGACAGACATTTTCCCAAAAGTTGACACAAGTTTTCTTGTCTATCTCATGTATATATCCAAAACATAAGTCCTGGAGACAGTTACTTAAATTCCTCTCTTATCCATATTCCTCTCTGTACCTGATGCCTGTAAAGAATGAAGGATCTGAAAACAGGGGCTACTGTGAGTTACTTCTTTGGAGCTTTTCTTGGTTAGGGTCTGAGTTGGTGTGATTCTTGAAAGCTTTTAATTTAGGGGCCATTCAGCAGCAACTGCCAGGCTTGGTACATAAAAGAAGCCAGTCCTGGTATCTGTAATCTTCTTGAGTAAACTGGAGGTTCTGTACAGACCGACATCAAGCAGGCCCCACAGTATTTGAATGAAGTGTGAGACTGAGTCAGAGAGCTGAACTTTTAAATGCCTGTGTGGAAACTGTCCACACCTCAATACTTGTCAGTGAATTATTGTAGTTCAAAACTGGGATAAGAGATCAGAAACAGCATGAAAAACAAAAGATAAACTGTCTTTGGTTATCTGATGCTTGGGAATTAAAAAGTCTGATAGAAATCTACAGCCACATCTTTAGGCTTCTCAGCTGGTAGATTTTGCATTAAGAAAGTATTTGCAGAAGTATTTTAAGAAAACCAATAGAGAGTTATACTTTTAGCAGGATTGCCTCAGCTTCTCTTTGAATTTTCCTTTTAGGAAACCGGTCCAAATGATAATTTCTGAGCAGTTCAAGCTCAGGAGCAGAGCAGAAGGGAGGAGCAGTGGCTGGCACCTCAAATCTCATAGTGTTTTTGTGGTTCCTTTGGGGCCCATGGTCTGCCAGGTGACTGAAGGAAGACTGCTTCTCTCTCTACTTGCTTTGCCTTCTGGGTTCCTGAGGTCTGTGGGCTTTATGAACTCTGTAGGCACTGAATTTCACACTTGAGAAGTATCAGCACAAGGTAAGGGCCCAGCAAACGTATAATTAAAATAAGCACAAGTAGCATGAGGTCACCAGCATAAAGGCTTTTGGAAGTTTTGATGGTGTGTTCTTTGTTCTGTCTGTCTGTCTGTGTGTGTGTAGGCACACAAATGCATGATAGATTAATTGAGTTAAATATATCTTGAAGTTGTTTGAAACAATGCCTATTTAATTTTTTTCAAGAGGCTGCACAGAAGTATAGCATTGTACCACAAATAAAAGTGTTGCCACAATGCCTGTAAATCAGAGCTTTAAACTATGTTTCAATTATCCTTCTATTATCCAGCTGGTGTTTAAACATGTTTATTATTCAAATCAGCAGAGAATGTGCTGCTGTTGTGTAAACAACTGTCAAATGCTGAAACAATGATTACAAGGCACCATCTCTTTCAGGTGTACTTAGAGGTACTTATACCTCAACCACTTGTATTTAAATAACATGCAAACACAATGCTTGAGTGACTACTTTCACTCCTGTTTCCAATACCTCGTGCCAATTCTATTACATTAAGAGGGAAATCTATTACATTTTTCATTTATACACATCTGTACGCTGTTTTTAACCATTGTATCATTAAGGCTTGAGTTAATATAATAGATATGCCAAGAGATGCAGTACATATTGAGAAATCCGGTTCAAAATAAAAGCCAATTTCTCTGTATTATTTTAGGGCATTTGAAAGCTTTTATGAAAACAATACTAAGAAAATTATTTTCTGAAGAGGAAGCCTGAGAAATAAAAGATTTAGTCATGGAACTCTGCTATCCTCCAACCTCTATTTGTTTTGATGTAAGCCGAGTACATTACAAGTTGGTTGGTTTTGAGTTTTTTTCAGGTAGGCATTAACAAAACATAATATTGATGGCACTGAACTGTCTTTTCTTGCATGTGACAGTATTCAGTATCTTTACACACACTTAGTGCAGGGCAAAGTTAGTTTAACAAGCAGTGTTTGCCAAGTGAGCTTTCGAGGCAATTCTCTACTGATTTGTTGCAAAACGGAAGGGAGAACATTTTTAAAAACTGCATTTGGCAAAATGCTGGTAGGATCCTCAAAAACAGTAACTGAAGGAAAAATTTTATGCCAATCTCAATGAAGCAAAGAGAGTCTTTGTCTTCTACCTTCTAAGAGGACGAAACCTGGAAAACAAAAGCAGATACTAAAAAAAGTAAAAGAAATGAACCTTCTGGGTAGTGACATAGCCATTGCTTCACGCACCCCTCCCCCCTTTTCCTGTCTTTTAAGTTAGATGCTTAAATACAAAGCTAATGGAAGAAACAAACAGTACAGCACTACCACAAGGATAAGCTGTTGTAGTGTGCTGATAAAATATGACATTCTTATTCAGAACTTAATAGAGATGCGTTGACTGTTGTTCTGCAGTCAACAAGGCTGGTCTAATTGGTGGCCATGGCAACAAAATCAGGTCATACAGAGGTTCATACCGAGATCAAGCATATGTAGATCTTCTTGTTCAAATATACATAAAGATAAGAACCTTTAGTGAGAGTCCACAGTGAAAGGCTGAAGATGGATGCTCCCACGCACATCTAATATTACTTAGAAATATTTACCTGTTTGTAACATAATGATGTTTTGCAGAACAGAAATAGAAAAATCCTTCATAGCCATTGGAAAACAATAATTTTTTAAAGTCAAAGTAGAGTGTATGCATGCACATTGCTTCATAGCTTCTTGTAATTTACTCCCTGGAGTTTTTAGTGATCTGACTTATATTTTAGATGTAATTAAGTAATCAGTGGTGTACACTGTAAAATGAATGTTTAGGCTGCTTAAGGTTGAATTTTCACAGCCTTAGCAGCTGCGCAGTTATGGTTCCTGCCCCCACCTCCCTGAGTACAGCCATCCATTTACAATTATTACTTGAGTTATTTACATAGTTATGATATGTCATAGAAATGAAATAGCAGCTACCTGGTAACAGCGGGCAGCAAATGTACAGTAACTCTCGTGACTGCTTCTCTCCTCTTTCCCACTGAGGGCACCAAGGTGTGCAAGGCTTGGGGAGTTGGTCCCCAGGCAGGCTAAGCCCTGCTCAGGGCAGCTACTGGCTCTATTCCTGCAGAACAGAGTCTGATGTCTTTAACAGATCTCCTCCCTCTCACCAAGTGCATGTGTCAGGTCCTCTACAGCCTTTCAGCCTCTCCATCTGTGTTTATAAGCCGGGGTTGTAAGAATTAAAAGTTATAATCTTAAGATACTCAGCAGTCTAACAAAAGTATATAGATAGGTAAATTGGAGAGGTACGTCCAGACAAAATCCACACTTGCACCCAAATCAAATATCTAAAAAGACTCTGCTGAAAGTGCTCCAGGTCTGGGCTCTGAATCCAGTTGATGCATGAATGTGGCAGCACATTGTTGGAAAGCTCTCACTGTGCTCTCCACTGTCTCCAAGGGGATGCACCACCAGCACCTACACCCTCAGCTGCTTTCATTTTCTCCTAGGCAAAAATTTGCACTTGAGTGCCTTTTGCAATAAGATTTTGAATAAGTTGAAGTAGGCACACTAGGGTAGAAAGAGAGGAAAGCATTTTGAGGTAATTTCCATCTCTTCTGGACAGATCCCCAGAGGTTTTTCATCAGGGAAATATTTTACTGATTTGCTGCTTCCTTCTGGTCTTTGCTAAAGAGACATGTAACCCACAGATGGTGGGTCTGTGTGGTACTGGTGGAGCCTCTCTTGCTCTTTTCTCAGCTTCTTTTGCTTGATATTATCAGTAAAGCCCTGCCACCAGCCCCTTCCCCCTCCTTCTCAGCAAAGCTGTTTTCTTAGCTACAAGGATATGCAAAAATCTGATTTTAGTTATCTGTTCTGCTAAAGGCAAGGATTAAGATTAAGGTTTAAATTTGTTGCTTTTTTTTCCCCTAGAGCAGAATGCTTTGGTCCAGTCCCTGTGCATTCCCGAGTCTTTCAACTGTTCCTTACAAAATCACATATTTTAGCTCTAGCTAGTGTGTGTAAGTCCTTTTCCTCTCTAAGTCACTGAATTTCTGCATGTACCCACTGCAGGGATTGGAGACTCTCCCTTCCCCAAATACACTGTTTTGAAAACACATTAAACTCATCTATGATGTTCCACATTACCTTCAATTTTTGATATTCTTTTCCATCAGTATAAATTGTTGCTATTTTGGAAGCTACAAGAATAAGCTTTACTCATGCAGCTGAATGATAGGTGCAAGTGGTTAAACCTGATCCATGAAGAGGGACTGATCTAAACTCTGAAAAAATAAAGTCCATAGGTGAGGTTTGGAGTGGTGATCCATGTGATTATGGAACTGTGGAAAGGAGAAGAGATGCTGGCATGGACCTGCAGCATGCTGGTGAAATGAATGTCAAATTTGTAGGCCCTTAGCTGGGACATGAGCAAAATACAAGGTTTGCATAGACTTGCACTTAAATATCTGTATAGGACCATGGAAGAGAAGTGTCTTGCCTGGTCAGACAGTTTTCATCTCAGTGGGCATATAGCTCCATCTTCCTTTCAGAAAGAAAAATATTGAGGTGAAAACCCACAGAAATATTCCAGGCTTGACCCAGTGCCTGCTTAAGGCACAGGATGATGACTGGGCCAGGGGCTGGATATACCTCCAGGTACTGCTGATCCCTCATGGGGAGTTAAACAACTCCCTTGTTCAAGCAGTCCTTTTCTGGCACGTCAGTGTCAACAGGTGTGAACAAGAGCATGGAGGTGCAAAGTGCCAATGCCTGGCTGCTGGCACTGAGGTGGCCTTCCTGCACAAGAGATGACAATTGCAGTGTTGTGCAGTCTGCCCATCAGAAAGCATTGTTGCCTGGCACCTATATATCATTCAACTTGTGAGCAGGCACCGTGCCATCGGAACAGATGGTAGGGAGAGAAAGCAGCCAAACTACCACGTACAGGAGATGCATTAAAGTATAGGTGTGGAGAGTGATTTCCAGCCAAGAACGTCAAAACAGCTCTCTTCGTCTTGAATTTACATGCCCAGAGTTAAGGGGATGGGCAAGCATTTAACTGCTCTCCCAGCTGGATGCGGTTCCATACACACACAAAAAGCTTCTACTTCAGCTCACTTCAAGTGACATTTTGGCCCAGCTGAATTAGGCGGGGTATTGGAAATGACAGAGAGAAGCATTTTAAAGTGATCTCCACCTTTTCTGGCTCTTCTCTGGATGTCCCCCTCTGTGGAATAGGTGAAAAGAACCTCTCATGGCCGATTGTTATTTATGGAAATTTGCAGGGTGCTGTAAAGTACTCTTCCCTTTCTAGTGTAAATGTCTTTACAAAGAAGACCATAACACTTAGAAGTAATGGCATACTTAAAAAAAAAGAAAAAAAAGAAGAGCACTGCATTGTTGCTAAGCCCTCTCCTATGGATAGGACACACATTCAGCAAAAAACCCCAAAACGTTTTCAGATAAAGACTGTGGAAGTGTATGGTATCCTTGTCTGGCGTACATATTGGGAATGTCCTTTCATGCTCCTAAAACAAAGAAGCATTAAGGATATGCTAACACAGAGAGGGGGAAAGTTGTTTAATATACTCCTTCATGAACCACTCTACTGAACCATTCTACTCTTAAAGTGGCACACTGCAGCCCACTGTGTTTGCATCTTTGTGCTTTCTGGGGCAAATTTACTTAGTTTATGAATAAAAAGACACTGGGTTTGTTTTTTTTTTCAAACCTGAGTTTTTAAAAATTCTACCGAGGAATTTAAAGCCAGCCCTCATCTGCCACCACCATAAAGAACTCAGGCTGAGTTCTGTCCCCATTTTCACTTGTGAACTGTACTGTCTTTGGATTATGACCTTCCTCACACCTGAAGCCTCATTGTTTTCAAGATGAAATTTTACTTCTTTTTTGTTGTTGGCCTGGTTTTCATAGCAGTGTGAAGAAGGGTGTGTTTCTCTGAAAAGCTGCAGGTGCAGTAACACTTTCATTTAAGTCTCTAGAGCTCTAATAAGCACAGATGAAGGGAAAGAGGATTTTTTTTTCAAAAGGACCTTGTATTCTGTGGCTGCTGTAAGACTGCTTAATGTCTTTCAGAATCAGCCTTTAAAGCTGGCACTGACTGGAATTTCCTTAGTTGCCAAATGTGTTTGGAATTGGGGTTTGGATTCAGCCCTCTCTGTTGAACCAATAAAGTGAATCTTGGTCTAAGAGGAGGAGTGGCAGAGGGGAATAAATAGGCCTAAAGATGAGCAAGACATACTGAAGATGAATTCCTGCATTTTAACTAATTTCAGGAAAGCTAAGGGCTTGATAACAAATATTTTTCTTTTAATTAGGTGGAAGTGAATAGCCCTTATCAAAGAGCCATGGCCAAAACTATTGGACTTTCTTAAAGGAAGTTTCTTTTTGCATGGGATTCTTAAGGCAGAGAATAGTTCCCACTGCTACAGAAAACCTTCCTGAAAGGACACAAGGAACTCTTCGTTTTCAAATTCTGATGCAACGATAGGTGTTTCTATAGTTCACTGATTCCTTCAATATTTGATTTCGTGCTTTTCCTTCTCAACTGTTCTTCCTATAATACCATTTCAGAAAGCAAAGTTGTGTACTAGGTCTTTCTCTTAACTTATGGGATCTTGGTAATTCTATGCTTTAGCAGAGAAACAATTTTAAGTCTCAGTAATGAGTGCGAGCAGTATGATAAAGACTTACTGGGCCTCAGTTTCCCTTCTGCAGAACACAAGCAAGGATTATCTTTGCTTGCCTAGAGAGACTGTAAATTTTTCAGGACAAAAGAAATCTCAAAAATCCTACAAAAATGGGATTTTAAGTGGGAGTTATTGTAGGAGTATGAGCCTTCAATGCAAGCTGAAGCTAAGATGTTAAGGGAAATGATGAGTGAAGGGGTTTCACATTTGTGTGCACAGTCAGAAGTTGCTTAGAAGTGCACTAAGTGGGACAAAGTGATTCCTAGATGATGTGGTTTTGCTAGATAGAGAAGGCTTTGGGTTCTGTGTAGTGCTTCAGGATTGCTGGAAGGAGGCTGCAAAAGAGATGCAGAGAAGTGGTACTATCAGTGTGTTACAATGCATTTATGGCTTTTTTCCTAGCCTTCTCTGTTCTGTCACCAGCAGAACACCTTAATCCATCTTGTGCATTTCTATCCAAAAACCCTAAAATCACAGAATGGCTTGGGTTGGAAAGGATCTTAAAGACCATCAAGTTCCAACCCTTCCACTAGACCAGGCTGCTCAAGTCCCCATCACACGGGGCCTTGAGCACTTCCAGGGAAGTGCAATTCTCAGGTGCATCCTATCTAAGAGAAGGTAATTGACTGCATCCATTTGGGGGACAGATACCTGGTTTTCCTCCTTAGTCAGTGAAGGACAACAGTCACCTCAGAGAGCAATTCAGATTTTATTGAGCTTAAATTGCTCCTGAGATGTTCTTGTCTCTGCCCCTGGGGAGACATTGTCAGGAGGAAGCCCAGGGTGATGGCAGGCCCCAGCAAGGGCCTCAGGTACACGTGGTTCTGAGCTGCCATGAAGCCTAGGCCTTGCTGTGGTTTAACCACCAGCACCTAAGCTCCATACAGCCACCCCACAGTGGAATAGGGGAGAGAGCCAGAAGAGTAAAAGTGAGAAAACCTGTGGGTTGAGATAAAAACAGTTTACAGGTAAAGCAAAAGCTGTGTGCACAAGCAAAGCAAAACAAGGAATTAATTCACCACTTCCCATGGGCCGGCAGGTGTTCAGACATCTCCAGGACAGCAGGGCTCCACATGCCTCCCTGCTGCCTTCTTTCTGCCCCAGCTTTATATGCTAAACATGGCACCATATGGTCTGGGCTATCCCTTGGGTCAGCTGGGTCAGCTGTCCTGGCCCTGGCCCTTCCCAGCCCCTTGTGCACCCCCTGCCCACTGGCTGCTGGGGTGGGGTGAGAGGCAGCAAAGTCCTTGGCCTGTGTAAGCTCAGCAATAACAAAAACATCCCTGTGGTACCAACACTGTTTTCAGCACAGATATGAAACACAGCTCAATATTAGCTACTATTAAGAAAATTAACTCCATCCCACTCCAAACCAGCACAGTAATCTATCCAGAAGATTTCACACCAAAACCAGATGGGAGGCAGTTGTCTTCTCTTTAGGTAAATACTGATGGTGCTGTGTTGACTGAATTGAGGCTGAGGGGTTTGTTTCCTGAATGATGTGAAATGGAAAAGGTCTTATTCTAGGTGGGATGAGGGTTGCTGTGCCTTGCTGCTGAGTTTGGATGGGCACGGGTGTATGACTTTCACTTCTGTGTTCCTCCTTCACTTCTCTGCATCAGCTGCGCGTAGGAGATGGTGCCTGTCCAGTCAGGATTATTTTGGTTGGGACTAGCAATGTAAAGGCAAAAAGCCCACTTAGAAAAGAGTTTATTCTCTTTTTAAACACAAAACCTTATAGACAATTTTTCTGGGCTTTTTGAGACAATTCTCTGGTTTTCGGTAGTTTACCTGACTTTTTTTACCTCTCCTGTTTTTTTGACAAATAGGATTGAAAGTGGCGTAATTCAGCATCATTATAGTGTTAGTGTACCTGCCAGACTCAATGGAGTCTTTTCTCTGGTTTGTGTTCTGCCATTCCTTCCTGCCCCTGGAGGAAGGAGGAAACATTAGGCACGTGTGAGAGTTGTGATGATCCAGTTTCTTGGGCTGGGATGGATTTCAGCTTGTGTCTCAGTTAAACCCCTTTTCCAAATCACTGTAACTCCATTTTGAGATATTAGGAACATCTCACATTAGATGCAGCTGGGCTGAAGGTGGCTTAAGCGTCTGATGGAAGTCATGGTTTGCCAGCTGAGTTTCACTGGTTTGGCAGTGGTTGGTTGAGTAGGAATCTGGCAAGCATTCCCCTTCAGAGGCAAACATGGAGAGGCTCATGGTGTCTCCTTGTGCAGTGATTTTAAGCACAGATTTATGTAGATGGAGGAGATAAGAAGAGAAAGATCTCGAGACAGCATCTGAGCATGTGTGTCTGTGTGTGTGTATGCATCACACATGGACAGCAGAGCTGGGACAGTGACAGCTGAAAAAGACCCACACACTAAATAGCTTTTGTTGAGATTTTAGCCTTCAAATGCAAATAGGAGGGAGGTATAGTGGGAAGGGAAAAAGATGTGATTGAGCAGTAAACATGAGTGATGGTTGCAGGATAAATAATATTATTAACTTACATTTTATTACTGTGGCTGCTGTGATAGCAGAGGGCACTTTTTACAGACACACAAGTAATAATAGCCCAGAGAAAAGCACATGGTCCATCAAACCCTTCCCTCTGGCAGCAGAAAATACAAATCACCAGGTATGGTAGCTGACCATCTTATGCACAATTATCTCTCTTATGACTGCATGGCTACATTCGCTCCCTGCTCCAAACGTATTCAGCTCCCTCTTGAACCGATGTTCCCCATTTACATCTATTACTGACTTCAACAAAGACCATTTTATTCTGTGCAATGGCAGTCCTTTGCAGAAGGATATTCTGCCTGAATTTCTCATACTGCTGTTTGAAGTCTTCCCCTTGTCAATGTCAGTCTTTGTGACCTCTTGTTTTGAATGATATATTTTCAGAAATTTTATTTGGCAGTAATCAATTCTTCTCCTTACAGGATCCTCTACAATTTGAAAGAGCTTCGCTTCTGATTCTTCTCCTTTCCAAGCCAGTGTACATTGACAGTCTTCATGTGCAGTTTGTCTACAAAACCACAAATTAGAAAAAGCTTTAAAAATGAGGGATGAAATAAATCATTGCTGAGTGGCTGAATGGCATTCTTCTCATTTAACATGGATATTACTGAAAGGAAAATGTGCATTTAATATAAAAAGGTGTTCTAATCACTCTGTCCAATTACAGCAAAGCATGAATGATGGTAATGTTTTCAAGCTTCCAAATAAACTGAGAAACATTAACCTAAATGGGATGCTGGTATTCTGCTGCAAATGCCTTAGAGTTTCTTCCTTCAGTAGCCCTTCTTTCTGCTCTTATTTCCCAAGGGGAATGTTGCACCTCCTGAAACACAGAACTTGATGTTCTGCCTCCCTCAGCTAGTGGAGGTTTTTTTGCTAGCCTAATACCTAAAATGGAAGGCTGGTTGTCTGAGAATCAATAATTCTAAAGAGCACACTGGAAATGTGTATGTAACTCCCAAACTGACTGACACTGGTGTGCCTATTTCTGTTTCCGTGGTAGGATTATGATGACAAATGCTTTGTAGGCTACTCTTGGTTGTCTTCTGATGCATTCAGCCTCAAATTCACTGACACTGTTGTCTCTATTTCTGGTTGAGGGCAGTATTCTGATGATAAATGCTTTGCGGGCTACTCTGATTGTCTTCTGGTGTTTGATATTTGTCCTACTAGTACAAATATTTAGTACCATCAATACCTGGTGCTAGTACTAGGCACTAGTTGTACTGAATTTAGATTCTACTGCTACTCTCTAATTCTAGTCAATAAGGTTGCTAAACATATCATAGAGCATACAGTATATTTGTGCTATTAAAGTTAAAAGAAATTCTTTAGATAAAAACACTTCAGACTATAGACTCTTCAATGTTGATCATACTTACCCTTTTTTATGGATAAATTTATCCAATGAAACTTACTGTAATATCTCTCTTGAACCACCTGTGTGGATCCCTTAAATCCACACAGGTGGTTCAAGAGAGATATTACAGTAAGTTTCATTCATTGTTTTTAGTTTGATTCCACTATGTTGTGGTCTGTGATTTTCTGTTGGACTCCATGACTTCAAATTTCATAGTCAGAACACTGCCTGAACACTGTAGTGCTATAGCCACAGCATAGGCAGAGCCTAAGACTTTGTGTTTATTTTAAAATTCTTACCAATGCATCTCTCTCCTAACTTAATTAAAACCAAACACTTGTCTGCACTTTCTTGCAAAAATAAATTATTTGTTTTAATAGCTTTCATTTTCTTGTTTAGTGAAAGACCTTACAGATAAGAAATTATTTCAAATAATGAAAATTGTAAGTTTTAAGTTCAAGGTGAACTAATTCAACTTATTTGGGCTTGCTGAGGAGCAAGAGTGCATATAGAAGGGAGTAAGCTGTTGTAAATCAGTGGTTGTGTGGTAACTAGGCTGTCTGTTCTCTTACCCTGCCATAAATGCAGGGTGGTTTACTCTGAAGTGAAAGATGAGGAAGTGCCCTCACCATTACCGTGAGAATATACACCGGTAATCACCCCAGAGCAGCTGATATGTGGCAGCTGCTTCCCTGTGTACACTGCATCTTATGATATATGTCAGGCAATTTGAGGGAGTTTATCCCTAATAGGTGACCCCAAGATTGTCACTCCTTACAGCATGAGAAAATGTAGTATTAGATTTGAGGAAATAGGGCCCATTCTTTGGCAATTTTTTTATTTACAAGGGTTGGTAGTCACTCAAATCATAATATAGTATCATTCCTTCCCTCTTGCTGGGTGTCTGAATTGCAGGTGGCACTAGTTCCCATGAGAAATTCTGGATGAAAAATCTCTGTGCTGAAATCTTTCTGTCTTTGGAATTTAAGGTTATTTTTATGAAGGCACAATTCTTGTCCAGGACCTCACTAATCATGACTCATTTGGCTTTATAAAACAATAAAGAATCAAATATCCATAAAATATTAGCAGTTTTTCAATGACAGATCCCAGCTCCAAGAAAGAAAATAATCTATTATTGGAACCCAGTTTTCCAAAGGTTTGTATGTGTTAACCTTCTCTCTAATACGTTAAGTGAAATGCTGTGTTTTCCAGCTACTGTCTTTATTTTAACAAACAGATCTTTTTAAATATTGTGAAAATAACTGAAATCCCTTGAAAAGACTATCAGAATTCTCCCTTTTCAAGCTGCATATAGCCTTTTCAAACATAAGATTTAAAATTTGCATGTGGCTGGAGACTTTTTCAATTAATGGAAATTGATCAAGAAATTGGTGAATTATCTTTTTCTGTTTTTTTTTAAATCATTTTACCCTCTTTATGTAGTTCACTTTATTGCTTCTTGCAAAGACTCTTCACTTGCATTCTGCCTCTCAATGCCATAAAAAGTTTTTGTGTGCCTACTCAAGTAAATTGTCTTCCCAGTGGTGGTGAAGAGAACCCTCTAATTCTCTTATCTCTTTTAGACATTGTAAATCTTTTTAATGTACTTAGATTCTTGAGATGAGAAAAAATATTGAAGGCCAAGGCATTATTTAGTTCAAGTTCTGTTGACTATTTTATGTTTTTGTCCTTCAAAGAAGTTCAGGGCTCAGTAAGTGCATTACAAAGAAAGATAAAAGAATTTTGCGATATGGAGTCTAAGGAAAGAAGTGTGTATTTTGTTACTTATGAAATTAAACTAAAATTATTGTCTCTAGAAATGCAGATAAACACATTAAATCCCTAATAGGCTGTGTTTCATGGAAAAATATATTGCAGTTTGAGAGGTTCTCTCTTTGAAGTCATCTGATAAAGGATTTTAATTGAGATCATTTGAATATGCAAATATGGTCTGGCCATTACACATCATTAATGCTGAGGCTTAGTGTAAATATTCCAGTCTAAAGGCTGGCTTTCTGCATGCTTCCCACCTACACAGAGAGAGCTTATCATAGGCAATTATCTTACCCAAATAAAAAATGAAAATGGGAAAGTTAAATAAATAAAAGAACATTCTGATGGAATCACAGTAATGTGCCTCTTGGTTAACATTAGCCCTGGCTTTCGGACAGCTGGATTGGTGAATGCTTGTCCTTTGCTTTTGCATCAATCTCAGTGAATCTTCCTGTATTCCACAGTGACATATGCCTAGTCATATCTTTTCTGCCTAACAAATAAGCCATTGAGATAACAAAGGCAGGATCAATATGGAAAACTATAGTCCTAAGAGAAATGTAATCTTGGTACTTTGTCTTGATCCGAAGTAAAATCACAGCATAAAAAAGTAATAAACTGAGCTCCCTCTGGAATAATCTATATCCTTTGGATTTTCAATAGTGTAAGATTTAGAAGGTATTTAGAAATCAAGCTCTGTCCTTTCCAAAAAATACATAATTGAATATAGGCTCTTTTTGGATGCACAAAGAACAACAGCAAGAAAGGCATCCAACTCTCAGCGACAGTTGAAAGTTGTGAGATGCCAAATTTTCAGTTGTACCAATGAAAATCTCCCCTCTCGTGGCAGAGTTCACATATGCAGTACTGGGAATGTAACTTACGTTCTGTCTCTCAGCATGTACTTAAACTGGCTGCAATGAGAAAATCCAATTCTCAGAAATTAAAGCTGTCGTGAGCAGCTGATCCAAGTTGTGGATCTCATTCTGCATTAGAAATGCACAACTTCTCAAGGTCTTCTAGAGCAAGAAATTAATTCTCTTTGGAAGCTTAATATAGCAGTTGTAACATTCATAACCAAACCCAACTTGTGACTTATAGGTTATGGTTACTAATTTTAATGTGGATACACTTATTCAAAACACAGTCTAAATAAAGGTTTAGTGTCAATCACATTTACAAACACTACTGTCTGAAATAATTAAAACAAACAGATGGAAAAAAATACCTGCTAGTTAATTCTACATATACATGTATTTATTATTATGCAAATTAGGGGAAAACATTTTCAAATGGTGTCATCTCATCCCTTAGCAGCATTTCCAATATCTGTATTCAAGCTGATTCTCTGTGCTGCTTAGGTAATGGGCTGGAAATCTGGAGGGCCACTTTGCTCCCCGTTTTTGCTCACTCATCTTTAGTCAAAACACTTGGTCCTTTGGCATGTCTGTTTCATGAACAGATAAAATAAGAAATACCCTCCTCTGTAAGACACTGTGAGGATGATACAATCAATCACCAAGCTTTTTGTGTCTGTGATGCTTTCTGAGCTGTTTGTTTCTTCTGCCAGTGATGTGCAAGAGGATACATGAGGGGGTTTGTAGGAAAGAATTGGCCATGGTCTAAGGCCTGTCCAGTCAGTAAGAACCAAATTCCACAGCTTCTGTAAACCAGCTGCCTCTCCATCTACTCTGTTCGTCATGTCAGCTTCCATCTTTGTTCCACTCCTGTCTGTACTTTCTTTCCTGCCTGTCTTCAGTGGATACTTATGACAGTTGTCTGTTGAAGGATCCGTACCGCTTCTCTTTCCTGATCTATAAAAATTTAATCTAAAGGACCATCACAGTACATTTCAAAATTCAAGAAATTAGCAGAGCCACTTACAGATGAGCTGTGGGAGAAGGAAGAAAGAATGCTAGAACAGAGAGGGGTCACTGTGTTGTGCGAATCTTAGAGGCCTTGCTTACTTTGGGTGGATGTAATGATCCTGCTGCACACTACAGGTGTTTGCTGTCCACAGCAGTATTCACTTTAGTCTGCCCCTGGCTCTCTGTCCATGTGTCCTACAGACAAGGGGGTGATGACAGACTGCTGTACAACTCTGAGCCTCAGGAGTGTGTGCAGATGCCTCAGCCCTTCTGTCCACTGTGGGCAGGGGCTGAGCTGTAAATTCAAACCATGGCCATTCTCTGCTCAGCAGGGCTGTGTGGGAGCACGTGTTCCTGGCTGTGGAAGAGGATGGGCCATAGCTCTGCTTGCTGGATGGGCCTCCTGGATTTAAATGGGCTGAAAGCAAATGTTTACCTCAGATGTCCATGTGGCAGCTTGGTCCTTTCAGCTGTCCATTAACAAGAGGCAGTGCTGAGTGTAACACGGTGTCTCAGTGTGCCTTCACTCAGGACACTTCCTGATACTGGCACCACCCTTCATGGCTCCTGTCATGACAGAGACAGCTCAGCAATGGTTGTGCAGGGGGTTTGCTCGGAAGGGGGTGAAATGTGGGAATAAGCAGCTTACCTTGCTTCTGCACAGGTCCTGCTGGCTGCAAATGCTGGCTGAAATGTGATCTATGGTGCTCAGGCTGGCTAGGGACACTGAGGGCACCGGACACAACTATTCCTCCCCAGCAGCTCATCATACCCTGTAGAAATCTATCCAGTGACTCCAGCTGCTGCTGCCAAACATGTATTACCTTTAAATTGTGAAGACAAGACACAAGAGGCCTTGTTTTGGGCAAACGGTCTCCGTGTTTCCTTTGGTTCATGGGGATCACAATTTTAGCATAACTGTGGTGGTAGTAGAGGTCACCTTAGCTAATTTAAAGCTAGCTCAGTTATGCCCACAGAATGCCATGACTGAGGTGACATTTGATCCTGTTTGTCATGATGTACTGCAGAACATCAGTGTGTACCCAGGGTCCACACAAGCTCAAGGCTTGTGATTTAAAATCACTGCACCATTTCTTTAAGATCTTCAAACTGTCATGGTTTCTTCCTGCCTTTTCTGAGCACTTTGAAAAATCGTCTGGAATTAATGAACATTTTGTGTAGACAAAAGTCTATGGAGGACATCCCATCTCAGTATTTAGAAAGGAAGAATGCATTTCCAGTTCTATGGAGGACATCCCATCTCAGTCTTTAGAAAGGAAGAATGCATTTCCAGTTCTACTTTAAAATAATTTTTTGATGTTATATACTCTAAATGTCATGAGTCAAAGTAATTTTTTTTAGCATTTCAGATTTTGGATATTTTGTTTTGATTCAGAACAAAGCCAGTGTATAAAATCCAGAACCAGAAGTCTGCCATTCAAGAGACTTTGCCAGCTGCCAACCTTTGCCAAAATCTGGGAAAATTCATCTGACTCTCACAACTGGACACAGTGTTCACAGGGCATGCGACCAAAACTCTAGATCCAAGTGCTGAATCTCTGAGAATATTTATTCAGGAGAACTTTTTGTCCTGTCTTTTTCCTTAAAAATTTGAATTATAAATGTCAATAGAATTCTGTAATAGGAAAAAGGTTTGTGTTCTGGAATGAGGCTAGAAATTAGGGCTTCTTGACTTGGCACAGACAACTGCAACAATCTAATTCAGGTCAAAGAGAAAAAGAAAGAGAGAGAAGAATAGGGAAGAATCAAGAAAGAAAAAAGAATCAAAGAACTGGGACTGAGGAGGGACTGAGATATGGAGAGAACGTGTGCTGCTGAGGAGCAGAGAAATAAAGGGGAAAAGAAATAAGGGGAGAGGAGGGACAAGACAAAGAAATGGGGGAAAAATAGAAAAAGTACAGAGGGCAGAGAACAAAAAAAGAGAAGAACTTAGAGACAGAAGGAAAAGCTGCAGGGAAGAGGGTTTATTAGAGAAAAAAAATCGCAGCTTGCTGAAATAGGGTTGGCGTTGAAGATTTTTATTTCATATCCTGCTGCCTAGGCTCTGATGATTCCTAGGCTGAAGGTATATGACACTGGTAGATAACATACAGGCAGCTTCTGTGCTCTTCTGAAAAGCTTTTTGTGTCCCTGACAACTTGTTCTAATTGCACAAGTTCAAACACTTTAGATGTTCTGTGTGGCTACAAGCACTTTAGAAAGGGTTGATGTAGAAAAACCATCTCTCTGTAATATCCATGGACTGACTTTTCTTCACAAGTGCTTATGTTGGTAGTTAATCCAAGCTCAGAGAAGATACTGCTAATATCTTGAATAAAAAAAAAATAAAAATTAGACTGTAGGAAGTTTGTGGGGAAAATGAAATTTGCTTCTGTATTTTTGGTGGGATGTTCTCTATCTTTTCCTGAACTGAGGAATGCTTGTTCAAGCCCTTCCTTCGGTCTGCCTCCAGCACACCTAGGTTCTTTTTCCAAGCCTGGCTCAGCCACATCAGCCACTGACTTCACTTTTAATGAGTAATAGGAAATGCTTTCAACCTTCAAAGCCCCGAGAAGTACATGAAACTTATTATGATGTGACCAGGGAAAGAATAGTCTATGTCTCACCTGGGACCTCATTTGAGGTCCTCTTGGGAACTGATCATGGAAATGGCAGAACTGACTGGAGCTGAAAGAGCAGCATAATGGGGGGGGGAAAAGGGGGTTAGCAAGCTGAGATGGGCTTCTAAGTTTTAAGGCTCCTTTGATTGCTGAGGGGAAAAATTGGTTGCATAAAGGGATTTTGGAGGTAGGAATCATTCAGAACCAGAAAGCAAAGGTTGCAGATTAAGTTGAAATAATGTTCCAAGAGAAAGGAGATGTATTTAAAGGGGAAAGATTATATGGGAAAAGAAGCAGGGGACTAGGACTGGGATGCTTCAAACTGTGTATATTTTAGTCTTATATCTTGTTGCTGCTTGCATCACCTGAAGTGAAATCCTTGAAGTACATGCTCTGCTTATTTCGTACAGAAGTGTGAGAGAAGACAACTGCAGAAAATCTGTTAGACAGACTAGCTTCTTTATGTCTTTGTATTTAGTTCTTTGGGCAATCTTAAAATGAAGACAAATCAAATAGATGAAAATGCAAGAGAAATACAGGCAGTCAGGGAATGCATGGTATTTCTTTCCACTTTTTTCAACCACACCTGATTTTCAGGCTGAGTGGAAACAAAAGCATCTTAGTGAGTTGAGGTGGGACAGTGATGTATCTTCATAAAACCTTCTGTGTGAGGCTGTGGAAGGTATCCAGGCTGTAGCTGACCTGTGATGTGCTTGGCTATGCAGGTCCACCTTTCAGACCTGTACGAGTAGTGCTCCCACAGCACCACTCAGATGGAAGAATTGCTGTTGCAGACACTCTTCACGGTTCCCAGGTAACTCACCATTGGGAGGACATGTAATTCACATTTGGACAATATATTCAGTCTGGTCTGCACTTTGTCAGAGATCTGGAGTTGTGTGCCATAGGAAGGGTAGCTTTGTAAAAAACATTGACATGGAAAAAGAAAGAAATACTAGTTTTCTTGAACTTCCTGGAGGATCATTCCCCAGCATTGCAATCATGGTGGCACACAGAAGACCCATCACATGGCTGGGATGTTGGCTCAAAGAATGTAGATTCATTGGAGGCTGTGGGGAGGAGAGGTGACAAAGCACATACATGGAGATGTAGTGTTATGATTTTATTTTTTGTGAAACAAGGCTCCCTCCCTTTTAAACATCTACTAAAATGATCTTTACCTGACACACCCACACAGGAAAGTTGGCTATTCACACATGGTGGGGGGAGCTGGGGGAGAGAGATGGGCCTGTAAAAGTTAATCTATAGTTTAAACAGTCCCAGCTACTCATAAAATCAAAAGATGATAACAGCACGATTTTTCTTCCGCCTGTTTACATTTGTTATGAAAGGCACTACAAAGGGAACAACAGTGGTATATTCTGACAGAGTGCAGGAGCTGGCAGATGTTTGCTAATTAAAAGAATTCAGGTAATGAAACAGTACCGAGAGTTCACAGGAGGCCACGTTTGCACATGCCAGTGCCTGTGTGCATCGTCTCTCACACACCCCTGTTCACCAAGCAGCACCTGATCACTCAGATGTTTGTAGGCCATAGTCAACATAGAGAGAAAAACAAGTAAAAGCAGCTTTGAGACAAGTGTCCTGTGCTGGCAGAGATGCTGCAAACATTAGTTGGGTTTGAACTCATGCAGAAATGGCTCTGCTTGTCTAAGGAGTCTGGGACACCTGAGTTCCTGTGCTTCTCAAAATAGGGAACCTCACTGGCTGGGGGGCTACTGGCAGGACTGAAGCCATGTCTCACAGGACTGTCAGATCTTCAAGTGAGAGAGCAGCATGTGATGGCTTGGGTCAAAGTTGGTTTAGGTCATAGTTCTTTCCCAAAGTCTTTACAGAAGATGGTAGTCATATATACTATGTCAACAAGGGTGTTAAAACTGATATGCTTGCATAGGCCTTCCTACAGGCTGCATTTTAAACAAACCAAACCAAAAAAAAGAAAAAAAAAAAAGAGAAAAGTCTATCCAAGGAAAACCTTCATTGTATAAAAAAGACAAAGTTCATGTTCAAGTTCAAAGGAGGGCAAAGCCTGACCTAAGCAGCAGAGCTTTCTGGTGCCTGTAGAAGGTGCCGCTGGCTTTTGGGATCCAGGATAACAAAAATGGGTTTTGTCAGCCAGCCAACTTCGAAGAACTTTGGTATAGGCAGGTGCCTATCCCAGTTAAGAAGAGTTACCTTATTCCTGGTTGCTTGTTATTTTATTTTGCTCCAAACGGATATATACAGTGAAAAGAATCAGAAAAAACCCTGCTGATTCAGTTGAGATAAACTTCCAAGATGGTTTTCAGGGATGGGTTGGGGACTAAGGAACTTGGGTTAAATCATACCTCTGCCATAAATTCCTTTGCAATGTTGCTTAGTGTGGCTGTTCTTGGATGTTCTTGTTCCTCACATGCCACATGGGGCCCGTGGCTGTTTCACAGCAAGCCTCATAGCAAACTGAGATTAGATTTATGACATAAATTAAGGTTCTTGGAGAACTTTGTTTAGTATATGCTGAAAAGTCCAATTCTATATTGTGTTGAATATTTGTTTGATAAAACTGACATGCAACAAGCGACTCATAGCATGTCTTAATGATATTGCAGTTAATCTAAGCAGAGTTTGAAACCAATTTTCCTTGTGGTTTCTTGCCACATCTTCTTAGAATTCCAACAAAAATCCAGAACTGCAGAGGTGTGTTAATATACTCTCCCACTGCAGCCCAAGTTAAATATTTATTCTCTCTTGATGATTTTTACCATACCAAGAGCTCCATAAAGCAGATATCTGTGCAAACTCTGCAGGAAAAATTATTGTTTGTTCATTTCAGGTCATTTTGGGTGTTTGCAAATTCATCATTCAACTTGATATGAGTTATGTTTGCCACAAGAGCAGCGAAGACTCAAAATGTGTTCAAATTTACTGGTTATAGGTAAATGTGGAAGAAAATTAAAGATGTGGTTAATACTTGTTGACTTACAGCCCCCCAGATTTTCTCTTAAAGCAAGTATTTCTCACACTCCTGCAGCATTTCTCTGGGAGTCCTCTGTTTTGTCTTGGAATATCCACATAGCCTAAAAGCGATGCCACAGAAAAATCTCATTGAAGTGAGTGAAACGATCTCTGGTCTTCCCCAATACTCGAGTTGTGCTGAAGCCAAAAGAAGCCCTCTGTGGAACAAGCTAGTAAGTCTTGAAAACAGTTTTGTAGTAATTTTGAGGGTAGCTTTTGAAAGTCTGCATGAAACCATATCCTAGCTGTTTAAGAGCCTTATGGTGGGCCTGTTCACACTGGTGATTAAACTTCCAGTCTGACACTGGGGTTTAGAATTACCCTAAAGCTGAATGAAATCTAAAATTCTTCAGACTGTTTCATTAAATTAAATCAACCATCCCAAATGTGCCTGTATCAGGACATAAAGCAAAAGACAGGAGTACATTGGAAGTGAATTTACAGTAAGCTGAGATGTACAGCAGCACTTCTCCTCATGTCAGACCCTGATTATGGATGAGCCATTTGTTCTTATGCCCCTCCTCAAAGCAATCTGCACTTTCAAAAGCCAGGTTTTTGAATATTTCTGTTGAATAAGCCTTATAACTTTGAAGAAATGACCATTCCAAAGATTGCTGTTCATACTGGTATGCAGACAGGATTTCTTCTCCATTGATGAGTGAGAGGGAGGGCCAAGATGTGGCCCTTCTGTCTTGGTACAGCAGTTGTGTTAGTAAAAAATGACTTTGTTGACTTTGGTGAAGCAGCCTTCTGGTTTGTACCTCTCCTGAGCCATGAGTGCTGCTGGAAGATTCATGGTATGTTCTGGAAGGATGTCTTGGAAGGGGTCTGACTCTGCATGCTGCAGTGGCTGCCTTGAAAAACCTGTGGTCTTGAGTTATACATTGTTGGGTTGCATTAATGGAGCCTTTTTCTCCTTAAGGAGCTCTTTCCACATTCACACAGCTCACTCTAACAAGTGTAGATGAAACATATTGAAATGTTCATGCATGCTCAGATTTCTGTGTTGACTTGGAATTTGTCCTTGGAGCATTTACTCCTCAGTCTGTTTCAAAGGTGGGAGTTTGGTGTGGTAGATTGTAGTGTCTCTGAAGGTCTGTGAACTGTGGATCAGAGGAAATGACATTTTTTAAATAAGAGAGGATTCCATTTTCTCTTTTCTGTCTATCTGTGATAGGTTACCTTTCCGTTGTAATGGAAGGACTGTGTGTGCTACAAATAATGTGGAATATTTGTGGAGACAAAGCACTCTGTGGCAAGCAGGAATGATACCCTCCTGTAATCTGTTCATCCACAACTGTGTTTTAAAGCTTCCCATCAAAATGCTGAAAGGATGCATGATGTGACTGCCCCTTTCTAAGGTGTCTTCTACCTTCTAAGGTAAGCAGTCAGACCTTCCAGTCTCACTGGCTTAATTCTTGAGTAAAACTTTACAAAATGTGAGGGTCTGCCACTTGATCCCAAGGCAGCTGCAATTACATTTCCCAAGAGCTGTTACACTTCCTTGTCACCTTACTGTAATTTCAGTCCTTCACCAGCATGGAACATCATCATCTATGTAATCAGGGCTTTGTCATGAGTAGGAGGAACCATGTGGTAAATACATTGTGGCTGAATAATGAAGAAGGTGGAGTGAAACACACTCGTTTCCTGTGTCCCACACTGCCCTAGAGTGCTATGAACAAGCAGGCTGAGGTTTTAAAAAGTTCTTATGGAATTTTTGCAATTAATAGTCATGGGATAGGATTTCCAATTTTCTAAAATAGATTCTGCAATCTTAACAACAGGATTCATTTTGGTGGATTAAAAAAACCCACTTATTTTCTCTTTCTTTTCTTTTCTTTTCTTTTCTTTTCTTTTCTTTTCTTTTCTTTTCTTTTCTTTTCTTTTCTTTTCTTTTCTTTTCTTTTCTTTTCTTTTCTTTTCTTTTCTTTTCTTTTCTTTTCTTTTCTTTCTTCTCTTCTCTTCTCTTCTCTTCTCTTCTCTTCTCTTCTCTTCTCTTCTCTTCTCTTCTCTTCTCTTCTCTTCTCTTCTCTTCTCTTCTCTTCTCTTCCCTCTACCTCCTCTTTCTCTCTCTCCCTCTATCTCATACTCTGTTGTTTTGGTTTTAATTTTTTTTACAGTAACTAGCAAAATAAATGTTAAAATAGAAATGGGAATTAACAAATGGAAAAAGCTGCTGACAAAACATACATAACAGTTGTCGTGTAAACACCCTGCTCAAAAGAACAGATTTTCCATAATATCTGTCAGTTTGCAAGAAGGAAAAAAATAATGCTTCACAGAGCAGTATAAATAAATAACAGTGTGATGTGTAACTAATATTTTCTAATTTTCATAGGAGCCACCATCTTGGCAATATTGTGTTGCCTAGGAACTAACAAAAACATGTCTTTTTTTGTTTTGTTTTTAATGGTTCCTTTGTGCCCTGATATTTTTCCAAGTTGGCAGCTGCAAGGAAAAACAATGTGATTTGGTTAGATTCAGCCCCTCTCTCTCTCAAGTCTGGAACAGAACAGATAAGAACTTGTGTGTCAGAATACAAAGTTTACCCAGCACAAGTCAAAAGCTTTTGATGTTTGCTATCCAATCTGGCCCGGCATCTTTGAAGTTCACTTACTCATACTACAGCCCCATCCGTAAGAAATAGCCATTTTCCCTGTGTTAGTTGTAACACTTGATGAAAAGGAGCAGCCACAGCAAAAGCAGCAGGATATTTTTTTCACAGCTGATCTGGCTATTCTTATTTCTGTTGATCCAAAAGAGTGAAAATATTCAACCAAATATAAGGAAGAAAATGGAAAGAAAATTCTGCATGTAATTTTGTACCCTGTTCCTGGAATGTTCTTCTGTATGTTGTTCAGCAATTAAATGTAGTACACAACTTAGTAATTCCAAAGGCTCTAACATACTCATCTGAATCCTCTTTGCATTACTGGCTTTGAAGTTAGATATTTGTCTCATTCATTAAAAAGAGTGAAACTTCTTAAATGCCTTAACCAACATCAACAAGAAACTCTTGTGACACAGAAAATGCATTTCCATTCCCATTTTTTCTCTTGGTCAAGAGGTCAGTTTAACAGCTGGTGTAAATCAGCAGAGTGCCTTTCCACTTGTGGGACCTGTACTGATTTACACCAGCAAGGATGTGGCTCAGGAAGGCTGGGATGAAGGAAGCTGCCCCCAGTAACCCATCACAGAGCGGGAAGTGGAGCCCAGCCCTGAAACCCTGTCATGTGCTTCAACTACAAATTCATAATTAAAGCAGGAAAAGTAGTATGGTTTGTGGTGTACCTCTTATCAGGGTCTTTTGAACTATGCAGTGAATTATTTAATTGGCATGGATAAATTCTTTTCACTTCAACAAAATCCAGTCGCACCATTAAATGTTACGGATGTTGAATATGAATATGATTTTCCTGTGCTACTAGTAGTGTTCTTTGAAGGAACACTGTCTTTGTTCTAGGAAATAAAGCCATACAATCAGTATACAACTAGTGAAGTCTCACATTCTCTACCTTTTACTGAGTAAACCTTAGACAACAAAGCCAGAATTCTCCTCTTTCATCCTTCATGAGTTCTCAAGGAGACCAGTGTTTGTGATTTTTTGAGGCTATTCTAAAGGGTCAGTTAGTTTACATTCAGTAGCCAAGTAAAAACCTGTACAGACAGAAGGAATACCACCACCTTTAATTGGAAATCTGCAGTCTCAACAAATTGTAACAAATCCAACTTCTATTTTTATTGTAAATATGCCCAGAGTTAGCTTTGGGAAGATGAAAGTCTGATATAAAGGATACAATTGAGTTAGAAAGAAAAATGCTGCACAATGGATAGATATTGTTTTTGTTTTTTTTCCTAAGCTTTCCTTCTGTGAAACCCTGTCAGGTAACCATTGAGGATTTTTTTATTAACATCTAGGTATTTAGTGTATGATATTGAAATTCTTTGTTTTCTCTCCTCTCTCTTTTGTCTTTTTCTTAGCTCTATTTCAAGCTTTGCCTCTTACCACCTACCTATTGATCTTTACTGTTTGAAGGATATGAAATCTGGGTACGAGTTCTTACCATGATAGAGGAATTACAGACAGACTGACATGTGCTCACTCCATCCAGTAAAGGAAGGACTGAATAATGTTGTGCACTGCCTCAGAGATATTTTTTGGCTTTCTGAAACATGTAGAAGCTGCTCACAAAGTGACTCAGAGTATTTGAAAGGACTTGTCTAGTCCTAAGTTGCTCTGTCTAGCCTGGAATGTACTTGAACTTGACCCTTTTTTAACCTTGTAGTTAGAAAAAAAAAATTATGTAAAGGAAAGTTTCTACTAAAACACAGTCATTGTGATTGTTGCTATTTCCACAGTTAAAAAGAGAGACATTAATATGTGTCCTCAATGAAGTACTAGGTTATTGTCAAGTCTCCTTTTCCTCTAAGAAGGAATGAAAAACATAGAAAAGAGGGTTAACACAGATGTATTGGACTATGCTACTGATTTTAAGACCTCAAATCTTTCTACAGGAGGGCACATCTACTTCCAGAGACAGCATTTTCTCTACATGACCAAAAATGCAGATTATTACTCGCTTCCCAGCAGGCAGAAGCAAGAAAAAGTTAGAACAGAAATGAGGGATGAAAAATTGGTTGTCCTTGACCTGTTGCCCAAGTTTGTTGTCCCCTGGCAAGCCCATGGGAAGAGGTGAGGAAATGGATGTCTGTGCAGATACACCTTCAGCTGGTTTACAAGGTGCAGTTGTGGGCTCCTGAGTCCCACTGAACTCCCTGTTCTGCAGAGGATTGATGCAGGTGTGTTTAGCACTCAGGGAGAGTGAGGGTTTCCTTGTGAGAGATCCTGTAAGAAAGGACAAATATACACACAAATACTCTTTAGAAATGTGTTAATTAATGCAATGTCTTCAAATGCAGCAGGGTTGTCTTGCTGGCAAGTGATCTGTCTGTGCACACACATGGTCTGTGCCCTTATCAGAGTGAGAAGAGGTAGGTCATGGGATGCTGGGCTTTTTTTTTTCTTTTTTACTCCCTGGGGAATAATACCCATCTCCCAGGGTAATACTAATAACAAACTTTTCCTCCTACCCAAATGCATGAAAAGTGGTTCTTGAGATACAGTCCAGCAAGGGAAAATCAGTGTAGCTCCACAAAGCTGATTTACTGCAGTCCTTGTTTTGATCCAATAGATCTGGTCTGTAAAATGAACCTTTGCCCAACAGAGGATGTGATTTTTACATTGAAAACACTATGTAATCATAGGAAGATAAACTGCTGGGAGTTTTTATTTCATGTGCAATGTGTCTCTTTTATGTTGTTTGAAGAGTGGAAAGAAATCTTAGGATTTACTCGGTGTAATTGTGAATGAGATCTGTGGACTTTAATTCCCATGCATGTGCAAACTCTGAATTAGGCATAAAGTCTCGTTGTGTTCTTAATAATTCACTTCACTGCAATACAGTTGCAGGCACTGTACAGTGCTGTTTTTCTACATCCATCTGCAGTGAAGGTATCTGTGTTTGGACTGTGGAATAGGAAGCTCTGTGATAAATCCACATTTGTCTCTATATTCTGAGCAATGCAGCAACTGCTGCTAGTGGGTTGTAGCAATGAGGCTCCCAAGCAGGTTTTTTGGTTTTTTTGTTAGAGGACAGGCAGAGCTCACTGCATGAGAGCAGCTCTCATTTCTGGTGCAGGCTCGCCCATGGCATTTGTGATTTGAAGGTAATACCCTGTTATAGCATTCTTTTATTGCCCACATTCTCCTTCCAAAGAGAGGAAACTCGTAGGCTGATGTTTTGACAGTAAAGCAAATGTCGATTGCTCTTTTATAAATTCTGACAAGCTACTGTATGTAACGTTTATTTAGTGCTCTGTGTGTGTTGCCAGCAACACTAGCTAAATTTCTTCAGCAAAAATAAAAGGGTTCAACCAATCATATGATCTGGGCAACCTGTATTTATATCTCCAGTGTGTCATAACCTAGTGTTGCTTGTCATTTCTTAACTGATCTACAAATATTACAAAAACAATTTTCTGTCAGACTAAGACTTGATCACGGTTGACCTCAAATGTCTAAGCATACCCACTGGAGAACCTCCAAAGCCCCCTGGATATTTATGGGTCTTGTTCTCTCTCTACTGTACCCATTGGTATCAAAAAACCCTACCTAACCTACTCCATTCAGGTTCCTTCTAACTTCATACAACTTCCCATCACTTACCTTTTGCCACTTTCTAAATGTTCTAGAGACAAAAACAATGGTATCTTTCTGTCTTCAGCTGGGTGGTGTGTGAGCTTGGAGAAACATCCACTTTTCTTATGTGCTCTCACACTCATTCCCTCTTCTCTCTCTTACTAGTTAGGTCTTTGTTATTACAAAATGTATCTCTTTTTTTGTTGTTTGGAAAGTGTACAATGAAAACAGAATGCCAGCTGCATCTTTGCTGAAAGAGCAGCCTTAGTTAGCACAGTAGCTTCGGAGCACACTGGGAAACTGTTGATGCTGCAACCTCTATGACTGTGAGAATATTGCTCTGTGAGTTGTTTTTTATCAGGAACTCATAGCTGTTGGCTGAGTGTCTGTGGATTTTTCTGGATTCAAATTTATCCTCCCCCTGCTTTTTTCCCCAATACCAGATTTATCTTTGAAATGTACTCACAGATGGTATAAATAATTTCTAAATGTCCTCGGTACAATGCAGTTTCTTAGGGATTCCTCTTCTCTTGTTTTGCAAATGTTTTTTTTTTCTTTGGCATATTGAAGTGACCTTGGTGTGTCTTACAACACTCAATATCAGGAGGCTTCATAAAACTCATATCTCAGAAGTGTCTGACATTACATTACAAGAGGATCTGTAAACCTCCGTGAGATGACGAATGTCTTTTTTAAACAACAGACCAAGACTTCATTTAAATTAGTAACATGGAGATTAGAGGAGCTCTTGCAGGCTGTGCTGCAGCCATGCCAGGACTCTAGGAATATCAGTCACATGAAAGCTGTTAAGTTTGAGATGGAAATAAATCAAGGAGCCTGTAAAAACTGTCAGCAGGTCGGGGAAGTTTATGAACTCTTGCTGTATCTAATCGTAAATCATAAGAATAAGCTAAAACTGAGAAGAAAAATGTCCTCTTTTGTAATCTAATGCTGTCTGTTAAGGCAATAAAACTCAAATGAAATGCATGCATTGCAATTTTTAGTTGATACTTTACATTATTACCAAAGTGAAGGAAGAGTTTCAAAGTTATAAAAGTGAGACAAATGAGAGGTGGACTTGTACTAGTCGGTGTTTCCAGGCCTGCATCTTCTCTGCCTTCCAGAAACAAAGAGCACTCATCCAGCAAAACTCTTAAGTGTGCATAACTGCAGACACTGAGGCAGACATAATAAGGACAATGGCATGGATTCGTGTAACATGGAAATAAACTCTCCATTGGACTGGAGCTTAAAGGATGGTGCAGTTTTCAGCATCCCACTACTGTGCAGCAGGTAAAGGGTCAGACCTGGGGTGTATGTGGAGCTTCAGTCTTAGGAATGGAGTAAAAACCAGATCTGTGAGTGTTTGACCATTCTGGGAAAGAATGCAAATAATCTGTGGAGACCAACCATTTAACCTTCCAATTTCTCTCTGTTATCACTTCCAAACCCCTTATGACCACCTCACTTGCTTTAAAAGTTCTCTGGCTCAAAAATAAAGGTGCTTGCATAGGGCTTTGTCAGGTTTTAGCCCCTTTGTGCCTTAAAATCACGATCTTTCTGTTTGTGTCACTCAGGAAAGAGTTTGTGTCTATCTGGAGTCCCATTAACTTCAATAATAGTTTGTACAGGGGTGAGGGTTTATTTGTGGGGATTGGGTTGCAGGGTGAGGGCCAGAGATTGGAAACCTTTCTTGCCTGGCATACTGTTGAAAAGCACTATGAAATGTTTCTGACACTGATATCGTTATGCTGGCCGCCCGTCTCAGAGCAGGGTAAGTGCTCGCAGCACTTTACACTGGAATGCCAGACAAGGAAGATTTTACAATCCTAGGCCCTGACTTTGCAATCTGATCCTCACTGACAAATCCCTTACTCTGTCTGGAGCACCACCTAAGTCAATAGGACTAGCTCAGGAGTGTAAAACGTTTCAGGATGAAAAATGGAATTAGGAGGAAAAGCCTGATACTATGTGAACAATGCCCAAAAGAGGGAGAGGAAACACCTCATCTTACATTTACCAGAATACAGAAAAGTTTGAGATTAGCTTTTTTTTCCTCTGTTTCTTAGCAGGGTTGTGTGTACCAGCCTTGGCATCATCTGGACTGTGTTTGCTGCTAAGAAATTTGAAAAAATGTTATGTGTATGCAATTATAGCATATGTACATGGATTTTACCTGTAAAAACTGAGGGCAACAGAAGCCAGTGTGAAAACATACTGCTGAGAGAAAGTGATAAAGGAAATCTTGATGAGGTTGTAAAATAAATACAGAATGAACACCATACTACTGTAAAAGTACGGCAGTTGAGGCGTCATACAAAGTGGAGTCACACTTGTTTAAAGAAAATATTGTGAATGTCCTGTAGAAACAGAGCAAAAATCTTTTATTTGCACCAAAGATACTGTGTAGGGTTCTTCTTCAGAATGCAAACTCTCTCTTGTTGCAGATTTTATGAGACAGGCAATGAACCTTGTGCTCGTAAAGCCAGGGGGCTGCTCCATCTGAGCAAACCCATGAACAGTAACTGAACTCCCTGTGTTTTAAGAGTTGGGTGTTTTCAAAGCAAAGCTCTTCATGGATTTTGAAGGTAAGAATGGAGTGAATTCTCCTAGCCTCAGACAGTATAGCCAGATCTTTATGATAGGGGTAGTGTACTTGTTTAATAAAGAAAGCTAAAGATGGTCATGGAGGGGAAATGCTCTGCAATGAGGAAACCCTGAAAAAAGAGGCTAGAGTTTATTATTATCTGTATTGTAGGTGTTTCTAAACAGGAGTATGTTTCTGTTAGTCCAAATGCCTCATTTCAGAGGATGGTATGTTCTGCACACCAAAGAAATTTTGGTTTCTCACAGTAGTTGCTGATGTTTCATGAGCCCACTGGACTCCCAGTGCAGATTTTTTAACATTGGACAAACTCAGCAATGAACTGGAAGGTGGACATGGCACATCTTGCAGCCTGATCGTGATTTTAAGGCACAAAGGGGCTAAAACCAAAGTTGTGTCATCTACAAAGTCCTGGAGCAAAGGTTCCCGTCATGAGAGCCTCTGACATTCGCTAGGAAATCCTTGATTTACATAAGATATTACAGAACCAGGTTGGTGTTATATGTGCAAGTTGAAGGAATAAAAGCAATGTTTTTGAGAGAAAACTGTAGTCATCCTTCATGGGGCATTAAGGTGAGGAAAATCTTCTCTCTTGAGATGGAATTGCAGCTACTCCAAGTAAACCACCTGTACTTTTGATATTTTTAAACACAGAAAAAACAGTCCCCTTTGTCCCTGATGTGTTACCTGGTATGTTCTGAGCCAAGAAATCTGACCTCAGGAGAAGGTGAAGTGCTGCCTCCCACCGTGGATGAGAGAAGGGCAGCAGGCTGGAGGATGTGGGGATGGGGAAAATTCTGTGTGGTGCCTTTTCTGGGTCTGTAAAAGAGCACAGCTGTGTGGAGCAGTGAACCCTTTTGCACAACTGTGAGACTGGCAGGTTCAAGGAGCTCCTCTGACAATCTTTCACAGGTCACAGAGCTGATAAAGGCAGGATAATGGGAAGAAGAAGGGGCCAAGCTTGGCTCCCTAAAAACATTGACTCAGATCCCTCTTTTGCTGAAGCACACACGTTTCCATTTGCCTCCCCCTGTGCTCATGCTGACCTCCTCCCCTGGCTGAGCACTCAGCCTCCTGTTTGTCCCCTCTGCTTTAAAACCAGTGAGGGGCCTGATTAACCTCGTGTGTGAATTGTGTGGTGAGGACTAATTACTTGTACTTCCTTCTGTAGCACTGAAAAACATGTTTTATATTTGCCCTCCAGACACAGACAGGACATCAGGATTGGGAAAAGGCTATAAACCAGCTCTTCATTAGTTTCTCTTAATTGTTACTGGGACAGGACCTTATGGCTTCACTTCCTCTGAGAGGGGGTTACTGAGACAGAATAAAATGCAGGTGCCCAGGTGCCCATGACATAGTTTTCCCCTGCAACCAACCTGAATAGCTTTCAAGAGGAGAGATCAGAGACTCCAGCTTTTGTCATGTCAGCATCTTTGTTAAACATTTAGCAATCTGAATTCAGCTGCAGTAATGCCTCCAGCTTTTTTTGTTCAATGGACACAAATCCTTTAACAGACTTGTAATGATATTAAAGATGAATGAAGAACGTACAGTATTTAATTCCTTGTCTGTGATCTGTAGTGCAGAGCAGTTTAATGTGAGTGTTTGCTTATTATACTGAAGGTGAAGGTTTAGTAAATAAGAAGGAAAATCCAATGAGGGGCACGGCAGGGAGAGCAGGGATGAGTAGTTTATGGCAACTGGAGAAGGATGGTCTGGAAGGCTGTGGTTGAAGTACAACTCTTATGTCTTAAAACCAGAGGCAATGAGACAGTAAACTGGCAATGGGATTTCCTAACATTTTCCATGATTGGAAGGATAAAGGAAAAAATGTTATTACATAAATCAAAACCTTTGCTAGAAGAACCGTCAAATGCAGGCTCAAGGGACTGGCCTTGGTAGCAAACGTCTTTACATTGCTAGGTCATCTCACTGAACGGGGTCAGAGGAAAGAATTTTATTAACTGAAGGCTGTTGAGAAGCAAGTGTGGAACAGATTAATGGTTTGGAGCTCAGCTGGCTGAGAATGTCGAGCCATTCCATGAGTAGGAACAAAAATTAACCCCAGACTATTGACCAGGGGTGGTGTCAGTGCAGTGTGGCTGGGAGAGCCATCAGGCAAGCCAGGGAGTGGGTGGATAGGGAAGTGTAAGCGGCCAGCCTCAGTGGTGAGAACTAACCACAGTCTATCCTAACACAGTTAATTATAATGACACTGTGCTGGGTAAGTAAAAGGAAGTAGGGAGCTCATTCTCAGTGAGAAAAGTGGGGACCTGTTGCATATCTGCAGGAAATAGGGCCACAAATCAAGAGTTTAAGGGAAAGACAGATGTGTTGGTACATCTGCTGATTATACAAACCTGCATGTGGTGGGCTGCTTTGGGTTAGGTGAGGCTGAGCAGTGTGGTGGCAGTGAAGGATGCTGCAAATAAAGGCAAAGAACTGTGTATGGAGAGAGCTGCCTCATGATTACCTGGCCTGGTATCCCTTCCCTTGCCTGTGTGTGTCCCCTCTGCTCACCTGCACTCCAGGCTGTGGCAGAGCACTTCTCACCAGTCAGTGACTGTCCTTTGGTCACCTGGGATTTTTGAGGTCACAACCATGAGAAAAGGCAAAGATACTATTTCTTTAGCCACACACTCTCCTCTGTTCCTAAATACCTTTTTCTTGTCAAGTAAATGCACCTATATATATATGTTTTGAGCCAGGAAAGGAAAACAGTTTTGACCTACATAAAGTCAGAAGGAGCTGCTCCTCAGTGGTGTTTACTCTTCAGATAAAGCAATGGAGATGATATGAAAGAATGAAAAGAAGTGGTTAATGAGAGCAAACGAAAGGATTTGACTTGTCTTCCTTAGGAAGGAGACAAATAACAGGAAAACATGTAGCAAAAAAGCATGTAAATTGTAGTGGTCATTGCAGCAGGATGTTGTTGAGAGAATTAATTCAGTGAGATTAAAGATTAGAATAGATTCTTATTTGGCTAATGAATTTCCTAAAAATTATATAATAGCTAAGGGCAAAGATTTAAGATGAAATATGCTGTGTCTGACCTGAGATCTGCTGAACACTGATCCGCTATTAGAGATTCATTGGTTCAAGCTACTGGGAGCAGATGAGCTGCTGATCTAATCCGGTGTGGGAGACAGGGTCCTCCTCTACGTCCTGTACTCTGCTTTGAAACATGCCATCCTTCCTCTTTCTTTGAAATGCTTTCACTCCTCAACAATATTACTCATTGCTGATTGTTCCTTCTTTCCTTCTCTCCAGTTTATAACAAAACTGCTTTCCATTTTTCCTTAGAAGTATTTTAGTTTTTCCCCTATACTTTTCTCCCCTGACTCTTAAAGGGCAAATTAGTTTAAGTTTTTTTTAACAGTGCAAAAAAGTTTGCATTTCAGTGTCCAAAGGTGTTTTCTGTCGATATTGATGACATTTCAAGTATATTAAAACTTCAGTACTTTACACTTTAAAAAGGTACATTTTGTTTGTTGAGAAATGTAGTCTTTGCAGTTTTGGGAAAACTGATTTTTGCCCCAGCAGTACTGCTAAAGAAATTTCTCATCTTTACAACATAAGTTATTTTCCAGTAATTATCAATATAAAAATATATTCAGATTATCTATTAGACTACAGTTGAATTTTATCCTTTTTTTTTGCCTGTTGCTGTAGCTTCTCAGAAGAATGGGGTAGGTGCATGGCAGCAAGGGCAGTAATTGGGATGAAAGGGAGAAGTGTTAGCAGTCATTATGCTTCAGGGCATAATCTGATCACCAGCTGTAGTCAGAAGAGATCACTGTCTCTAGCATTTAACAGGACTAAATTTGCCATATTTTGATGAGAAGGTGAAGAGGAAGTATCTGTCTGTGACTGATCAAGTATTGAAAACAACATCACTAGCAAAATAGTTTTTTGATCTGAACTGAATGTGCATACGTTATACATTAGCTACCTGCCAGCTAACCAATTCCACAACTTTGTTCAAATCCACATTTTCTGAGAGTGGCTGTAAAAAGACAGTGTTTAAAGTGAGCTCAGGCAATGAAGCAGCCTAAGCATGATGAGAGACCAAGCAGCTCTTGCTGTTGTTGAAACCAGTGAAAAGTCACTTTTTTTGGTAAGGTTTTGGAAATGTAAATGTGAGCAATACAGTATTTCTGCTTCATGGTATTTACTGAAAGGATGTTGGTTCAGACAGAAGCTAACTTTCTCCACAGCAAACTGCAGGCTGCTTCCCTCTTCAGTTGGCAGAAGAGATTGTTCTTCTGCAAAACATCTCCAGGGAAATGTAAGTGGAGAAGGGGAAGTTTATTATTTAATTGTATGTGTGAATTGGATTAGTTTTCCTTACAATCAATAGGAACAGTGTTATCCCACTAATTTCAAAGGCTACCATAGGAAAACTTTAACATTATTGAGATTGAAAATCTTCATCCTGTATTTTCTCTAAAATACTATTTTTCTTTAGTTCACTTTTCCTTGGGAAAGCTGAAAATGAGAACCTGTTGGAGGCTTTTTCCATTTCTTGAGCTGAACCTGAACTTGTTCTGAGTTTCAAAGGAGTGGATTATAATTTATGCAACTCACCTCTATGGCAGCATTACAATTCATTGTGGCAAGTGAGGAATAGGCCAGGAAAGGAAAGCATTTTGTTCCCAGTGCTGGAGTGCTGGGGGTGGATTTGAAGGCTGGGGTGGCTGAGTGAATTACCCGTGTGGCTTGACACTGACTCAAGTGCACTCCAAGCTCTCCAGTTGGGTTTGTCACACTGCACAGTGACATCACATTGCTCCATGCTGGCTTCAGGGCCCAAACAAGGGAGGCTAATCAGGTCAGGATGCAAAAGATTTGGGGAATAGGCAGCTGCTGAGGATGGTGCTTAAATTTCAGCCCTGAAGCCTGAGACGAAGGGGAAGGACATGAGGCAAGTGGGTGAGATGAGGGAGCTTAATGGGCTGCCAGAGGGAGCAGAAAACTTTGTGCAGCTCAAAGGATTGTTACAGCTCGATGTGTAAGGAGTAACCAAGCCTAAGGTGCAAAACACAAGGGAAAGAAGAAGACTTGAACAGATTACAGAATGAAATTAAGAGTGCGAAAAGAGATAAGAAAAACAAATGCTGAGAATGAAAGGAAGCTTGTGCAGGAGGTTAAGAGAGATAATGAAAAATGCTTCCAGAGTGTCAGGGCCATGAGGTCAGTGAAGGAGAGCAGAAGGCTTCTAAGATGCTGTGAAGGTAATTTATGGTCAGAAAACATTTCTAAATGTAACGTATGCTGTGGCTTGGTGCTCACAAAAGGAGGACAGGGGACAGATGCCACAGGCGGACATAAATTTCCCCAGAGAGGAAGAAGAAATATGGGGAAAGGGGAAGGTGTCAGGCTGACACAGGACTGCTTTGTGACCTTCGAAGACTGGCAAACAGTGTCAGGATGGGATATTAATTGAGAAAAAAATCTTTTATCATTGTGCCAGCTGAACTGAAGAGAGCTGAAAGCAAAGCCAGTCTGTCATTTTGGGCCACTACTAATGCATTTGAGTGGCTTCTGTGCAGCATCCTGTGGCCTCACAAGGAACCAGTTTGTCTGGGAAGTGAACTTTATTTTGCCCAATGTGGGTAAAAAGACTGTAAAATGCTTCTGAAGTCACGGCTAGCTTTAAGTTACTCAGTTTATATATGTCTTGTTTTCCTGCGGTCCTGAAATAAGGGAAATACTTAACTATTGTGGGGAATATGTTTAAGGCAGTGATGACTTCCCATGGTACTAATAACCAATGCCTTCAAGCCAAGATGTTTGTACTCATTGAGAAATAATTGTGGCTACGTGAATGTGTATAGGGAACTTTCTCATGGTAGGGCAGTAAGAAATATACCTCTAAGCTGTAGTCAAATTACCTTTAAAATACTGCATTTTGCTATTTACCTTCTACAGATGCTCCTGAGTACTCACAGAACAGACCTTTTCTTGAAAAAGTCTGGGGCTTGACTCTTAGCTGGTACAAGTCAGAATTGCTACAATCAATGGAAAATTGAGTTTGATGCAATACTCCAAGTATGTTTATGTGTCATTTTGCTGTTCCTAAGGCCCTTATAAAATCTCCCTATGATTTCCAGAGCTGTTTTCTCAGTCTAGACTTATGAGGCCAAATTATTTTTCATTCTCCCAAGTCCTTTCTCAACTATTATCTGACAACTTTTAGTGAAGAATTTATCTGAAAATGAAGAATCTCTAAGGATGAGAGTTACTGGATTTGTCTCCTGCACCAGGTGATCTCTCCATTCCTTGCATAAGGCAGAAGACAGGGAGTGTCCTGGGAGTGGGATACAGCTGTGCTTTGTTCAGCTCAGTTGTCAGCTGGTATGAAGGTACTCACTCCAGCAGCACACACAAAAAGCAAGGGATTTGAGAGCCACAGATGGCTTTTCCTTTTACCTGGGGCCGTTCAGATGGAGGAAAAAAATCCAGTCTAAAGTTGATGAGGCAGCAGGAAATTTTTCATGTTCTTCATGCAGGTAGGTTGAGTTGATGCCACCAGAACACACAGCCCTTACTTTGGTGAGTCTCTTCCCATCATTATTCCTGTTTGCTCTTCTGGGGGTAACATGTGTGAGCTGGTGCGTGCTCACTCATGTGAACAAGGGGAATGTGCTCTATCCAATAAATACTTGTGTGATTAGTCATTCCTGTAATGAGGGAACATCTAAGTCAGTTGCCTCAGTTGAATGTAGCTCACAATATCCATTCTCAAATTCAGTAACCACTTGTTTGACACAACATTTAAATTAGAAGCACATTTTCTTGGAGACGTCTATGGGCATAACCATTCCCAGAGTGCTGAGAACACTGACAATCTCCTTTTAAAGCCCTGCTCACTGGTGATGTGGGCATAAAGAACAACTGTTAGTTTTGCAATGCTTAATACTGACATGTGTGAAACCTGGGTAGATTACAGATTGGCTAGCCTATCCCAATATATCAGATGGTGCCAGTCTGTGGGACCAAGCCCTGGAACCTGCTTGTTTATATGGTTAAATTATTGGTAAAACTTTTTCTTTTGTCACCTACCAGTGTCTAAACAATTGTCTGGCGTGACTTGGGCTTAGCCCAGAAGCTCTTCACAGTGAGTGTTTTGGATGTGGCCACCCTGTTTTGGAGACAGGGAGAGTTAAATGGCATAGATGTTGTCTGTTTCATGCCAGTTGTCCTCTGTGCCCAAGAATGATCCAAGGGAGTTTTCATTACCAGTGGAGACAAGTTTTATCTGTCAGTAAATGACATAGCATTACTGTCAGAGGATGGTATGGAGGACCTGACCTTTATTTCATTCCAGACTTACACAAGTGTTACCATCCCTGAATTCTTTCCTGGTTTGTTCTGCTACAAAAGAAAGAGACCATGACTGTGAAAGTAGGTTTCCACAGAAAATGTCCTGCAGTGTAATGGTCAAAGCATGAACATCCCCTTGGATGGAACTCCACAGGGAGAGCTGTGTATCAAGGCCTGTGGTGTCTGACCGTTTGCTGTGACAAGTGGTGCATCTGGAGATGGCCCATGGCAAACAGAAGGTTTTGTAGCCTGTGTTACTTATGCAAGCATCAGCTCAAGGTGCTGTTCAATCTTGCAGTCATTGGAAAGCGTGGGTCCTACTTTTTGGCTACCTGCTGCTCCAGAGCTGTGTGATCTCTAATTTGAGCCAAGGCTTATCTCTTTGTTGCTGGGACAGGAGCCTTAGAAGCCTGAAATCCCAACTTGATTCTCAGGGATGTGGGGCTCTCTCGGGCTGGCAGAGAATTGGGAGCACACCACTCTGGAAATGATGATTGAGCTGAGCTACATGACTTGAGCTTACAGGAATCACTCAGGTTTTAAGCGTTTAAATAATTCTTATATAATCTTATTTTTACAGAAACTAGGTGTTTCCTGTGGAGTGGAATTCCAATTTTACAGCTGAAGTGTTTGTAACTAAAAGTTGAGCAGAAAAGAAAGGATAACAACCAAACGATGGCTCCTAGTCAGCATACTAAGCAAGTCACTCAGCAGAGGACACCAAAGGAACCAGTGAACACTAGACAGTGCTTGATTAAAAAAACCTGGCTGAGAGCAGTTATGGGTGGGCGGGGGTGTCTGCTAACGCAGCAGAGGAAGCAGAGCTAGATGGGCTTCCTGACCCTTGTCTGTCTTAAAATTTCCTATGTAATCTCCACAGACATCTCCTTCAGTGCAAATATACTTTGGCCAGTAGCCTTGAGGTTTATTAACACCATGGAAAGTAATTATTGCCTTGTCCACACTCCCCATGGCGGTTATTGTTTAAGTATTTCCCTTATCCTGGATTGCAGGAAAACAATCCACTACATAAATCTACTGACAAACAGTTATGCTGCGGCAGCTCGGGAAGCGCAATATTCTCTCTGTGCTAATTTCAGTAAAACAGCACGTTTTTGTAAATGAGCTAATCCAAAGAAAGTGACAGAATGTTACATTGCAGAGGCCTGGCTGAGCTAATGGTACAAAATGAAAGAATGTTTTCACTGCCTGTCCTCTGAGTTCAGTTGGCATAATAAAATGCTGTTTTTCCCAGTAGAATATATGTCCTTCTACTTTGCTTCTCTGTCATAATAAATGACTGGCCTGAAATTAAATGGGTTGTTCCTGGACAAGGCATGTTAGTGATGGAAAAGACCTGTTAGATCACCCAGGCCATCTCTTTGCCAGTACAATGCTACTTACCTTGCATTTCATAATGCTCTTTCTAATTTAGTTTTAAAAGTCTCCTGAAGCCAGCCTTTCAGTGCTCTCTCCTTACAGGTCTTTTGCTCAGCTTCAGAGTGTGAACTTGTAAGCAAAGACAGATGGGTTACAGAGGCTTAATGAAGTAGCCCACTGTAATTATGAAGAAAAACACATTAACCTGCCCCAGTAGCAAAATACAGCATGTAAGCCTAAATTACAGCAGCTGTAATTAAGAAGAAACCTCAATACCACATGTTGACATGGTTTATTCCACAACTGGGTTGTAATAAAATTCTTCAGTAATCTGCTAGCTGATAATTGACAACTGGAGTAACTTGGTCGGTTCTGCTCACAGTAGTTGCAAAGTTTCCTCTCAGTGTTGGTTTTCCTCATTTCATCTTAGAACTCTCACCTATATCTCTGTGCAGCACAGGTAATAATTCCCATTCCTATGGGGTTAATATGTCTGACATGTCTGAAAACTGCAAAAACATTTGAGGCATTGTTTCCCCTTGTAGAAGGTCCAAGGTCTGTGCTTTATTGAGTTGTGACAGCCCAGAATTTGCTTTTATGTGTCCTCACTGGTGGTTTATACCTGGCCATAGGGCTTAAATTCAGGTCTGAGAAAGGATGACAAATATCACTGCTGACTTGGCCATCACTTACAGCCCCTTAAATCAGTGTTTAACACAGGTCTCGGCCACATAATGAATAATAAGGGCAGAAATTGACTTTCATCTGGGAATGTATAAGTCTTTCCATCAAACGCTTTGTTGGGTGTCATGAAATCTGCACTCATGTGTCTTAGGTCTTGGGGAGCCCATTGTGTCTGGTTAGGATGAAAATTCTGAGGAATTTAGTACAGAAACCAAATAGGGGGATTAAGTCTGCCTGAAGTAGGTGTGATTAAGCATATGTCTGGATTAGCTAAGTCTGAAGCAGAAATAGAAATGGCTCAAACACAACCCCAATAAGATGGAAATCTCTGTCTGACTCTCCAAATGGCCCAGTTTGTGGAAAGCCACTATTAGGTAGAGCTGGCAAAGAGCACACTGGCCAATAGTCCTTACTGTCCAGCAGATCTGTGTCTCTCTGCAGCTCAATCACTGAGACATTGCAGCTCTTCCAGAGGGCAACAAACAGCCTTGCCAGTCTGTGCTGCAAGGATCCTGAAACAGAGCCCTGTCATTACAATCTGTATAGAAGTTTCTATACTTCAGTGTTCTTTCTACCTTCCCCCTGCCCTTAACTTCCCCTAAACTCATGTAACTCCAGAGAACAAGATGGAAAGGTCTCTAGATAAAACTGCTGTAAATGAGAAGGAAACCTGGTCCCTACATGATTCTAGAATGTTCTTTATTTTCTGACGTAATTTCAATTTTAAAGTAGCACATTCTGTCCAGGCTTAATGGAACCTGGCTCTTATTTTTAAAATTTTAATTATCACTATGTGCATCACAAAGTAGCTGTCTCCAGAAGAGTGGCTTTGAGAAAGATGGCATGTTTAGATGTCTTTTCAGTAAGGCAGCTGAGGAATTTATTGGTTGTTGTTCAGTACTGGAGTTGCCACCAATATATCTTGGACTTAATGTTTTTGTATGTTAGACCCTTAAAAAAAGCCTTCTGTCTCTTTCCTCATCTTGGCCTGATGTGCCAAGTATTTTAACCACAATGAAATTAGTGGCAGCTCCTCTCATCTTTAAGGGACTGCACTGTGGCATCAGCTGGACCTTTAGTTTTATGCAAACATGTCAGATAACATGTGTTGCAAAAGCTTTATTTTTTATTTTCACCACTGAGTCTTGGTTTGTTCATTGAAATTTCCCTAAGCCCAACATAGAATGTTTAGAAATAACTGGATTGATAAACTCTGATTTTAAAGGTGCAGCAAGAAAAAACTCCAACACCCTGTAAATCTTAAAGGGAGATGTCTATTGCAGTAGTTGAAGTGATTTGGTATCCATTGGGAAAGTTTCTTTCTTGACTTAAACTTGGTGTAACCTTAGTTTTCCTGTATTTAGAAGAGCTCTGTGACAGAGATCAAGTTTGTGAATCACTTGTGGCAAAGCAGGGATGAGCACATAGGAATGTAACCCTCTGCTGGGATTTGGGACCTGGCTTTTTTTCATGAAAACCCTTTGCTGTTTCCTACGGTGAGCTTGTTGACACTGAGCATGTTTTATTGCCCGTGGTACAAGAGGGCTCATTCCTAAATGGGCTCTTTTGAAGATCAAAAATTGTAAACCAAGCTTCTTATTCCGAAAGGAAAGGGCTTATTCAACATTAGATTACTGGAAAAGTCAAAAGAATATGCTAAAGTGGTAATACCAAGGGCTTTTAACTTGTGCTATGTTGTGTACCAGCTTCATGCTACTCTTACTGGAATCACTGCTTTGTTTGGAACACCATAGTCACAGATCTAGTTGCTGTTTCTGTGATCCATGTATTTTGGCATATATCTGTCAAATTGACATGGTGTGGTCTTGGCCGTGGCCTATAGCAGGTGTGCCTGGTGTAAAGAGGGTTTCTCATATATGTATGTGTTGCTGATTAGAAAGTATGAATATTCTTATGCTCACTTGCAACCTGACCACTAAAAAAAAAATCTGTTACATCATTTTTTACCGCAGCAAGTTCGTGAATCCACTGATAATTGTGAAAGCAGTTGCCCCAGGCAACTACTAGTGGAATGACTGACAGCAGTTTGGGGTTTTGGCATTGTGGAGAGCTGTTACTGCAGATTCATTTTACACATACTAAAGGTTTGGAGGATAAAGAAGACTCTTCACAATAATTTTCTTAACCTTTTGTTTCCTTTGAAAATATGTATGTCATTCTATTCCTTTTTCTGTTGTTTCTAGAGGAAGTGACAGACACATCTCAAATATGCTCTTCATTCTGTGTAGTGAGGTTTCTATCTATTTATCTATCCAGTAGCAGCAATGCTGTTGGAACTGGAGTGCTCTAGCATATTCTCTAGTGTACCTGAAGGACCCTTAACCCCACAACTTGTTCACTTTCGTCAGTTGTATCAGCTAGTCTCATAAAAGCTTAGCTCTTCCTACAAACTCTCATTTATCTAGATATTATCAGTAACAGGAATGTTGTGGCAGCATTATGGCAGAAACACATAAGAGCAATAGGGTATTTCTGTCCCAAATATGATGGTGGAAAAGGAAAGAGAGGCATCACAGGTGAAGTGCATTCTGTAAGGACACCAGCAAAGCTGAAAGTTAAACTTATGTCAGCTGAGTCTTCATCCATGGCCAAGCCATAGGTACATTCATGCTGCTTTCCAGGAGCACATACAGATTGGCAAGCTCTGTTACTTAGCAAATAGGAAATCCACTCTGAAATGAAGAATGTGTAAGGGACCAAAATATTTATAGATTAGTTCCCTCCTCACAGTTTTCTGTTTGTTTTTCTGTAAAGTTGAAGTGTTTTGCTCTTATGCATTTCAGCCAGTACAAAGCAAGTGTAGAGTTCAAAGAGACATTTTCATTTTGAAATGTTGTTTTCAAAAAGATTAAAATGCTCAGAAAGGAATTCTTGTTTCAGATTGAGACTAATCAAATAGTTCAATAGTCAGCCAAATACATGTTGTGTTTTAGCAATGGAGATGGCCTCACAATGCTTTGCTCCTGTGTTTTTTCCCACTCCCTCCTCCTGTATCATTCTGACCCACACATATCACTTATATATTATTAAAGGGAAATATATATATTACATGTATCACTTATATATTAAAGTGATATTATATATCACTTTACAATGTTCAGGCAGATCCTTGTGGCAGGAATTGGTAGCGAGATGGAAATTTGAGGGTGTCATCAGCCTGGATTGAAATGGCTCTCCTCTAATGGCCTGTGTGAAATAGGTGAGTGGGCTCAGTTCAGCTGCTGCACGTGCCCACACTATAAACTGGTTGGGTTTGTGTTTTCCATCCTGGGCAGGCCAGCGGCAGCAGTGCTGCTCATCCCCACAGCTGGGGAGGGGGAGGAGGCTTCTCTGTGTCTTCTTCACACCAGGCTTTCAGGTGTGCATGGTCATAAGCCTGGTGGCTTGGGGAAGTGTTGAACATTGTGTTTCACTATCAGGGACAAAAGTTTCACACATTTTCTTACCCTGTTGAACCACTCACAGGGGCCAATAATACTGGACTCCAATCCTGGATTCCAGGCTGGGCAAAAACAAAGACTGTGTGGAAGACAAGGATCCTCTTGAGCCTGATGTCTTGTTCACAGCTATTCCTTGTTTTTTCCTCCTGGCAGAGATAGATATTCTTCCACTGCAAGGTACAGCTTAGCATTTTTCCATTCATTCCTGCAAAGAGGTGACAGCAGCAGGCTCTTAAATACTGAGGTGCTATTTGTGTGGGTGTCCACCTTGAAAGGAATGATGGGTTGTTTGAAATCTACTAGATGTTTATTTTGATGGATATGAGCACCTGCCAGGAAGGATTCCATGTAGTATTAAGTCTCTGAAGCATTTGTAGCAGGAATGAACATGTTTTTGAGACCATAAATTACATCTGCAACTTCACTGAATAGCAAGGGAAATCAACCTTTCAAGTGATGCCTGGGCATTTTGCGAGTCTAGTCTGGTTCACATCTGTGAATTCAGACCCCCTCTGCTGCCATGCCATGTGTGAATTCCATGGCAGACACTTATATCTTGCAAGCTTAGCACCTTTAATTTCGTGGCAGTATTTTGCATAAGCCTTTAGAGTTTCATATCTTCACACCGTACACTTAGTAAACCCTAATATTTGTAAGGAGGATGTGAAAGATAAATCAAATTAATTTGAAGCCACAAGAAGTCACAAGCATGTCTTCCCTTATTTTCTTTCCTGTTTGCCTAAGGATTATTTATTATGTTTGCCTTGATTCCAGCCACTTAATTTTTCCAAACAGATGCAGCTGATTGATTAATGGCATTTCATGTTTAAAGTCAAAAGTGTCAGCAAGACTCTTGCACGCCTGTGTCATTCTCTCCTAGAACAATAGCTTCGGCTGAGAAGTAGGGACTTGTGCCAAGTATTCTTGAGGATAGGAGGTCATGTGCCACTTTTCTGCTAGGAGACAGATATATATATAAGGACAAGGGGAGGCAGGAGTTTGGGGGCTTGGAGGGCTAACTCTGTTCTAATAATAGGTGGATCACATGGTTGCTAAGTCACCTACAACAAGGCTTAGTTTGTGGAGGTGAATCAAAGTGCCGGGAATTAAGGACATTTCTTCGACTATCCTATGACATATAAAAATAGGCCCAGGGAAATACATATGTGATGAAGAAAGCATTGACTGTCTAGGCCAACACTCGCCAGAGGAGCAGCAGGACTTCATTTCTCTCACCTTCTTTTGCGATTACTCTTCTCTTCCTTTTTAATAACCCTGTGTGTAAATATAGCCTACAGGTGATCCAGGTTCTCACCCAATATGTAATATTAAGTATTTGTGTATAGTAGGGTACAGGGCAGAGCCTCAGCTGTTGGAAACAACAATAGCTTGCCTGATGCCAATTACCCCAGTCAGGATTGGCCATATCTGCTTCTCCTGGTGTGGGAACGGGGTGAAGAGTTGCAAATGGAGGATTACGCACTCGTGCACCACATTGGAAACCTATTGCGTAGTCTGGTGTCAGTAATAGAAAGCATCTATATTTGTGGATCAAAATGAAACTGGCATAGGCCCCCCTTTAACAGCTGTTTCAAATATAGGGCTCATCACGTTGTAATTCTTTCCCAGTATATGCTTAGAAACATGCAAAACACCAAGAAGCCCGAGACCCTATTGTTCTCTTCTGCACGTTCTGAGTGTTCTGTGTAAATGTATCTCAGGCCTTGAGGGCCAGATTCCTAGATACTGAAGTCAGAGACCAAGCTTTGCTGTTTATTGTCAATGGCATTAATCAACAAGTGGGGAGTCCCTTTTGTTTCCCTGACCTTCTGTATATTTTCTGAGCCTCACAGGCTAGGCTTCAGAGGAAACTTCCTCTGAAACTATAAGCCACTAGAGGCCTCCTGAATACTTGAATTGATTTTGCTTCCAGGAAGACAGAGTCTCCTAAAAAGTACATCAGGCTTATAGAAGAAAATTATTCCCCTTTTGCCAAGCCAGGCTGACACACAGTGTGGCAAGGGTGAGCGAAAGATAGCACAGCTGAAATAAAGAACAGAAATGCACTTGAAATTCAGCTCTTAAAATACAGCCCATGTAATATTGAGTCACGGTGAATTACTCATTTCTATTTAGCCTTTATCTGTTGCAACCTGATTAGAGAGAGAAACTACGTTCCTTTATTCAGGCATGAGGCCAATATTCATATTAGTCATTTTTGGCCAAAATAAATTCTACAAACTTTGGTCAAAATGCTTAATCCAATAATGCAAATGTAGGGACTCTTTAAATAAACCACCCCACAGCAATCGCTCTGTTTATTTTTTTGTTTACATCCTCACACCTTCTCTCTCTCTTCCTGTAGCTCTTTTTTCTGTTGCACCAGCCTCATTTGTGTTTACCTCTTTTGCATAAGCATCCATTGCAAAACCCCCATGGATATCAGAGATACTTCGATGACACAGTTGATGCTTCCTCTCTGGGCTATGCCAGGTTTGCCCATTGATCCAGGAGCATGTTACTGTTCATTAATGCAAGGTCACCCCTAATTCCCTCCTTCTCCTCTTTACCTCCCAGCCCTCAGGGGGGAAAATACTTGGAGGAGAAACCCATTTGCTTTCTGTGTCAAGAAGCTGGTTGGTAGCTTGCTGCTAATTACTTTGGCTACAATAATTCTTAACCCGATTACAGTGATACAAATTAAAGCACTCTTGGCGAAGGGCAGATAAATCCACATGTCAGACACCAGAGCCTTGGTTTATTTAGGGACATCTCATTTCTTCTGATCTTGTTACCCAGTTTTCCATCTTCTTTGGGTAATCCTGAGTAAATCTTTCTGCAGTGGAAATCAGCGCCATACGCATAGGCCCAGATTAATAGAGAGGCCTTTGAAATTGTCTCATGAGGTTCATCCTGCAACCCTTTGGGAAGGTCAGGTTCTCCTGCCCCAAAGGATGAAGAACAACTGGTGATTTTGAGAGCTCCCAGTGGCGCATCTTTGACAGGGCCTAATTTTCAGAGACATGGCCTGCACCCCATCCTTAAAATCAACCTCTGCAATGTGTTTCACTGTCGATCCACCAAAGGAACTTGCTCTCGCTAAAAATAGAGGTCTATGTACTTGTGCAGCCTTTGGCCTTTGCTTATGCAAATTGGACAGTTGTCAGATAACCTTGTCTCCAGTACCTTGCGTACAAAAAATTGTTTTGCTTTCTGCATTCCTTGAAAAATGTTATCTTTTTTAAAGTCATGTGGGTTGGGAGGCAGAAAGGAATTATTTTCTGGATAAATTGGCGTCACCTTCTATAGATAAGCAGCATCTTTCTGCATCTGTTTTCTTTGCTGTGGTGAGGACCCTTTTTATTCAGTTTGTTAATGAGACCATGCTGGCAGGTAGGAAGTTGGACTCCTCTCTCTCATATGTCAAGCTGGGTCAGTGAAGATGAATTTCTCAAATGCTGTAGTCATGTGCTACAAACTATGAAGTATTTCTGCTAAAATACTGTTTCCAGTATCCTGTGAATAACACACTGATCACTGAATTAGTTCCTTAGTGGGAAGGAAAGTAACAAGATTAAAGAAAAACCTGGGAATGGATTTAGCTCTCTTTTACTTCTTTTACTCTGACATTTATCAAGCTGAACTCCCCACAAGCCAGGACTATATAAATATTGAGTAAAGACTGCAGGATTTAACAGTCAGTTCATGTCACATAATTATTAGCCTCTGGCACCATCTTATTCATTTGTAAAGTCACTAACATGAATGTATTGTACCAGATAACAATATTGCCAGGTATTTTATTTAGCAGGTCTATTCTGTTGCAGCTTCCTTTCAGAACACCTCAGCTGTACAGTATGCAAAAACCAGAAAGTACATTTTCTTTACAGGAAGCTACTGCTACGCTACATTACAGCTGATCTCAGTTTTCTTAGCCATGATATAACCTTCTTTTGCAGTTTCACATTTCTTCTGTGAAATTGCACACTGCTGTTCACACTGAATTACATAAACGTAAAAATATTTTGCAAGGGGGTGTGGAAGGGTGATGTTGTGAAGTTTAACCTTATATTTAGGATTTTCCATTAGGAGTTTTCTACAGTTCTGGACATATTTCATTGATTAATCTGCATTTTTAGGTAGAATGCACTGTATCAACATAAGGGCATTATATGAATTTTGTGGACTGGGACTTTCAGGTAATATAAAACTCCCCCCAGACAAGGCTGAGCTTGGCATGACAGGAAGTTATCCACTGCTTTGCTGAGAGCCTGTGCTTACATCTCACATGTGTCTGCATTAGCCCTTTAATCTTCCTGACTCATTCTCAATAGATTTCTTGTTTCAGGTGATAGGAGTAGAGCTGAAAGTTTGAGGCATAAACCTGTAAAATTTATTCAGACAATTAGATGTATGAGCCCACATCCAGTCCTATTAAAGGACTAGGTTAACTAACTCCTGGTTTTTGGTGCTGTTGCAGGGCTCCCTGAAAAAGAGCTTGAGGCACCTCTGGGAACAGGTGACTGCTACTTGTATATGGCTTTAAGACATGGGTTTTATATTTCGAATTTTAGTTGTTTGGGATATTTGACTCAGCACCTCATTTGCTCAGAGCTCTCAGGAGATATTCCTGTGGGCATTTGCGCCCTGCCTTGGTGTGGATGTGTCCACCTCTTCCCTCTGTGGATTCTGACTCTCAGCTCTTGTCTCTCCAGCGGTTTCTGAGTGCTGGTTCTGATGGTGTCAGTGATTTCTTGTGACCTTGCAAAAGCCAGCAGGCTCCTGGGCAGACCAGGACCCATCTCCCAGGCAGAGGAAAGTTGCAGGAGGTCAGATATTCCTCTCCCATCTCACTGAGCTCATCTGTCCAACTTCTTTCCTTTTTTTCCCCCCTTTCTGTCCCTTTTTGTTTGGTTTGACCTTGGTCACTGATGACAAGGCTGCTTTTCCTGCCAAACCAATCAATAAGCTAAACAGAGAGAAGATGAGTATTTAGAATATGGGAAGCCAAACTCAAACACAGATAGGTTATCAGCCTAGCCCAGAGCAGACTTCTAAGCAAATATTTCATTAACAAATTTTTCATGGCAACTTGCATGTTAAAAGAAAAAAAAAAAAAAAAGCAACAACAGGAGAGGGAAGAGTAAAGGGGATAAAGTGAAAAAACTGGGCTGGAGCCACCGGGCTTAGGCTGTTGCATTGCTGTCTTTGGTTACCAGCTCTTTCCACAACACACTGCCTCTCCCTAGGGAGATGGCAGGCAGGAAGGGTGAAGACCTTGCACAAATGGAGCTTTGAGAGCCTGCTCTGAGCTGCTGCACCTCGGGCTTTGCTTTCCTCTCACACAGGGAAGGGCTGGGGGTGCCTCCGTGACCACACCGTGTGTTTGTGGCGGAGCAGCATTCTGGGCACAGGCTGCAGTTTGTATACATTTTCTGCCTGTATACATTTTCTCTTAACAAACAGGAGCCTCAGCCAGTTATAGCATTAAGTTCCTGGTTAGCTTAGTGACCTGTAGAAAATGTATTTCTAATATTGCAAAACTTTGTGAGAATGCATCCAAAGATCTCACTTCAGTGCGTCCCTCACCCCTTCTGTGATAGACACAGCTTTTTCTTGGATGTGTTATTGACCTTCATTTTAAACAATAAACATAAATTAATGCATTTTTGAAGACCAGAATATTTTACAGCATTCTTAGCATAGATTAACAAACCCTCACTTTCGTGCGTCATGGGAATGAGGAACAGAATCTTAACCATATTTTTTTTCTTGACAGCTATTTTAAAAGGTTGACTGAAGAGCAGGGAAGTTGCTAAATAATTTTTGAAATAATGTAGAGGAGAATAATGTAGGTCACTAAGCAATAAACTCCCTACATCCTTCTGGCTAAGGAAGAGACTCTGAATCTCCATTCACCTTTTACTAAAATGAGACCAAAATTCAAATCCAACATAAAGCATTACAGCTTTAAGTACTGAAAATATTTATTATTTTTATACCAGTAATCCAATAGCATAATCTCAAGAACATCAGTGCTCCAGGAATGTCTAGGAACACAATGGATTTGCCTTTATTCCTTTATCCAGATGTTTCTATAAAATACTCTGGATACTAGGAATCTGTAGGGGAATTAAAGATTTATTTTTAATACTTGAAAAACTTGAATTTCCAATAACTATGATCCTTTAAAATGTTTTAACTGTGGATGCAACATGCTTTGACTCTTTGATGAGCTTTCCCTGTATCTTTTATCTTGCTTTTCATATCTTGCTTTTCAAAGCTTGCAACTGTTTTTACCCAGGCAGCTGCAAGGCAGTCACAGGACACAGACACTTTAGTGCTAGCTGTGAGTGTGAGAATTAAACTATATGGTGGCTCTTGTTCCGAATTTTATCCTCATTCAGCAAAACTGATTCGATTTTGTCTGTACAGCTCTATGTAGATATACCTGAGCTAGGGAAGGAATCACCAGAATATTAAATAAATCTATGTGGGGCAATAGCCACCCCTGCTTATTGAGGACCAACTTTCATTTAGCTACTGCAGGGTGGAAAGCGTTCCATTATTATGCTACAGCCTGTAATGCTGTAATTTTACCTCATTTCTGAAATAAGATTATACCTTTTTTCTTGTTTTTCATTACAGATACATTGCTATGCAAATAATTTCTGAGCCTTGACTGCTTATACACACACTTTATGTTCACCTCCTGAAATAGTCATGTCGCTCCCAGAGAGGCAGTGAGCACCGGGACCCTTTTCAGGATCCATGTAGGAAATGTTGAAACAACATAATTTCTGTTGTTTATAAACCACTATGGATTTAATGACTTGTTTAAATAACAAGACAGGTCCAATAATCATGCAGGATTTTAAAGGCAGACATCTCTAAAGATAGTGTGTTCCAAATAGCAGATCAGAAACTGATCCTCTGAGGAAATCCAATGTAGAAAATTCACTGGGTGTCAATATCCAATTTCATTTTGGAGTTGTTTATCGTTTGGCTGTACCCAAAAATCTTTAACAGAAATGAGCACTAGCTAGTATTTTATGTAACTGTTCTGAAATGTTTCTAGATTTCTACATCTGAGGATAATGAGGTGCTTTTAATGTAAACAGAGTGAGGTCAGAAATCAAATATTCATCATAATTTCTTCAGCTTATTTAGTTTACAAATTTAACATGAATTTGGGTCAATCAGGTTCGCTGTTTCTCTTTAATGGCCACTTAGAAATTTAATAGATCTAAAAATGGCATAAAAATTTTAATCAAAAGAGAAAAGCAGAACACACACAAGAAATGCTGGTTCTTGTTTTAGAAGTAGTGTCCTGGGCATAGCTGTGGACTTGCCTGCAGGAACTGAAGTGCTGACGCGCCGATTTCCTAAAACACAGATTGGTGGCTCACAGTAGTATTTCACCCTTAAAATCTGACAATAAATCAATTAGCCAGGTCTTTTGCAAATGGAGAATTTGGACAGAAGTGGCAGGGGGAGGTGGGAGAAGCAAAGAAGAGAGAAAATCGGTTGCAAAACCGCAGATACTGACAAGGGGACATGGAGCACTTGGTACTGTTTTTGTGATCCAGTTCCTGCCACAGTTTTCCTTGATGACTTTGGAAACTTTGGTGGGTCTGTTCCTCTCTTCTGAAAACAGCTGTAAAAGGCCTACCTCCGAGGGGTGGCATGTGGATGAACCAGAGCAGGACAGGGATTCCCTTTGCTTGCAGATCCTCTTGAGCAGTGCTGGTGGCTAAACTGTGTCTGTGGCTTTCTGGTCTGAGGGGTTTGTGGCCAAGAGACAGGCATTGTGTTTGTTGCATTAAACACTTTCTCACCATGGAAGGGAGATGCCTTACCTACATCTGCACCTGCAAATAGGAGCCCTGTCCCAGAGATGTAAGGTTTACACCATAAGCTGCTGAGCACAATCCAGCAGTTTCTCCTCACTTCAGCACATGGCAGTGCTGGTTCTGTTGACCTTTTAAAGGCAGCCTCCTGCCATGATGCAGTCCCAGGATGTGTCTGTAAGGCACAGAAGCAGTGATGTCCATAGGGCTGTGCCTGCATGGCCTGCACCTCCGCATTGCCCCCTCCCCTACCCCTGGGGAAGATCAGAAAGAGGAGGGCAGCCAGCTGTAGCGAAAGCTGCTCTCTCCCTGCAGCAGGACACCAGGCTTCTCTCAGTTTTCAGGGTGGAGGCAGCCAAAGGCAGACAACTAAATCTTCCTTCTTTTCTCCCAGCCTACCAGAAGACTATATGGTAAATGCCCAGCTGATGTGTTAGAGTGCCTCCTGAATTCACTTCAGAGTGCTTCTGTTCAGAATGCAGTAAATCATCAAATCCCAGTCTGCCTGCAGACCACACAGTGAATTAAGAATGCTCCTCATGTAATACTGACTTGATCTCATCTTACACATACCCCAAAGCAATAGCAAGGGGAAAATGCTGTGAAGCATTTTTTCCTTTGTTAGTGCCCTCAGGGCTCAATCTGAACTTTGTAAGAGACAAAAAAGAATAGCTGGGGAAAATGGTGAATTTCTGCATGCCATAAGGACTGGAGGAGCTTATGCTGTCATCTGCTTCTGTTGTGAGGGGGTGTGCAGATGTGACACTGAGCAGGGCTTTTTTAGCCACACTCAAGTCAAACGTGACCCATATTGCTGCTCTTTAGACAGCCACCTTCCACTTTTCTCTTACCTTTGTTCCAGGTGGTAGGAAGTTACCATCTCTGTTGAAGGTTTTTTTTTTTTTTTAAATGCACATCTTAGGCTGCCAATAAATTGTGGTGTTTTTTGTTTGGTTTGGTTTTATTTTCCCTTCCTGTATTAGTTTATTTTATATCTAGTTCATTACTTGAACCTATTCTTTGCAGAATTTTTTTCTCCCCAACCCCGCTGAATGTGGAGTGAAGCCTTTGAGGTAGAGATTATATTCCTTCTTGTGTTTAGGTACAAGTGGCTGGAGTTCCTAGAAAAGAGCTGCTATAAACCACATCAATAAAAATAATCCTTGGGAATTGCTGCAGTGTGATATCTCACATAGAAACTCTAGGAAAGAAAGGGTAGGCTGCTTTCAGGAAATTATTCCTCATGAAAAATCTGTATTATTTGATAGTAGAGAACACTACAAACCTGAATGAAAGTTTGTGCAAATTTTCATCTGTCTGTATGAGAGTGTTTCAAGACTTAAACCACAAGGGGCAGGATTAAGTCTCCAAATTCAAAGTATCAGTATTTATTTGAAGCCTGAAAATTTTGTTTCTCCTTTTTTTCCTATTTTGTATAGAATTTTCTGTGTCACAGAAAAAAGAGAGAATAAGGAAGAAGGAAGGAGATAAACATTACTCTAAAGCGGAAAATTTAGTTGATACTGTGCTGTCTACCATAAGAAATAGCATAACAATATGTGTGGTAAAAAACTTTACTACTCTTGCAAAGATGTACTTAGGTGATGAACTTCTTTTTTTCTGAGCCATTTCACTGAACTCGCAATATATCAAAAGGTCTGTGTTATCTCTATAGGAGGAGAGCCTTAATTGCAACATTCATTTACAAGAGTTGGGATATTTTTACTGCTTGTACTCTATGTGCCCATCTATAAAACGTGCAATAATCTTATAATAAGTTTTGTGGTTTAACCCCAGCTGACGACTAACTACCACTCAGCTGCTCACTCACTCCTTCCCCCACTGGAATAGGGAGAGGAATCAGAGAAAAAAAAATAAAATTCATGTGTTGAGATAAGAACAGCTTGATAGTTGGAACAAAGTAAAATATAATAATACTACTGATAATATTGATAATAACAGTGACAATTATAATAGTAATGAGACGAAGAGTGGGACATAGAACTCCAGAGAAACAAGAGCTCTATGACACAATTTCTCACCTCCCACTGTCTGATGCCCAGCCTGTCCCAGAGAGGTGACCAGCAGCTCCTGACCAACTCCTCCCAGTTGCTGTGGTAGCCAGGGCTGTGGTTTGTATGTGTGAGCAGTGTTTATTAAAGAAAATTTTATCTGAAAAGAAAAACAGTCTCTATTATATCAGACAATACTTTGTAAATATTAAATCACTTTCACGATAGCTGGCCCATCTATCACGCATGAAGGAGCTGCAGGCAGTGGGTGCTGCTTGTTGCTTGTTCCTCTGGGTGCTGTGTCTTGGATGTGGGGCTGGAGGAGCTGAGAGGAGCATCACCTACTGCTTGAGCTGCCCTGTGTGGAAGTCCATGTCTGCTGCCTTGTTCAGCAGTTCCCAGACCACATAATTGACACAGCTGCTTTCAGTGGGAGTGAGTGGAGATAAAAATCTAGATTTACAACAAAATCATTTTTTAAAAATTTATTTTATGCTCTAGATGTCTGGACATCACTGCTGAAAATGATGCAGACTCGAAGACATATTAAAATTTCGTTTCAATGACTTCTCATTTCAGCTGAGACAAGGTGATGTGAAGTACGTCAGGACAGGTCACAGGACACAGCCTTGGCCCAGCAAAGTCGTTTTCCTCCACTTTGGTGGTGCAAACAAGGCACTGGGTATGTGTGTCCTTGACAGACTGATGGGGTTAGCTGATGTGTTTTCCATTTCCCACATCCTCACACGTGGAGAGAGTACAGCAGTCCCAGAAAGGGCTGAGCAGTCCCAGTGATGAGCTCCAGGCTGGTGATCCTCCTCTGGCTGAAGACATTCTCAGCCAACAAGGTGCTTCCTCTTCCAGGTTGGTCTCTGTTCATCCTAGGTTGGGAAAGGCATGATATTGGCTGAGAACTCGATATATCCAGGGTAATATGGTCACAAAGGTCTTGCATGTCCTAAGCTTTTCTTTGGGGCTTGCAGGTGATTTTCCAAAATTTCAGTCTGAGTTTCAGAAGTCTGTGGGAGGAGCTGAATGAAAAGTAATGGAGAGGACAAGAACATTGATGAGAAACTGAAAATGTGCAGAACTGAAATTAATATATACCCAAGGGCCATCTGATATGCAGGCTTGAAAGAAATACATTCACACTCTGATGAACAAGCCCACCCTCAATTAATCAAGTGTGAGAAAGAGGCATACGTGAGGTATTAAACATCAAGTACAGGGGCAGACCAGAAAGATTACAATGTGAAGTTCAGAAAGTAATGAAAATTATAAGAAAATATAGAGAATGAAAGAAAAAAAAGGTTGCGCAGGAGATTGTGAAAAATTATGACTTTCTTCAAGTACACAAGAAAAAAGAGGCCTGTGAAAGAGACAGAAGGGCCTTTAAGACATGGCAGAGAAAAATTATTGAAAGGAAATTCAGGTATTGCTTAAAATATTCAATGCACTTCTTGCTCTTGTGCTCTGAAAAGAAGGTAATGGTGGCAGACACAGGTGTCAGAAACAAGCATAAATTTCCCTAGGGAGGAGAAAGAAACACTAAAGGAAAGCAGAATCATGCCAGAACAGGTTATTAAGAAATTAGAATATCTGAAGATTTGAAAAATAACTTGTTCAGATGGGAAGCAGTCTGTTTTCAGTAGAAAACATCAAGCAAGGTAGGATAACCCCAGGCAGGCCTATTTAAGACCCTGTTTGTAGGAAAATAGATGGCTAATAGGAGCTGGTAGGCTACAGATTTCAGGCTTCTGTGGACTTTATGGGAAAGGGACTGGTGGCATAATGCTTGTCACCTTGCTGTGAATAGCATCCAAAGTGTTTGCACAAAACAAAGAAATACAAAACAAAACAAAAAAACCAAAACAAAAAAGTGGCATATAATGTAGGAGTCAGCTTCTTAAAGCAGTGTTTCTGTTCTGGGCATTATGGACTCTGTAACAAACTGGACTTCAATTATTTGGCAGCATCCTTAGTCCTGCAGCCTTCTGGTGAAGCAGCCTGCAGTTCAATAGCAGATTTGTTTAAATTAAATTTATATAAAAGTTTACTCAACTAAATACCTAAATGAATAAAACAATTAGTATTATTTATTTTGATACTGAAGTCAATTTATTGATGCTATTTTCCTGACGTTCCCTCCCTGCTTGGTTCAGCGCTGTAACAACAATGCAGAACTGCATTGTAGGAGTTGCCATGGGGAAGCTGAAGTCTTTGGCAGTTGGATAGGGGACAGTTGGAGCTTTTGGCACCTGGGAAGGCATGGGAGGCAGCTTGGGATTGTGGAGTAAATGCATTGGCTGGATGCTTCTGCTAAAATGATCATCAGTGGAATCATTAATAATGTTGGGATTTAAATTGTCAATTTTTCTTTCAGCATTAACACACTGGTGGGGGGAATGGGGCTGTCCACACCTCTCACAGATACAGTCTCCAGCTCTCTGCCGTGTCGGATAACTATTGGTTTATGGTCCATTAACGTGCTCAAGGTTATCTTCACAAGCGTAGCACTCAGCAAGATAACGTGGAAGTTTTTCTTCAGAAACACAGTTGTGCAGCAAGGGAAAGATGCTTTGGCATTGTCCACAGTACCAATACCACAGGCTATGGTAATTCAGCTGGTACTTCACAAATATGTCTAGGGAAGATCTGGAAAATTGAATGTCTATGGGTTTGATTGATTGTAGCAGTTGGAAGAGAAAAGGATCATAAATCAGGGTCTAAAACGAGAAAAAGGACTGAGAGAGTTGTGATATTACAGCAGATACTGTCTTGTAGGTTCATAGAAGAGATCACCTACTGGAATTTTTAAGGGGAGGTATCAAAGACTGGCAGAGGAAAGGCCTGGATAGAGCTCATGTGATCCTCAAGAAACCTTTCTGATCTGGTATCACACAAAAGATGGCTTCTTAGGTTGGTAGGCACGTTTGGATGTGAGGTACATCAGTGGATAAAGAACTGGTGTGGATATCAAAGAAAGCATTTGCAAATGGATGGAATCTAGGTCAAAGGGGAGATGGGATAGAGTGAAAGAAACCAGAATAGGTGGATTAGGTAGCATAAGAAAGAGGGATGGGGGAAGGCAGAGGAAATGACCAGCACTGATGTACTAATCAGCAAGGAAAAAAGAGTCAGGATGTTACGGGGATTGTTCACAAGCCTTTAAAAATGTTGCATGAAGAAATTTCTTGGGAAATTCAAATGCCATGATAGCCTCTTCTTCCTCCAGACCATTTCCCCTCCCTGGTGTTATCAAGAATGGGCCGAGAAACACTGCTGCTGGAAGGAGCAAAGTTGGAGAGGGCTCAAAACAGGCAGGAAGTGATAAGACTTAGTTCTCCACACTGGAGAAAACCAGAGCATCAGCTGGACTGCAGGTGATTGCAAGAAAGTAGTTTGAATGTTGTGGTAAAAATATAACCTCAGATATATATGAAAGTTATCCATGTTTGTGTGTCTAACTAAAGTCACCCTTTAAAAATTTCATATTTTTTTCCTTTGGCTTTCCTCACTGTTTAAGTTGCTTTAATATGTGTTTCAGGTCAGCCTTTAAAGAACACAGTGGTAATTCTATGACAAAAAACATTCAGAATTTCAATATTTCTCCTTTTTATTGCAGTAATGTTACAGAGGGCATAGACTTTTTTTACATGATTACTGCCCAGAATTAAAAATCAGGTTATTTAACTAATATGAAGTGAAATAAACGGAAGTGTCTGGTTTTGCTGGCAATTGCAAGCGTCATGTATCTAGGCTGTCTACATCTTTGGGCCCCAGGAATTCTTTCTCAGGGAGTGCCATCCCCTTAGCAGAGCATCACCCATCACCTCTGCAAGCTGACAGCCCTGGCTATCTTCTTCAAGACGGGCACATAAGAATGCTGAGATAAGGTCCCCATGTTTTCGGAAGTAGGACAGTGAAGTAATCTGATCCGTGACAGATTCAGTGTCAAATGTTCTGAGCCTGGACAAGTTCACTATGTGTCTTAGAGCATGTTGGAGCTCTGTGAGTGTTGGAAGAATGACTCACTTCAATTAAGATTGCACACACAGCTTTTGGAAGCTTGAGCCTGAAAAAGGTCTCATATGTTTCCTCATGGTGATTGTTCCCTTGGGTTTGGGAGATGATTTCTCAGCTTGTGCAAGCTGGTGGAATGTTGTTGAGTTTAGTAAAACTTTATAGCAACCAAAGACCTGGTGAATGTTCTTTCTGTTCCCTGTAAAAAGAAGTTTTTGATTTAAAATGTAACAAAGCAGCCATGTGAAAATAGTGGCCTTGTACTCATCGTAGTGAAAACAGGAGGACTCCAAATTGCAGGAGGACTGCTTAGGTCTCATGTGGCTGAATCTGTTGGTGTGTCAACATCCAAAGCAGCTGTGGAAGAGTGAGCAGGTCTGTCTTGGGTCTCCAAGTCAGCGCAGATCCCAGGAAAGGTCTGAGCAGTGGAAATCATATCACTGCTGAGGTTCTTACTAGCAGAGAGGTGGCAGATAGATTTTCAAGCGTCAGGATGATATGGCAGAGTTTGCAATTGGGAAAATCATCTATTGGATCTGAAAGCAGAACAGAAACTTATAAGGAAGGTGCACAAAGAGAAAAAATGTTACAGAATGCCTCATTATTTACATTGCTGTTTTTCAGAAGGCTAGATGCACTGTATTAAGCAAAAGCTAATAAATATATTTTAGCATCCTAATATTGTTCAGATACCAGTTGCTATTCCTAATATTGCTGAGTAATATTTTGACTTCACTCCAGGGCTAACAAATAGTTGCATTACAATTCTGATATGGCATATCTTGAAGTCTGTTATGACTGTTGCTGCTGGCTGGATTGGGAAGAAAGGTGGAGTATGTTTATTACCTTGTGTGCTAGTGGTTGTTACACCTCACCCACCTCAGAGGCTGCTGTGAGCAGGTGAAGAAGGTCTGAGAGCTGGGGGAAGGGACCAAGCACACACACCTGTCCCATTCCTGCTGCAGTGGAGCACTCCAAGCTCACCAGAAGGAAATTGCAGTCGTGCCCCAAGACAGCTCAAAGGTTCAATAGGCTCAGAGCTGCAGGAGTACTTAGGATTTTCACTTCTTAGTTCAAGCACCCTCAAAAGATAGGAAGAATTATTTTAGGTCAGATGATATAGGAGATGACTTCAAAATAAGACATTAAAAAAAAAACCCTCCCCTATTTGAGACTTTTTGTACTGATGAATACTTTTGATTGACTCAAAACTGCATTTCTCAGTGAACAAATCGTTAATTGAAAAATTCTGTCCACTCCAAAATGTCTTTGAATCTGAGGTAAAATATTATTAATAGAATAAATAATTTTATGCTTCTTGACCTGTAAAGCCATTCAAGAGACTATCGGTAAAGTCTTAAGTACTCCCATGTCATTATAAAGGCTAAAGAAATATATTCTGGTACTGGGGATAAGTATTAGAGGGATACTGGGAAGCTGCTAGTCTGTCTAACATCTGTCTTACAAATAAGCTTCATATGCTCTCTTTCTAAATTCTTCTCATTTAATTTGCAAAAATAATCAAGAAGGAACATTTGCTGTCTTTGGACCAAATCTTGAGGCCTTATTCAGGCAAATGCTGACTGAATAATTAGTGATCTTTCCAGCAGAAGGAATATCCCACTGACTGCAGAGTATACAGAACAGCTTGACATGGTTTAGGCTATAGCATCATCACCCATTGCTCCCAACACAAGGGGATCTGCCTGGGTGAAAAAAACCACTCAAAATTAACTTACAGTTTGGCTTATTGCCTTTTAATAGGATCCTTGCAAAGTAGTAATTGAAGAAGTGGTATCTTCCAGGGATGATTATGCAATGCCCTCATATAATGAGCTTTTTTCATTAAAGAAGATACTAAATGTGAACATGGCCGCTGCATGTTCCCCACACTGTTTTTCAGCTCCCAAACATCCTTTGCTGGTGGGGCAGAGGCTTGTGTCCCATTTCCCTGTTGGATGAGGAGAAATTCCAAACAGCGAACCTTCCCTTGGGCTCTCCTCAGCCCTGCACCTCTGGAGCTGCCAGATGGTGAGTTCAGAGGGAGCAGGACCCCAGTTAATGCAGCTGCCCCTAATCTTCCTTCAGCCCTGCATCACCTCCCTCATCCCCAGCTCCCCTCTGAGGTTTTGTTCTCTACTTGTTCTGGTTGCCCGTGTGCCCTGGACAGCCCCAAGCTGCAGTCAGCAATCCTCTAGAAATTTAACAGGATGAAATTCCTCTTACCTCGAAGGTACCCATGAGTCTGTGTCTTTCTTGTCTCTTGTGTTTCCTTTGGTTTATACTCTGGACTGTGTTTGGAGAATGTGCTTGTCCCAGGCTGTAGCAGACAGACTGATTCATGAAACTTCAACACAAAAGAATCCCAATGCTCTAAATCCATTAGATGAATAAGACAAAGGACTAAGCAAAGAAAATACATTAGGAAGTAGAAAAGAATGGACACTGCTTGCACATTTTGCCTGCTAACTTGAAAAAAACATGAAGAAAGAAACAGTGAAAAGAAATTCAACTCTTTTTCTTACTTGTGCTCTTTTAATTATGCTGCCTCTTGTGTAGCTATTGTCCTTACAAATGCTTTTACTGATGTTCAAGAAATGTCCCTGAGTTCCCCCTAGCTTTTGTAATTTCACCTTGGCTCCTTTTTGTGTCTTTGCTCTTTCCCTTTGTTTTTCCTCTCCACCTACCTTTTATTTTTCTCCTTTTCACTCTTCTACTATGCTTCAACCAATACCAGGAAACAAAACTTTTTTTCTAAGAATCAGAGCACATTCTGATCACCGCCACATATGGATATCTTCCTTTCAGGAGGTTTGCTTGGCCAGGTGAACATCTGTTCCTTAGTATTCTTATGAATAAACAGCAATAATTCTGACAGAGTAAGCTTAAGATGACAGCTTAACTACTTTCACGCAAGAACTTAATCGTTCTTTCTTATCTGACTCCCCCTCCTGGATTTGCACGCACGCACGTGCACACACAGACACACACACACACACACACACACACAGACACACACAGACACACACAGACACACAGACACACACACACACACACACACACATTCTTTCTTATTTTAGCTATTAGACTGAGTTTCACTCTGGAAAATGAATCTGCCTCTCTCTGTTCTGATTCAAATGAAATCTTTGTTCCATTGTACAGGTTTCGTTGTGGTTGTTGTTGTTTTGTTATTGTTGCTTGTTTATTTATTAGGTAAAGAGGTTTGGTGTGAAAGAGATTTGGGGTGACCCCTGTGTCCTCTCTCAGGTGAACTCTGTGTTTGCTGGCTGCACACTCGCTCTCCAGCCCTCCCAACATGCTCTCCATACTGAGACAGCTCCTCGGCAGGGTTGGGGGGACCCCCCTCCCCGTGCCCCTCTGCTTGCTGCCTGCAGGTTTCCTACAGCAGTCCCTGCTGGTTTGACTCTGTTGCCTTTGCCTGGCAAAGTCATCCGGGCAGCGATTTTGAGCAGGTCGTGGAGGGAGCTGACAAAGGATATTAAAGAGGAAGTACCTGGGTTTTATCTGTGCACATCCTTCGAGGCAGAGCGGAGCCTCACTGCCCTCACTAAAATCTGGGAAGCCCATCCACAGAGGGTATACTGGATTTGCACTTTGTTGCAGTCAGAGTGAGTGGAACAGGGTGTGTAATGAAGAATAAGAGGTGGGCATGTGAAGAATATAGTACAATTCTGATGTTATGGCTGCTGTTGCCCGGTGGCCCTCACGTAGCGTAAACCTGAGCAAGCAGCACATCCCTTTAGCAAGACCAGGATTAGTCCAGGCAAGGCCTGGGCCATCATTTTGCAGGGGCTTTGCAATAACAACTGCAAATGTCACAGAGTCATCCTGCTGCTGGGAAAGAGGTCATGGCATGGGAGCCTCCTCCCTCATGGCAGATCTGCTGCTTGTTTCTGGCTTGGCCTGTGTGCGGGGCATGAAGCACTAGTGCCTGCCACTCTGCCTTTCCCTGCCTGGAATAATGGCTCTCATCCCTCAGTAAACCTAAATTGTGCCAGTGCCTTGCTTCACTTCAGGTACAAGTCCTGTGAACATGTGAAAACTAGTCTGGGAAAAGAGTTATTTTTAATTCAGGAAAAGGGTGTGCACAAATACAACGCAGTTAAAAGCTGCCGACACGGGAGTGCCCTTTTCCTTTGAAGACCAGGACTGGAAATGGGAAGAGCAGACAAGGAAAGGCAAGAGAGCACAAGAAACGGAGCAGGATGCAAAGTGAACAGGACGAGAGAGTTGACAAGTTGTCACTTTCATTTGTGTCGGCCAAGGAGGAAGCGCGCGGCACCCCGTCCCTGCACGGCACACTTGATGTATCTCAAGGCATGACAATATGGCTCTGTTTGTTCTGCTCTGGGGGAGGGGGACAGTTTATTTTCTTAAGACTATTAAGTCCTTCTAAGTACCACTATCGGCATTCTATGATTGAAAGTGACAAACAGAAGCAACCCTATTTAAAAACTGCCACTTCGAATTAGTGGAAGTATCAGCTTAAGTTTTACAATATTTTACTGCTCCATTTTTGCACTCTTTTACATAAGGACGGCCAAATAAATATCCCAGCGACTTGTCTTTGCCAGAATTCCTCCCCATGCTCCCGCCCCATTAGCTGCTGCCTTATGAACGCTGCGCTAAACAGAAAGTGACAGCAGCTGACAGCGCAGCCAGGGCCAAATTATCAAACGTCTGAAGTTGCGTCCGTGTGGCCATGCACAGGCTCAGGCTTCCACAGGCAGGCAGATATAACTGCTTACAAACAGGTGCTCACACGTGTGAAGATGCTCTGGACAGGCCCTGCTTCCCAAGCCAGGCACTATTGGAGGCTGTGTCTCAGAGAGTTTGGTACCTGCACGTCCCTGGAGTTGGGAGAACACATTTTTGACATAGTGAGGTGTTGTCCATAAGGATGGAAATGGTTTTTCGCAGTTTAGCTTTAAGCTATGAATGTAGACTGTAGGATGTAGTTAGCTTAAACTCTGAATGTAGACTGCCCAAAGAGTCAAAGGGATAAAAAGAAGCTTCAAGAAGTGCTGTAAGCATGTGAGTACTGGTGCCTCAACTGAGGCACTCTGAGTTGCTCCTGGGTGAGCATGGTCTGTAGGTACCCAATCTAACTGCTTAAATTTGCAGTGCCCAAGCCTCCAAAAGCTTCTTCCCCATCCCAATCCCAGCACTGAAATAGCTGGAAGACCAGCTCACCTAAGTCTTGGTGGCTGCAAGACATCAGCCTCCAGCATATGAGATGTGAGCTTCATTGTACTGAGCAAATGCGGTGTGATAAAAAGCTTGAGTTTCCACCTCAGATCTCCCCTTGTCTTCAGTGATGTCTGGGAATCATATTACAAACTTCTGCCTTATCCTGTTTAACAGGAAATATCCATTTCTCATAATTTGTGTGCTCCCCTTCCCTCGGGACCTGCTGCTATTTCCACTGTGCAGGAGGCTTTCCAGGCAGGCTGGCAGGAGGAGTGAACCTCGGGCTTTGCTGGGCTCCGTGTCTGTAGGGAAGGAGAGGATGTGGGGAGGCACGGGGAGTTGAAGCCCTCATCTACTGCAGCAGGCCAAGGTGCAGTGTGAGTCTGAAGCCTGTGCATAGAAGCCTTCCCTGTTGTTTGAAGGGAGTAAGGCATTTTGGCTTTCAAAACAAAGCTGCTTTTGAAATCTTTGATCTTTCTTTTCTATTCTTTGTTTTTCATAAGGAAAGACATAGACAAAATAATGCAGACAAAGCAGGTTATTTGTAAGCCAGCTTGAGTACCCATTAAATCTTAAAGGCTGTATTATTCTGACTTTCAATACCAATGCACAAATAGCTATTCTTTTTTTCCCATGGATCTTCCATATGGCCAGATGAGCAGGCTGACTGCATGGTGAGCAGCAAAAAGAACAGCTGACATATAGTTTGCAACCACGCTGCAACATCTGGGCAGAATTTGGTCAACTGCATGCCTGATAATAGTTTTTACATTCAGGCAGAGAGATTCCTTTTTATGGGATCGTGTAAAGAGGCAGAGAAAATATTAATATCAACTTTGAAGTGTACAATGAGTGGTGTGTTATAGCAGCAAAACAGCCCAGCCTGTGTGCTACAATACACAGAACACTGAATTGAGATGTACAAAATGAATCTTCTCTGCCTCTTTTAGTACCTTCCTGTGGGATCTTAAATAAATCATTTACTCATGCTTTTTAGCCTCTCTTTCCCCTCCTCCCCTGTCTCCTCTCTCTGCTCCTGTTTATTTTGTTTGCCTTGCTGGCTAGTTTGTGTACTCCTCCATGAGCAGTTGATTGTCATCATTCACAGTTATGACCCACATTCACAATTATGGCCTGAAAAGGCATTTATGTCTCACTGGTCAAAGCCTGTAGTTTCCTCTTTGCTGTTCACCACTGCAGATGGCATAAGAAGGGTACCTTAGTCTGTTACTTGTGGAGATCAGGCAAAGCAATTGTTAAAGGTCATTGTGTAGCTCTTCTGGTGGGACTGCTGCAGGAATATGGGACCACAGAGAGAGGAAAAGAAATACAGGGATGAGGCGTACCTGGGGTTGTACATGTGTGCTAATACAGAGAAAAGACAGTCTACTGAGCAGCCTCTCTCCTTCCATCCAGATGAAGAAAAACACAGGGGCCAGTGTCACAGTGAGCGCTCACTTTCTGTCCAAGTGCTGATGGTGCAGCCGCACTTCAGCGGGAGCAATTACAGCTTGCACTGTGTCCCATGTGTAACCTGGGAAGGTGAACCTGCTGTTTGCCCTCTCTTTTATTAAATATGAGGAGGGCAACTGGTGCATGGAGCTGTTTCTGGGAGTCTCTTGCAGGGCTGGCTGTCCCCTGGCTAGATGCAGGAATGTCCCAAAGCACTGCAGGTGCCTGGCGAGGTGTGGTTTCGCAGCCCCAGCTGAATCAGCATTCAGCTCTGCTGGTTTGCACATGGAGGAAGGCTCCATATGGTGTGTGAACGGCATCCCAGCACAGCCCCTCCCAGCCAGGTGTGGAGCCCAGAGCCAGGAGGTGGTGCTGGGGAGGGGGTGGTGTGCAGGAGAGGGGAGCATGCCAGGGAGACAGCACTACCCCGTCTGTGCTCCCTGGGCCAGGATCCACACATCCTGGCTCCCCTCTGCCTCTTCTAGCTCTTGGCCCAATGTTTTGTCCTCATTTTGCTTGTTCTGTAGCAACAGTTTCTTAGCAAACACCATTCTCAGAGTGGTGCTGATATTAATTGATGAGGCTGGTGCTCGGAGTTGTCTTGGCATGGTAAGGCACTATCTAAGTAGAAAAATAAACAGCCATGTTCACTCCAGTTCCTTTCAGAAAATGGAAAAATAAATCATTGCCTTCCAGATGGAAATGCACAAAAGCATCAGTAGAAAAATATCTTAAAGCTCCTAAGAAAGCTCTGAGAAGGGAGGATGAACAGCCCTAGTTTTCTGGGGATTTTGTTGCCATTAAACAAAGAACTACTGCTTCTCTGATGTCGTGCTTTGAACAGAGGAGTTCAGGGCTTCAGATAGGGCATAACATTTTAGGAGTTTAATATCCTTTCAGAAAGAAAACCCCTGTCTACTGAGGAAAAATTATGATTTGTCTTGCAAATGATTGTTTTTTCTTTGAAAATGCAGCAATGGGAGATTTTGTCTCATATTTAAATGTTTCCTTCATTCCTTTTTACAGACCTGACATAAAATATTTTGCTTTTAACAAGCCTGTTGCCACTGGCTCAGGCTGTGTGAGGGACACTGTTCTTAGTGTAATGCAGGGGACAATTACATAGTGTTCAGTTTTAACAACAATGAAAGTAACATTTGAGATCAAAAGTTTCTCGAGGAGACATGTACTGGGCAGCATTATTGCCAATACTGAGCAATGTGGTTTGGATGCTTTAAGTATAGGAACGCCTCCAAATTAATTTTATGAGTTTAAAAAATATATTATTTCCTTAAATGTAGCCTAGAGGAACTATTTTTCTAATGTATGACATTAAATATGAGCAATGCATTTTAGAATTAGTACATAAATGATCAATAAAAAAGAGCAAACCAAAACCATAACCTGGAATGCAAAGATTTAAGCTTTCTTTGAGACTTGTTACATTCATTTTTCCCTTTCATGTCTGAAGTGAAAATGAATTGTTTTAAAAGACCTTGAGGACCCGATACAGTAAGCTTTGAAATCATGGACTGCATATTCATTTTAAAGAAACTCAGTAGCAGTTTTATAGGGGTCTTCAAAGCAGAGTTTATAAATATTTCATGCTTTGGTTTTCTATGACATTTCTCTAAATAATAATGTTGAAGACCCTTCACTCTTCCTTTTTGTTTCAAGGATATAATTTCTTTCGTTTCAAATGTTCTCCCCTAAAAGAAGATGCCATTAATAGTTTCACTTAGCATTTCCCTGTTAATTTAAAGTTCTCTGACAACTGAAACAAGGCTCCATCTGTAAAATGTGAGCCGTTATTTGTTCAGACTCATAGGAAGCTCCTGATTCAAGTTTTGGGAGAAAACAGGAGACAACTCAAAGCTAGCACAAGTGGCTGGTCTTCATTGTTTTTCAGAATAGTCTTCCAGTGAGGAAAACTGGTGTGATTCTCAGGATCAGCTGTTTACTCACTATGGGTAACCCAGTGTGTGCACAGGTGAAGAAGTGCCAGGCTGAGAAGTGGAAATTGAGACAATAGAGTCAACACATTGTCAGAAATCAAGTGATTTCAGATTGTGAGATGGCTTATCAGCCAAGACCTATGCAGTTGTATTTAAGAGTACAAGGTGTGCAGGAATTACAGAGTTTTTCTGAACAGGTCTCTGAAGGCAAGGTGCGAGGCAATTAACAGGTATCTCCCTTTTACAGCTCTTTCAGAGGCATCAGCATCAAGGTAAAGTACAAAGTACTAGGTGTTGTACATGTCCTGATAAAAGTTCAGAATAATTTTGTGATGTAAAATGAAAGAAATTGCTAGAATAAATGTTATGGAAATTGCCCTTTGTTACATTATTTGACTATAATTAAAAGAGAAGCCAAGTGCTGATAGCTTAGCAGAGAAAATATTTTCATACTTATCTAATCTGTGGTTTTAAGTAGGGACAGACAAACTCATTTTGCCTAGTTTCAAACCCACTTGAACACTATTCAGCAAAGCACTTATGGTCATATTTTCAAAGCTTGAGATCTTTTCTTTCCCCCACAATGGTATCACTGCTGATATTCCTTCAGTGAGAAAGTTCACATGATTTTATAAATGAATTTCAGGAGCATCTGAGTCTAAAAGCTCTATGAAAGTCTGAATTATAACTGTCTGGCTGTCTCCTTTCATCCCTCAGCCTGTCCTTTCCTCTCCTTAAAGCAATTGGCACACAGGTTGTTAGCAAGTTGTCTATCCAGCAGAAAAATTGCATGGAGTGAACAGAATATAGACTGCTCCTGGATTTCCCATTGGGTCTCTGTCTAGCCAATTTTATCAGGCAAATCTGTGTGCTCAGTTTAGGTTTCTTGGTACCTTTTTTGTTACAAGATAAAGCTAAGATTGGTTGGATGTCTGAGAATCTGCAGGGTTTCGATACAGAGTGGGAAAGTCAAAACACCATCAAAGGTTTTCCCTGTTGGGCTGAAAAGGAACTTCAGCATGCAAACCTGCTTTGTTTTAACTGACTTTATTCAACCAAGTGCAGTGGCCAGCAAAAAAAGCCCAAAAGCTGTGAAAGCACTAATTAATTCTAACATCTGGTAAGAATGACCTCAAATGGACGAAGGTACTATTTGTACCAGCACTTTTGTATGCGTGAACTGGGGACCAGAGTGGGTTTTGGCTGCAAAACAGAGGCAAGAGGTGTGATGAGGGACAGTATCTACTTATTATTATGAGGTGGAAGGCAGGATTAATAGAGTCAAAATACAGGTTGTTCCATATAATTTGTCAGCTTTGAAGAGTTAGTATATAACCTGTTTTTATTTTTGACTCCTCTTTAAGCATATATGCCAACACAGAGTGCAGGTGGAAAGGGGAAAAAAAAGTAAAAATAACTCTCTTCAGCACTTTGGGGGATGCTCTAAGGCTGTTCTGTCCTGTTTCATACTTGCAAATTGCTTTAGAGCTGCTACTGGTATAAATACACTACTGTGATACTGTGAGCTGACAGACAAAAGCAAGCACTGCTTTCTAGTCATTTGTCCTTCTTAGCTCAAACAAGACAGAAAATTAGAGTGAAAGAAGGCCAATCAGAAGACAAAGATGTGAAAAACTGTTGCATGACTGCACAGTGAGAGCAGATGGCTGCATGAACTGTCTCTCCGTACACATGAGCACATGGATAATGAAATAAGATCCACACTCATCATCTCTCTGCAATGTCCACTGTGTCACACCGAGCCTGTGACCAAGTATTAAAGATCAAATAGACACCTTTTGTCAGAATGATGATTAACACACAGGCTTTGCTCAGTCCTCTTCCTCCTACACATAGCTTTGGAAATCTATAGTGATTTGTCCAAAAATGAATTGTCTGTTGATGACCCATGTTAGCTTAAGTTAGGAGTGCTAAAGGGGCTGGCACATACAGATTTCTGTGGGAAGAGTTCTGTGCAATCTCTGTCATCCAAACCAACACTGGAGACTTTTTGGCTGTTCTCTCATACCTTCTGTTACAACTTTACGTCTGCTCCTACTGCACTGTTTTCCCCAGAGTCTAAGGCAGCTGTAGCTACTTCTACCACACTTTGATTTCATCCTCTGTTCACATTCTTCCACTCACATAAAAACAACCACTTCATATCTAATCCAAAGTAAAATAGAAATGAAGTACTAGAACGGAGAAGTATTCTGGCATTCTTGGTTCTGGGAAATTGCTTTACAGCCGCTTGTTCTTGGCTGAGACAGAACTGAGACAAGAAATGGGAAACAATGATGGGACTATGAAGGATTTAATGAACTGTTTAGCCAATACCCAATTCTCACAAACATTTCCTCATCTGACAGTATTTTTCTGCCCTATTACTTGAGTTTGTACTGCTACTGTGTATCGTTCCCTGGAGCACTGTGGTGCTTCCAGGCCTGGTTTCACGTTACTAAGCAGTGAGTCTTTCCATCCCTGTGCCTTTAAAGCACAACCAACAGTGCTGGCCATCTCAGAGATCAGATGGCCAGTGGCTGAAGTTGCAAAGTGTTTTCTTCATCCACGAATTTCAGACTGCCACTTTTAGAAGTTTTAATGTCAGAAGTCTTTTAAGCTAAGTATTGGGCTGTGAGAGTGAGGCACAAGTTACTGTCTTTGCTATACATGAATAGTGATACAATTCTGAGTGGGCACCTCAGCTCTTAACAATATGTGTTGTATTGAAATTAAATATGAGAAGATATTCCCTAAATCTCATGTCTGCTTTATCCAAACCAAGTCCCTGCTAGGGACTGGCTCTGATATGGCCAGGGAATTTTAAAGCCATGTTCCTCCAGCTAAGTGAATATCAGTGTCTTCCATGTGCAGTGAAACAGCTTTAACAGAGTGTCCCCAGCATCCCAGCTTGCTTTATGGACCACTGGTCAGCACAAAGCTGTGGAAATTAAAATGTATAGGTTCAAGTCACTGCAAGCAGATGGAAGATATGAGGTCCCATCTTTCATACACCAAACTGACTTCTCTACTTAGGTGTTTATCTCCCCTCATGACTCTACATATTGGAGTACAACAAATCCTTGAGCCCCTAAAATCTTCAGAACTGAAGTGGTTTTCCCCTTTTTAAAAATGTCATTGTTATGCAATCTGTGTCCTCCCACAATTTCTTTCTGGGTAGCTTTTAAAACCAGAACAGGAATCACATCACATACTTTCTCCTTCCTGAGAGGGTATTGCCTGGAGCAAACCCAAAATCCTCTGATTGAGGGAAAAACAGGTTAACAGGAAAAGTGGATGCATAATGCTGGAATGAAAGTTTTCAGCTCAATTTAGCATTCCCTCCAGGGTTTATAGACAAGTTGTTTGAGATCTCGGGTACCCATGTGAGTTACATGGTTTACTCTTTATAGGTGGAAATGAAGTATGACTCTACAACATACTCTACAATGGAGTGTCTGAATAATGCAGAGCTAAGTGTGCAAATACCTGTATTTAATTATATATGTTATTGCACACACACACAAAAACTCACTAGCTGAGCTAAGGTTGCTAAACTGCATATTCCTCCGCAGCAAAACAGAAAAAGCAATTAAATTGTTTAGCAATCTATTCCACACATCAGTTCTTCCCTTCCACCACCCACAGCCCACATCTTTCTCTCTTTTCCCTGAGCCATCCATCCTAGCAGCGCTCATCAGTTATAGGTGCACTTCTGGGGGAATGTTGCTGCAGGGGTGTTATTTCTGTGAATTACAAGGAGCTTGGCTGTGTGTCCGGCTTTGAAGGGAAAGTGAGGTAGCGGAACAACTGGGAATGATCAAAGGTAAGCTTTTCTGTAACGTGCAGGGAAGCATAAGTGTGTGGGAAGATAGAGGAAGAATTGAGGAGCTGTAATGCTGCTATTGATCCTTAGTAGAGAGCACTCCACTTAAGCCTGTGTGGTGATGAGCCAGACTTGTGGGAGCTGTGGGGCTGCTCCTTGCTGCTCACGGGTGGAAGCAGTGGATGGGGAGACCCTGTGTCCTAAGGCATCAGTGCCATGCTGGAAGGCATTGAGCTCATCCTTGCTGATCCTTGCTCCAGTGTGACAGAAAGGGAGGACAATCCCTGGAAAGAGTCCCTGAGAAGAAGTGAGGGCAGTGCAGAGAAGGTCCTGACCCCGCTTGGCAGAGGGCCCTGCTTCGCTCTGCCATGGCTGGGCTGAGCCAAGCAAGTACCCAGGGTACCAGGGCTGGCCCATTTCTGGCACAGTCAGCCTTTGAGGAAGGGAGTGAATTGCAGCTAGAGAAAAGAATCTGTTCCCAAACCTCTTGGTATTCATTTTTACTTGGCTGGGGAGTTGTGAAGGAGCCCTTGGTGTGACTTGTTACAGCTCATCTCCCTGTGGTTTTCCCTGTGTGCCCATTGCCACAGCACATGTCTGAGCCTGGAGATAAAGGTGACAGTGTTCCCTTCCCACAGCTACCTTATAGCTTCAACAGCCATTCAAACACAGGGGAGAAATTCAGTTGCTTAAACTCAGTATTTTTGCCCTGTTTGGGACGCCCATGTTTATTTGAGACATTTTCTTGGAGCCAGCTGGCATGACAAGGAGAGACCAAACCCTTCTGGAGCAGCAGTGGCCACCGGGTGGAACACCTTACAACATCTCCTGTGGCATGTGCTGCCTGCAGAAAACCCAGTATAGGCCTAAGAAGAGCTGTGGAAAGTTTTCTCTAACTGGTCAGAACTGTTTTAGGACTCCTGTTTGTTTTGACTGAGGCAGTTCAACATATTCAAGCTGGAAAGATTAGGAGTGGACGTGGATGATGTTCCTGTGAGTTCCTTCATCATGACTTTGTGTAAGGTCCTTGCTTAAAACTTCTCTAATAATTTTGGCCATGACTGAGTTTTTGATCTTCTCTCTTCTCTTTTTGGTTGTCCCATTTGTATTTTTTTGCAATTGTTCTCTTACTGCTTGAGTACACCATCTGCAAGCATGGACAATCTCAGCTTCTAATTGGATGCATGACACTGTCTTCAGTGGCATCCACAACATGGGAAGGGACAGCTGTAGTGGAATGTGGCAGAATTTGTCCTAGACTAGTTATAACTTCCACAGGGCCTCATCCAAGTCTTATGGAAGCATGAAGCCCCCATCCATTGCCCATGACTCTCTGGTGAATAAGCTCAGAAAAACAATTTTCTTGAAAACAATCTTGGATTTTTCCTGTTTCTTTTCAGCCAGATCAGTCCCCTGACCCAGCTCAAGATGTAACCTGTGCCTACCAGCAGAGGCACTTGTAGAAGCACAGAGACAAGCAGCTGAAATGAGGCTGCCTGAAATTGGCCACCAGGACTGCCAATGCATGAGTAGGTGCAAAGGGGGAAATGGGCAAAATGCATGTGTGAGTGGCCTTGTATGTCAAGAGAGAATCTCGCTTTACAGAAATGTTAGTCCAGCACCTTTTGCTAAAATATTCACTAAAAATACGTGTTTGTCATGTTGGAATGTGCTAATGGCTGCAATCAAGTTGTCTGTCATCTGCAGGCAGTCGCTGACCTCATTAAGGCAAATGGGTTTGCAGCCACGTATCACTGGTGGTACACGGAGAAAGTTTTCCTTATGAAGAAAGATAAAGACAGTGAAAGGCTTCACCTAAGGAATTAGGCTTCAGGAGAAGCCAACCAACTTGAATTCATGCAGGCCAAAGCATTTTATTATTGTAAATGTGGGGATCTGGGTGCTGAGCAGATGGTGGGAGGTAAGAGAAGCAGAGTGAGGTGGTCCTGGGAGAAATCCAAGAGAGGTTTTACCAAAGCCTGAGAGACAGGCTTGAATTCTTAACAGGAGTTAAGTTTAAGGAGTTAAGAAGTTCCTTTTCTTCACAATTTTTCACAGAAACAAGAATTTCTAGGTATAAATGGTAAACAAATTTGATTATATATAAAGAAACATCTTCCTCATAGGCCAAGTGCTTTTCTCCTAATTTCTTTAGGTGAATCAGCCAGACCACAGGTACCAGTTAAGGCCAACGTTCAAGAAAAAGTTTGGTAGGGCATAGATGTGCAAAACAAGAGCTTTGAGTATTACAAGATGCCTCTTCTTCCCATTGTACAACAGCAAAGGTGTCTTACCATAATGATGGAACTTGACAAAGGTCATATGTTTTAATCAGTTTTAGAATTTTGAGGGAAAAAACTCAGACAAGGTACCCAAGGTTTAAAAAAAATCAACCCCTGATCATGTACAGTAAACATCTACCAAAAATGTCACAGTGATTTTTTTGCAAAGGAATACAATGTTCATATGCAGCAGGCAGGCTGACACAGAAGAACTTTGCAACAATTACTAACAGGCCTATCATATTTGATGTGAGATGTATTGCCTCTGTAGGTTTTAATTTGATGTCATCAGCTGTAGGGAAAACACGAGACTGCAGTGTGATTTAGTGGAAGTGAAAGGAGATTAATCACATTTTCATGGATTTTTTTTGTTTTGGAAGCATAAACATCTTTGTGCCATGCAAGAACAGAAGTCACTGTCATGCTAGGATGTGATTGAATTCAACAGGACTATGTGCATAAAACAGAGGACTTCATTGCACCTTTTAAGAGAAATAGATCCAAGAAACCAGAAAGCCTGAGTGCCACTCTCAGCCAGCCTAATTTCTCTGTTGAACAGTATGGGGTTGAGTTTGTGGCACAAGTACAGTTTGGACCTAAGCTTAGCTATTAGAAGAGGTCCAAAAAACCACCAACACTGTAACCCATATAAGAATGCTAGCTCCTCCTGGCTTTACTTATATTGTGGAAGGATTGACCTCACAGTGACTTGATATTTATGTTACTATTGTTGTTTTTGTTGGTTCTCACTCCATTGTGGCACTAGCCATGAGGCAGGGCCACTGAACTGACTCTGTACAAACGCAGCACAAGAGTCCACAGTCCAAGGGTGAGAGAATGGACCACAGGTGGGGTAAGAAGATTTGGGGGTGGTGTCACAAGAGAATGGATCCATATTGGTCAGAGAGAGAAAGGAGAGTGCACAGCTCTGTTTCTGTGTCCCACCCTGCACCATACTGCATGCTAGAAGGGAAAAGAAGCTCTGCAAGTCATCACAGCACATTCTCCAGGAGCTGTGGTGCTTGGGTGGGCACCACTCCTCATAAATGCAGCTCCTCAAGAATCAGGGATTCTTCATATTATTTTTGAGTGCTTCTTTCTTCCTTGTTTCATGAAATAATGTGCAATTTGTCGGTTACTGTCTGTGACTGAATTGCAGTCATCCTCTCCTTGCCCTGGTTTCAGAAACAAACAGCTAAAAAGTCTCCTTTTTATTCACCTGCTGTGTGTTTTGAGCATGGGGACTGGCACAGGCAGAACAATGCCCCGTGTGTGCACACACGTTCGTATGTACACACACAGCCAGTTGCTGTGGCACCAAGAAACTGGAGAGTGGAATTAGAAGGACAGGTTGATGTGCTGGGGAAGATCAATGAATATGAGAGGTTCACTGATGACAGATGGCTGGTTTCATACTCTGAAGGAGTGACAGAGGAGGAGGAGAACCAGCTGTGAGCAAGTTGCAGGATGAGTGCATTGGAAGCACAGCCTTGTGCTGGAGAAGCAACCCTGTTCCAGCAGGAGCAGGAGGATATAAAGGACGGTGTCTGGGTAACCGAAAAGTGGTAGTAAAGGAGGGAATAAGTGTAATAAAGAGAGGGAGGCTTGTGCCAGTGCCTAGAACATTTCCCAGAGTTTTAATGATTCAGAAGACACGGTCTCACAAAATGATGAAATGGGCATAGGGAAATCTGCAGCACAATTAGATCAGAGAAGGGTTGATGGCAGAGTTGATGTTGCAGACAGTTGTTTAAAACACCTAATCCTCACACAAATGCACACAACTTAAATGCTTCTAGGAGAAGGGATAGGGAATTTTTTGTGAGTGGGTTATGGTAGATAAAAAGCTTTAAAACAAGTCTAGCATAGTGGATGGTGATTTCTACAAATTAGGTAGAGGGAAGACATACAAGTATTTGTAAAAAGAAAGCCTTGCACACCCTGGCTGGCCCATGGAAGAATAAAGCAGCATAAAGGTATTTTCCAGTATGCAAGTGGCTCATTTTAGCACAGTAAAATTAGGAGATTAGATTGACTGGGGAGAAGGGGGGATCAGGAGAATGAGAAATGTGAGACTTTGACATGTTGTAAATAAAAAACAGAGAAAACAAAATGGCAAAGGAGAGATGGCCTGCATTATTCTGCACCCTATGGGAGCAAACAGATTGTCCACTAATAAGGAAATGATCTAGCCATTTTTTTAGATTAGTGGTGTGGGAGGAGAAGAATTTAAAGGAGGGAATGCATGGATCTCTCGGTAATGTATCCGCTGGTTGTCGTTGTAGGAGATAATGAGAATGTAAAGCAAAGGTGGGAGGAGAAAATAGCTTCTATACAAATGCTGTGAGCATATTAATAAGGTCAGCAATTGAAAACATGCATTTCCAAGGCTAAGTGTGATATTCCTGGAATGTGTGAGCTAGAATGGACTGAAAACAGAGTAGGGAGATGCAAAATCTACTAAGGGGTCAGGCTGTGTTCTTCAATCACAGCAGAGACAGCAGTGTATACCCACGTCCAGAGCAGGAAACACTATAAATGTTTTGTCTGTCAGAGCAGAGACTGTTTGGGCAGAAGCTGAGGAAGGACAATGAACGCAGTCATGCTATTCCTGGATGTTGCTACAGACCCCCAGGGCAAGCAAAGAAAGTAGGTTGGGAAATGTTTTTACAGATAAGAGAAGTCTGTAAAACAGCTAGAACATTGATCACGAGGGATTTTAATTACTCAGCTATTGATTGGGACAGCCACGATGCAGAAGTGAAGTGGGGGAATGGGTTTCCAGAAGTAATGCAAGATTGCCATCTCACATGGCCAGCTGAACAGCCAAGCTTGTGCAGTGTGAGCCTACACAGTCCTAATTCTAGGAAACGTGCCAAGCTCGATCGATGAAGTTGAAGTTGGGGAGTAGTTAGGATCCAGTGACACGGTCTATCACCAGGAAAAAAATGTGCAAGAAGAGGCAACACAAGCACGTAAGACACAGGAAGAAATTCAAGCAAATGAAAGTTGTGCTAATGAAAATTGACTGGAATATTGTAATGTGTTGGAAATGCAATAGGGGATATTTTTTGAAAGAGACTGTAAAGCTGGAAGGGAAGGGAATGGAGCAGTAATTGAAATTCATCCTAGTTCAGCCTAGTGAGGGAATACGGCAGCAGAGGCTAATAGTTGCAATGATCCTTGGCTAATGGAGAGTTCAGTGGGGGTCAGGAACACCTGCATATTTCAGAACAGCCCTGACACTGCTCTAAATTATGAGGCTGTCTGGCTGTCCCTGGCAGCTGTATTAATACCTTTACACCTTGGTCCTCTCAGGTATGTCAGTATATCAGCTGGTGCTCCATTCTAAAACTCAGCCTTGAGTTTCCTATGGCATGAGCACTCTGAAGAAATAAGTGTCGCTACAGCAAAAGTAGAAAAAGAAAACTAATTCTTATCCCAAAAGGCAAGAATGAAGAAGGATTTAATCAGGCTAGGAAGCAATGGCATTAAGAATGTGATGAGCTGTTTCTTCTCTTTTAGCAGCAGTAAGTGAGGGAAAAATACCTTACTTGAAAATACCAAACCCCACTAAATACCACAGGTGATATGACGAGCCCCTAGGATGGAAAAGTGTAAACTTTTAGTCAGTTAAGGGAAGTTATTTGGCAGTACCTGATTGCCATGAAGCCTTCTGGGGGACTGTGGAAATTGATGTATATATAACCACAGCATGAAAAACAGAATGGTAACTAAAATATGAGCACCTGACCTGGTGTGGACTTTCTAGAGGATGAGCTGTCAGGTGTGAAGTGCATCACTCATCTCAGATTAAAGCAAGAGAAGCAAACAGAAGAGCAGACCAGGACATGGCATTGCCACAAAACTCACCATGTGTTGTGCAAGTGATCTGCACGCAGCAGAGAAGGGCAGATGATGTTGGATATGGCAGCAGAAAGCACCTGGAAAAGGCAGCCACTGACCCAGGTAGGTAAGCATAGGTGTAGGAGGTGGGATGAGCCCATCCAGCTTTATTTCTCAAACTGTTTGATCCTGTGGGGTTTGACTGAGGGTCCAGGGGGTTCTTTCTCAGCTGCAGGGTGTGCAGGGTAGAGCTCTCCCTCTGATTCACTCCCTCTGGCCCCCCTTACAGCTGATGGAGAGCAGCAGTCATACTCAGGGCTTGAGTAACATATACTAAAAATTCCTGCATCTCCCCAACAGCCAGAAGGCAGTGTGGATGGTGAGCTCAGATATAGAAGCCTGGCTTGAAGGCATCTATAAGGGGCCAGATGAAGCTGACACTCAGCCTGCAATGTCAGAGCAACAAGTCCCTGATTACATTAGGCAAAGCAGGGACTCAGACTGTCTCCTACCTCCTTCATTACTGCCATAGTCACTGGGCTTCTGGCTGTCTGGGCTCTTCCCTTGAAATCTGTTTCAGTACCTATCAATAAAGAGTGTCAGTGTTGATGAAAGGCATTGCTTCAACTATGTCATTCAATTGAATTTTTCTGGTGAATTCTGGTAAGAATGCTTGAGGTTTTGTTTCCTTTGGTCACTCATTGATCAATATTAAGGAACATGTAGCAAATGAGAGAGTATACTAAAATATACATATATATGGACAAAAATTATGAAATTTTCTATTGCTTTCTGAGCAAGTATTGTGCACCATGATTTTTGAAAATGCACAAGTGGCTGATGGTCTATCTTGGTCTACACAGATGAAACCCTACTCACCTTAGTAATTCCTAGTCTAGAAATCAAGACAAAGGCTATTTCCCAAATCCTCAAGAAATAACAGAATAAGAGAATCCAAAAGTACAGTATGGAAAGTCTCTTCACACATAAGCAGTACTGGCTTGAGTAGCTGCCCTTTTCTGTGAGTACTGAAAGACACATCAGTGTATAATGTTGTCACAGGAGTTATATTTAGGGTACTCCCTCATGCTTTGGAATACACGTTTAGATCTCATCAGCCTTCAGCAGCATGTGTGGTTACAAAGATTAGCATCTACAACTTTGGTGTGAATATTTTGTAAATAGCCTTTGTTCTGATGTATTTGGCACTCTAATCCTAGCACACCAACTGAATCTGACGGGTGAATATCAGAGTACAGCTCAGCCTGTGTATTTCCATGTGTCCCTGTCTGTACTTGTGTGCTGAGTTTTACCCATTCTTCCCACTTATATGAAGAGATGGGGAGGTAGGAAAAGACCAGCAATGAAGAGATATAAGGCAGAGACCAGAACCCAAAGTAAAAAAAGACTGTAAAGCCTAGATACAGAATTTATTGTAAGAGACCAAGAATATTGTCCTGAGGCAATACCCACAGACTACAGGAGCCTGGCAGAGAGTTTTCATCATGGAAGCCCATATTTGTATGTCTTCATCATTTATTTTCATTTATTTTGTTCCTGACAAGCTGTTTGCTATTGAGGAGTGTAAACCCATGGTCAGCTTGAGATAAGATTAAAATTTTGATATTAACACTGATAATTTTTTTTTAGAAGGAAGCAAAGACTGAGAGATCTGTGATGTAACTCCAAAAGGGAAGCAAGTGAAGAAAACTGCTTTTCCTCCAAGACTCATGATTAATGAACAAGTATGTGAGAAGTGCTGCATGTGAGATCTTATAAGGAGGTTCTGAGCATGACTGCAAAATGAGACAATAAACAGTAATAAGGCAAAAACAGGTAAAAAAGTGCAGTAAGATTGCAGAGGAGGGTAACATAAATAACCAGAAAGTGTTCAAGTATGTAAGAAACAGAAGATCAGTAAAGATCAGATGGTGAATGTGATTAGTTGACAGCGTAGGTAGACATAGCCAGAAACATTAATAAATCCACTGCTTCATTGTGCTCATGTAAGAGGATGGTTACAGAAAATAACTTCCTGGGATTGTGATGCTGGGGGTTGGGGAGGAAGAAAAACAAATAGTAAATAAAATCAGAAAGCTCCTATGAGCTTGCCTCATGTCAAAACATATTTTCCAGAGAGCACCTTCCTTATAACTAGGGCTGAAGCAGGACTTGCCTTTCCTGTTAAGATAAGTGATGCAGATTTGGCAATGTACTATTCCACCAAAATATTTTGGTGGAAGCAAGAAATGGAGAATGTGGTCAAATAGGGATAAAGTGGTTACAAAGAGGAGAGACACATTTGTAGGCTAAACTTGATGAGCATGATGCCCTTAAACTACTCAACCCCAACATCAAACTTCCCAGGAAGTGAAACCAAGAAAGAAGAAAGCTTATGTGGGCTACAGAATAAGGCAAGAAATGAAGGTTTCTGGTAGAGTGTACAGAGGGACCAGAGTGGCTGCATCAGCTGCAGAAACTCAGGTTTGGGTTTTCTTTTTTGTTTGAAAGTTTCTAGTGCTCTCCAACAGTCCTATGACCCTAGATTGGTCTTCCCAGCTAGGGCCAGTCAGCAGGACCAGGAAATTACCTCCTGGTCAACTCCATCCTACTTCCCATGGTCTTCATTTTGGTTCTCTCTGCTCCACATTGTGGAAAAGCTGCAGCAAAACACTGGGGAGAGGTTTGTGTGGGCACAGCACCAGGACATGCTGCCATCCTCCCACCTGCCTGAGGACATGTTCCACTCGGGTGTGAGGAGATGAGGCAGCAGGCTTCAAACATGATGTGATCTCAGGGATAACAACTATCGTATACTAAAGCACAGGAATTACTCAGAGCAGTGGAAGCCAGTGCCAGGTCTCTCCAAGCATATGTCTCCCTGAGGAGGGCAAAGGAAGGCTTGAGGAAACAGGTTCAGGCCAGAACAAATGAGAGACAAGACAAAATGCTCGAGAGCGTCAGAAGCATAATGATCGTGGTGATGATGATAATGATCAGAAGCTTTCACCTCCTGATTCAAGAGCAGGGGTCACATCAAAATTGCAATCTTATTTATGAGGCTGAAGCTTTAACTTATTGCTAAATCTGTTCTTTTCATTATTGGCTCGTGCCACCCGTTTCCCTTTCTCCCCACAGGTCATTTCCTGCCTGCCTTGTTGACTGTCTGTTTTCTGGGGGCAAAGGCTGTCTCCTTTGTCACTCAGCCCTGCAGTGTCACATGGGCCCTGATCCAAAACCGAAGTTTTTAGATGCCACCATTGCCTAAGCATTGATCACAAAAAAAGCATCTAAACCTGAGCATCTGCCCTGCATCTGCAGCAGAGGCAGAAGGCTTTCAAAGTGCAGTCCCTAGCAGACAGCGGGTGTGTTATGTGGCTGTGGGTGAGGGAGGGGAGCGTGTGGGGGCAGTGGTGGCAAGGAGGGTGGCAGGGCACACCAGGAAACAGGACCCAACTGGCCCCACTGGCACCACTCCAGCATTTGTTTGCTGAAAGATTTGGGGCGAGAGGTGTTTTAAGAAATAATCTGAAGTCCAAGGGTTCTTCTTATGCAAACCTTCAGCAGCTGGCAGCACGGAGGAAATGACTAACGTTGTGTTTGTTGTTTCCCATCGGCACTTGTGTGAGCAGGACCTGTGGGAGGGGGAAAGGGGGATTTTCTCAAACCCTGTCTGCAAACAGACCCTGCTGATTGCTTTGCTTTCACTGCAAGGCAGCCAGAGGGGAAAAAAGGCCTTGTCCTGGTCCGCTTTGCTTCACGTGGGGAGGGAGATGCATTTCCTCAGGCAAATGGCCAAGGCAGTAACTGGAGGGTGGAATCTAGAATAAGATATGTGATAACTAATGCTCCAGGTGCTCACCTTCCTTGCTAAAGGAAGAGTTAATAAGGAGTTACAAGATCCTTTGGGTTCAGAACCATGCCTCACCTGCAGCAGTCACCACCAGTCACACACAAAGCTGAAATTATGCCAAGTTAAAACTCTCCCTCACTTCTTAACCTCAAGTTCCCCTGTAGAGCTGGAGCAGTCAATGCTGATTTTTACCTCCAAATTGTCTCTGTAAGAGATTGCCACCTCTAATACTTCAGGGAGAGCAGACAAAGAAGTGAGGGAGATGGAGAGAGACTCCTCTCTTGCTTCCTGGGCAGCAGTGTTGTCCTCAACCAAGGCACATGGACACTTAGCACTGATTTCCAAGGGCCTGCAAAGTGGCTCAGCAGACAACCTGTAGTTGCACATTTCTAAGGTGAGCAGAGAGGGGTGCTTCTGGGTAGCCTGGGAACTGTACCAAATGCAATGATAAGAAATGAGCTCTGGAGGGTATTTTTGTGGGGTTTTTACTTGGTGGGTTTGTGTTTTTTTTTTTTTGTTTGATTTGATTTGTTTCTTTGGTTTAGATTTCGTCTTTCTTGTGTTTTTGGGTTCGTTTTTTTTTTATTTGTTTGTCTTTCTCTTAATTAAAAGAAAAAAAAAACAACCCAAACCACTCTTATCCTATTCAAGTCAAAACTGAACACAGGGGAAGGAGAAATTCTGATAAATACATCAGGGTCCCTATGGCAACATATTGGCTTTACTAAGTCAGTCCTTGCTGTGAGCTGATGTCCACTCAAGCAGAGTCCTTATGAACAAACAGAGAGAGGCTGGAATGCACTCAGACAAGCAGAGGTCAAATGTTTCTGTTGATGGGAATATTTTCTTCTCAAAGCTTGGGGCATTTGGGGCAGTTTTCTGCTGTTGATGCTGCAGACCTGACAAAAGTTCAAAAAACTGAAAGTTGACGGTTTCCGTCACAGAAACCACCTGGTCTTGAATGAGGCAGCAAAGCAAATCAAACTTTTGTTTTGTTTATGCCATTGTTTTCCCCTTTTCTATTCTTACAATATAGTTATTTTCAAATAAATGCCTAAGGACTTTTTCTTGTTGTTGTTAGCCCTAAGTGCTTTGAGGATTTAGTCAGAGAAGTCATAAGCCCCATTTGTTGAACTGTTCTGTAAAACCTTTAGTTCAAGTACTTTAAGAATACGCCAAAGAATGGTGCTATCCTACCTGCTTTCAGAGAGGGCATGGAAAGAAAATGTATTTAGCAAGAACTGGTGGATCATTAAGTGGCTTTATCTCCCCTCAACATCTCTCTGTAAATAAGTCAAGGTTTGTTGCAACCTTGTGCAAGTGCTGGCAAAATTTAGAGCCTTAAACAGTGAACTGCTTTGAAGAAAGCTTATCTTCCTAATGGAAACAAATTGTGCCTGTTATTTATAGATGTGGTAAAGCTTTATTAAAACATAGGGGGGAGGGCTTACTTTCCTCCTTAAACAGGTCGATTATTTAACATCAAACTTAAACCTTGGATTATATTGATAGAATGTGAACCATACACCATAATAAAAGCAAATAAACTCATTCTTTATGAACCACCAGGAACGTTTTAGAACACAGATGTGAGCTCAGAATTATCCATTAAGGGAAGTAATGCAGCACCAAGAGGGTACCAGCTTGGAGAAATGCCTAGAGAAGGCAATGGGATAATCTTAGCTGTGCTCCTTGGGTGTTGGATCATACCCTTGTTGAGCCAGATGTGTCTGACACATGTACCACTGTTCTGGAATAAAGTATACTGTCATCATGGAGAAATAGATCAGCATAGGCTTCTAGCTACCCTCATTCAGTTTCACAGGTTTTTTGACATGTAGGATAGCAACTGGAAAAAAACAAAACCAAACAATTTTGTTGCTTTCAATTATTTAAGCTTTTGAACATTTTTTCTTAACTTGATTTTTTATCTTTCTTCATTCTGCCTTTCCCAGTCAGGAAAGGTTAACCTTGATAATTACAGCTTTCAGTTACAGATCTGGTTTCCATTTTTGACTCTTACTGAAATGTGCAGATTTGTGGTATTAGGATTGCCACTTCTTCAAGTGAGTAGAAATAGTTCTTTTTTTTTTCCCCCTTAGAAACAACACAATTGGATTATGTTTATAATTAGGTCGGATAAGTGGAACATTTTTTATCTCTAGATATATATTTAGTCACATATCTTCTTTTAGGCTTGAGCTGTTCAGAGGTGACATCAATGGTTCAGTTTAAGATCTGCCTTTGCAGTCTTAGGCAGGCTATTGTAGTGGCAAGGACCTGACCAAAAGTCAATTTATCTGAGTTCACTCTGAGTAATACTTGAGCATTAAACTAGTTTTCTGTCAAGACTTGAAAGTGGGAAAAAGTTTCTAAGTCCTTAATGGGGAAGGGGGTCCAGTGGATGGTCAGGTGGGATTGCTAGTGCATCCCCAAGCTGCATCCTAAGCTTTTGAGTTGGATAAGGACTAATGGAGCTGAAATACTGCCTTGAAAGTCTCTCTTTCCAACACAAGGGTGTTGCCCTCTTGACAATCTCATAGCCATATTTTTAGCATGCACATCTTGCCCAAGTCATACCAGGCTAGGCACAAGACCCAGGGTGTGCTCTGCAGGGGAGTTGAGGAGCCAGGAGGTTCAGTGCTACAGGGCTACTGGCATTGAGATCCCCAGCACAGATGAAAGGGATGGACAGTCATTCCAGTTTTGTCTGCAGCTGCAAGCATCTCAGGGAGCCTATTGAATTTGGAAATGGAAGATGTCAGACATCAAGAACTACATTTGGTATTTGGTTTGCCCCAAAGTTTGGAAAAAAAAAAAAGTAGGACTTTCAAAATTAGGCAAGAAAAGGCTTTGGTACAGTAAAAAAAAAAAAAAAAAAAAAAAAAAGGTATTGCTTCCTCCCACCAGCAGTACTGTAAACCAACAGCTTTAAAATGTCACATTCCCTGGATAGGGCAACTTCATCTCCTGTCTGCCATTCAGGGATGGTACCTTAGCCTTTGGCCTGTTGTCCATCTCTGGGAAAGATGGTTGAAGCTGAGGTCTGTTTTGTGCTGACCAGTGACCACTTTGCTGGGTAGGGACCCACACATCCAAAAAAAGTAATATGGTACCTGCGCTATCTGTGAGCTGGAGCATCTGAGGCCCTGTCAGCCTTGTTATATTTATTGCCTTGACAAACACCAACACACCTGGAAAGCAAGACAGTCCTAATTGTATCCTCTCACTGGGCGGGGAGTGCAGGCAGGGAGAGAGGGACACAAGGGACACACACTTTGACCGTGTCGCTCAAAAGCTTCTCTGGCACCTGCAGCTGGGCCCCCAGTCATGAAGGAAAGTAGAGCAGGGAGCTGGAACCCAGCTCTGAAATTTCATGACCCCAGGCATGGGAGTGTTTGCCTTCCTTTTAACTTTGCTTCCAGGCTGATACGGGGGAACAGAGAGAGCATTGTTATTAGATGCAACATGAAGTAACAAACAAAAGCCTATCTCTAAAAATGTTGAAAAATAAGTTTGGCCAGAAGTACTTTGTTGACCTTACTGAAATAACTCCTTCTCTGACCCAGATACAGCATGTGTAATCCACTTTGTAATGTCACTACAATGCTCATCAAGATTTCTACCTTGATATGACATCTGTAGATCAGGCATTCATTGTTCTGATCAGCAGCTTTCTCGTGGTTGTGTTGCTACCTGGGCAGCTGCTGACACCAAAGAGACTTTGGCTGTATAAGATCATTTGAAATTTGCAGCAGCAGAGCATTTAGGATTTGCAGACAAAACCATTAAAGTATGGGCAGGATAGTTTTCTTTCCCTCTAAATATGAAGGAAGAGGACACAGGGATGACACTTTATTTAATTTGGATTAAAAGAATGCTGTGAGGTTTCATTTTTTTGGAAAGGTGAGTTTTGATGTTACCTTAAACTGGTAAAAAAAATATATGAAAGTTCTGGCTGAAACTGTTTCCTCTGGAGTTTATTTCTAAAATCAAAACGCCTCTCTGATTTGAAGTTCTGAAACCCACTGCTGTGAATAAAAATGTGCAGCCATTTCATTTATTCATTTTGGAAGAATGAAAGAGGCAATGAGTAAAACTGCAGTGGGGTGAGGAAAACCTGCTGATCAGAATGAAGGTTACTTATATTACAATAAACATGTGTTGGTCTTGGCTAATATTGGTTTAAGTCACAGTCTCATTTGAACTCAAAGTGCCTTTTGCTTTGGCTGCTCAAAGGACACAATTGTCATCAAGGAAGTAAAATCTCTTCTGTTCCCCCAGCTGGAAGAAAAGAGATTGGAGGTGGCAGTGGAAGGGACAGGGCACAAGAAAGAAAAGGAAAGGAAGGCAGACGCTCACACATAACTTCTTACAATGGCTCCAGCATGCCCTTCCATTGGCAGGAATCCTTTTGATCAAATCCTTGCCCTGGGCTGAAAGCGTTTTAATGAGCATACAGACACCGTCTTTTTTTTCTGGGCCTATTTTGTGTTCTTAAGGATAGCTAAGTAAAGCCTGCACTTAAATGATCACGTCTGTGCTCCTTAAATGTGCTGGAGAGGAAAGGCAGGCTGCCTGAATGTGGAGGCTGAGCAGGGCCAGCCTGAAGGACAGAGGGAAAATAGCACAGGAGGAAACTCATTTTCTTCAGCACTTTATTTGCTTGGGGAGAAGGAGTACACAGCCTCCCGAGAGGTGAGGATTTGGGGGTCAGGAGGTGTTTTGTGGAGGCCTCCATGTCCTACTAAATCTCCACAGCCCTGGTTTCTTTGAGGTTCCCATCAAGGCTGCTGTGGCTCATCCTGCTCCTTCCAGGTGCACCCAGGAGCACTTAGTGTGGTGCCCTGCTGGGTGATCTCACCCAGATGGACCTGGGACAATGTCCTGCACAGCTCCTCGTGGGAGTTTGCTTCTCAAACTCCAACCTAGACCTCTGCTGTTAATTATCCTGCTGGGGAGGACGTGCTTGGTCACTTCTGCAGTGGGGATCTGTTGGTTTCTGATTCCCCACTGCATTGAGGGCAGGTGTGGGACTGTAGGGATGAGCTCCTTTTGGCAGCAGTCTGTCAATAGTGGGTTTGTGGAGCTGAGGAAAACTTTACTCACCTGGGCTGCCAACATTAAACTGTAAAGCACATTAAACACAGAATAAAAATAATTTAAAATGGATGATGCTAGACAAAAGGCAAAAGCAGTTTAATTTGTCACATCTCATTATTCTGAGGCATTTGTGGGAAAAGGCAACTTTTGTCAGTGTGTCACAGGGTACTAGTAGTTACTGCAAAGCAATAAAGAGATGTTTTGGCCTTGGGGAAAAAAACCAAAAACATCACTAACTTCCTATTTCCCTGTTAGGCTTCAAAGATGCAGGTACAAGAGGTGGGGTCCAGAAGAAGCAGAGCGTTCCCCAAAAAGACATGGAGAGGGTTGAAAGAAAGTTTTGCCTTGACAGTAGCTGCCAAAATGAAAACCTTTTAAAAGTTTTATTGATGTTCATCACAGGGGGTGCAACTACTCAGATTTGCATCCAAACAAGAACCCTGCGGATTTTTTGAAATCCTGGTGACAAAGGTATGAAATTTATGATTTGTGACTGTTGCTCCTCAACTGTGAATTGCCAAAACAAAGCCTCCAAAAAGGTCACTTTTATTTGTGACTGATGCATTTGCGAGCAGGACAGTGCCAGCACTGAAGCACTGTCTGGTTTAGCTCAGGGTCCCAAATGCTGCTCAGGTAGAGCTGTTGCCTGGAGCTGGTTGCCCCAGCTGTGTCAGCAATGCTCTTTCAATCAGGGGAGTGTTACCCCTGCACGCCTTTGGTGTGGCTAACAGGTAGATCTGAAGTGACTGTACACTTTTAGCAGTGTGCTGCTGCATAAGCAGCGAATACGTATGTCCTGAGCCTACAGTTTATGTGATTACATATTTTGCCTCCAATGATGGCACAAATAGCCCTGGAATAGAGGTGAGATCCAAAATATGGATATCAAGTTAAAAATCCCTGATTTATTATATTTAGGTATTTATATAGGCTTTGTAACTAGTGGTAATTCAGCTCATATCATCATTATTATTCCATTGATGCCTCTTTATCCATCTCCTTGGTTGTTTTTCTCAGTAACATCCTCTAACAGAGTCTGTTCTACAAGTTAAATATATGAAATGTAAAATATTTGTGCTTCCAGTTTTAATTTTACTGTATGAATTTATTTAGGAGTCTAAGATTTGTCCCACATAAAATATGCATTAAGTCACTTGTTCCTGCTCATGTTCATGTGAAATAACCTGCAGTACTGAAGGAAGAGGGCCTGTGCATCAGATCACTCTGGTTTCTACTCTTGGTAATGATTGTTTCTGCTGCACCTGTTTCAGTGAGGTTACCAGATCCATGACACCAGCTAAGAAATACAAGTTTTTTGGTTGGTTGGTGTATTCTTTAATAATACAATATTTTTGGAGTTATTCTTTCACTTAATACACCTTTACAATTCAAAATATATTCTACCTGGTACGACTTAATTTTAAATATTTAATTAATTTAAAGGTTTGTCAATTTTTTTTGTTAATTTTACCCTTCTAAATTTGGGGTGATTTTCTTTATCCAAAAATATTATTAACAACTGACATTCTACACATGCATGTGCATACAAACATAAATATTTATAATTCTATCTACATACAGATTTGTGTATATGTTTGTATAGATACACTCACATTTGAACTTACTCTGCTTATTTCACTCAGCTTTTCAAAAAACCCTCCCTTCATGCTTCCTGCCTACAAGCTGTATTGGCACAGGGCAATTTAGAAAATAATTAATTCATTAACTAATCTCAAGGATACCTGAATAAAATACCAAAACCAACAGAAACAAAAACTTCAGGGGCTTCATCTGCGAGAATGAACATGCAGAGAATTCAGACAGCATGCAAGTACCTCAGAAAATGTTTATGTGGAAAATTGTCCATGCATTTTATTACTTGTTCACAAAAAATCTCAGTGCACAACTTAGCTAAATTACCGGCAAAATTAAATTGGGCATGCACACTTAGAATTGAAAACACCCCTTCTGCCCGCCACATGAGTTCATGGAGAATGGGAGCACAGAAGTACCTGATCTCCTGTCTGTAAGAACATGGGCTGCTTGGATATCCACAAAACAAATTCTTCGCAGAAAAAACTGACTTTAACAAGAATGTTAAAAAATTACAACAGGATATATTTCTGCTATGGTATTTTTATATGACTCATACCACCAAAGTATCACTTCTCTGACCAGAAAAATGCAATATTCACTACTGACAGTGTTTCAGTGTCCCATCTGTACGTGTCAGCATTTTGAAAACATCGTACAATTCAGTATTTGAAATATTTCATTTTTAGAGTGGTATGCTACGTCATTGTTTTGTTTATTTCCTGGTAGTTGCCTTTCTTTCAGACAGGACTTTACACACACACACACACACACACACACACATACACACATATATATAGGCCAGTCTCTTTCATGTAGAATTTATCAGTATTGTGTATTTACAAACTAATTGAACAAATCAGGTTGCTGGGGTACATCCCTAGCCTGATTACACCTCAGCTGTGCCAGGATGCAGATAGAGGGAAACCTGCACCTTCAAAGAGCAAAAGGTGCAGCACCTCAGGGGTTTGGGTGCTGCAGAGGGTGTGGGACCAGGCTTGTGCTACAGCACCAGCCGTGCTTCTCAGGAGAAATTTGGGACATTCTTTGGAATGATGGATACTTTTTCTGAGTTTGAGGTGGGATCATAAGTTGTTGTATTCCAGGCAGAGCTATGTGACACACATTCTTATGAATTTATACACTCTCATGTGAAGAAATTTTTTTTCACTGTTTTCCCTTCTTTAAGCAGCTTGCTGGCAGCCAGGCTTGCATACATATTTTGGTACTGGAAGAGGCAGTAAGTGTCCCATGGATCTCCCAGACCTTTTTGCAACAAGAATGACGTATGGTCACGGCAGAGGCTGCAGACGCTAATGGAAGATTTTGAAAGATCTAGCAAAGGAGCTCTGTGAACCATTAATGATGATTTTCAACAAATCTTGGTGCCCTGGGGAGGCTCCAGAAGGCTGGAAGAAAGCTTATATAGAGCCAACATTTATAAAGGTTAAACGGGATGACTTGAGTAATTATAGGCCTGTCAACCTGACATCGATCCCAGGCAAAATACTGGAACAGCTGATATGAGACTTGATTAATAAGGAATTAAAGGAAGGTAATATAATTAATGCCTTTCAACATGGGTTTATGGAAAATAGATCTTGTCAAACTGGCTTGATATCATTTTTATGAGATTACAAGCTTGGTTGAGAAAGGTAATGGCACTGATGTTATGTACTTAGATATCTGTAAGGCATTTGACTTGGTACCACCTGACATTTTGGTTAATAAAGGAGAATGCTACAAAATCATTGCAGCAAACATCAAATGCATTAAAAACCAGCTAATTGGTACATCTCAGTATGTAATTGTAAATGGGGAATATTCACTGAGCAAGTATGTCACCACTGGAATCCTGCAGTGAATGGTTCTGGGTCCAAAGCTATTTAACATTTCTAAACATGTACTGAAAAAAGAAAAGCAGTCCCTATAGACGATATAGCTTATATAGACTACACTTACAGACCACAGAGACACTAGGAAAATAGACATTATTGAAATGAATGTGTTGCTGATAAGCTAGATTTTTTGGACAAAATCTATTTTTTTTTTTTGTCTAGAAACAGCAAAAGTTGGCTTTATAGATTTTACTGTAATAACTGTGACTTTAAAAAGTACTTTAAACTCATTACAGGTGGATAATCAGGAAAACAAAACTTCCAGTGCTGTATGGTACCTAAAAGGGTTATAATTGCATATTCAGAAGGGAATGTCAGGTCTGAGCAGGGTGGGTTTCTATTATTGCTAATATTGGCATTCCCATTATGAATCCATCTCAAGAGGGATGCTAATAAGCTGAGTAGCTGGGAGAATGCCCCAAAGTGCATCTAAGGAACTGCAAGAGGTGATTTATCATGAAGAGCTCAAGGAATTATTTTCCTCCAGAAAACAGAAGACTAATGAAGTGAGCTGGTCCCTGTCCAGAATGATGGGATTTTATTTTGTCCCATTTTGTCCATGAAAAATAGGGTTTTAACTCACTACTTTGTCCCCTTATTCAGTCAGTGCAGAATTTATGTATCTCCAGTGAGCAACCAATCCTGTACTGGGATAGCTGCAATGGATTGCCCTCAGGTAGCACCTGTTTCTCTCAATTGGTTACAGAGGGATCCCCAAACATTGGGTGAGACAAGATGCTTAATTTCTGCGCGGTTAACGTTGAGTGAGATAATCCCACACTAATTGCCTCCATAGGGAATGCAATTTTTAAAATGAAGCCTCTTCAGTCTGTTAAATAGCAGGCTCTGAAGGCTCGAAGTTTTATAGGGACAAATTCAGATTAAAAATCAGGTGCACATTTTTCTGTGGGAATGTAATTAACCTTTGGAACAAACTGCCAAGGGTTGTGGCACTTTCTACACCAGTGGAAATTTTAAAATTAAGATGGAATGTTTTTCTGAAAGATTTGCTCTACTTAAAATGCTTGGATTTGGGGAAGTTAAGTGGCCTGCATAGTACAAGAGGTCAGAGAAGATCATTGCTTTTGTCCTTTCTGGACTAATGATACATGCCTCTATGTCTTGTGGTGCTAGCACACCTTTAAAAAATCTTTCCTTAAGTCTTTCTCCATTCTTAAATTTCCTTCCTGTTAGCAGTAATTAGAATTCCTTACCTCGGAGAACAAAGCCATTAAGGACTTTGGGGTGTGTAAATATCCTGGAAATGAAGGATGACTAAAAATTTACGTTATGCTGAAGAAACATAGATTATTAGAAAGAGCTTGAGTAACATGTGCTGCACAAGTGCTAATTGTGTGTCAGTCTTGTTGGAGGTGGGTGCTGACTGGTTACCAATTCTACTGCCAGCTTCCATGTAATTAGGGCACAAGTGTCTTGAAAAAGACACACAGTGTTTTCAAAAATATCCCACAAAATGCCCCACAGTTTCCTTTCTGCAAGAGACATTGGAGCAAGGCCAGATCCACCCTGCTCTTGGCCTCCACACCCTGATGGTTCATGGTTCAGACTAGCAAGGTCACACTGTTGATGTGGGGTTAAGTGAACAGGAAAGCCATTAAAATTTATGTGATTTTGGCAATGTGCTGTATTTTCCCTGTCTCAATCCTATGATTGTCAGTATATAAAAAAAAAAAAAGAAAAAATTAAAAACCAGTAAATAGAAAGGAAAGGAAAAAAAATAACAAGGAGAGAAAGAGGGAAGAATTAAAGCCATTCAGAGAAAATTCTTTTCAGTTTAACATTGGCTTTACCATTTAGGTTAAAGTTGAAATCCTCATCACCAAAAGATGATGTGCTGGTGGAGATAGCACACTTCAGAGGAATTCAAAGAATGCAAAGAATTGATCAATGTCTAGAGATGGTCACAGAGTTTCCATATATGTTTTTTGGATAACCAGTTGGGTTTTATGCTTTATAAAAATTATCTACTCTGGAATTTTCCATATTTTGTCTTTACATGTGTACAAACACACAAGATAAAATTTTTAATTTTAATCTGGTAGTTACCAGGAGCCTGTGTTTTAAAAGCCACCATGTTGGCTGCTGGAGATTGGATTTCAGATACCCTAATTTTTATTCTTTTATGTAGGCCAGGTTTTTGTCTACATTTCCCAAGATGCACTGACAGGTGTTGAGAACAAATAATTCATTCTCTATCATATAAATATAATATATTCTTAAAATAAATAAAATAAAATATATTCTTATATAAATAAAAGGTGTCCTGCACTTTCTCAGTGGGACTAGTGAATCATGAAGCCAAAGGGTGACCAGGCTATCAGAGTGGCTAGGAAACACATGAGTTACAAGCCCACAAAGTACCAGGATTTTTTAAAATCAAAACTCATAACCTTTGTATGAAGATTTGGGGAAAAATAATTAAAGATGGACACTGAGGAAAAATGAGAATCTTTGGAAGATAAGGTAAGACCAAACTGAAAGCAGGCTGAGCAAATGATATCATGTTGGGTGATTCCTAAAGAAAAATATTTGAGACCGAACCAATTCAAAGCCTTAAATCCATGGATCCTCAGATCCTCAGGAGTATGCCTTGATGTGAGGAAAGGATTTTGTTGCCTTCCTTTTCTACATGCTTTGGCAATGCTTTTAAGAAATTCTAAACACGTTGGAAGTGAAAGCTGTTGGGGTATATGGTCAAATCTCCTCCAGACACCTTCGGATTGATGTGTTTAGTGAACGTCCTGGGCTCTTCTTTCCTTTGCATTAGAGCTGGGGACACTTTGACCCTTGGCTGGAAATGCTGAATACTTAGAGGGGTAAGGAATTTACGAGTGAGCCCAGCTGGATGGACCATTGTGCTGAGCATCTTCTAAAAGGAAGATCAGCCATACTTCACCAGGGGGTTTCTCCACATGAAATGCAAGGAAATTGCACCTTGGTGCCTATGACTTCTCCTGCCCCTGTCACTCAGCCAACAGTTGGTCAAATGCTACCTGGAAAATTCAAAAAAAGCCCAACCCAAGAGTCACAGCCAGGCCTTGCTTCCCAACTTTCACTTTCCATGATGATTTTCTGCCTGAATACATATAAAAGGAAGTAAATGGGAATTCAAATTCTGTGACAACTCATTATAGTTTTTTTCTGCTTCAGTAACCTTATTGATTACAGAAAAGACTGATTGAACGTATGCTTCATATTTTTCCCCCCAACACTTTCAATAAATCCCCTTTATGTGCCACAAAAAAATAAATAAATAAGTAAAGTGTGTCTTCCTGACAGCTGGCTGTAGAGTAAACTTAGAGCACCTGCTTTCTTCCCTTTTGTTCATTTTTTACTGCTAAATGAATAACACTTAACACTAAATAAAGAAGGAGGGTGACCATGACTACTGAAAAAAATTCAAAGGCAGCCTGCACGTTGCTTGTAAAGAACTGATTGCAAACATGTAGTGTAGGGCAGATAACAATATTCCTGCACAATAATCTAGCAGTAATTCACACTGTGGTTTAAGTGCCAGATCCTCATGAAAGACACTGAATAATCTAAGGCAACTCTACTCTGTTAGGTGCCATGCATTTCTCTGGCAAATTTAACAGATAAGACATTTAAAGGTGCTGGTAAGACAAGCAGTGTCCTTGAAAGCTGGCAGGAGGGGACACGAGCAACTCTGCCTTGTTTTGGCCTCATCTGTAGGAGGGTTTGGGGAAAAAAACCCCAACCTTCTTGAGGTCTTGATTATTTTGTTTGTAAATAACCATCTGCTTCTTTCTGATCAAGAGCCAGCATAGTAAGGTATGACCCCAGGGAAAGCTGTGATTGATACTCCGCCACCTCTGTTAGCAGGGGTGCCGCACAAAAGATAGCGCGAGGCCCACCAGTGGCCCGTGATGAAAAAGAATACACTTTCTTTAAAAATGTAAATGATCCGCTATTATAAAGGGATGCAGGTGGCATAGGGGAAAAGCCCAGCCATCAAACACCTCATTTCTGTCATACCTACCTACCCTCCCCTCTCCCTCTCGTTTGTCAGTCCAGCTGCTGATCCTGCTCTGGAGAGAGCGGCTTCCCCGGCACGGCTTCACCCCCGGGTTGTGCTGTCTGCCCCTAGCCCCGTCTTTGTCACTGGCTCACAACTGACTCACAGTGTGACCTTGGGCAAGTCCCCTAAGCTCTCTGTGCGTCAGTTTGTCTACTGGTGAACTAGATATAATACTTTTACTGGGGATTATGGCAATTAAATGCTGTTTGTAAAGCGCGCCGAGATCCTCCATGCTCCAGAAATGAATATTCAGCTATGAGGATCAGAATATTCTGCTGTGCAGATCTATCACAGCCTACCAGTGAGAGTTGCTGCTAAGTTCCTGTGCTGTCTTCCTTGTTTTCAAGGACTTTGAGGACCTGTCCTGGGAAGTGGGAGTGATAAGAGATCAAAAGTTTTTTGCTGAGAAAAATGGTTAGGTATGCTGTTGTACTGTCACTTGTGGCAGTCCTTGTGTATTCTGTGTTAAAAAAAAAAAAAATCAGCTGCTTCTAGGTGTTTCTATCTATTCCACATTTGAAAAATCAGCTGCTGAGAATTGTTTTTGGCTATTCAGTGTTCGCATCCTTCCCTACAATCCAGTATTAACACTGGTAAAGAGTGAATTTTACCGGGCAGAAACTGGTGGGAAAACTGTTCAATGAATTTAAGAAAAAGAAAAAGAGAGTGGGGGGAAATAGATTATAGAACCCTCTGGTGTCTGGCAGATTTTTTCACTTAGGTATTTCAGCCTAATATGCTTTTAGTGGAAAGATTCCAAAATGTACAACCAGGAAAAAAAAAAAGGTGGGGGGGGGTTTCCCAGGCAAAATAACTAGAGGTAAATTCAGTGTTTTTCCACTCCAGCGAGCACAACCTTTGCTTTTATTCTGGTGCAAACAGCTGCAGGTGCCTCAAGTCAGCCAGTTCTATCTATCTGCAATGTCATCCATGTTTACTTGCAGCACTGGACTTTCGATTCTGTCAGGGTGCCAATCCAACGGGCCGCCAGGCACTGCAGCTGACAGTCAAATCTGTAATGCTGAATCCTTCTTCTGGAAAAAAGGGCTAAAGAGGTTAATACACTCAAGTAAGGATAAACACACCAGCTGTTATAGTTTCTAATATTTAATGTCATTATCAAATAAAATAACTCCTAAGAAATAAAAAATATGCAGCCTCCAAATCACTCGTCTTTGTTAGGATTAATAAATTATCCAAAAACCTACACTATAAAATAATAATAGAGAGCCTACAATTAAATTCATATTTGCTCTTCTGCTCTGCTGATGTTGCTCTGTGCTGATACAATTACCTTTTGCTGTTTTATCAATAGTAATGTCATGGACCACACAGTGTCTATAGAATAGATCATTGGAATATAGAAATCAGGGATGGATTATTGGAATATATAAAAATATTATGTAACTTTTTTTTATTTCAAGGCACTTGTAGAAATATTTTCTGTGATTTACTGAATGTTATCATTCAAAAATTTCATTACCGTTAGTCTTTCTCTTTTACAAAAATCTGCTTAGGATCATGAGAATAATGAGTCTTGCAAGAATGAGAGTGCTTTTGTGTGTGTTTGTGCGTGAAATCTCAGAGGGTGGCCCCCAACACATTACTGGGGCTAAATATTTTTAGAGTCAGGAAGTGAATCTGTGTTTTCCTCCTGTCATTATAATTTCAGCTTCTAGTGGTTTTTGTCAGCGTGGAATAAACAGGAGCTAACTTGAACGTGTTCAGAAAGGTTGAGGCATGCACACAAACACACAATGGAAGAGGCTTCACAGCCCGCAAAACAGCCTGCAGTGGGCTCAGCTTCTAGTTTATGGTCTATGTTACAGCAAGACACACTCACTGCCTTGTACTCAGGCTATGTAATTGCAATTGGTCTGTGACCAATTCCATAAATATCCCTGAATTTTAGGATTTATTAGCCAGCCCTTTGAAATTGCATCAGACTGAACTTGCCAATGTATTTCCGCTTTCTTTTTGGTTTTAAAAGATTTCTCTGGTTGTTGCTTAACTGTGGACAGAGGCACAGGGTTGGTGGGGATTTTGGGGTCTGGCTTTGTTGGTAAAGGCAGTGCTGCTGCTTGACCTGGGATCACTGCTCCCACCTGACACTTTGAGGCACAGAAGGAGACATTTACCATTGATCTGTGACTTACCCAAATCAGTCTGAAGTGCGACTAGTGGGGTTCTTTTGCTAGCCACGTAGGTGTATTTATTTCTTGCATTGTACTTCTTACCAAAACAGAGAACAGAAGTTTTTTTTTCCCACCAGTATAGTACCAGGTGTAAGGTAGAGCTGCGTAAATCATAGAAATACCTTCTCATGAGAAAACAGTCATTTTGAAATTATTCCTCGCCCTGCATCACTCCCTGTTAAACTGTGAGATTTTAAATTTTGTTTTTAAGATTTTTTTTCCACCAGTAAATGATCTCCAGAAAAAAAAAAAAAAAAAGAAAGAAAGAAAGAAAGAAAGAAAAGAAAGAAAGAAAAATCTCTTCTAGGGGAAGCAAACTGGAATTTCTTGGGGCGTGCCAGCTGCCTGGCAAAAAGGGAGAGCGGCGGGAGCCTCATCGGCAGGCTGCTGCAGGCTGGCCACCCCATGCCTGCCTCTCCTCCTCCTCCTCCTCCTCCTCCTTGTCGTCGCCTTCCCCCTAGCCTGGCTGCTGGGGAGGCAGCTGGGCTGCAGGGCCGGCAGAGCGCCAGGGCACTCAACCTCCCCTCCTCCCTCTTCCAGACCTGCTGCATCTCCCCAGCTGCCTGCCTGGAAGACTATTGTCAATTTTGTTCTCTCCCCGCAGACGACAACAAAATCGACAGGAGCCTTCCAGCCAAGCAGCCACGGAGCCATCAGTTTGATTTTTCCTAATAGCAAATCAGAAATTTCTGGCAAAATTGAAATTTTCCCATAAAAGAAATCTCAATTTTATAAAAGGCATATTTTTCCCCCAGAAAGTCATTCCAACAGAACATTCCCAGCTGCCGTAGTTCGAGAGACCTTTGAATTAAAGTCTATAGGCAAAAGGCTGCTCGTGTGCTTGGCTGTGAAATAAGGGTGGGTGAACAGTCAGATACAAATAGCAACTGCCTGGGAACCAATGTGCGGGGTTCCATCATCCAGGGATCAGGCCTGGGGTATTTACCTGACCTTAAAGGAGCTATGAGGGGTGGTATCTTTCCTATAAAGTACTAGAGATTATAATTAAGACTTACATAGCAAGGTTATGTCTCCTCTGAATAATTTACACGGGCCTGAACTCTAGTGAGAATAATTCCCAGCTCGCAATTATGACCAAACTGGTTCAGAAAAGTATTCCAGCTTTTGTGGTCTCATTGGAACAGAAACCTTTTTGGCAGTGGCATATTAGACACTGTGAGAGAGAAGGGAAAAAAAGGAAGTTTTCACTCAGAGTTATGCTACAATGTCACCTTTGTTTCATCTGCCTGCTGTCGGGGGCAATTCTCTCAGTGGTAAACAGGCCAGTGGTCCTGCCTGTGGCATCCATATCTATGGATTTCGGGGCAGAGTTGCCCTGATGCCAGTGATGCTGGGGAGTCCCAGTGCATGAGCTGAGGGCAGCTTTCACAGGGCTGTGAGATGAGAAGCTGCAGGCAGTCAGGACCCATTGTCCTGAGCAGGTTTCTCTCTGTGACATCTTCAACTCTGTGCTGAAGACATTGCTCTTCCTTCCAGCTGCTGGACTGTAGATTGCACTAGAAAATGCCTCCACTTTTGTGGCTTTCCCCTAGCAGGGGTGCCAAATGCCAGCTCTGGGTTTCCAGAGGAGCGGGGACAATGCCTGTTGTTAGCACCTGAGTGGGGCAGTAGAGGCAATTTGGAAAACCTTTCCGTGTGGTGTGACAGTCCCCAGTGCGCTGGCAGCAGCAGAGAGGAGCAGCCAGCTCAGTCTGCACTGGGGCAAGCCTCCTGCTGAAGGCACCTGGAGCTTCAGCCGAGCGAGGGCTGCAAGGGGGGCAGGTGTAGCTGCCTCTGTGCTCCTGAGCTGTGCCAGGCCTTGTGCAGCCTCTCTGCAGCCACAGGTGACTTTCTGCCCAATGGGAGCAGCTTTTCACAGAACGGCACAGGAGCCTTTTACATGCTCTGGAAATGTTCTGTGAGTAAAGCACCGTTAAGTAATCAAAAAGCAGCACAAAAGAACTTCTGTCAGATGTTTGGGTGTAAATAAAAATGGTCAAACGCAGAGCAAATCCATGGAGATGTGGTGAGGTGAAGCGTCCCTGTGTGGTTCCTTCTGGGCAGAGCACCTTGCCACGGGATCCTTGCAGGATCCACACCCCGTAGGGGCTGCACATTGCCCCTCCTGTGGTATGGATTATACTCCTCCAGGGATGCCTGCAATACAGAGGCACAGCGGGGTGAGTAAAAGGATGGAGTGGCAGCTTTCTGTCTGAATGCACCAGCCTTCACAGATAGAAACCAACCCCTTTATTTGCATGTAAATATTTGCAATTAATTCTTGATAGTTTTGTTTTCGAGTGTTCATTAAAACTTCTCTCCCCTATATTTTATTCATATAGATCAGTCTTTGGCCAACATCTTTCATAAAGTGCTGAAATTTGCCCTTGAGGCATCAGATGGAGTAGTCAGATTGTCAAATAAGTCTCCTAATTGAAGTTAACACTGGCACAATATTTGTCTTTTGAAAATAAACATTGCCAGCAAAGTTGCAGGTCCACCACTCTGTGTCTGCTGTTGCAGTGTGGGAGAGCCATGGAGTATAGAGCAGAAAAGGGGGAATTTGAGATGAGAAATAGCTCAGAAATGAGTATGTTAGCATATTGTTTCAGTGAAACACCAAACATGCTGCATTTATTAAAACAAATCCAGCAAAAGCTGTGTTTTGTGTTGAAGCTCCTTTTGTGTATCAGGTGTAAGGAATAAATAAATATTCTCTTTACGCAATGTATTTGTATTTTTATATCTTAAAGGGTCAGAAGCAGACATGGGAAATCAATAGTTCTCCTTGTGCTGTGAGAAATTAATCAGTAACTTTGGAGACACTCTGTGTTTAAGAAAACAAACTGAAAGAACATCACATGGCTTTTAAAGACGTCCTCATGTGACATTCCCAGTGGGTTTGAGGCACTAAAGGACTGAGTATTTTCCAGTGCAATGTTCACAAGGAAACTGGAACCAGAACACAGGGCATAGTTTGATGATGCCCACTTCAAGATGAGTTGGGAAGTGAGTGTTACTGCCTTTGTAAGAAGTCTGATAATATATTGTACTGGTTAACTCTCTCTAAGGGAAAAGTCACAGATCTGGGTTCTGCCTCTCACCCTGAGTGCTGATTTACCTCTCACTGCAAATCTGGCATCTGGCTTTAGCACAGTGCTCAAATGACTGTTCTCCCAAAGCACATATTTGGCTTGAGTGGAAGTGGGGTCCATGCTTCAGGGTGTGCTGGGACTTCTGTGGGCTGTGCCAGTGACCAGATAGGACCATTCCAGGTACCAGGTGACATGCAAAAATAACAGAATGTGGGTCATAAAGAAGCCTCTAAAGCCTGGGTTTCTCTTCTGGATCCAGTCTGGGAGCTGCAGTGTAAAGCACTAATACCCTAATGGGGCTCCCACTGATCAAACAAAGCCTGCTGACTTTGAGACTGGCAGAATGAGGCTTTTGTATCAAGGTAATACAACACAGGAATTGCTTGATGGGAAGTAAAGACTCACTGATAGCATGGGAGCAATTGCTGATCCTACTTCCATTAACTTTATTGGGAGCAGCCCCAAAATGTTTAAGTGGAGATTGGCATATCACATATATATAATCTAAAGTATCTCAGGATTTATGTAGTGCTACCAGCCCAGAGACAGACAGATGAAATATTACTGCTACTACATTTAATTTATAATCTTCATCTGACTAGACCTGTACCTACCTACTTATATGGACCCCATTACCAAAGTAGCTGAGCAGCTGCCAATTATTTAGAAATATAAATAAAACAGCAGAGATTATTTTGCTCTCTGCCTCCCTACTTCTCATGTAAGATTTCCTGTAAAATTTGCCCTTGGTTTGTTTAAGGTCTTACGCATGACTGAATGGCACTGGGAATCTCCATGTTTGTTTTAAACCTTTTGAGAAGAACAGGTCTGCCAAAAAGAAATTAACGTTTATTTCTGAATATATTGAGAACAATGACCATCAGAAAGCATAAAAGCAAATAATGAAGTCTAGCTTCAGGAGCTGTGAGAATTTCATTGCACAAGCTCACAAACTTTCCCTGTTGGTTCACAGTCCAGATTGTTCTTGTCAAATGTCATGGGAGGTCATGTTGGTGGAAGGAGATGTGATATCTCAGGAAGCAAAGTCCAATACCCTGAATGGCTTTGACAGTCAAGACAGAAGCACCGGACAAACCAAAGGAATTTGTGCCTCTGAGCAAATGGATTGATATGTTTAGAAGTTTCCAGAGTCATGGCTTCATTCCTAGATGTGACAAACAGCCATGGCAAGACTTCAAAGGAAACAACGCACCGATGTCCAACCTGTGTCTCGTAGGGGCGTCTGTGTGCCTTTGGCTGGTCAGTCACAGGCAGAAAATTGATTGCCAAGGGCTGAGTAAAGTTGTGCACTTGCCCTCTCTGTATCAACAACACTCCAGCCCGCTGCAGGAAGCACTGCAGCTCCCAGCGCCTCAGAGAGCTGCTCTCAGAGAATGGGCTGGTGGTTGGGGCTGCTCTGAGACACACAGGACCAAAGCTGGCACCTCTTTGGGATATACACTCAGCCTAGTTCTCACTGTGTCCTGTTCTCATCACGTGGCAATCAGGGGCTGCATCTCATGAGGGCTCAATATGGAGCACCAGTTGCTCTGAGATTGGTCCAAAAGAAGGAGCATGAGATATTTCAAGATGTTTCCTCCACACCAGGACAGGACTGTATTTTCTCATTCCTATTTTTGGCTGCTGCTTGAGGTCATGAATCTCCACCAATGGATAAAAAGATAGTCATGGACTCTTTTCATAATTGTTTCTGGATATATCCTTCCTCAATCTTATTCTGCACAAAACTTATTGAATAGCTCATTTAAGGAGAAAACACTTGAAAAGTATATTAGCAAACTCTTTCAGTGGGGTAAAACCATCCACATGGAAAATTCAAGTTTTCAAGAGAGCCATTAAGTGTGATTAAACCTTTAAAAAGGAAGAACAATGAATGCAGCCTTGTATTTAGCAATTTCATATCTTTAATTGTACAAAGATTTTCTTTAAAAGCACAAGGCTGAAAGGAAGCTGAATGTTACAGTATTTACTGAAGGAAAGCAATGAGAGAAGGCCTGCTCAGTAGCTAATGGAGTGAAGCCCAGAAATAATGACAAAAAAGCGGTAACGACCGCTCTCCAACACAACATATATAAAAGAGGAAGCCATAAAAAGGCAACAATTCTTGACTTAGCTTTGAGTTTCACAATGACAGTGATTACAGATAGCAAGTGGAAGAGCGTATAAGCCATGATGAAATCTGGTTGGCTGCGCAATTGAGATTCAAGTGAAAGAAAGCAACAGGGACATTGAATTTCTGCAGCACAAATTTTGGATGGGGTATGAGAAATGGAAAGAAAGGAAGAAAGAGCAAGGCCATCAAAAAGTTCAGCAGAAAATGAATATATTCTAGTCCATTCCATCTAATAATAAACACAGTAGGGGCCAGATCTTCAGCTGGTGATGCCAGTGTTTGAGCAAGTTTGCTGTTCTGCAGATGTGGCTGTCACACTGTACACACAACCCAGCACACTGTAGCCTGTGCCACCTTGCAGCAGCTTCACAAGCAGAAAAAATTTCACTATCACAAACTTGAATAAAAATAAAAAGGGGGGGAGGGATAAAATCAAGCTGATTAAAGCATACAATAATTATATTTATGGTACATTTAATTCTTAGTGTTACTTTAAATAGAAAGTATTTTGATACATTAATGACACGTGCTAATTACCAACTTTATTTTTCTCGATCAGTATTTTTAAAGAACAATGTTAACATCTGATCTGCAAGTCATGTGTGCATGGCTTTCTTCATGTATGTAATACTAAGATTATATATGCATGAAGTTTTCTGTGACAGGCTTATGTTATCTCAGTTGCAGCCTTAATTGTACTTCAAGTGCTAGTGAGCAGCCAGCTCTTTTCCTAAAGCTTTCCCTCTGCCTATCTGTGAACAGCCTGAAAGTGCAACTTTTATTCACTTGTGTATTCAGAAAAGTTCTTTATGCTTGTGATTCTAAAGAAATTAAAAAATATAACAAATCTTAACCAGCCCTGAAACTTAAATGTACAGAGTCCAGAAGACAGATTAATCCCAAAAATACTGAAATTGCAAGTGGATAACCAGTAGCAGGAAAAGCCCAGTCCAGGGTTGGTGGTCCCAGGCAGGGGGAGTATCATAGAGCACAGCACAAACCCAGCAAATTCACAGGGAAAATGCTGAGGTTTGATGCTGCCACATAGAAATGTTGAGCAGACCCATATCAGCCCTCTGAGGAGTTTGCACAAGTTTCTTGCAGTTACACAGACTAACATGAGCTGTAAGCTTATTATTTAAAGTCATGGATACTTGCATGAGCAGTGACATAAGGAGTCAGGGAGGAAAGGAGGGATAATGTGCTGGTGGCAGCACACTGCAAGCAGAAAGATGATGAAAATAAATATTATTTCAAAGCCGGTAAAAGCTAGCGAGACGGGGGACGCACGTATGAGAAACTGAAAAGTCTGATGCCTACCATGGAATCAGTGGCTTGCTGGTGGTGACCATAAGGGGATACATCTCATGGGGGTGATCAAAATAAAGAATCAGATGAAAGTGCTGTTCCAGAGCAGCCAAAACTGTCTGCAATTGCATTCTCATTCGCAGAATAGTTTCAGAACACATTGATACTGAATCTGAGCAGTGGCTTGTGAGCCTGATAACCTGTGGGTAGATTTGTTGCCTTAACATGTTACTTCCCTCTCTGCAAAAACATGGCTCACATTTGTCATGAGAGCACCAGGACTGTAGCAGTAGTGCCAATCCTCTTTGCACTAGTGAAGCAGTGGAACACATGTACCCCACAGACCAGCCTGGGTTATTATAGTGAACATGCACTTCTTCTTTGGTGTTTCCTTTGCTTTTATGTTATAACAGATAAACAGAGATGGTCCTGGAAAAACTGTCTGGTTTCTTTAACTTTTGGTATTGAATTAGAGCAGGTGCCTGAAGCTGGGGGCTCCTTGCTTTTAGAAACAACTCTGCCACTGAGAGATATTTAGTAAGTGATTTTAACAATCAGAAGAGTCCACCATGGCCCAGACCCTCCAGGTTTAGCTAATAATTTTGGAACACTTGGTGATTGTTCAGTCTGGGACTGAGGACTCCAGCTAGCCCTGAAAACAACATTCAAATTTGAGACATAATTGTTGTTAGAAGCACTGAAAAGAATTGTTATTAGAGGCATTGATATTTCCGGTAGTCTCACTACCTCTGGAAAATTTTGTCTGGAGATGTCATCACAAACCTGCATGACAAATGAAGAAGAGTGTAATGCCTATAATTTAGATTTTGCAGTCTGTCACCAGTGAAGACATATGAAAATCACTGGATAAAAAAGGGGGTTTGAGTGGGAAAGATGAATTAAAGTGCTCCCTATAGACAATATACACTGAGGTTTTGTTAATAAAGAAACTGCGCATATACAGAGTCTAAAATAAAAGCAAACTAAATTTCTTTGTCCGTAGCCCTTAGCCTGTAATAATGGGCACTTAAGCAAGATTATATTGTGTGATCATAATAAAAAAATACATCCTTATATAAACAAAATTACTAATTGATTTGTATAGGCTACATCCCTGACACTCCCAGGACTGTGGCATTTTTTTCCAATTAAACCCTTAGGCAACTTCTCTTTATGGATAAGGCAGGAGCATCTGGATGCACAATAGTTCCTGCATTAGCGAAGTTGCTGGGCACAGAGTCTGTTTGCATCGACTAACTGGTGGTGACCAGAAGCCATTATTTCCAAGGGATACAATGGCCACCAGGAACATTACACTCACAATACCGAAGAATGCAAATGCATTAGCTCATGACCTCCCAGGAAATGGGATGTGGCACTGCTGTTCCAAAAGTTCTGAAACTGGTTTGCGAAGTACTTATGTCTACTTGCTCATAGAAAATGACTCCCGTCGCTTGTTCTGTTTTGACCTCCGAGGAGAGTGAATGGACTCACATACATGATCTTTAAAAACATGTCCACATCAAGAGCAGGAGGGCTCGGAGTGAGCAGGTTGAGGAGGCCTAACAGAAATGAGCTATTGTGAGTGGGGAGTGAAATAAAAGCGTGGTCACGTGGGGGAATAGCAAACAAGCCAGCAAAGCTATTGGAGAGATTTTTTTGGTTCCCAGAAGGTTAAGAATGGTTAAACAAAGTTGGTTTTGAAAGTGTATCACAAGGCCTTCACTACCCCCCGATCTGGGGTCCATCAAACCTTGTCCTTGTGCAGGCCAGGGCTATTTGGCACCTTCAGGGAAGGTGCATTTGCTTAAACTAAGCCTGAATTGGACCCAGCACTACAAGTAAGAGAGATGTGCTACTGGAAAAGCACAGTGAGAAGAGCACACGAGGAACCAGGGACTGCAAGGATAAAAAATTATCCTGCATGGATGAGCCCACCAAGATCACAAATGATAACTGTGTCCTGTTTCCCCTGTTGCACTACCCCACGGTGTGAGTGATACATTTTGGTGATCATGACCAAAACTTTGATCAAGCTGACATTTGCTTCATTTTTTAACTGTTGTTTTTCTCCTCATTATCTTATTGTGATGAAATGGTAAAACTGTCTCTACACCTTAACTGTGCATTTCTTATATTGACAAGCTGGTAAACAAATTTGACCTTTAGTGGGTTTTATTAGGGTCACTGAAGCCCTCGGTTTCATGGCTCTGCTTTGTAATGCTTGTTTTTGCCTTTCTTTTGCTCTCCCTCTCATATGCACAAACATATACACATATCCGTGTGCACCTGCTTCCATATTTGCTTTCATATGATTTCTTTTTCCTGGAACTTTTTTCCAAACAAGTTCTAATGTCTTCAACAAAATGCTGTTTCAAAATTATTGCTGTTGTTGTGTCCCTGTTAGGTAGGAGGTCAAAAATACTCAACAAGCTGTTGCTGTTTAGAAATATGCAAAAAAAAAAAAAAAAAACCACCAAAATTTGAGCTTTCCTTTTCATTGGTGATTTGTAGTCTCTGATTTCTCACTGACCCCTAGTTCAAAGTATGTGTTGGGCTGCCTGTTGAATATTCTGCGATGACCAACATGGCAATGCAGGAAGTTTCTATCTGTGTCCTGCTTTTCTTTATGTTTAGAAGAAGGACAAACTGTGGCAGGCAGACACCTGGTATAGCCCATGCTGCTGGGCAGACTCAGGGGGCCAAGAAGAAATTACACCAACACATTTTCTGTAAGCAAGTGACAGAAAATGAGTACAAAAGAAAAGGATGTGAGCTAGATCATATTGAAGGAGTTTAAAAATCCCAATTAAAGCTTAGAGAAGTGCAAGTGTCCCTGAACTAAGTGAGTCACAATTTCTTAAACTGCCTGCTGGGCCAGCAGCAATGGGGACTGTTGGAAATGCCTTTAGAAGAACGCAGAAATGAGCATGTCCACAGTGACACAGGGATTTAAAAATACACCCAACACTATGAGATCCTCTGTTAGAGTATTTCCAAACTGCAGATAACACAAGCTGCATGAGGAATCTGCAGGAATGAGGCTCCTTCACCAGGACTAACCCAGCCCCACACTCAGGAACACCAGCACCAGGCATGGCTGGTTTCAGGGTTGTGCTGCTTCCCTGCAGCTCAGAAGTACAACTGCTCAGTGTGGTTCTGCCCTGGGAAGGTACTACCAGAAAACTTTAAGAGGGGAAACAAGCTTCTGAAAGACTATTGCCATCACGTTACTGAAATGTTCTAATTCTAATGAGAATTTTTACCATTTCCTTTCATCTGTATTTCTGCACAGGAAAGAATGAGAATATTGGGTGAAAATAATAATTGTGCAAATCAGAAATTAGTGGTAATACTGACTTAGCAGAAGGGAAATATTTTCCCCATCTTTAAACTTCTTTCCTCACCCCATTGAAGCTGGATGCATACAGAAGAATTTTGTTGGACCCAGACTCTTGACTCTGTGATATCAGGTCAGCCTGTTGCTCAGCCTGATGCACTAAACTTGAATGGAAAGATGCTGGAAACCCCACAAAGAAGAACCACACTTGCAAGCACAGTGATAGTAATTTTTTTCCTCTTTATTGTTACTTCCAGATACAAAGGGTATCTGTGTTCACTTTACTTAAAACAACAGGAACACTTTGTGTTTCACCCAGTTTTACTTTGTATTTTTAGGGAGAAAGATGGGGTTTCTACCACATTTGTGAGAACTTAATTCCCACCAGAGTTCTGCCAAAATGGCCAAAGTGTGGCCATCAACTGAGTTGTCATTTCCATGTGGTGCCTGTGAGAGCTGTGGGGAGAGCAATGCCTGAGAAAAAAAAAAAATAGTTTCCAAGGTGTTTTCAAGAGAAATATGAGGGGCAGGCAGGACTTGACATGAGAGAGGATGGGAAGGTCAGACTGGGGGGCATCTGTGGCATTCAGGCAGGGCTTTTTTGTCATCATTGGGTTTGGGGGCATTTTTTACACCTTTATGGGAGCATAAAGCAGTGTGTGGATGGATGGTAGTGAATGTAAGGTCCTTGAAAACAAAATAAGCAGCTACTTGGTCAAGACACTGTGGGTACAATTGCTTATCCAATCCAGTGGAGATGGGTTTCACAAGGGCCTCCTGCTGTCCTAAAACATCTCATTCTCCTTGTTAAAAGGCATTTAAAAGCACAAAATACTTTTATTAAAAATGCTTTTCAGGGCTATATGATGCTAAAAGCACTTTCTATAGCTTACATTGCTATTTAGGAGAGCATGTTATTTCTTTTTAATTTGCTCACTCATTCCTGAATAACTTTTCATAGGACTCCAGACACTGCAGTGTGACAGCTAAACCAAGGAGCATCGGATGCGATGGAATTGCTCTACAAGCAACCTTGCCAAAGGCCTTTTTGCTGCACAAAGCTGGCTCTATCTTTGTATATTGAGGGAGCTAAATCAATGTTAAATGCTTGGCTCTTTTCACAGGACAATGACCAGGACCTAAGCTGCGTCCTTCCCTTTTGATTGACACTTGAAACGTTGAGTTGGAATCAGCCAGAGGCACTGCTACAAGCTTGAAGCCTCTGCTGGGGATAACAACTGGTGACATCTGCAGAAAGGCCGACAAAAGGCAGTTGAAAGCCGTGTTTGTTGCTTTCCCCTCTCAGATCTCCTCTCTTTCATGGAGCTCCTTACTTGCTTTAATATTATGATTCAGCACCTGGCTCTTTTGAACCTTGCTTTAAACTTCAAAAGGCGAGGTGGTATTAACAAACATGAAACGAAAAAGTGGCAGTAGTTTGATTTACTGTTGTCGTCTTATCAAGGGGGTTTTTTGTCACCAGCTGCCACTTTCTGTCATCTTTGGAACCATTATCATTTCTCTAAAATCTAAAAGACTCCACTTAATAACAGCTTTGAATACAGGCAGGATCAGTAACCTATACAGTTCTGGGATGACAGAACCGTCAAATGAAAAGAAAGATGTTGCCAAAAAAAAAAAAATCCTTAAGAAAAAACCCCAATAAAACAAATAAAAGCTGTAGTACTTCTAAGTGACCTTGATTTCAGAATTAAACAAATCAAGCACAATTCCATTGTTCTTTTTGGATTCACTCTGCACTTTCCTTGCAACATTTCTTTTTTGTTCTCAGGACTAAGCGAAAACAAAGCCTAGGCTTCCAGAACAACTGCTCAGTGCACAACGAGCACTTGGTATCACATGAGCCCCATAAGCTCCTCACTTGTAAAAGTGCCAGTGATAGTTGCCAGTCTCCTTCCCCGGCCACCCTGGAGCAGCAGCTCTCATCCAGCCTGGGATAGAGCTTCCAAAGCTCCTTTACTAGGGCAGGCTCCCTGGTCAAATATCTATTTAACTCTCACTTTTACAGCACCTTTCCATATTTCCCTGCCATCTTTCCCAACGGTGCTGTGCTGTCCTTTGGCTGCCAGGTCAGAACTGGAATGCCTCTGTGCCTTGTGAGGCCAGTTTGTTCAGTTAAAGGCAATCAAATAAAAGCAAACAAGTTTCTGACCACTAACCTGCTGCACTTTCTTACTTGTCACTCTGCTGTCCTCTGCAGAAAACATCCCTATCCCTTTTGTTGGTTGTTGTATAATGCTATCCAAAATCAACTTACTTGGAAGAAAAAATTTCTCTTGGTGTCTTGACTCCTGAATCATTCGATGGGCATGCCTCAGACCAGTGCTATGTGGCTTTTATCTCATAGATCTGAACCTGCACTTCTGCTCATGTGCATTTTGGTAGTACTTTCCACCTATACAAGAAGAGTAAAATCACCAAAGGTTCCTCTCTCCTGTCTCCAGTGAACTGTTCTCCCTCCCACAACCCACACAAACAACACAGGGCAACAGGGAAATGGCTGCTCCAAAACGCTCTCCCTCTGCTGCCCATCGACCCCTTTCCAGACTCTTTTCATCACAGGGATCTGGAATGGTTTAGTTCCAGCATTTCTTGGTAAAATGGAGATGAAAACAACAGAGCGAATATCCTCCGGAATGTGAAAATGCTGATGCTCTGACTGATTGAAAACCAGGATTGCCAGAATCCAAAGTTGATTACGGGTTTTTTTTGGATAGGGATATGACAAAACTCATACAAAAGTGAGATGGGGGTTGCTAAAAATACCTATTATCTTCTGACAGAAGGCTCACTGTGTAATCACACTGAGGTTTTCTCACGGAGCATGTCCACATTTGAAATTTTAGTCATTTTAACAACTGTTAATTACCACATGCTAACTAGCAGAAGTGTGTGGGGGGGAGATGTTGTATATTTATTTGTTCCAGACTTGGAACATATTAGAATGTAGGCTTTATTCCAGTTTAGTGTCCTATGAATGAATGTGTTATCCAATTACAAACGAAAGATATCACAAGAACAAATAAGTGAGGATCTTTTCCCAGGATGCTTTTTGATGAGGAAACCCAGAATATGTTTACCACATTGGGTCCAGTGGAAATCTCTTCTTCAGCCTTTTAAAAGTGCCTGTGACACACAGGAACAGAAGAACAGAAGAAAAGGAAGAGAAGAAAAGTGCCTGTATAGGGAGGAAGAATAATGGAGACGTTGCTTTTTATTTTACTTTTTAATTTTATTTTTTCTCTTAGAAAAAGAAATTCTGAGATAAAAAATAGGAAATGCATGGGAAAGTATTGGTGTAATTGAATGGATTAGGAATTCTCTGAAAGAATTAGGATGAATGCAGGAGAAGAGCTGATTACCATATTATACATGTACATGCATATATGAATATAGATATAATTTTTCTTGTAATTCAGTCACTACATTGTCAGTGTATTCAACAATGCATATGTTCAATATATTTGTAATTACAGCAACATATATGTATTTTGAACATACTGAATTTTGACTTTATCATTTCTTTGACAGATTTTGGAAATGAGAAAACTGAGATCAGACTTAAAGTCACTGACAGCTTAATCCAAGATAAATATCTGACAGGTTAGGGAAACTCACAGCATCTGAAAAAGTTGAAGATGCAATCCCCACATCTACTGCATACTTTTCAGTCTCTACAAACTGCCTGTATAAATTCCCAGAAAGAGAAAGATGTACAGCATTAAAATAGTTTCACAGTCTCTGTCAGAGCAGTCTCCAGTGCTGGCAGGAGAAGCCAAAAAGGGGAATTGGAGAATTACGTGGTGTCTGGGATTCCAGATACAAGCTACTGGTGTTGGAAGAATATCTCCAGAAGGAGCATCTCTCTGTGTGGAAAGAAATGCCAAAGGGAAAGGGAATGGAAATGTCCCTGTAGCCTGCATTTATTTCTAAATTAAAAACAAACCCCAAAAAACAACAAACAGAAGCACTGCAAGGATTTCGTCAGCTCCAGCAACTCTGATGCAATTTTGCAAGTATTTTAATCAACATGCACCCACTCCCAGGCAAATGGAACAATAAAAAAAGTAATAAAAAATGTAATGTCTATATGAATCAGTTTTCTACATGGTCTGATCCATACTTGTTTTCAGGAAAAACTTGAATGGAGATTGTTTCTTCTGAAAGAATGAGGCTGTGGATCTGTTTCAAGCAAGTGGCACAATATAAAGTATTTTAGAAACAAATAGCTAGAATGAGTATCCTATAATACTGATAGAATTTTTAGTAATTGTAAGAAGGAATGAGATAAATAACTGAGTTTAAATATATATCCAGGGTTATGAATTCTTTAGAGGGAAGTGATGGACGCAAACCTGTCAGAGCTTCTTTGAAAAACCTCAGTTTCAGTCAGACAGAAAACATGAATGTAAAAAATCATTGAAAAGTAGAAATTAGATGAATACCAGCAACATCCTGTGCTGAGAGCAGCTTTTCTCACTCCTCCTCCTCCTCCAAAATACAAAAATAAAAAATATTCAATTGCACAAGTGTAGGAACAGATACACATGAGAAAATAAATACAACCAGGGAAGAGAGAAAATAACACAGACTGTGTGTCTTGAAAAATAAGTAAGTTTAGAAAATCCTAAAAAATGCAGAGAAGGTGACTAGGGGATAATTATGATTATTTGTTATTTCCTAGAACACAAGAACTAAGACAACCTGATAAAATGAGGAGGCAGCAGAATCAACAGAAATTACTTTTACATGTGCTGCTCTATTTAATTTTACAACTTATTCCCAAGTGGTGTTATAGAAGCCCAGGGGTACAAATGGCTTCAAAAAGCAGCTACACAGAAAGATTCCTAAAATGAAATTTTTTTTTTCCTGAACACTTATCTTTGGACAGGTAATTTTCTTAATATAAATAAACCTTTACAATTTATGATTGTTAATATGCTAAACTGCACTACTTTTATCAGCTGTGATCTCTCCTGTGTCTATATTTCATGCAGCAATTGCCCTTCCCCTTTGTCAAAGTTTTCATACAGAAGTTTAGCTTTCATCTGTATGTATGAGGATTGACTTAAGCCACCCTTTGAAAAATGAACTTGTATCTAGCTTTAATTGGGCAGCATGGGTGATTTCAGAGTTTTCAGTAGATGGAGGACATAAGCAGCATGTTTTAAAGTTCTTCTGACACCAGTAAAGTGTCTGCAGGGTTAAGTTAGAAGAATCCATGCGGAATAACTGCAATAAAAATGCTGATGTGTTTATTTTTCAACGGCTCATGGACAGTTATGTGGGGGACACTTTTCCTTCTGCCTACATTAACACCTTAATGAAGCCCCAACAAGCCTTGCTCCTTCACTGAGTCTCCAGGCTGCTGCAGACACGGGCAGGCCAGATCAAATGAAGGGTTTAGATACCAGCAAGGCAGGAGTTTTAAAAGCAGCTCATGGCAGTGCACTGAGAGGTCACAGCTCCAGGAAAAGGCTCTGAAACTCCTGCTCACTGTTAATAAAAGTGTGAAGCTGATGTTTGTCTGAATTCTAGTGCTACCTCTGCAGTTTAATGTCTTTCCTTACTTCAAGACTCAGCCCCTCAATCCCCTTCTAGAAGTAGGCACCTTCACAATCTCATGACAAACATCTGGCCAAGAATTTTAAGATTTCTGTTCAGTGCTTTTCCAACTTTGCCAAAATGAATTCTCATCTTTACTCTGGGAGGGAGCATGGGCACCACTTTATAAGCTAATGTCAACTCACCAGCATCCCCCCATGGAAAATGTGTCTCTGTGAAGAGGTGAAAGCAAGGTTTGCACAATAAAGGACAGAGTCAACTAGCACCATCAAAAGCAGACATCCCTTTGTCATTTCTGAGTGCTGCACATGAGCCGTGATGTTGGAGACCAATGGGTGGGTGGTTTGCTAGCAGGAGCTCCTCTGCTCTCCTGGTCAGCGTCAGTACTGCCCAAATCAAGTTATCTTTTGTTTTTATTCGTATCCCCTACGAGCAGCTAATCTCACACCAAGGTGAGCTCCATAGTGTGCTGAAATCATCTGGAAAACTCTCTCATGCACGTGCTTGTTCCTCCAGCTATAAATATCCCAAAGCAAAACCTCCGAAATGGCACCCTCCTCTGGCTCAGCCGCACCCACAGCCAAACACACTTATCTGACAATCACAGCAGCTCCAACACAGCTGAGAACTGCAGGAAACTTCATAGCAAAACAAATTGGGCTGTGACAAATGCCTGCAAAGCTCCGGAGATCCCAATTCCTGTCACTCGACCGCAGCGTATCAGATGTCAAGGACCAGCAGCTATGCGGCACAGCCCAGCCTGCATGCCTCCCCTCAGCCAGGTGGGAGCCATGCACGCTGCCCTGGTCTTGCCTCCATCACAGCAATGAAAGCTGCCCCCAGACAGTGCTGAAAGTTTCATTTACATCATGTGTATTCTGTGGGGGTAATCCTCTGCACATGGATGCTTCCAGTAGGCATGTGATTTCTGCAAAGCGCCGCGAAGCGACAGAGTACATGCAGGGTTTGTCTTTGTCTGCTGTAAAAAAGGTGAAGCACATTGCAATTCAGAAATTTGTACATATGTTCATCAAGGTTTCCCAGTTTTGAGTTCACTTGTTTCACCCTCTAGAAGAGATGGAAGGCTCAAAGTCACCTTGAAATTTCTTTTGTGCAATGGTTGAGGGCCAAAAGAAACAAGCACACACTGCAAGGTGTATGAAGCAAGACTATGCCAAATCTCATGACACACCTTTTTTTCTTGTCCATATAAATACTTTTATGCATTTAGACAAATCCACATCCAAAGGAAGTTCCCAGAAACCTCAAGGTTTGCTTTCCATTGCAGCCTCGACAAGACGGTACGTCACCAGGAAATGAAGCTTCTCCAGAAGATACTGAGACCTTTTTTTGAGTAGGCACAGCATGTTAAGCATATTGTGATTTGACTTCAGGATAGATCAGGAATGCACTTTTTTCCCTACATTTCCATGGGATTGCAATCACACCTTAGCACCAGTCCACCTGCAGCACTGAGAAGCACTGGCAGATGGTGATGGCTTATAGCCATACTCACCTGCCCTTGGTTCCAAAACCTGCAAAAGGAAGACCCAGGTCTGGCCTGGCAGATCTGAGGTGCCCTGCTGCAGCTGTTCCTGATGTACCCATGTGCTTTTTGAGGCACCTGAAAGCAGAATCAAGAGAAGGTTTGCAGGAAAGGGGCCAAAGCAGAACTTGTTTTTCCTCCTGCAGCTCCCACTCCAGTTTTGTGCACCTGGCAGAAGGTGTAAAGCATGCTCTGTACTTCTTTGTGAGATGGTGTGACACAGAGCTGCCTGACTTTGGCTCTACTCAAGTTTTCTTTTCAGCAATGCCCCCAACAAGTTGAGTTTATTTCAAGCTAAGGAGGGAGTACTTTGTCTACTTAAATTGTTTTTATTTTGAACTTTTCCTTTCAGAAATTTCCAGGAAAATTAACACCAAGTGGGAGCCTACCTTAGCTACTGACATTAGTTTTTCCTGGAAACCTGGAGACTCTACACAGCCTGAGCTGACCACCCACTATGTCAGGGCTGAGGCAGAGAGACTTTACATTGTGGGAAAGCTCAATGAAGCTGCTTTATCTTGTGGCTGCATTCTGCAGCTGGGAAGAAGGCTTCTGGTCTTCAAGAGTTGTCGTCTGAGAATTATTCACTCACAGTAGAAATTCCTCCAAAGGAAAATAAACAGATGACAATTCAAGTGGTCTCAGCAATGCAAGACACAAAAAAGTGAGAAAAATCGACAGACATTTCTCACCATCCTTGTGCTTAAAGCATTCCAATTCCTTCTTAACTTTTTATTTGTTGAAAGAAAAATATTGTTTCAAGATAATGAAATTTATGGTCTAGAGAAGAAAAGGAGCCAGTGATGTGACCTCCGGACATTTCCTAACCAAAATCCTTGCAATTATTTGGGCACATATGCTTCTTTCCTTTTCTTAGTTCATTCAATTTTTTTTTATATTATTGCCATATTCTAATTCCAAACATTTCACCATATCACAAGCCCCAAGCTTTTGCTGGGAGCACTATCTGGCTGGAGTCAACTTTGACACTACCAGAAAAAATGATGCTCACTTTAGAACCCTTTTAGCCTAGAGCTTTTCAAATTTGGAGGAATTTGCTAAGCCCAGGCAAAGGCTTTCAAACTGAAAGATGTTAAATTTAGGCACGACTTCATAGTCATGGATGACCTGGAGAGCTGAAGAGGCACCTTCTGCATTTCCTCCTGTAGAGAGCCACTGAGTAGTATGAGGCCACAGAGCAGTGAGGAGCACCTCTCTCCCTCTCTCTGGTGAAATATCTCAGATAAATAGAAGAGGTCAATTTAATAACCTAGATTGCCCTCAACTATTAAGTCAGATTAAAATGCCAAGCCCCTCCAATGCTAGAATTTAGGGCACTTGGTATTCCTCGCCTGGGCTTTTCCAAAGACGGGGCCATCTGCACATCCTGGGCCCTGTCCAGGTCCACGCTCCCAGCGCCTCAGCGCGGAGATGTTCGGGTTTGGTGGTTTGTCCCCCATTTAATTTCAAAAGAAGTAAAATGAAATTATCTTTTTTTCTTTCCATTTGGCCTAATAAGATCTCCATATTTTTTAAATTACCATCTCTGTGCATGTGTTCTCTGTAGAGCTGCCAGTCAATGTCAAATGAGGTGTTTAAATCAAAACTCTGGTTATGTTCTGATAGCATTATATAGACTGGCAGAAAAACACAGGTGAACGAGTGTCACATCTACATGAGATTTTTTTTCTCCCTTTTTAAATTGAGACATCTGTCTAATCTCAGTACTTCCCAGTAAATGAATATAGGCACCTCAGAAGCTTATCTAAGCTTGATGTTAAAGAAAAACATTTCTATGGGCACATTTGTACCTGTCAGCACTTACTGTAGAGATCTCTCTCTACAGTAACGTGAGTGACATCAGAATAATTAAAATTATTGTTAATGCTAACACTGCTTTAGCACCCATTTTACCCTATTTTGAAAGGGAGACTTTCCATGAACCCAAATGTAAGTGGGTATTGGATCACTTTTCAAAAACTTTGTGGAAACCAGGGAAGGACAAAGTCAAAGAGAAGGAAAGTCAGCAATGCACGTCGCAAGGGATTATGGATGTATACATCTATCTATACGCTGGACTGATAAGCCTTCTCTGAGCTGTTTTTGCAAGGCAGTCATTTAATGTTGAACAAAAGTGCAGCTGAGACTTTCTTTTCCCCACATCTAGCCACATCTGCACCCGAGCGAAGTGCCTTATGTGTAAACCAAGCCCACTCAAAGACACCTCAACCTTGACATTTTGTTTTCTTTTGCAAAACTCTGTTTCTTTACAGCACCGCTTGCCTGACATGCTCCCATGTGAAGCAGAGTTATCAGAATAATAATTAACAGGCTCTCATTAATTTAGGATCAAACAATACCCCCTAATGAAGCGGGGACCGACCAATGTGATCCCTTAAAGTGAGGCGTATGCTTTTCTTACACCTCGTGGCATCTAATCTGCCGTAACCATTAGGCACCGAGCTGACCGTAAAGGCCCGTGTAACATTGAGTCAAGGACAGTTAATGGATGCCGGAGCACAAACAAGAGTGCTCCAAGCATGTCAGTCAAGACTAACCTGAGGCAAAAACATCAAAATGCAGGTTGGAGTTTTGACATTCCTGCAGGCTCTGTACGCCTCGCCAGTGAATTTTTAAAGTCAATATCCCCCTCCTGCTCGCAAACACTTTCTATCTGATGAGTAGCAGTAATGTGGATCTGATTGAACTTTGACTAAAGTATTACTTAAAAGGCAGCTTTGAATGTGTATGCGTGTGTATGTGTTGTTTTCTTTTTTTTTAATAAATGTCTGTGATAACAATAAAGACAGTTTACACAGATTATCACAGGCTGTGTCTTTAGACTTCAAGGTTATATGATTAGGAAATTAGAAAAGAGATGAGATTAGAAAAACCACAGAACATTTTGAAAAAGAAAGCTTTTTACAAATTATCTGTGTACTGAATTTGCACAGAATCTGATAGATAAATCTTCTCATATTTGGAAATGGATAAATGCTACAATGTAAATAGAAGGAACCAGCTTGGGAGCACACATCTGGCAAAAGTTCAAAAAGCATATTAAGTATTCTAATTTGTTTAAAGCTTACTTATAAAAAAATGCATATTGTGATATAAAATGTAATGATTTCTGCATGGAAATGTAATGAGCAATAATAATTGCTCTGGATGAGCATACCACACAGTGTTTGAAAGTGCAGTCCCTTTGCTTTCAGATTTCACATTAAACCTTTATTTTCTCTTTCCCCTTTGCACAGTAGAGTGAAATCATTAAGGCAAATGGACACAGAATTTAAGCCAAGATCATTCCTAGTATTGGGCACTACCAGGAGCACATAGGGTGTCATAAAATTGGGGTGGTGGCAACAATAAGCACACTTCCTATTACTGGAAAAGAAAGTGTGCTTTCAAGGGGAAATTGTATTAGTTGAGGTGGTACATTATTATTTAGAAGTCCTGACCAAAATTTCCAAGCAAGCCATAAAACTTGATTAATTTAGGAAGCCAACATTTTCATGCATTCTTTGAAGAGTTTCTGATACTGCACTTATGGTGAACATTTTGATGGGGGTCATTTTGCTATTAGAGCACATCAGTGGGTGAGCCATTTGATATGTTTTTCATTTCTCTTGTGACCTTTCACTTGGCACTGTCCTGTTGTTTCTTTGGTTGTAACTTTTTTAACCTTTTAATTTTTTCCTGAACTTGAGATCATGTGTATTCCAGGGACACAGCAGTACAAATATTTTGCATTAAGTGCACACACCTTGGGCATATTTTTTTCCCTTTGGCTCTCAGCTTCATGTAGCATTGCTATGTCCTATTAAATGGGTGTATTTCAGCACAGAGATGGCTGCATTCATCAGTGGAGAAACCCTTACCTCAAAAGCATAGGGCTTGTCAGGAGCTCAGATTTCTCTGGGTCTTTCTTTTGGGGATGCACTGTGCTATACAAATAAATGGGTAATAAATCTCCAAATATTTTCTTTTGCATTAAAAAAAAAAAGTCTTCAGCTAAACTCTTATGTGCTGTGATTTCTTCTCTGTGAAGAACATTTATTTGATTCTGATTCTTTTTTTCTGTTGTTTTAATGTTTTATTTCAGCATGTTTACACCCAGTTTTAATTAGATCCCCATCCCAGAGCAAAATGCACATTTTTCACTTTCATTTTTTAAAAAGAACTCTGTGATAACAATAAAGAGTTTTTGTTTTAACAAGAATGTTTTAACACCTTGCGATAACAATAAAGACATTTTCACAGATTATCACAGCCCATTAGGTTTCCAGCACAGTCTTTCTTTGACCAAAGACCTGTAGTGCAATGAAGAAATAGAAATCAAATTTTCAAATCCCAACAGCAGTTTTCTATAACATCATGTTTTTCTCTCTTACATGTGACTTAGCATAGTCTAATGATCTCATGATAATGTCATACAACTCTGTGGAGCAGAGACCATATTAAGATGTCATTCTGATGGCAAAATGATGGCAATTCAAGCCTGCAGAGACTTTCTGACAAGCAATGGCAAAACAAACTCAATACAAGTCTATACAGAGCACATTATCGTGTCAAGAGAACAGTATAATCTAATAGATCTTTTCTGCCTCTAACTTCTGTGAAAACAGTGTTGATACCTGCCTAGGAGAAGTGCAGAACTGAGCCAGCAGCAAAATGAAATCAGTATCTGCTCTTGCCTCCTCCCCCAAGTATTGTTTATGAGCTGCAACACTGCCTGAGCATATTAAACTGCACTAAATCTTTTTATCTAAGATTTGTTCACAATGAGTATCTTTGTCTTTCATCACCTAATTAAAAGAGAAAAGAAAGCACCAGAAAAATGCAATGACTGCAAACTGTGCAGTGGGGAAATACAATCCTAGCCTTGAGCCTGATTTGCCATTGCTCTGGGGTAATGCCAGTCTGCAACATGCCAGCTGGTCCAGCAAGGAGCCTCCAAGCCCCAGGGGTGGGAAGGAGGTCGGGGCATCCCTCTTGGCTCCGTTCGTGGTGCCAGGGAAGAGCAGCATCCTCCCATGCTCCTGCTGCAGACACCCGGATGATCCAAGGGGCTGGATGGCAGCAGTCCCAGCACGAGCTGGTCCCAGACTGTGGCTGTGACAAGGGGACAGTGGCACCTGGGAGCACTGGTGACCTGACTACGCAGCTCTGCTGTGGCCACAGGAGATGCCAGCTTGAATCCCTGCCGTATGATCCAGTTCAGCACAAGACTCAGCCATATGGGTCACTATGATCTGATTAAATTAAGGATGCTAGAGAAGCCTTAAACCTGAATTTCCTATTTTAATTTGAATGTTACTTTTTTATGCTTAGTTAATGGTCATAATCATGTAGAGTGTGCTAGTCCATTACCACTATGTTAATGGCCAGCTAATACTCAGAAGCCCTTGGCATTGCCTTGGGGCTTGAATTCCCAGATGGTCATTAACTACCTAATAAAAGACCACCACATCATCCATAATTACTTAACATCTTGTACTTGAAAACATATTAAACAAAGTGAGCTTTTAAATATTTAGAACTAAATTACATTAAATAAATGTTATACTTGGTAAATAAATTCAGAGGTTGGGATGTACTATATGGAATTAAAATCTTGCTGCTGCTTCCTCATGACTCAATTGGTTCAGCATGCGAAATGAAAACATTCAGCCCATTTGCAGAGGGTCACTGTGATTCACTTCTAGCTAATGCTGCTCTTTGATACTGAGGTATGTGTGACAGCAAGGTGTTGCCTTTGTTTTTCATATTGGGTACATTAATTACAGTTATAAGGAAAATCTCTTTGCATGTGCTGGTATCTTGACCTACTTCTGGTTTCAATGGTTAAATTATAATTTTTTTTTTTGATCAGGTAAGAGCTGTATAACTAAAGAGCCAGATCTGCAGATACATAACAAGTGTGAGTCTTCAGTCAGTGAAACCAATAGGATCAGGCATATGACTCAGCACTGCTCGTTTTCCCAGGCATTAGCAAGAAGCAGATGTGTACACCTGAAGCTGGGCTGAGGTGAAGGACCCATTTGGTGTTGTCCTGGAGATGGACTGTGAGCTCAATGGGATTTGAATCCAGGAGCCTGGGGTGAAAGGCTCAGTGCTGCCCCACCTCTCCCTGAGCCGTGGGGCTCCCCTCCGAGCACACTCATTTGTTAATTTTCTTTTGAAGTTAATGGCAGGATGTGCCTCCCTGTCTGTGTTTTCATTGGCTTCATAGCTGCCCATTGAATATTTTGAGGCCTCCGAGAAGAGAGAAACAGAGGTAGATTTGCTATTGCAGAAGCTTCTTTTCCAGCAGGTGTTTGACATTTTACACAGATCCTAGGCCTTGGGTCCATTTTGAGGGAAAAAATTCAGAGTTCGGGGAATACCAGGCTACTGCATGCATGTTATGGATATAGCTCTCCCAGGAGTGTAATTAGTTATCCCGTGTTTTCTGACACAATCTCAGAAGAGTTCAGCAGCACACAAAGTGAGACTTTCACAGTTCCTGCAGGAGATGGGCACTCCATGGCTCTTTGCCCTGGCAGTGCAGGGTAGAGCTTTCCCCTTTGGTGTGCCAGTCCCTTACAGAGTGCCAGGGAGCTTACAGAGAGCACATCAGGGATGGATGTCCTGGAGCCATGTACTCTGCTGCAGGATCCAGACCTCAGAGAGCTCTTTCTTTCTGCTTAAACGTGCTCAAACCGAGTGGTTAATCCCCAAAAGCATGCTCTGATTTCCAGTGTAACTCACTCAGCCAGTCCCAGTAGGGTCTGGGAAAACTGCTGGACTCCTGGCGCCTCCCAGACCATGTTTCTTCCTCCAGGTGTCCAGACCAGCATTTATATTCCAACTTCAGCCGTCAACTGACAGATTTCTGGAAACACTGACATCTCAAAGAGAGTTAAGTGTTGAACCTGCTGGGGAGTGTTTTCAGAAACACATTCATTTCTCCCCTATAGCAACAGTGTTGAAATAACTCTGGAAATCTGCTAATTCATTTTAAAGCTACAGGCCTGTGCTTTTCCATCGGGAAGAGAATAACAATCACAAGACGTGACTCCAAGAGAAATATAAATCTTTATTTTAGCTACATCCATATGATTTACCACTGAAGGGAAGCATGCTTTTGTCATCCAGAAGGATACCTCCAACCAAGAGTATTCTTCTGTCAATCTGCTATCCAACATGCCTATTGAAAGAATACTTCCAACAGAAATCAAAGAGAAAAACATTTTACCATTTATTTCCACCAAGCATACTTCTTCATGCACTCCAAGAATCACATTGGACTGAAATATGCTGTTCATTTCCTGATATAAAGAAAATACTTCGGAGAGAGGACACAAGGCCTGTTATTTACACTAATTGTCTTTGCTTTGCCCTATTTTTCCAATGAGTCTTTCTCATGTGAATGCATAACCAAAAATTCTTCTAGCAAGAAAGGAGAGAAGGCAGAGGGCATTCAAGCACAAAGGGCACACTACAAGCAATTCCAAAGTAATTTTCAAGCTATGGCAAGAACCTGCATAGGTGTTACCAAAATCAAGGACAGGTGTGTAAAATTTGATACAATAGCATTCTTTTTTTACTTATGATATATACTTCACAAGTGGATTAATGAGCAGAAGGCAAATGAGTGCTGCAGAACACAGAAGGCCGAATTCCCCTACAGAAAAGGGGGGTTGTTAATATTTTTTAAAAGGTGTTGATGCTGACTGAGATTTGCAGTTCAGGAAACTGAGGCCCAGACCAGGTATCCTGTCACAGGCAATTCTGCAGCCTTGGATAACTTTGCTGTCCTTTTTCTGGCCCGAGAGCGCAGCACTGACTTATCCTTGAGGATCCTGACTGCATTTCGTGTTTCAGGATGTGTTTTCTCCAGGCCACTGGCACTTGCTTGTTAAGCAGTGGATGTTTGTCTGACTGTTCATCTGCATTGATGAAACACCACCACAGGAGCTGTTTCTACACTGGGATGATTATGCAGCCATGTCCTAATCCATGCCAGTGGAGGGCAGGACCCACACTGCTGGAGGGTGGTCTGGTGCCCACCTGGCCTTTTAGACAGTGACACCAGAGTCACCCAAAACTTTGGGCTGTGTGGGACAAGCCATGTGTCCTGATAGCCCTGACATCAGGGTTGTTTATGCTGATGCTTCCCAATGGAAAGAAATTTACCTTTTCCCAGTAGACCTCGGGGTATGAGTTCAGGATTCCCCAAACTTGCCCTTGTTTCTGCTCAGCTGTACACTGTATTTTGCCACTTATTTTCATTGCCTTAACTCTGATTCTGCTAATCTGCTGTTTAGATTTAGGATGGAACCTGTTACTTAGAGGATACAGACTGTGAGTTGCACTGTATGGATTAGTGCCAAAGCAGAGATGATTTTATTTATTTAGGTAGGCAACATTTATTTTTTTTTGGATGTGGAGCATCCACTTTCTGAAGACTGTTTCTTTTTGCAATCATTCCTCAAGCCATTGCTGCAGATTTTGCAGCCTTGTTCTTAGATGTGGAGATCCCTGAACAAGTTAATTGCCCACCATCAGCATTCATTTTTCTCCTTTAGCAGACTGTAAGTATCAGAAAATCTCACTTATTGTGCTAGACTTTAACTTCACAAATTGATATGACTTGTCACTTGATTCCCCAAATGACACTTCTGGGTATGACTAGTACCATGCTGTATTTATTACAGCTATTCTAAAAGGACTCTTCATTGCCCCCAGTAAAGTGCAGGAAGCAGAAAACATTCACGGCATTTTTTCATTTCTCAAAAAAGTCTTGGCTATTTCCAGGTTTTGATCACTATCATTTTAACTTTGGACTTTTATTAGAAGTGTTTTGAGTTTGACATAATTTCAGTGGCAGATAGAGTGGGTAGATAAATGGACCTTCTGAATAGGCTTAATACCAAAAGTGGCTAAAAGGAATGGCAAGATATTTCACCTATGAAAATTTCCCATCCAGAAGATTTGCCACTTACTGCTGATAATCCTTTTAGCCTCAAAGGGTCAAAAGGTGAAAATGATTGAGGTACCTTTTGCTATGAATATTTCACGAGCTGCATATCCCTTTTTCACTGAGATCTATGTGCTGACTGAGGGCTTCTTCAGGATGAGTCCTTAGTTGACTGATGAATACAAAACACCTCTTGAACAAAAGGCATTCAAGATTAGCGGAAGACAAGACAGCCTACTTTGGTTTCTGTGAGGGGTACCTGGAGTATCAATGGAGATAAAACACTGAGTGACAGGTAACTGAAACACAGAATAACACCATTTATTGTTCTCCTATTGATTGGGGAAATAATGAGAAAGTTAGCAAGTCACAGTAATGTCACAGACAGCGATGAACTTTGGAGAACTCAAGGACCAAAAAGTAACATGAAACAAGGAGCAAAATGAAGATAATATTTGGTTACAGTACAGTTCTCAAATTGTAGTGAAACACATCCCTTCGCCTTTGAGTATGCTCGGTTTTTAAAGCGAAGACAATGGGAAGAAATTGCTGGCTGAAACAATATAGCTATTTTATTTTACTCCAGCCAGTAATGTGAACTTCTTGGAAGACATCTTCTTTCACCACGCTATTGCGGCTGGGAACATTTAGAGGCTATGAACCAAAATTATCCTCTCTATGCATAACCTTTCTAGTGTCATATCCTGCAAGGTATTGTGGTAATTGAAGACATTCAGCAGCAAGAATTGAGTATTGTTTCTCTATGGCATTGAGATGAGCCTTTGAAGAGGCTTCTCGTTCAAAAGAGAAGCGGCACCTTAGCAAAACATATCAGGAGAAAGTTATTCTTTCTTTCACACGTAGACAACATTTGGAAAGCTTTTAGCTCATTTATCTCTCTAAGGCAGAAGACTCTGCCCCTGCCAGGGGATCCCCAGCTCGGCCCCAGACATGGGAGCTCCCATTTTCTCCCATGGCACAGGACAAGGATCCTGTGTGCCAGCACCCATTGCTTTTCCAGTATGCTGGGTCAAAGCTAGGCCAGTGAAAATAACCACAATGGCAACGAAAAAAGCTCCAGCACCACCCAGGACGTCTTTACTTAGATAATATTATAAGTATATAAATAGGGCTGTCTTTCCATCACTTGAACAGAACAGACCCTATGTCAGTCACAAATCCTTCTCTGTTTGAAACAAGGAAATAATGCACATGAATGAAATCCCTTTATGTAAAACAAGGCATCCTAATTTTAAATAAAGATAAAATCGAACAGTGCTTCTCATCTACTTTTCAAATTGTTCCTTCTTGCTCCTTCCTCAGGAGCTTGTCTTTTCCTAGCTGATTGTTCCTCTAAAAATATCCCCAAGGGTTATATTTTTAGGTGCAATCTTTAAGAGTCAGGAAGAACCATGTCACCTTAATGCAGGACACATTTCAACAGCTTCATCATCACAACCACAAACATTTCAGACGGATTTAAGACCTACAGGGGTGCAGCATCTACTTTCAGCACCCACTTTTTCAGTCTCCCACAAAAGCTGTAGCTGTAAAGCATTGTGAGCCAGAGCTTAGGTAAGGAAAGGTCAGGAGAAGGTGCAGGCTGCATTTGTCCAGGTGCTCTCCAGCTGTCCCCAATGTCCCCAGTGAGAGTCTGCCTGATCTCTGCAGCTTGCAGGTGCTTTCAGGTCCCTTAGTCTATAGAAAACCTCATCTCTGTTTGAAGAGTTCAGGTCAAGACTTTGACATCCATTTCTTGGTTTGCTTTTGTGATACAAAGAAATCAAATTAATTGTTATGTTTGCATTATGCTGGAACATAGAAATGTCATGGTAGCTGGCCTGGTAACGCAGGATTAATTTAGACATTCAGACCGCAGTGCTCTTCACTCTGAAAATGTAATAAACATGTGGCAATTAGGCTTCATTAGGTCTACTCAGCTATCTGGTTGTATTTGTGAAGCTATTTCCACAAATTCCAGGATGAAGCATGGGGTGGATGGGACAGCAAAGGGTGTGAAATGGGGCATTTGTTCCTTTTCCAGGATCAGGATGCTTTTGCTATTCCAAGCAAAGAGCTGGAAGTCCAGGCCTTAGACCTTTTCTGCAGATGGGCACTGGAGGTGTATGAGCTATATAATAAAGGCAATAAATACATGCTCCCAAGATGGCCCTGTACATGCAGTTTTAGGCAGCTCATTCCCCAGTGATTGCCCCCAGACTCCTGTGCACCCTCATGTTCCACAAAGGCTGGAATTTCTCTCCTAAACATGTGAAGAAACACCTACTTCATGCTTTACCTTCCATGCTATGACCAGCGATGCTATTAAAGCATAATTCCTGATCATGAAGGCAAGATACCCAATTCCTACAAGATACTCTCTTTCCTGCAGGCAGTCATGAGGGAGTTCAGGGGGGAATTTGCAGCTTATCAGTTCTCCCTTGAGTAAGACCCAGCCAGAGTCTGCAGTTGTAGCAGAGAAATCTGAGGATGGCCACAAGACACAGCCCTTTGCTGATTACAAGGAGCACAGAACACAGAGAAGCAAAAGTCATTTTGCTAGGGTCTTACCACACACCACACACTGTAAACTGCCTTTTGAAAGGAGGAAAAATTGTCTTGCCTTTAATGGGAAGTCTATTCAGCCATCAATTTGTTAATAAAAAGGTGAAATTAATGACAAATAATCCCCCGTAAAATAATCTCTTTGTGTTCAGGTTCAGGATTGCTGGCTACAAAACATTTGCTGCTCATTTTCTGCCCCACTATTAATGGATAAGAGAAAAGAAGGGGAATTTGTTACTTAATGTAGGATATGCCTCTCATGCCATCAGATTACATCAGGTTCATCAAGTCATGCTTATATAACTTGATTTTAATTTGTGGGTTTTATTGTTGGCAGGTTTCTGAGATTATGATTTGATTGAATGTCTGTTGAATGTCTGTAAAATATCTGTTAGTTTGTAAATGGACTCTAATGGATTATGCTGCTTGAATCTTTTCTTAGGGAGCTGTTCACCTTTGCATGGTATAGTAGACAAGTCACATCTTGCTTTGACTGCATGCAGCATCAGCTGTAATAACTATATGTCAGAGGCTGCAGCACTGAAGATACAATCTGCTTAAAATCACTGTACACATATCCAAGGAGAAATGCTTAGTGTCCAGGAGAGCTCCGGCAAAACAGCTCGCTCCTGTCTGTAGTTTTATAAATGCCTCCATTTTTCTACTTTATGATTTACATTATTTATTTCTTTGACACCAAAACTTTTAAAAGATCTTTTCAGATTATGGGGCCCTGTATCTGTTGCTTTTATCAAGCTGGACAGCCTAGAAAAAAAGGTGGCACTAGAAAACCACTCTGGCTTCCTCTTACCTGGGGTGGCTGCTGTACCCTGTTGCAAACCAAATAGAAGATTTCCAGGGGTCCCTGGAAGCAGAAGATGCCCTGCTTGCTCTGGTATAACCTGGAAGAGCTGCTCCAAGGCAACCCAAGTTTCACCCCGGTGTGAAGCTTTGTGCTGTCTGGTTCTGCTGCTGCCAGTCCTTCAGGTTGTTCACTTAGCTGCCCCAAACCTCCATTTTTAAAATTTTTTTCAGCAGAAATAGAGAGACAAGTGTGATAAAACAGGGGCAGAGAGCTCTTCAACCACCACCAAAAAAAAACACTGGGCAAGGACTAAGAGAGGTTATTTAATGCAAGAAAACAGTCACACAAATAAGGAAATTTAAACTATGCAGCATCATAGTTATTAAGGTAGACGCTTTTCAAGGTTTTGACAGAGAGAAAAACACAGCAGGAGGTCAAACACTCAAATTCTTTTTAATCTGTTGGGCTTTTTCTGATCCACACAGAATCACTACAAAATGGCAATGGTCTGAAATTTCTGAAACACAACTAGAACATTTCTTAAGCCAAACTACATAGGCTGCTATCACCAGTTCAACAGAAACATTGCACAGCTTGTGTTTACAGCCTGTGGATTGTTCTTGAGTCCTACTGGATATTTATGAGTCCGTGAATCCTGAGCTGTGGTCCTGAGGCTTGGCATGCCACTGGGACCTTCTTGCTGGGCCAGAAGAGACTCTGACCCTGCAGAAAAATATTTCTAATTGCCTCAGTTCCCCCAGCTCTCCTTGCTGTAGAGAGTTAGCACAAGGCTGAGGGAAAAGGCTCTGTTTGGCCTTGAGGTGGGAAAGTTACCCATCCTGGAGGAAAGTATGGATGTCAGGGGATTCAGTAGAGAGACAGTCACTCAGAAAGCAACCCAAGATGGCTCATAGTTATGCTCCTAGCTTGTTCCATGTAAATTCCTACTGAAAAAGAGCTTAGCTCCTGCCCTCCATTTTGTGGCTCTGTTGAATGTGGCCCATGTGGTCTGGGTGTGTTTCACACCACACCTTGCAGCAGACACTGCACACAAGCACAATGATCAATCTGCCCTCATCTCATCCCCAGTGGGACATCATTCAGCATCGCCTGGCCCAACAAGACTCATTTTTCCTGGGTCTGTGGTATGGAGACCCAGCAATATGGACTGAATTGACATGACAGGTCCCAAATTCTGGCTACAGGCAAGATGTGGCGCAGAACAAGTAGTCAGCAAGGAATTGACAGTTTTCATGGAAGGCGCTTTGTTGAACAAGAGGACACTGGCTGAGCTGGAGGAAGACGCCTCAGTTCAAATGTGGGCTTTGGGGGAAGTCAGCACCTCTCTCCAGCTGCAGAGTCCTTTTCCCTTTGCATTTTGAGCATTGGCTGCTCCTCAGTGAGCAGTGGACCCTCCCAGGACAACATGCCATGACTCAGGGCAGAGCAGTGACACCATCGAGCTACACAACAGCTCCCCATATGTTTCTGTGCTTGCCCTGACTTCTCAATGCCACACCAGATGCCAGTGGGCCAGAGATGGCACCTGGGGCTCAGCTCAGTGTGGGGTCATCATCTGCATGGCCCCTTTCCTTCTGCTGCCCTTCTGCAGTAGCATCAGGAAGCTGGAAAGCAGCAGAGAAATCCCTGTTCTGGCTGGCAGGAGGTGGCTATCGTGTGACTCTGGGCAGGCGGTGAGAAGAGGGCATCACCTTGGACTGCCTAGAGGAGAAGGTAAAGGGAAGAGCAACAAATTGCAGAATTTAAGCAAAACTGAGATCCACACGGCTAAGTTTTCCCTGTCCCCAGAGCCTCCTCAGCACACAGCAGCCAGCAAAGGCCACAGCCACATCCAGTAATTTTCACCTGGGCTGAACTGGCTCTTAGCAAAGCATCAGTCTGTGTTCAGTCCCTCAAGTTTTATGCATTACAAGCGGTACAAACCAAACAACTTTGTCACTTACAATTTTACAAGCAATTTGCCTCCATTATTTTTTGACCAAGCATTTCTATGGCCATTTGCAATATTGTCCACTTACGTAAGGACAAAGACAAAAATTTAGGAAAAATAGCTGGCACCTCTTTTTGCTGCCTATGACTGGCCTGTAGCTGGTACCTCCTGTCTTTCTCCAGGAGAAGGTGTGCTGGGGAGGGGGAGGTTTTGTAAGGAGCCCCGGGCAAACACTGAAACCCAGGTCTGAGAGGAATTATTATTTATACTGCTGGACAGTTTTCTTCTGTGAAACAACTGGAAATTATTTACCCCACAAATGTCTGGCTGTTGGCTGGGTGAGTAGCCAGCAAACGCGAGGGGAATCAGACCATGCCAGACTCAGCTAGCTGTGCACGATCCGTCGCTGATCCATCTGCAGCATATGATATCCGCTGGTTTCGCCGCTCCAGACTGGTTGGGAGAGAGGTACTTCAAGAAACGGGAAGCTGTGTCTCCACAGCTGAGCAGTTTCCTAGCTTTGTGTCAACATGGTGTGCCTTCTGGCTGCTCAAATGCTCCTAAACCAGAGCCCCACCACATTTATGCCACTGTAATTTAATACAGTTATTTATTGGGTTAGAAGCTTTGTAGAAACTTCAGCTTTTGTCCACTGCTATATACAATAATCTAAAATTACATGTCTTGGACAGCCTACTGAGCAGTGCCTCAGTGTAAGTAAAGAGCCTCCAGAGACTTCTCCTGCTTATTGACTACCCTCCCTCCCTCATGGGGCTTTGTGGGTATACGCATCAAACTGTGGGTGCAGAGGGGTGTCCTGAGAGCTTGTTGTGCCTTCATGTATGTTTTATTTTGAAGGAAATAAATGTCTGTCCCTGCCCAGAGGCCTGGATAGGGTGCATTTTGTAACCTGATGCTCAGCCTAGGAGGTAAGGCACCACTCAGTGATGCTCTAGGAGCAAAGTAGATCATTCAGATAAGACAGATCTCAGTGGAAATTAGCTGTCCTGGCATAAAGCTACGTTACTCAGGGGGCTATCTATGGTTTAGGCTTAAGCATACTCCATGCTGGTTATGTGCTGCTCAAACTTGAAAGGTGTTGGGATTAGAGCTCTGCTGTAGATCCACATCAGAAGGTGAGGATCATTAGAGTAACGCTCTCCTATACAACAGTGATGCAGGTCAAGTTGATCAAGGCTTTTACCCATTCTCTGAAAACCATATAGGTCAAAGTTGTTCTATAAAATTTATCAGCTTTGATTCCCTTCCCTTCTTATATGTTCAATAGGTGGGGGTTTCAAGGTTTTCCAATTTTTAATTTTTTTTTTTCCTCTACACACACAAGTACTTTTTCATCCTGTTCCTGAGCTTCCCTTGATGTAAAATGAGGCTAATGATCCTTATTTTCTTGGAGACCTACTGAAGAAAGTACTTTTGCAGAGTGAGGGAGTATGGCAGGGCCATTTAACCCCAGGCTCCAGCAGGGACCATCTTGGCAGCATTTTCTGCTGCCACTATCTGTAGCCATTAGGGAAGTCCTGCTGTCTACCACAGGCTCTGGCCACACAGCTCCCACTCAGGAGAACTCTCCTTGGAATTCATCAGGACTGCTGACATATCAAGAAAACACAAGATTGGAGTTTCTGTCTGGAAGGCACTCCCTGGGCCTCATCTCTGATGATCTTCTTGCAGGTGCTGTGGTCTAGAGAAATCAGAGCAGCAGAAAGTTGATCTGTGACTGTGCCTCATGCTGATATTGTACCATTTTGAAATCTAGATGTTTTTGGAGTCAGTCATGACTCAGGCTGGTGAATGTAGAGCCAGGCCCACAGTTCAGTCACACCACCTTCCCTCTCTGTTATTTGTGCTGTGCTCGTTACACAGAGCGAAATCAATTAATTCTAACAGAGGAGTGGGTTCCTGGCCTGTCCATAAGTCACTGGGTACACAATAGTTCTGTTGCTGACATTGACATCTTAGCACATGATTAGCACTCTTTGCCATTCCTGAGCTCCGGTGCCTGCTCCCGGAGTCTCTGCTGTGGGCTCTCCCTCACAGCCCGGCGCGGCACCCGTGCTACATGCAATTAAAGGCCTCCCATGGCTGAAGCCTTCACATGGACTGAGAGACCTAAAAACATGCCTTTCCCTTGATTAGGCAGCTTTAAACCAAATAGGATTAAGGAGAGAGATACCACCACAGAGGGGAATATAATATGAGTACCTCACTGAAGTAGTGGGGAGAGAGCGGAGGACGGCAACAACAACTGGCTGAGAAATTCACCCACTATTTTTTAAAAAGGCTTAAAAAATGTAGAAAAAAATATTCCTTCTAAAATTATATTTGAACTATTGAAAACACACATCTTTAAATTTCCAGTTTGAAAAACCTATAATCTCCAAAACTGAAATCTTTAAGGCACTGGAAATCAAAGAAAAGTTAGTTATGGCTTGTGAGCTTTTTGTCTGCAGAAACAAAGACTTCATGGTCAACAAACAAGCAGCTCAGAATCTCCTCCTTTTTAACAAAGAAAAGTCTTTTCTTATGACTATTCTTGCTGAATTAGGAAACTGAAAAAAAAAAAATCAAACAGGCAACAAATAATTTTACCATTACCAGGTAATATGTGTTAATTGCTCAGTTTATATACTCTGAATGACATACCATTAGAGACTGTGTATGCATTGTAACTAGAGCATTAATAAATTTAAAATGTGCCTATTAGGATGACAGCTTTGGAGGTGCAAAGGAATAACAGTTATCACTTGGCAGAAGCAGATCTCACCCCATCTGCCGAGACTTTGCATACATTTTCAGCTTCCTGAGCAATGATTAGGGCTGTCAGAACCTCTTTAACCTTCTAACTGCTGGTCCCAACTGGCCTTAATTAGAGACTAATGAATTCAGAAGATGCAGGCCGTGAGGAAAACTGCCTTGACAGTTTGTGTACAAATTAAGCACCAATTACTTCATGCATCTTTTGCATTGCTGATACAAGTCTCTGTTATTATTTTTGAATATGGTCATTTTAGCATAAACCGAGAACTTTGCTAATGTATTTTGTCATTTTTATGGCTCATCATAAAAAAAAAATAAAAGAAAAAAAGAATACCAGGAGGGTCATGAATATGTGAAATAAACTACTGTAGATGATAAAAAGAAATTCACTTTCCTCTAGGGAATATCTTCCAACATTTTCCCCCCTAATATAATATTATTATTATGATTAGTCACATAATGATCGCAATTTAAGAAACAGGCGTAACATAGTCCTCTGAATATTTTTATTAGGAATATAGCTACAAGAAGAAAAACAAAGATACAGGTAAGAGTCTTTCAGTTCTGGGATCTCAGAAAAACTTCTTCACCCACACATGTTAGCAGTAGGTTGCTGACACTGCTATGATAAGAAACAGGAGCACAGGGAGCCGTAGCTGTATAGTGAAGTAGTTCTGGGAGTTTAAATCACCACAGTTTCTTCCTCTTATCCATATCTAGAAGATGTGAGAGGTTCAACACACTATTTTTTAAAAAAATGACCCCTAAGCTCAGTGAAGCTGCACACCTACCATAAAGACCTGACAAGGCAGGGGAATGTTTGCCGTATTGTCCCATAAATGTTGCTAAGAGCAAGTCTGAAAAACTCCCAACCCTGCTGCTCCTGAATAAACGTGAGTTTACTGAAAAGACTACAGAGCAGTAGAGAATGTGTGTGAGATAGGCAACCCTCCAAGCAGACACACAGCCATTCCTTCACTGGCCAGTTACCTCTTTCAATTTGGACTGCTACATCTTTTAACTTCTCCTAAATACCATCATGTTCCCCATTGCATTTAGCAAAATTCATCGCCGCTGTGCAAACCAAGGGTACTTCTAACCCCTCCAAAACTCTCCTGGCTGTGCTGCTGCAGAAATTGAGGTCACATCAGCCTCCTCCCTGAGCATCTCCTGTCCCTGCTTTCCCTGTCGCTGGAAGGAGGGAGCCTCCCCAGAGGCTCTGCGGGAGGAAAGCCAAAGAGAAGCAGAGGGACGGAAGAATTAAAAGCACATAGTGGAATTGCACCGCTCACATACCAGGTTAGGCTGTGGGATGTTTGCTTTGTAATATGTGGCTGTACAGAACTGAAGAGCACCAGCAGGACAAACTTCTTCAAATGCAGAGATGCTCTATGTGAAGGAAAGAGGGGCAGTTCTATCCCCTTGATAAACCTCGCCCCACAGGAGATGGAGACCATTAAAGCAAACTTGAAAACACAAGGCCATACTCTCAGTAGCAAGCCACAGAGCCAGCACTTGTGGGTCTTGACCTTCAGTTAAATAAAGCCCCAATTAATATTTCTCATGAAGTTTTGCCTTTATCCACACAAATCCATGGATACCACTTTGGTCCAATCTCTGTACCATGTAAGAGCTTCCCCCACACAATTTTCTCTTATATTTCATCACCAATAATTTTAAATTTCTCTAATGAAAATGACCTAATGATCTCACATGACCTTTCCCTCACTGTCCCTATCATTAAGGTTATTTTCTGTTGATAATCCAGTGATTTCCTGATTGCATTTATACCAGTACATGATTACAACACGTAAACCCAACATGCTTTTACATGTATGACAGTGCTTTATTTTCCTTTTAAAATATCCTTTTTTAAAGTATCCTTTTATGAGCTGTCATTGAACTCAAAGCCCTCAGTAAATTGGTTTTTATCTGTTTTCATCAATCTGTCTTAAGTCTGGCTTCTGCCCTAGAGAACCGGGTCTATGCTTCAGTTTTGGAGCTTGCAAGGTTGTGATTCCCTGCACCAAGACACACTGTGACAGTGATGTTTTTCATTGAAAACCATGTTCAGAGATGATGAGCTGAACTCCTACAAGTTTTCTGAGCTATGTCTAAGGTTTTGGGTTGGATTTGTCCCTAACCTGACATAGATTTTTCATAAACTGGTTTAAGTTAATGGTCTTTCTGTTTCCATTGTGGTTTCCCTTGGTTTTTGCCAGTTCTGGACAGCCTTTCCCAGTGTTTAATAACAGCATCTTCTCCTTCAGTAAGACTTACACATGGAATGAATGCAGATCTGACAGTGTCCTCTGGGTTATCATTATGGCTCCCTTCTGTTTATCGCAGCGCCTAAACCTCGGGATTGAGAGGGGACTGGGAAGAAAAAAGAGGAAGGGGGACACAGCCCTTTGGTCTGACCCAGAGCCCTGGCAGGTAATGAAGATGGGTGGCTTTGACATAAATCCTGCAGAGGAGAGTTTCACTTTGGCACAGAAGGTCGAGGTGTGCTGAGTGAAAAGGTGAAGAACACACACGCGCACACACACACACTAACACAAACACACACAAACACTAACACACAAATAAACACACACACACATACATACACACACAAACACACAAACACACAGACACACACACACATGTGAGCACTCGTGTGTGCACACACCCGTATGTCGTGCCTGTGCCCACACGTGTTTGTGCAGGCAGTCCCTCCAGCAGCTGGTCCCTAATGGCACCACAGGACTTGGCCACCAGCTGGGCCAGAGCTGCTTGCAGCAGGGCTCTTCAGCCAGCCTGCATTTGGGAAGCATAAAACCACTGAGGCAGAATCCCCTCTTTCCAAGGAGGTGTAGGATTCCTGTGGGGCCGTAATTCAAGCTGTGGGGTCTGCTGCATGGCCTTGTCACACCGTGATTTTTTGGTCATCTGTAACTTATTCTCCTTGTGGAAATTGTTTTGTGAACACATCACTCCCCACCAGAAGTTCTCCAACCTCAGGTCTTCTCCTCCTCCTCCTCACTGTCACCACTCTGCTGCACCTCTCTGTGGCAATGGCACTAAGCACACACTGGCCTCTAAGGCACCCAGCTGAACCAGAACACCTTTCCCTGGAATTTGGGGAATCGGTGTCCAAAGTCCCAATTTTTAATTTCTTTTTACTGAGTAAAGCTGTTGGCTTTTTCGGGTGAATATATGGCTTTTAGCTCTGCTTCAAGCTCTTTTCTTTCACCTGGGTAGTTGATTCAGTTAATCTACCCCACCAGAGAAGCTGGAAAGAAAAGAGGGGGAGGGATGAGGGGAGGCAGGGAGGGATAAAGAATTAAATTAACAGCAAATTCAAAATCATGGAATAGTTAGCAGTCGCCTCATAGAAGACATTTATATTTAACTACTGTACATGGAACCAAAGCATCCCCTGCAAAAACAAGCACTCTACGTATAAAATTTTAAAACCACATTGATAACCCATCTGGCATCCTCCTAATTATGAATCTCTTAGTGGAGTAATATTCCCTTTAGAAGCAAAACAGTAAATACAACAAGGGAAACATGATTATGAATTTCTTTTTGCTCTGTCTTTCAAGACAAGCGTTCATTCACATGTGCGCCCAAAATCTTTCTCAACTGGAATTTATTGAAGTAAAGACATAACACAATGCCTGCTAATTAAACATTTAAGAAGAAAAAAATGCCCTGTTCTCCATCAGGAGACGATATTAATAGGTGCTTCATAATACGGAGTGTGTTTGAACCCCCAGCTGTTTTGCCCAATAAATACAGAAGAATAGAAAGGCTCAGCTTCTCCCTTCCTCTTTATGTGCCAGTCTAACCAGTCCAGCTCCATAACATCCAGTCATCTTGTGGAAACGAAGCAAAAGCCTTGGTTGTCTGGAGACAATTAGTTTGCCTTTTGTGGGAGTGCTCTCTCTGAGGAGGTGCTGCCCATACATGATTTCTCTCAGCACACACTAGCTCCCTTCCCTGTCTAAAAAGGCATCAAGAAAGGCAGACAGTGACTTTTGGGGGGAGTTCTGTCCCAGGGCATCTGGCTGAGGGTAGACTTGTTTTAATCATGTGCTATGGACAATAATGACTTGAATAGTTTCTTCCTGTAAAGTTATCATGTCTATACAAACAGTCAGATCATTTCATTTTTTTTACATTGATTCACTCCAAGAGGAACTCTGGAAAGAGCTCTGGAAAGAATGGGAACATCTCCTTTAGGAAGTCTTTCAGGTTTGTCACTGCTGTTGAAACACGTTTCTCAGAAAACTTTTAAATAATTGAAAACCACAGATGCTGAAAAGGGAAACCCCAATGGAAACCTTCAGTGTCAGGTAGAGATTAAATTGTTGAGCCTCTGGCAGCAGGGAGAAAGGACAAAATGCAGCACCCTTGGAAAGTCTGACCTGTAGCAAAACTTCAAGGCCTCAGATTAGTGAATACTCAGATTCCTTACTCATCATCCCTTTGATTCTGGTTCCTCCTCTGCAATAATCAAACTTTCCCCATGGCTTTTGTAGAGCCCCATGCCGGCTGAAGTCACTGCCTGCAGCAGGTACCAGTAACTCACAGTACTGTGCCAGGCTGCATCTTAGCAGCAGCCCAGCCTCTCCCCATTTCCCAAAGCCAGAGCTTCCCTGACCCTGCACGCAGGGAGATCTCCAAACCCGATAGCTCAACAGGCTGAGCTGCTCAATATCGATTACCAGCTTTAAGAAATCTTTCCAGTTCAGTCATAGGCTTATCTGCTTTGGTTGTCACATGGTCGGGGATGTTGCCATCAATACAGATTATGAATCTGCCTCAGCACCCTATAAATCTGCAAGTTTCCCAGTTTCAGCAGTCCTAAAGCACTCAGTGAGTCCTGCCAGGCAGCGAGAGAGGCTGTGTGTGCTCCATGTCGAGCTGTGCTGGCTGTACAAAGGGTGGGAAATGAAAAATCCAGGAGAGGCTTAGCAGCGCTCCTACTCCGACATCTGCTCCCAGCAAGGGCATCTAGGGACCTGCCGCACAGGTTTTTTTTTCCTTAAAGATGATCACCGTGAATGTTGCAACAAATTATAATGTAAAACATTTTGACAGCCAAGTAAGCCATGAAACATTAAATCTCCAAGGCCCATATGCTCCCCTCTGCTAACGCAAGCGGAGAGGAGCAAAAACCCTGTGGAAGCTGCCAGGGAGAAGCAGTTGAGCCACTTCACAAGTGTCCCACTCCCCTCCATTCTATCTGCAACCTTCCTGCCCCAGGGATGGGGACAGGGAGCAGTGGAAGGGGCAGAGGAGTGCCTTGCTGCTCCCTCAGCACTGTCACCTTCACTTGGAGGGGTTTCCTTGTGCCTGCAGCTTTGATATCCAGCAGCCCTGCTGTAGCTGTTGGGAGCCTCTCGGGGCCTCTTGCTGGTCACAGTGACCCCGAGAAATGTTGGAAAGTCTTTTTTCCCAGCCCAGTGCTTGAAGAAGGAGTCAGAGCTCTTAATTTCTCAGTCTCAAGGTTGTTTATTGTTCCTTTTCTATAAACTATTTTCACCTGTCCAGCTGAGGTCTGCTCAGCAAGACAGCCAGAGGCACTCTCAGCCTGCTCCCAGGCAGTGTTATGTTTTTATACTAAAAACTACATGTACAATGTATACAATTACTTCCCAATACCTATCACCTATGTTAGACAGTGAGCTTCTACTCTAAACCAATCCAAAAGTGCCAACATCACGGCAGAAGATGAAGGCCAAGAAGAAGAAGGAGAAAGGCTGGACATGCCCAGATCCCTCCACCTTGCCTCCTGAACCCTCATTCTAGAAAACCAAACACCCCAAAATCTACTTTTTCACCCTACAATAAATTCACTATCATTCTATTTAAACTGTTGTGGCTTGCAGATCTTCATACAAGGTTGGTAACTTGCTCCGTGGGTCATAATCAGAACAACAGACATTTTTGGGCTCTGTGCCAGGGTCTCTGAGCCCCCTGGCAGGGGTCCTGGCAGTCCAGGATAGCCAGAGGGATGTCCCAGGTTCCAACAGGAGCCCAGGGAAGCCTGACTGCAGGAAGCATGGCATGGTCATGGGTGAAGCAAATGCAAATCTTGTACTGCAAGGTACAATATTTTTATGAGTACTCTGAGGCCTGTGAGACTCTCTTGCTGCTCTTAGGGCCTTAGCTGGCTTCATTGTGAGAAGCTTTGCCACACAAAATTGTAACTTCAGAGAAATCCCATGGAGTTTTTGGCTCTTCGTAAGAGTTTCCAACCCTTTGCCATCCCCAAAAATCGCACTAGGTTGCAGAACCTTTTCTTCATTGACAAGAGTAACACTAAACCCTAATAAAAAGGATCAGTTTGGGAATGACAATCAGTTCCAATTGACTCCCAAAGGTCCCACCCTTGGCAAGCACAATCAAACAGAGAGACGAGGCTTACCAGAACCTCCATGGTGTCCTCAGAGCAGTGCATCTATTGTCACAACCCAGCTCAAAAGCCCCCATACCTGTTTGCAGCTACTCACAAGGGTGAACAAGTTTTTGCAGCCTCAGCAAGGATCCTCAGCCCTTCAGCTGCCCACAGACACGACCAGGAAACCCACCAGGTTTGTCCCTCAGACCAAGAAATGTCCCTCTAAACCTGTATCCAAGTGAATAGCACGGCACTGGTATTAATGGGGCTCCTGCACAGAAAGTGTTTCAGAATTAGATTTTTACGATTCACAGGACAATACAATGCTGAAGTCCTGGTAAAGTGGCAGTTTGTAAGGTGGCGAGTTTGTAAGGTTGTATGGCAGCATTAAATTGGTGCCCTTTGGATTTGGAAATCTCTTCTCAGGAGAGAAGCAGCAATGGCTGGCACACACACAGACACAGAAAGCTTTTCTGGGGCTTCCAAAGGGGAGGCAGAGGCACCTGGGGCTTCACGTGCCTGATATTTGGCAATAGGTGAACATGCTCTCACATCAGATGCTAAATACTCGGCGCCTCTCAGTTTTAATGAATCGTTATGACTGAAGAAATGGAAGGTCCCACGGGGAAGAGATGCACTGGAACATCAGACAAGGAAAACTTGGTGCGCTTTTTTTTTTTTTTTAAAGATAAAATGAATAGAATTATCTTCATTAATTCAATAACCGCAGAAATATTTACAGTGTAATTACATCCATTCTTTTTCTGTTCAAATATTATTTTAAGGGCTTCTTGGCATGGAAGAGCCTCTTCCTTTGAAAATCCTGACCCAGTGTCAGGACAAGAACAGACCTAAGTCTCTTAATCTAATGGCTGTTAGCGGGGGTGACTACTTTAGCAATGCTCGGCTGAAAAATGAACTTTGCAATAAATGACCTTCAGAGAAGAAGACTATTCATGTTAATTAGTAGCTCTTTTCAAACAGGACTTATATATGCATTAGGCTATGTCATTTCAAACAATGCCATCATTGTAGTAAACATCAAGACAAGGCTCAAGTACAGTTATGAAAATTTTAGAAAACTCTAGTTAGTTTTTTTTCCCCTAAGATTATGAGTTACGATTACTGATGTGTTGCACAATAGGATCTCTCCTAATGGCTTTTAGCTTTTGCCACTGCCAACTTTTAGATTTAAAAATCCATACAATTATGGACAATTTATAGGCATTATGAGGCTCTCTCACCCCGTTTTTTGCACTGATTCTTACTGATTCAAAGCGGCTTTGAACCTGGCAAATCAAATGCATTTTGCTTAAAACATAACATTCATTCTTACAGAGCCCACTTTATTCTTATTAGTACTTATTACTTATTATGCATATTTAATTTAAGAATGCATGTTCTCCATTAAAAAATCAGAATATTTTGAAGTACTGGGAAGTGATTATTTTGGTTAGTTCCCCTTGATTAACCACTCAAATGTGGATGCATTCTTTCTAAAGCACATGCATAACAAGAATAGAAAAATGGCATAAGGAGGCTACAAAAAGGAAAACCATGAACAAAATAAATGGATGCACAAAATAAGAGGCATGATTTTTACACAACTAATGTCAAAATGCATCTTAAAAGGTGCATCACAGCATTTAAAAAATCTGCTCTTTGTGGAGAAGCTAAACTTAGTGCAACAAATCTGATTCAGAAATGTTATTTGGAGTTACAATAGGTAGAAGGAAATGTGCAAGTAAATTGCATAATGCCGACTCCACATCAATTTTGGGCTACATTTATTAATTAATTTTTTTCAAGTGCATTTTAGGACTCTCCTCCTCACTGCTGATCATTCAAACCCAAACACAAAGTTAATTTTAAAAGCTAACCTGTCAGCACCGTGCACAGTGGCTTCACAATCCACAAAACAGACATTCCTAAGTAATTAGGGAATTAACAATAAATGCATTGTAGAATAGCATTTTAGCAAGATGTTTAATAAATAAAGTAATCTGTGTTGCAAAACAATTAGCTAACAAAGGGGAAATTAATAAATATTTATAAGACCAATGGATATGGTTTGTTTAGAGCCTTACAAGATTCAGAAAAGGCAAACAATTAGTTGAGCAAACTGCAAGATTGGGCTCATTCTAAATATCTGGCACATGTAAGAGTTCAGCGCTCACATCTTGGAGGGGCTGCCATGCACCATATCTGCATGTGAGCAGCTCTCAGAGGTGGGATGAGGGACACATCTCCTGCCACTCCCTTGGACAAGCAGTCCCTGCTCAGCACTCTGGTTTTTGGGAATCATCTTCACCAGGGACCAAACTTCCTTCACACAATGTGTAGGGAGCCCAGCTGCTTACCTTCATTTCATGAATTCCGTGGGCTAAATAGCCCCCTGAGCTCTCCTCCCTCTGAGGACAGCCCTCTCTGGCCACTGCATGCTTCTTTTTCCCTCTCAGGTCCTGATTTTGTAACACAGCACAGGGACTGCCATGGTTTAGATGTAGTTGCTTCATTCAAACAAGGGGGACATACAGACTTTTTGGATTCAATATTTTGCCATTTCAAAAAGAGACAGACAGTAAAACCTGAGGCACCCTTGACTTGATCCTCCCCGCTTGGTTTCTGTGTGTACTTATGGAGTTTTTGTATTTGTTCTTTAAAGAAATGAAAAGGAAGAATGGACCAGATATGGGATTCGTATTATTCATATTCAATTTGTGCAGAATTCAAAGAAATGGTTCCTTTATTTGCCACTTCTGGGAAAACATCTTGAGTTCATTTGTTCTTGTTCTGCTCACAGACTTGTAGAAATAGGTCTGGAAAGGTACTTCATGAGCTCATCTTGTCCATCTCCCTGCCTCAAGGCTGACTCATTCCCAGTGCTCTCCAGCAGCATGATAAATTCAAGTAAAACAATAACCATTTTTTTCCCCCAAAAAAACACTGCCATAGAAAGTAAAATGTTAAGAAATAAGATAGCAACATCATGATCCTACCATAGCATTTAACACTGCTGTTCTTTGGGCATCCATGTAGCTGCTCCTGAGCACACCCAGGTGCAAGTGATAGGGATACCTACCCTGACTCCTGCAGATTTAATTGCCTTCAAATAGGGCAGCTCAGGTGCCACAGCACCACCACTGCACCTGCTGACTCTCTGCTCTGAGGGCACTCAGGCCTCCTCCAAAACCTGCCCCACTACATTGGTACTGAGGTGTGATGGTATCATGTGCTCCTGATGACACGTGTTGACAGTTGTCCAGCACAAGGCATTTTCAAAGGACTGTCCTCCAAAGCAGAAATTGAGGCCTACATAAGCTATTCAAAGTTGTGTCCCAGAAAAAAAATGAAAAACCATTGATGACCATCTAACTCCACAGGTATAGGAGGCACTGAAGCACAGCATAACATTTTACAAGGTGTACCAGTGAAGGTAAAGTTGCTTCTGGTTCCAAATAAAATGAGTATATCAGGGGCAGGACACCTGGGATGCTGCAGGTCCTGTACCTGGTCATGGACCCTGCTTTACACCTAAACATCATTATTATTTGCCAGCTCAGAGAACACATGGAAAATTAACTCTTAACTTTTGTTGAACAGCTCAACCATACCTATATTTTCCAACCATATTGTAGATGTAATTTTCAATCCTGCCTCTTCCATCCCATCTCCTCTCCCTCCTCCTACCTCTTCTTCTGCATGCCCTCACCTTCCAACACCTGTCCCCACACACACCCTGCCTGACCTGCTTGGTCTCCACATAGTGGGAATTCAGAGCTTGTTTTCATGGGATTGGGAAGAACGGGGTGAGAAGAGACTCCTGTACCATGACCTAGATATTCAACCAACATCTCCCAGTCCCAACCCACCCAGATCCACAGGACAATCCTGCAGTGCTGCTGCAGTTTTGCTGCTTCTCACATTGACCCAGTGGGAAGTGTGGGAGCCACGTGCTGGGAGCAGAGGCACTGTCCTGACTTGGGAAACAGCAGTCTGAGACCAGGAGTGCTGGGAGAAAAACGCACAGACAGCTTAATCCTTCTCACACCCCTGTTCCTCTGACCCCCAGCCTGTGGGTTTGCAGCATTGCTGTTCACAGGGAAGGCATTGCAAGGGGCTGCCATCCTTACCTGCCCTTCCCCCAGTCAGCCCTTTCCAGTAGTGGTCCCTCACAAACCTCAGGGACATTTACGCTATGTGAGTGTCCCAAATAAAGCAGCACTTCATTTCAGGCTCAGGCACTGGCAAGCAACCCTGGGCAGCATTTGGCTGTCAGTGCTCTGCCTGGCATGGCAGTGCTCCGGGCCAGCTAGCGTAACTCCCAAAATAACCTGCTGGGCAGCAGCCAGGCAAGGAATGAGGAAGAAATGCTGACTCTGTAGTAAAGAATGTGGTGCTTGTATTCAGCCTAATCCAGCACTGGCACCACCACACACGGCCCAGAGCAAGGCAGCCTGGAAATGGCAATGGAAGCAGGAGAAGGAGCGGTGTGAGGGGTACCTAGAGACCCAGGGAGCAAGGACACAGGGCTGGAGCCATGGTGGGAGTGATAATAGCCCTGACTACATGGAGGATGTTGGTTCCTCATTGCAATTAGGAGCCTAGGAAGAGAGAACAAGGAAAGCGTAGAAGATAGCAAAAGGAAGATTGTGGTCCAACAGCACAGAATAACAGGACCCAGGCTCCCTGTGGTGATGCATCAGACCTACTCACTCAGTTAACTGTGCCTTTGTTCTTCTGCACTAAGGGTTAGATGAGTTTAGAGAATGCAATCATTGCTACAATGAACCCCCACGCTGGGTGACTGCTGTTTTGCCCTCTTCACGCTTGGAAGTCGCAGGCTAAGCTGTAATAGTTGCTCACCATCATTCTGGATGTTTCCCCTCTCCTCCCTGTATGGGGCAGTTGGCAAGAGACCCAAAAGCTGTCCCTGGCTCTGCTGGCCTGGCCGGGGAGTGGCTGTGTCTCATGGTTGGGACATGCTGCTAGCTCACTTTCAGGCACTGCTTGGGCAGAGAGCAGCAAAAGAGCTTCACAGCAGGCATTGCTCAACAGCAGGGCAAGACAACCACCCTGAGAAAATGTTATCATGTACACAAGTGGTGTTACTTCACCTCAGTGTGAGAGGATGGGCCTCTGTCTGGATTATTTCCAAATTAGAGACAATCATTTTTGCTGGCTTTGGAGCTATAGTTGTGGACATGAACATTGCAGACTGAATTTCAAAGGGACTTCTCTATCTCTCTTCTGACAGCACCAAAGACAGACAGAAGTGAGGATTTCGAGGATGGTGAGGATAGAGGAAGCTACAGATGACAGCCAGTGTCTGATATTTATCCAATAAGTAAAGGGGCTTTTGTACATTTTTGGATTAGAATCTAGATAGATGTCCACCAACTCAAGCAAATGTACTAGCTCAGCTGGAAATCTGGATTGTGTATTTTGTCATAGGCTTCTTATGGCCAGGATTTAACTCATAGGGAAATGCTTCAGCCTGTGAGCAGTAGTGTTGGAGACAACCTCTGAAGCCAGAAAAAGACAGGTGGTTCTTGTTAGGGCATTAAGATGGCACCAAGGCAGCTCCTGCCTGTCATTCTCACAAAGTACATGAAGATTGAGGACTTGCTCCTCTTATCTCTACCCAAGTGACAGGATCCTTGTGTACCACTGGGTCAGGCTTAGGTCTAGGGACTCAGGCAGGGGACATCCTCAATGGGAGCCTTCCTGCTCTTACTCCAAACTAGAGCACATCTGTGTAAATCCCTTCTCTCTCACACTTCACTTCTCATGCTGGGTGCACTATCCACTGGAGGCAAAGATGACATATTTTTTTTATTATTCATTTTTCTTTGTAGTATTTCAAAGTCTTGTCATCCTGCCCAGTGCCTAAGAGACTAGAATTTTTGATGCTCCATTGGATACAATGTGTTTTACAGTTACCATTTTTGTACAAAAAGCTATTTACCTTCTATTTCTAGAATGTAGCAAGATAATAAAAATATCCCTCAAAATCTCCGGCTTCTTTTAGAAAACTGATCATGTTTGTGATGAACTGAAGCATCACATTAGGTATGACACAAAGTAAAAGCAGATGGTCCATACTCAGAATGTCAACTGTTGTCTTTCATAATGTGAGTGAGAACACAAGAATTTCTCAACTACATTTCTCTGCTTCATAGAAGAGCTGAGTGAGGTATTTGCTATTAAAATGCCTCTTCAGAAAAAAATAATGTTTTCTAGTACTGATAAAATACTAGAAAATACACATTTAGCTTCTGCAGTTGACATCCAACAAAACTATCTTACCAACTGCTGGCTGTTTAGCATGTAAATTAGCTGGTTTACTAGAATTGAATTTATATGAGAAACTTTATACAAAAATCCTCTTGTTTCTCTAACCCACTAATAAGATCAGGAGAACAACACAAAACATAGATTAAGTCTGTCTTTCAGATATAGGCTCGATCTTGTTGGCATAGGGTACAATAATATTCCTTATTATGGAGTCAAAAGTCGCGCAAAAAATGGAGAGCACTTTTTATGGAGTGGCAGGGCTGTTCATGACTTCTCAGGGTGTAATTTACCTCCAGACTTTTAAATAATTCCGTGTAAATCTGTGTTTTTATTGCATCAATAATTTACATGAAAAGGTGAGCCCTTGCCTAACATAAATTCCTGTGGAAGCTATATATAATTTCTATTACAAGCATGCTTGTGTACTGTACTTTGCTCATACTTAGCGATAGAGGTATTTGTGAATCAAGGATTTCTTTAATGTTTTTATATTCAGTAAAAGAATGCACAGGGGTCAAAGCAGGATTGATTTGAAGGAGTTAGATTTTAAAATCCCTTTAAAAATCAGGACAAAGGATACCACACTATTAAAATAAAATGCTTAAAAATGAAAAGTATTATGCATGCTACACAGTAGAAGATCAGATTTTTATTAATGCAAGTTTTAAATGCTGATTAATCCTCTTGAGAATCAGTTTCCCAAAGCTTTGGCCTGCATTCAAGTCTTTTTCAAAGGGGCACATCACTTCCATTATTCTGAATATTAATTGAACAACATTATAACTAAGGATACAAAGCAAGATTTAAAACATGATTACAGCTGTCATTGCTTACATCTAAATAAGTCGTTGGAAATTGAGGCTCGCTGGGGGGGGGGAAATAATAATAAATGTAAAAAAAAAAAAAAAAAAAAAAAGGTGCCCTAGCCATAAACCTCTCTCTTGTGAGGATGGTGAAGCTGCTGCTGCTGCCTCCCACGGCCCCCCCAGGCCGGGCAGGATGGATGGATGCTCCCCAAGCCGCGCGGTGCCGGCTCGGCTGCGGCTCACGCTCAGTGCGCTCCCGCTGCCTCCCCCCGTCCTGCACACCCTGGGTGTGTTTTGTCCTGCAAAATAATAAACGGCCCAGAAAAACACCGGCACTTTCAGGTGCTAACGGGAAGAGGGATGATAATTGTTCAAAAGACTGAGCTGCCCCTACCCTTTATAACTTCCAGAAAGGGTTTGTTTTATTTGTTCCGCATAAAGCATTTTGTGATCCAGCTTCAGCACATGCCTCTGCACAAGCATTCATGTGCTTAACGCTAAGCACGTGCTTAAGTGCATTCCTGAACTGGGCCAAAAGGTACCTCCTTTGACATTTTTGACATAGCTGCTGTTCTTGGAAAGGTGCCTTTTTGGTGAAAACTAATGTGGGGTTACAGTAATCATCTAATTCTGATTAGACAAATGGAATTATGGAACAAATATTAAAAATTTATAGTCCTATTTACTAAGTTTATTTGTTGGCCATAAAAAGCTGAATCTTACATAACATAAAAAGCATCCAGTCCTAATGATGAAAAAGATATAAAAAGATAATGGTGCAATCATAACATGTCTCTGAGAGTTTGTACATCTCAGTTGCAGTTTGGCACATTGCATAATTGTGTTGTGCCAAACTGGCACCAAACCACAATATGTTAGTGAAAAGGGCCCGCAGTTTAAGAGGAAAATCTAGAAGTGTTAACTATACACTGTCTAATTATACAACCTTACTGTCCCAGAATGTGATTTCTGAAACCATTTCTGACATATGGGAAGAGGGTAGAACAGCTGGTCATTAAGGTTTTCTCAAGACTATTTAGTAACACACTTGAATGTAATTAAAGTGCTACATTAAATACTGCACTTGTGTACAATGTATTTTTAATCTTTATGGCATGCTGTAAAAGTAAATAAATGCAAAGTGTTAATGTTTCTCTCCTTCATCTCCTAAATTGTTAAGATATAATGACAGTCCCCATCCATGCTGTGCACAGCACCTGAAGAATACTCTGGTGCTCTGTGAGCATCCTGTGCTGCAGGTAGGAAGCAAAACCAAGCTGAATTGTGCAAGATGGATTTAAGTTTACTTGGTTTCATTTGCCTAAGCTGAGCCATGCTGACTTACCTGGATGTATTTCAACAGGCAATGTTGCAATGATCCTTTTATTGGAAGTTTTCCTTTGGAACCAGTCAAGGTGATGTAAAGCAACTTTGACCCATGCTGGATCTAATGCAAGAAGCGAAAGTCTGGATACAAAATGTGCAAACATCTTTGCAGCAAACTTTATTCCCGAGTGTTTCAGTGGGGCTTCTGCCCTGAAATAGTCAGAACTGAGCTCCATGCAGATGCAGATTACAGATAGGTTAAATTGCAGAACTGTGTTTATGCTCCATAATCCTTATTGTGACCGAAGCATCTAGAAAATCAGGACAGTTAAACACCATGTGGGATCAGGGCCCTTCCTTTATTGTCTGTGGCTGCATATGACCTGTATTCCCATTTCCTCAGACAACAATCAGGGGGTTTATAGAAACCTTAGGCCACCAAAAAAGAACTTCGTGAGTCAGTCAAAACCTGTGTAAAAATTCATATTCTGAAAAATTGTCTTAAAATTGGTGCCAGTACTCCATTAATGATAATCTGGGGATTCTGTGATCCTAAAACCACAGGGATGCTGCAGCATTGTGAATAAGGCATATTTTTGATGCACTTTTTTGTTTGGATGCACAAATGGGTAAGATAAAAGAAGTCTTAACATTCTTGGTTTAGCACAAAGTGTTTCTCTGCATTAAACATGTGCTTTCTAATATTGGTGTTTGTTTTACATTCTCTAGTAGCTCTTTTGCTTTGAAAAGAGGAGCAAAAAGAAGAGAGGGAATTTCTCTTCAAATTTTTGAAGAGAAATTAATTGAGAAGTTGAAATTTTTCTTGCCTTCTCATAAATTCCAGTAAATACATGTTTTAATTGATTGTTTACTAAATTTGATTAGAGCTGCTGGGAGTTCCTTGGAAGAACTTTTCCCCGTGAAATCAGCACTTTTAAAAAAACACCTTGTTCTGCACTATGGTGTTTTCCTTTGAGCATGAAGGATAGCTTTAGGCAGGATTTTCCAACACCAAATCCAAAAGGGAGGTCAGAGAAGAAGCTTTAAGCAGACAGGTTTAACACAGCTCTCAGGCTGTAGCTTCTAAGGCACTGGACTGGCAATCTTCAGGAAATGAAAAGCATGGAGCTGGAAGCAAGTGCGTACTATGTGCACATGAGCTGTCTGGTGACAATGATGAGTTCTACCTGTGTATGCACATGTGCTGAACTCAAGCTTTATGTCACTTTTCAGAGGTAGGGACAAGTTTTTATTTTCTTTGAAATGCAATATTGGGGTTTGATTTGTGAATGGTTTCTCTTTGCAAATGAGTGAAGGACAATGATGTGCTGTGTTATGTATTTTGCTGGGCATTTTCTAAATCAACCAGAATCCTTCTGTTCAAATAAATGACACTTTTTCTCTCTGTTAATGGGGCATCTGCAGCATTTTTTTTTTCTAAAAAGGAGCAGTGGCACAAGCAGCTGATCATCCAGCCTTCCTGACACTCTGCTCATGGATGGGTTTTGCATCACGTTACACCCTGCAGCTGGTATGTGCTATCAAAACCAAAAAAGGCCAACCAATGTAGAGAAACCCATGAAGGCAGGAGACACAATTTTCCTATGGCAAGTTAATTCATTTTCGCAAGAGATGAGAATAACTATAGATCTCACCACATTCAGTGTTAATTGCAAAACTCATCTCTCTGACTTAACTTTGCCTCATTAATTTCTTCACACACAGTTGCCAGGTACGACCACATCTAAGCTCAAACACAAGCACAAACAAAAACATGCTAAGCAAGCTACTTTTCTTGCCGGCTAAAAAAAAAAGAAAAAAAAAGAAAAAGAAAAGTTAAGGACACTGGCATAATTTGGAAGCAATATTGTGCTGGTGAATGTAAAGTAAATGCTACAAGAAGTAAATATAACTTCTTCAAAAATAAACATCTGCCAGACATACTCTCACAACACTTCTTCAGAAGAGTAAATTCCACTAGGGTTAACCCCAAACCAGTCACTTTTTGTTTTCTATGCTTAGAGGCCAATATTAAGAAATAAGAAATAATAATTAATATCACCTCTTTCAAATTATACCAGACAGCCTTAAATCCTTTCCTGAAGCACTCAAAGACACATAGCTACCATTGATCTGGAAAGGGCATGGACATTGCCAGAAAGAGCTTGTATCCCTTCAACTCAAATAACTTTTGTCCCAAAGAGGGTTACAGGTTATGAACTGGTTATGCAAGGAAGCTGTGGGGAGAAATTTTGTTCCTGGTACTTGTGTGTTGTTGAGTGTAAAGGGAACTGAAAGTCTCTGCAAGAGGAGAACATTTCCTGGGTGATTCACTTGAGGCAATCCCCCTCTGAACCACAGGAAAGATCGTGTGGAGCCACATGAGAGGATGCAAATTGGTGGTGACCAGAGTCCCTGCACACAACCTGCTCATTTAAGCAAATGACACTGCTCTTTTTGTTGATTTAACCCTGTATAGTCATATCCTGAGAACTGAAATGTCCAAATGTTATCAATAATATCATTACAGAGCAGTTTGTCTGCATAACTTAGTGAAGAATAATTTGTCTGGAAAACGTCTTCATCTGCTGCGCACAGACCTGAGCACTCGGCAGTCAAACGTCCGGCTTGATTCCACTCAGCTGAACTCAAAATCAGATCTGAGGAAAAAAAACATCTCTAAGACAACTAACCTCAATCCAGGCATTTCTGGTGAATGGGCATTAATTGTCCTTTCACAGAGTGTGAGGAACCCACCAGTGCAGTGTTTCATTGTCTGGGCCTGACCAGGAGAACTGTGTGGACAGCAAAGCCCAGGTACAGCCCACAGCTGCCTCTCACTGCCTGGCTAGCCCAGCCTGCCCTTCCCCTCATGCCCCACTTTGTAAAGGGCTTATTTTGTGGGGTTTTAGCCCTAAAATTAGCCATAGCAGTGATCGGTATTAGATTCTTGGTCTAGGTTTAATGCTTCTTTTATTGACCTGAATCACTTGTTGAATGACAAGCGCCAACCTGAATAACCCTTCAATCACCTGAATTATCTTGCTTATTTTTATTTTGTCTTAGAGAAGGAACTCAATATCAAAGAATTTCTCTTCTACTGCTGTGTCTTCTCCTGCCCTCAAAGAAATAACAGGTTTTGTTTCTTTGATTTAATTTATCACACTCCATTTCCCTTTCCAGTCATAATTTCTAATTATTTCAGCCTACTGACTCAGATATTAAATTGAGTCAAGACAAATACACATAATCTATTGATTTAAATAATATCCACTCATCAAATCTGCAGTTTCCATGTGAGAAGTTCTCCCCTTGGAAAAAAAATGCAGCAGTCCTACTACTGTGAGTGGCAAACAGATAAATGCAGCTCCGTCTGTGAGTCTTCTCACAAGTATTTATTTCCTTGGGCAGCAGTCTGGCACAACCTTTTTGTATCCACCATGCTGTAGTAAATGTAGCTAAATAAACTGATTACCCAGAATTTACTTATAAATTCTGCATTTATTGCCCAGGACTAGAAAGGAATATCTTTCTATATACCTTTCTATAACTCAGGTATACCTGAGACTGGGAATTAAATCACAAAGATGAATTTTACCCAGATGAAAAATGTCTTTGACACCAGTGGATGCATATGAAACCACTCACCTAGGCAGGAGAGGATTTTTGTGTTTCAGTGGGAAGGCTCTTTTTTAATTAGTTTTTCTAAATTTATTTCTGCAGTTGTGCAACAATGAAGGAAGAGCTGTCAGAATGTGGTAAAGTAGGTGAAGTAAGTTTCATGAAGAATAAGAAGAAAGGAAGCCTTCAGCATTTTTGAGAGAAATTTGAGATGAGACCACTACAGCACACCGCAACTCAGGAGTGAGACACCAACACCTCCAGACCCTGCCCTGCTAACCTTGCTTGACACTTGGTGTCTGCCAGAGGGCCAGGACAGCTGCTTGAACTCAAAAATGCTCAATAAGAATTTTTTAAAATTTTCAAAACTAAAATTAACTGATTGTGATGCACAAATTCTGAGAAAAAACAGCCCTAATAATTCTCTCTTCAGGGACCTGAAAGTTTTAAAAAGTGAAATCTCTTTAACTTTGATTATCAGTCAAGTAATTTTTGTGGAACGTTGTTGTTATTTTTTTACAAAAAAGAGAGCTTTTGTGGGAAACATGCACTTTTAGCCAATAATTTCCTGAATTAGTTGAAAAAAAGCCAAACTTAAGATTCTGAGAAATTAATTTTTTTTTTTCCTTCTTCAGGTACAAAATAGTTTCCTGACCCCTCCCAGCCACTGCTGTAGAGAACAGTGCAGGCCTGGAGGCACGGTGCAGGTGGCAGCTCGCAGGCAGCAGCTGTGTCTCCAGAGCAGCATCCGTGGCCCCTTGGCCGAATCCCTGCCCAGGACTGCTGACACCTGATCAGCCACGAGATAAGATAAAATAAGATAACGCAGCCCATGCTGGACAAAGTCTTGAGGTTATGTGTTCCTGCCGTGCTTTCCACAGTTTGTCATTAACCAGCTATTGCAAGATGTTTGTTAAGTACCTTCATCCTGTCTCCAGCCCAGCGCTGTCTCTCTCCCTTAATAACCAGGCTAAATCAGCAGGAATAATTAGGGAATCAGACACTACTTAGTGTCAGTACAGGCAGCCAAATAACTTCTCTATCTCTTCCTATTCCATAAGGTCACCCCCCCCCTTGTGAATCTCAGACTTTTCCTTAGAGGAAGGCACAATGTGCTAACTCATACTGATAAGATTTTTAGATCGGGTGATTCTTGTATTTTGCAATTGGTTTCAGGCAATGCAACGTGCAAAATGTATTTTCTTTCTCCTCTTTCTAGCAAATTGTCGCTCCTCCAGCACATACTGGCTCATTTTTCCTGAAAACCCAAGGGAATGGAACACCCATGCCAATTCTACATGATGGAAGTAGCTAGCCCCCTAAGGATCTCTTGAAAAGGCAAGCACTAGGATTGTTTTCTGAATACTTCCTTAGCTAAAATTACTTCAATTCATGCTTGGGAATTCTCTAGAGACAGATGTACTGTCATGCTTGGATAGCAAAATAGAGATATCTCACTTCACAGGAAATTAATAAAAGGAGTATTCAAAGTTTATCCCTGCCAAATAATTTTAAAAGCTAATTTTTTGCTTCAAATTGCTTCCTAGAAAGATGCAATAATACGGCAAGAAGAACCCTGTGATGTGTGTGTACCCACTGAATGAGATTCTCACTCAAAGTCTTAGGTTCTCATAACAACACGGGCACTAGACTTGAAGTACACATCTCTTAATATACTCTATTACCTCATTGTCATTTACTTGTTGGTAATGAATGCGTGTGTTAACAGAACAGCATGCTGATGCATTTTTTCTGCCATTGTATGTAACATATTTTCTAATTCTTCTGCTCTATTCAGCATTTGACCCTAACGATAGGGGATTATGGTATTAACTCTCTACACAGCACACATTCTTTACAGACTTTCACTAAATACTGTAAGCCTGCTGCAGAGCGGAATAAAAGTGAAAGCATACCGTCTGGTCTTAAGCTGTGCACACAGAGGGTCGTGATCCAATTGGAAGGGAAGCAGAATTTTAAAAAGAAAGAGGTTTGACAAAATTTTAATCCTTGTCATTTTCATTTCTCTTACCCTGTGGATTTGGGTGATTTTATTTACACTGTCAGCTTGAGCCTAGGGATTGAAAATCAGGCTTTTATGGAGATTATTAAAAGTACATACAGTACACTAAAGGCTGGACCACTGCTATATGCTACTAAAAATATGAATGTGGATGCTCTATATTATACATTTAAGGAAATAAGTGCCATCCTCCCTGCAAGGCTGGACTTAGCAGTTAGGCTCATTGTCATTATGCCGAAATGCATGTTTTAACAAGGGTATTTATGGGATGTTCCAGAGTGCTGAAGGTCCACAAGAATTGTGATGTGCCTTCAGGTGCCTTTTCAAGGAACAAGGCAGCAGCATTTTAGGAGCAGCTGTGGAAGGTGTACCTGGTGTCTCTGTTGAAAGCGTACCTGGACACTAAAGAGCTGCTGCTCTCCCCTCTCTGCAGCCAGGGAAGGGCGGCCTGACATCTAGCTCAGCCTAAGAGAAACAAATACCACACCACAGCTGACTTTCTCCTGAAAGTCTTCTGCTGAGGCTGGCCTCGGTCCCACCTTGTTGGAGAGCTCCTAAGCCGTGTCCAGGCAGTAGGAAATGGGTCAGAGATGCAGTATGGATGCGCTGGGCTGTGCTTCAAGGCCAGCTGAAGCCACATGACTGCCCACTGTGAGGATGCTTCATCTTCCAGATTTCCCAGGGAGCACCCATGGTTAGAGCTCTGTGCACAGCTGCCCATGCTGGGGCCAGGAAAGGATGACAGCAGGAGGAGATGAGCCATGCCACCTTCCAGCAGCCCAGACTATTTTCTCATGCAGTGTAGGCACAGATAATGCGTTGTAGGAGCTGCTTCCATGCCCTTGGAGATTTTTGGCCCCTTGAACAGGGTGCGTCTTACTGCCCTCATTCCAAATGCATGATTTTGATGTAGCAGCTAATACAGAGCTCCAAACAGGAGTGGAAATGCAAGTAAATACAATGAGGTTGTGGGGCCAGGCTACAGTGGTCCATGAACCCCCAAAGGGGCCACATTTCTCAGTTTCCACCTGCCCTGTGGAAGTGCACACTGGGTCTGTCACTGGGAAATGAAACAACACTTGGTAACCATGTGAGGACTTCACTGGGACAGGGACACAGCCCCAAGTTCTGCAAATATTTCACATACACCCCTCCACTCCTCAGTCACAGAGAGTCATGCTGAAATTGCAGGACTGAAGCCATAGTCACTCATATTTCACATAGACCTTTTTAATAAGGGTAAAACAATCCTGCTTCGACTTTGGGAAATGGGAAGCTGGCTTTTCCAGGATTTTTCTGCTCAGGGAATCAAATATGTAGTTTTTCCATCTAAGGAAACTGTTTGCTTTAAATCAAGATACGTGACTCTCCCTGTCCTTTCAGCTGTGTAACCTTGGCTGTCTGAGGCATGTAAAATGGGGGTTTATTGTGCTAAGGAATGAAATGGGCAGAGGCGCTTGCACAACTTGGCCATCTCACAATTGAAAATGGAGTTAAGCTGGCTCCACCTAACCAGAGTGCCAGCAGCACGGCATTTGTGACATGTGCTGCTTCCATGCCTCCCTCAGCCAATTTTCAACACTCTTAGGGTGCCTCCTGATAACAGGGCCAGAAACAAAGCCCACAGAGGACAATGGGGATCTGTCCTTCAATGTAAGTGGCAGGTGGATCAGGCCCGTTCGGAAAATTTTGGCTGCTGCTCTGAGTGGTTCTCAGTGTGCCAGGGTCCCACTAAGACATCCAAATTGGCATCTCATAAAAATCAAATTGGCATCTCATAAAAATCCAGGCTCAAAATGACAGCCTTAGTTTGGAAGTCGGACTGGGGCCTCATCCTGCAGAGGTGTTCAATGCCCTCAGCTCCCACTGAATTCACCGTGAGCTGAGCAGGCTCAGCACTTCTCAGGATTGCTTGTGCTCTGCAGGATTGGACTTATTGTCCTTAATACTATCTCATTCTGGTTATTCCCTATTGCCCAAGGATAATCCCAGGGCATTATTCCCATTATGCCACTTGCCATTCCCATTATAGTCTTTAACAATGTTTTAAACCTATCTTTCATTTTTAATTTCCTTAGCAAAATATCTGTATTTTAGTAGTATGTATTTATGTGGTCTTCAAAAAAATGTGGGTTTATTGTACATATGGCATTATCATGTAGCTTCACTATTTTATGGGTCTGGTCGATGAAAACAATTCTCTATACAAGGCAAATCCATATGTCTAAATATTTTTAGCATGAGCACTGTTACCTGTTGCAGCCATAACAGTGTAATTAAACAGCACGTATTAAACCAGGGCACCACAGGAATTCTTGCTGCTTACCTGTCTGTTTCATGCAAGGGGGCAATTTTTTCCTATCTTTAGTCTGGAAAGGAAGGAAGAAGGCATCACAACCATTTTATGTCTTTAGCATGTGCAAGTTAGAAAGCAGAGTAACAGGACCTTGCAGGTCACTGTAGTTTCGATTCATCTTTCTCCTTGATTAATTGCTAAGCTGCTGCCCAATGGTGGCTTCAAAATAATTCATCAGCAAGACATCTCCAGCAGCTCTGTGGTGCTTTCTTGTGTCAGAGCCACCTGGAGCAGCACGTGGCTCTGCTCATGAGAGCTGTGGCAGAAAAGAAGACCTGTCCCCACCCCTGTCTGCCCATCTCCTAAATCCCCATTTTGTCCCCTTTGAAAGCTCTGTCTCCTCAGATGGTCAGGAGCTGTGAGTCCTCCACCAAGCATTGCTTCAGACCCAGTGGTGATTTACACCTGAACCCTCAGCCAGCAGCAGTGCCTGACCCTCAGGAATGTTCCTCTGAAACACAGCTGCTTCCCTTCCTCCACAGCCCACTTTAGGTCAGTACATTTCCAGCCAATAGCAGCCAAATTTTGGGAAGCCCAGACACCTGGCCCAGTGGAGGGCCAAGCCCAATGTGAGGCAGTACAAAGACAGTGCTCTAGCCTGTTTTCCAGCCTGTTTTCTGACTTCTGGCTCCAGAGGGGTTGACTTGTGCTTGCTGCCCACAGGCCCTGACATCCAGCTCGAGGTCATGGAGCAACCAGGGCATGAGGAGCTCCTGTATGACCAGGAGATTATGACCACTTTTTTCAGTGATGTCTTAGTCATAGGGCAGTTTGATACATCATGCAACACAAAACATTTCAGATTGAATTAAAATTGACATTTGGAAGCTCTTAAAAAAAAAAAAAAAAGAAAAGAAAGAAAGGAAAAAAAAAAAAAAGAAAGAGTAAGGAATGTAGGAAATAAGGTTGGAAGGGGTCAGTAGGGCCAGCAAGTGCAGACTTTCACAGATGATTAGCCTGGAGAGTCCACAGGCATCCTGCCCAGTGTGTCCCCACACACACTGGCCCTGGGAGCCTGTAACAAACTTTACACTTCATCATAAGGCAGCTGCAAATTTAATGAGCCCCAGGAAGCAAAAAGGCAAGATGCAATGCATTGTCAATAGCCCAAGTCCTCCTAATAGGAAGGAAGTGTTAGGTGAAATCTCCTGCAAATCCTAAGAAATTAAGACCTGCAAAGACAAACCCCTCTTCTGCAGCAGTTCCTGACAATCTGATCAACAGGAAAATTCCTTCCTTACCTCAAATCTGCTGATCACTTTAAACTTCAGCTTACGAGTGGGATGCATGCGGAGATTAGGGGCTCTAGCCTAGCTCCTGCTCTTTCATGGCCAGAGGTGAAAGAGAGACCAGCCTAGAAGTCTGGCAGTGCACAAACCAAAAGTAAAACTGACCCTTCCTGACCTCCGCAGGCCGCAGACAAAAGTCCTGAAGCATGTGATTAATAGAATAAAGCAATGGTGCAAATAAACAAGCAAGTCTCTTTTCAAACTCAGCTGCTGACACCTAAACATCAGACACCAACTGATCCACATCACAAGCCTCGTTTTCTGTCCCTAAGAATTCTGATACAATCGTTTTCATTAACGTACCCAACTGCAGCCTAAAACAATTAATTTCTCTTACTGTCCCCAGTACCAGAATATCACTTCTTTGATGGATAGATGGAAATGTCTCCCTAAAATCCCAATATGAATGTATTAATAATCAGCTTGCATCCACTTGATCCTGTGCCAGAATTATTTTTTTTATCTCTGAAGTTCACCTCCCAAATTTCGTGAAAACTCCTTTCCATCTTAGTTTTGCTACATTAGGCAATTAAATTTCAGCATTTCCTCATAAAATAAAGCAACAGTTTAGTACAGATTATCTTGAAAAGTTTCAACTATTTAACATTGTCTTATAATTATTTTTTGGTCCATTATGAAATAAACATATTAGTTTGAAGCATATACTGTTTTCTAATGGTTTTAAAATGCATTTTCCTCTCATAGCCACAAAGAAGACAGACTGGAAGGTTAAAAATTGATATTACATTGCCGAGTTCCAAATAGAACCCATATCTTACTGAACAGGAATGGAATTAAAGAGAAAAAGAAAACAAAACCTTGGCAAAAAAGTAAAAAATTTGAACCTGGATGCAATGGTAATTTTGAGTTTCAGAGTTCTGAATTAAGTATGTAGAAGATTAAAGGAAAATTGAAGAAGGATTTTTTTTTTAACAATTTGGAGTATTTCTAAACCTTACATAAATGTCATCCATTTCAATCTTCTTAGTCCTATTTTTAAGTTCATGTTCTTTGAGTGTTTTTCCATTTTCATTTCAGAATTCAGAGGCTCCAGCTGCTGTCAACAAATGGAGTTGATTCAGATTTTAAGGGATGCAACTGCTTGTATTTTCTTGGGTTTTAAGCCCATATTCTCTGATCCTTCCCTCCTCTTTCTATCTCCACTCAGTTTAGAGCCTATATTGCCAAAACCTACACTTCTTTCTACAGTAATTTCTATTGATAAAATCACTTACCAAGTTTCCCAATGTTTTTTGCTTTTATTCAGAATCATCTTGCTAGTAACAGGGAAGCCATCCTACTGTTCTTCCCTGTTCCCTGCTCCTTCCATCTGGTCACCACACGGCTCTTACATCTCCAAGTACTGCAACTTGAAGAATGGACTAAAACAAAATAATGACTCCATTACATGACATATCTCCTGCTCGTAAATTTCAAAGCCAGATGAGACCATTATCACCTGCTCTGATCTCCAGCACAACACAGGACTTCCTGAGAGAGATTCCTCACTTTAGGATAGGAAACAGCAGCCCTGACTCATAGCTCTGGCCCAATGTAATGATGGCTGTCTCCCAAGAAATAAAAAGAGCAATCCTGTTTCATGTACTGCTGCATGAGACTTTTGATTGCTTGCTGCAGAAAACAAATGCACATAAATTTTAGGATAAGAAAATTCCAGGCATATTCTCAATATTCTCATTGCTCTTAAAAGTTTGTTCCAAATAAAGGCAGTATGAAGAAAATTATTATTGTTAATATTATTGCCAAAATTGCATGCTTAAAATAGCACAATTTTTCTTTAACTCTCAGATTTGATAACAAGAGCATATATATTTTATCTCAACCTCATAAAATCATAACCACAGTTATTTGTCCTGGCGCAAGAGCCCAGCAGTGGATGTTTCCTGGGAAGGGAGAAGTGACTGGCCTGTTGTTGAAAATGTCACATTCAGGGTGCAATACAGCATCCAGCTGAAGGTTAAACCTAACTCCTACTTCTTCGCTTCTCCTTGGGAATTCTCCTTGGGAATTCTTCCACCAGAGTCAAATGGGCAATATCAGAGGCAGCAATTATCACTTATTGTATGCAGAAAAATGCACCCTGGTGTAAGCTGCTCCCCAGAAACTCCTCATTCAAGTACCTGCCTGCTATGCCTCAGCTTTACCTGCAGCGCTTTTTTACCGCTGTGGGGGCAGAGAACATGCTTTTCCCAGAGCAGCTCCTTTTCTCTTGCCTGCTCCCTGGCCCCCGAGGAGCAGCTCTGCCCCTGTGTGCCTGGGCACGAGCATCCCAGTGCGTGTGTGTGTGTGTGTGTGCGTGCAGCCGGGGGAAGGAGCAGCTGGATCCACCAGCCGCCGTGCAGGAGCGCAAATCGAGCGAGTGCTTGGTCCGGAGGCCATTCCCAGCCCCGTCCTCCCAGCAGCAGTTGGCTTGCTCCTGGTGGAGAGACAGCATATGCTCTGCTCCACACACCCTGTCCTGTGATTTCACTGCCCCAATTCACTCTGCCTGCTGTGGCGAGTGCAGGTCCTCAGACTGGAACGTCTTACCTTCTTCTGTTGTATAGGGTCCACAAAAATATCCAGAAAATGTGAGTATCTGTACTGCTTTAAATCTCTACCAAAGAGCATATAATGTTTTAGCCAGAAGAGGGAAGAGGTCTGAGCTAGCCAATGGATAAAATAGTGCAGGGATCATCCTAGAGAAATATAAAACACTCTTCAGGTGTATAGAGTATGCAAAATAGAGGAGAGCCTTGTTCCAAGGGGCCGAGGAACATGTGAATGAACAGCCCTGTGAGGTTTCAGACAATATCCACAAGTCCATCCAGTTCTTGCACACGCTGAGATTATTAATCTTGCCACAGTACAATGTCAATTACTGCTGAAAATAAATTGGCACTGATGGGACTAACTTTTCCACCCAGAAGATTATTGGCCAAAGACCTCTCTTGCAGGGCTTCAGACAGACTGACAGTCCTGTGAGGTACAGGTGAAGAGCACCTGTCTATCCCTGGCAGCACTACTATGCTTCAGGAATGTGGTTTCAGCATTAGTTAATAATTTCTGACACCAGGGCATGCAGGGTGGTTCCCATCCAACCGGACCAGAGCCCCTTCAGCCACTCTGTCATGCTGAAGAGCTCTGCATGGGCATGGACTGGATGAGGCTGGGATTTTGGGTCTGTATTCCTATTTCCTTTCCTAGAAAACCCAGCAGAAACAAACCCCAGCAGAGTTTGGTGCCTTCCCTCTCCAGAGAGGGGACATTCTGACCTGGAAACATGTGCTCACCATCAGTGGCAATTTATCTTCCTTTCTACCTAAGCTGAGTTTTCAGGATAAGTGTCCTGACTCGAGCCCCAGCCAGCCACAGCCTGTATCTCCCTTCCATGTGTGGATGTGCATAACCTGGGATTCTTTTGCAGATCTCCTTGTTCAGGCCCAATCTCTGCTCTGCAAGTTGGCATGACGGCAGAATACCAAGTAGGAGGTTTTGGCTTGCGTGTAGAATTTGGAGAGCGGTTTTGTAGTAAGTTGCTATACTTTTTGGCTTGCAAGCCCTGGGAGCATATGGCCCATTGCTTGCAAAATGCTGATATTTTAAAATTGGGGGAGGAATAGAGCATGGCACATTTATTTTACTTCTTCAGTGCCACTATTTTTGCCAAAACATTCCCTGCCACACCATCCTGGATCATGCTGTTCTATCCATCTTTAAAGTGAAACCTCCACTAACTAAAAAGTTGATGTTATAAGATAGACCCTAAAAGGCCTGAGAAAAACAGTCTTTAGCCAATGTCCAATATGAAATTCTGTCCACTCATTGCTAGAGTGAGTGAGCAGACAATGCAGCACTACTTCTACTCATGCTTGAGCTCTTTGCAGCTGGCCTTGCTCATACTTTCAGCAAACATCTTTTCCAAGCAATCAAAACTTTATGGACTGTTATTTCCTTCCTCTTGACTTCCCAAGAGCTAACACCAGCGCACTTGAGATGCTGCAGCTTATCTTTTCCACCTTGAACTAGTGGTTGACCTGAAGAGAGAGATGCCAGAAAACAAATAGTGTTCCTAAGTACAGACAGAACAGTGCTAATCCAAGAAGAGTTCAGCTAAACCACTGCAGTAGCTATCAAAATACATCTGAAATTTTTTGGTATGTCTTCCCCAAGCCAATTAATAATGTGGAAAAATTTTTGGAAAAAGGTAGTAGACCATTAGATAATCTGCAAAATATTAATTTACTTGAATTTTAAAAATGTTTTGGGTAAGGTCCCTCATAAAATACTGTAAAGGGGAGTACATAATCACTTCATCCAGGGCTATGGATGAAGTCTTTGTTAAGGGTCATAATAAAGAGCTTCCTCTGAGAACAGAAAGAGGTTTACTGTAGGGTACCATTATTGTCTCTGTTGGGTCCAATTTCATTGACTATCCATCTGAATGGCTCAAAGAAGATAATGTAGAGGGCTTGGGGATACTTGGGTGATGCCACCATAATTTTCTGGACCTGACTCTGCAGTCTGGCTCTGTGTAAAAGTTACTTGCATAACCCTGTCAGTGCTTGCAGGGATTGACTTTGATAAATAATAATTAGGAGAGGCTGTGAAGAGCTTCAGGTGTATTTCCTGTAAATTGGGAAATATGATGGCAAGTTAGCTGAGTTGAGAATTACTTGAACAGTGCCTACTATCAAAACTCTATAAATCTTTTCATAAACACACACAGTTGCTCACCTGTGGGGTCCTCTAGGAAGACAAAATGAGGATTCACAGAAGGTAAATTGTGATGGGCCCAGTTCCACCTACCTTAATTACTTCAAACAATTGTTTAACATGCAAAGATCTCTTTGTTTCAGTGGATAATGTGCAAGAATGAGAGAGTCATCACTTAAAGTGTGACACCTCACAGAGCAGAAATTAAAAGCTGAGAAATAGGGGAAATGTACTGAATAATCAAACGTGGAAAACCAGAGCATGCTGTAATAACGTTGTATATATATTTCAAAATATTCCTTCCTCTATTTTTCTCTTTGTTTTCATTCCCTGAAATACAGTTAAGATACATTTTATGTTGGAAATGCCAAATGTCTTGATTATCAGAGGTAATAATGGCATGTGATCTCACATCTTTGTGGAATAATCTGCCTGTCACAGTGGCAGAAGACTTATCCTTAGAGAAAAGCTAGCAAGAACTTGACTGAGGAATTCAACATGATGGACAGGGAAAACCATTCAATGAACAGTTACCATATGCCATATCCTGCAGGAATGCAGCCCTTCTAATATTTGATGGCTCTTGCTGATGCAGAAATCAAAGATGTCTTGGACTATCAGCAGAAATAAAAGAGAAAGATGTTTTGTCATTAAGAAAATGAGGATGGGTGCATTTCCATAACCTGATTTGTAGGTGATCTACACCGAATTCATTCAGAGATGAGCTCAGGGTGTCAGAACAGCTGAATCTTCCTGCCCATGCCCTGAGCTCCTGGGGTGGCCCTCAATGGGTCACTGCAGCACTCCCCAGTGTCTGTGTCCTCCAAACACACTCCCCAAGCTGTTATGACACCTAATTAATTATTTTATAGCAGTAGCTCCCTTGCCAGACCTGGGGATTCCTGATTGAAAAGTTCCAGGAAAGTTCGAACTATTGTGTTATTTTCAAGTGTAAAATCCTAATGACTTCAGCAGCTTTTCACTGCTCACTGGGCAGCCAGTGAGTGGCTGGAATTGGCAGTTCTGGCTGCCTTACACCACTCATGTAGCCATGGAAATGAACCACAGATCTACAGAAACAACCAGAAAGTTTTTAAAATACAACTTTTCTCCATGGCAGGGAAAAATAATCTCACTAGAAGATGTAAATTTCAACGGAGGAATTCGAAGCACTTTCCACAGTTTGCTTCTTTTCCGTGTAACTCCTGTGAGCAAAGCAAAGGGCTGGGAGGGGTGAGGCAGCCAGGCCTGGGACTGAGGAAATCAGCAGCTGCTGGGTAGCACGGGGCTGCAGCAGGGGACAGGAAGAGCAGATAACGATGCCCAATTGAAACCAGCGCCTCAATGGAATTATCTGGTGTGGAATTTGGCCCGGGCAGGGCACTTCGCACCCCTGCTCTTCGCAGAATCCTTGCTGCTCAGGCTTTTGTCCATCCATTCTCTAATGTCAGGAAAGAAAAGAGAGTTTTAAACCAGCAGAAGCTGCAGAGGCTCCACTGAGTAGCTCTGGCCACATAGTCAAGTGCTGACTTTCAGATTTCAGGGCTGAAAGTCAGGCCTTAATTTATTTTTGTCTACGTAGACGTAGTGTTTGTGGAGCATATGAGAATGAGGAACCTTCAAAACACAAACCACTCAAGTTATCCCTGGCATTAGGTTATACAAACTCTTCAGCTACCACCTCTTTACGTACTACAATGCACCAACTGTGGAAATGAGAGAATAATTGAGTTTCCGCCCTCTCCACCCCCTCCCCAGTGCCATACTTCCTATAAGCCCTTCACAGCACAAGAGTGTACAGAAGATACCATCTTGTGTGCATCTTGTAGCATAATTGAATCAAGGTTGTTTAGCACTAACAAGGTCTCTCTGGAGCCCAGATGTTTGATTTATGCAGTGATGTGCAGGAGAAGGGCAGCCCAGCAGCAGACACTCAGCCACTGCCTTGGCCAGCACACAGCGAGCCCAGGGGTGATGCAGGTGCAGCTGCTACTGACCCAGGAGCTACAAGTGATCAAACAGCTTCCCCTCATTATTGTAGCTCATCCACCAACACCCATCCCTCAGCCCTGTCTCTCTGTGTACACCACCAGACTCTTTCATGACTTCCTTTGTAGTTTTCCTATACTAGTGCTGCCTCATGTTCAGTTTCTGTCACCCTCCTGGTATTCTTCACCTGTCTGAAAAGTGCTAACCCCTCATTTTCATTAATTCACTTCTCTGTGTGATCACAGGCAATAAAGATGAGACCCCAAAGGTCATTATATCTTCAATCCAATCAATTAATTTAACCCTCTGTGGGAGGATTAAATTAATTTTCCCCTGCACATGCACTACTCACCACTTTTTCACTCATGCAATGCAAACTAGACACTTCATTCATAGAGGAAATTGTGAGGCTGCATCTAAGCTGAAAGACCCAGAATATTCCTTCAGGTCTGGGTACAATCCCAGGCTGCAGCCAGGTCTCAAGAGAAAAGGAGGAATCCGAGTGCTCAGTGGGACTGGGTTCCTTGTTCCAGGGAGGGAGTGTGACCCTGCACCCTGCCATGACCTGGACCCATGAGCTCAGACACAACTCTCCCTCAGACACAACCCTGCACCCTGCCATGACCTGGGCCCTTGAGCTCAGACACAACTCCCCCGAGCAGAAGAAAGAGCAGGGATATAAGAGGAGGCTCTAAGCATGTATTGCATTTAACAATTAAAGGTGGTAGGCACCTGATTTTGATAAGCAAATCCTCTGGAGTTCCGAACTTCCCTTCTTTGTAGTCTTTGATCCTGTTCCTGTCATGCTGGTGGATCATTGGTACCTCAGTGGGGCTACTCACATGGAGAAAAATGTGTCTCAGGCTGTATTTGCCAAATCAGAGGGAAAGATTGGGAGTCCTTGTGTTGAAAAGCTGTCACTCCTTATGCAAGCACGAGTGAGAAACTCTCAGTGGTCACCTTCAGCTTCCCAGCAGAACACCTCAGTTGTAACAGTGCTTGGCTCTTTTCACATTTATCTTTGCATCTTGGAGGCAATTGTCGTAACACATCTTGCCTGCTGGATGACCAATGTGATGAAAGAAAAAACAAAATCAGTTTGCTACCTCAGTTCTAACTAGCACTGCGCATTTGACTGATCACTACTGGAAAATCTGAAACTCAGATAAAAATCACTAGGGTTTTTTTAACGCCTGAAATGAGCCATGTTGTAAAGGAAACCTGCAATAATGAGATAATAGGAATTAAAAATAAATAGTTCACATGTTTTCAAGCAAGCAAACAGCATGAAAGCACTGCTGAAACAGGTATTTAAGTCCTATTATTTGAAGGTTTGTATTTTCTTGTGCCTGACCTGTGGATTATTGGGAGGAATATGAGATTTTTTGTAATATTAAATGTTGATATGCTATATTTAGTCAAGAATGTTTGAATATTATAAAATTACAGAATACCAATTTTTTACATAAAATATAATTCAGTGTTGATAGCTATTTACCAAAACATTTACTGAGCAGCCATAAAAGAAGCACACCAGTTTCTACTGAATATCAAGAGAAACAAGGCTCAAGCTTAAAGAAGGAATTTTTAAATGCTGATGTCCAATGCTAGGTAATAATATCAAGAATCAGAGCATCAGAGACATAACTGTTTCTAAGGTTAAAAATCATCCTAGATATACCAGACAATGAGAGGAAAAGTGACTTACTAACATTTGTGCTTGATGGTGTCTTCCTTTTCCTCCTCCAGCTGAAGCTTGGGACAGCTGTTTGTCTTCAAATGCTAGAGTACAAGGACGCAAAAAAGGTCACAGGAAAACATCTCCTGTGCAAACTAGAAATAGGACTGTCCTTTTCCAGTTAAAAAATATTTGTGTGAATGTCAATCTTATGAAGGAGACAGGGCTAACTGAAGTGGAAACAGGAGTCTTCTCCTCAGGCACAGATTAGGTGGTAGCTTCTTGCCAAGGTGACACTGGTGCTGCCTGGAATGAAACATCCACCTGTTCTGTGCTATTTGGTAACTATTTCCCATCAGCTGCCACTTCCCTGGTCTGCTTGTTCCTATACAGCACATTCAGGGAATTGCTGGGGCTGGGAGAGGCCTCTCAAGATGACCTGGACACATCTCCTGCTCCAAGCATGTTGCCCAGGAATATGTCCAGTTGGGTTTTGAATAAGTCCACAGCCAGACACTCCAAAACTTTGTTGGGCAACCTGTGCTGGTGTTTCAAAACCCTCACAATTAACAAGAGGGAGTTTTTTATGTTGGAATGGTATTTCCTACATTTCAGTGTGTGCCTGTTACTTTTCCTTCTCTTACTGGACAACACTGAGAAGTGACTGTCTCCACTTCCCTCCACAGGGATTTATATACATTGATATGATCCTCCCCCAAACTTTTCTCTTCTGAGAGAGCTGAACAGTTGCAGCTCTCTCAGCCTCTCCTCTATATAAGAGATACTTCAGTTCTTTAATCGTCTTCTTATTAATCAGACTTGTTCCAGTATGTTTATTTCTTTTTTCTTTTCACTTCTCTCACTAAATGCAACTCTGGGTTTGGCCTCCCTAAGCCCAACTCCACTATTGGACAGTGTCTCTCTATTCCTCACAGGTTACCTCTCCCTATTTCCACTTCTTTCATTCTTCCTTTCCATGTTTGAGTTTTATCAGGAGTTCATACTTACAGACCTGGTACCAGTTTTGCTTGATTTCCTGCATGTTAGGATAAATAATTTTTTTTTAACAGATGACTTTTAAATCATCTCTTCTGGACCCTTTTTTTTTTTCTCTAGAGCTGTAACCCACAGGATTTTTTGAAGCAAGTCTCTGAACAGGCCAAATTGTGCTTCTTTGAAGCCCAGGGTTTTAATACTGCTTTTTGCTGTTTTTCTTTTCCCTCTGGATCCTGACCTCTACCATCTTACAGTCACTGCAGACAAGAATGTCACCTACCTGACATGTTCTTCCTTAGTTTTAGGATTGAGGTCCAGCAGAGTGCCTCCTCCCATCAGCTCCTCAGCTACAAGTGTCAGGAAGTTGCCACCAGTATTTCAGGACCCTCCTGGATGGGTTGTACCCTGCTGTGCTGCCCCTCCAGCAGACACCAGGGTGGTCAAGTCTCCCATATGAACCAGAGCCTGCAATCCTCAAGCTTCTCACAGTTTTCTGAAGAAGGCCTCATCTAATTCTTGATCCTGCAGTCTGTAGCATCACAATGTTGCCCATATTGGTTTGCCTGCTAATCCTGTCACATAAAGCTGTCCCTTTAGGCCCGTGTCACTGAATATGAGGTCCATTCTGTCTGTGCCATGCCCTTACTTGTGCCTGTGCTTCCCTTCCCACTGCGGCTGGTACCATAACAGTCATAAAAAGTCATAACAATCTTTGCTACTGTTATGACTTCAGTTTTCCCCAGAAAGAGATGGAAGGAACTTTTTACCAAAAGAGTCCTTCCCCCATTACTGACCATGCCACCCTTTTCTCATGTTCCTTCATCACTTCCCCTCATGTTATACATTGGGATTAACCTGTGGGTGCTTATGTTTACAGCTCTCCTTTGCTTGTGTCTCCAGCCATCTCTTTGTAGCATTCCTCCTTTCTGTCTTGGCCACAGTGATTTGTTGCCCAGTTCCTGCCTTTATGCCCACAAGCATCTGTTTCTGGTTTCTTTCCCAGTGTTCTTCAGACTCCAGCACAACCTTCCAAATTGGCCATTCCCTGCAGATTCAAATGGCTCCTTAAAATACACAGCTGCAAGTCTTGTCTGAAAAGAGCCTGCCTCCCATCCTAACACTAACCTGCTGCCATGAGTCCTTACCCACATCCCTATCACAGACCAATTCCAGCAAACACCACTTTCTGAGATACTAAAGATATACCATTTCCTTAGCAGTTAATGCAGACTTCAAGTGAAGCTCTCCTTCGCCCCTGACCTCACTCACATTTGTTTTATAGCAGCCTTTACCCCTTTAACAACAGTGAAGTTATTTCTGGTTTGCACATTGTGACTTGTGATCAAAACCAGGCCTATTGCCTATCTCTAGATACAAAAAGAAATGGCCCACTGAAACACTGCATAGTACCTTATTCTTAAATGTCTACCTTCAAAGCATGCAATTCACTTGCAAATTATTAAAACCAGGCTATGGCAGCATCCTAAAGGATCAAGGAGGACAATTAGGTTGGTCCTTATAACTCCAAGAGTGATTAGCAACAGCCATCAGCACACTGTAACTGCTTGTTGAGCTAGTGAGTCAGACAGCAATAAGGACTTACAAGCAGCCAGCAAAAGCACTCAGATTCTTCTACAGGAGAAGTTTATTACAGAGCTCAGCATCTGTGTCTTGCAGCTGCCAAGTGTCCTCCATGTGTTGTTACAGCTGCTGATTCTGCTGTTAAGGAAGGGGGAGCAGAAGGATGAAAAGAGGCAGCGTCAGGAATGTTCAGTTGCTGTAAAACACTGCCAAGCAGATATTCACGTTATCTGTATGCAGAAACTGAGCCATCCAAACATGTGAGCTCACGGCTCTCTGCCGGCTGGGCTCACACTACGGACAAATCATGTGACAGAGCCACTAGACACTTCTCAAACTACTCCAAATACAGGATCTGCTGAAACCCTGAAGTAGCATGCCCAGCTATATCAGTTTTGTGACGTGACATGCTGTGACTTGTGAGCACAGACAAGAAAAGAAGCAAGAGGCTTTGGGGATATCAAAACAAAGGGAAGAAAGCTCCCTGCTTCTCCAGCAAGGCAGTGCTCCTCAGTGTCAGTCCACTGTCATATTTTTAGTTTCTATCACACTACAATTCCATACAATTTTACACAAATAATTCTGAAGTATATAATGACACAGGAGCTCAGCCCCTACCTGGTGCACTAAGCACATGGCTGAATTCCCAGAGGCCCAAACCAGGTCCTTTATATACTCAGTGGCTGGGCACAAATTCCTCTCAGCAAAACCACAGTGGCCTCCAGAAGTGAATGGTCAACTAATCACTGGTAGTCTTGGAAGGCAAAAGACCACCAGCATGGCCTTGGAGCAGGATATTGTGCTAGCCCTGAAGCAGACACACTTGCACTGCCAGGCACATCCTAAAGGCTTTGGACAGTTTTTTTCAGTCTGTGCCAAATTTCTATTGATCCACGGTACCACCCATCATAGGTAGAACCACGGGGTGATTCAGGCTGGGGAGGACATCAGGAGGACATTTATTCCAACCCTCTTGTTCATACCTAACTGTTCTCAAATGAACTTTTTCCTGTGTTCCCAGGTGTAAGCAAATGGCATTGATTTCACCTGGCCCACAGCAAGGATGAAAGGTGCTGCCCACAGCAGCTCACCAGGCATTTCTTGCCCCACTGGCAAGAAAATTTATGTATGTTTAGGCCAGGTCTTCTTGCTGGGACTAGCAGACACTGAGCCCAGCTTTGTTGGAGAGCACCAAGAAGATACTGAGAGATAGCTCTTCTGAGAGAAACTGAAATGTGTTTGCAGCCCTGGTGTGCCCTGGGGAGCTTGTGGAGCCTGACTGCTCCCAGGTTCTCTCTGAGCACTCCTGTCTGTGGGCACCTGGGGAGTGCTGCCAGGGACAGACAGGGGGATCTCATGTCCTGTGAGAAACCACAGCACCAGCATGACCAGACAGTCTGCACAGGAGCCTGGGGGACTGTTCACATACCACGGGTGAGGACAACCCAAAGGAAGTAGCATTAGGCATCCACCAACTCCAGCTTAAAGCAGCACACTGGGGAGGAGGACAAATAATTTTTGAAATTATTTAAAAATATGAAACTGAGATCAATACTGAGTCCATGACACTTTTCATAGGAGTAAAAAAAATTGGTGTATTTGAGTAACCTGATGTTGTCTGTACAAGGATTATTTAAAATAAAGGAGGAGGCATAAAGGTATTTTAATGGCTGTGGGTAAACCTGAACTACGTGGTTGTATATGTGTGCACAGCCTCAAGAAAAGGTGAAGGACACTGTGACAATCCTTTTTTTTTTAAGGTATTTATGCAAGAAGAAGCTTCCAATTTGTCTCTCTAGCTGGTCTCTGCAGCAAAGGAATTTGTATATTGCATCAGGCAGTATCGTATTAGGAAATGTTTTTAACAGTGTTTAGTGATTGAAAGTAAGATACAATAGCTTTATGACAAAGAAGCTTATGATGAAGGTCCTTTGTAATAGCTTTTATATTACTGTAAATCATGATGCTTATGGTTTACTTTTTATTAATTCAAATGAAGTGCAAATCAAATGACAGCTGACAGCCTATCAACAGGTTAGTTTAAACAGCTGAATATTATTTTACTTCATATATATTTTAGCTTTTAACAGGATTTTTAATTTTAAATAGTTTTGAGGTTTTTATCCATGTATTGTGGCTGGAAGGCTGCAAGATGAGAGCAATATTTAATTCACGCTTGTAAGATATGGGTATTTGGAACCCATTAGAAATTGACTTTTTGTTCTCCCTTTTAATTTTGATTCTTTCATCAGAGATGCCAAGACTAATGCTGTCATGACAGATGGAGAGAGCTCATAGAGACATTGTACAAAAATTACTGGAGCAATGTGTCATTACCATGTAGTACCTTCAAAATGTCACAACAAAAGTAAAATTCATAGTAGAAAAGGGCTCTTCCTCCAGGGACAGGGCTTCCTTTAGGGATAATTCCCATGTGCTGGACAGAATCATACCAGTCTCATTTGCACCATAGGAAATAGCAATATACATATGCTACATACTTGTTCAAAATCACACAGTCACTCACTGAGAGAGAACCTGCTCCCACTTGTCACCTATGTAATTCTGGGTGTCAGCAACCCACTTCAACTATTCTAGAGTGTTCCAACACTTTTGCATTTAATTTGGTAATACAAATAATGCTGGTTATGTCAGACTCATATCAGTTATTTACTATAAATACTTAGCCATTATCTATTTACTCCAAAAGCAGCGTGGCCAGCAGGTTGAGGAAGGTGATTCTCCTCCTCTGCTCTGCTCTCATGACGCCTCACCTGGAGTGCTGTGTCCAGCTCTGGGATCTCCAGCATGGAAAGGACATGGACCTGCTGCAGTGAGCGCACAGGAGGCCACAACAATGCTCAGAAGCTGGAGCACCTCTGCAGTGCAGACCTTAAGGTGAGGGAGGGAAGGACCAAAGGCTCTTCTTTATGTGAGCATGTGCAAAGGAATCAAAATTTGTACCAAAGGGATTTACTATCCATTTCTTCCCCCCACAGGCCTTCATAAAGGCAATGACAAGTGCAGAGGAACAATAGAGCATCAGAATGTCTCAGTGGCTGTGGAATGAGTTCAGAGTGACGTAATCAGCGGAAGACTGTGAGGAGGCACCACAAAGATGACACTGTTGAACTTAAAGGCTCAATCTTTCATGGTGCTGAGCATTTTCTGTGAGCTGCAGCGTCCTGGTTCCTAATGAAAACACACAGCTCTAATGAGAATGAGGCCGTGAGTTCTCCTGGTGTGGCTGGTCACTCAAGGTGAAACAGAAAACACATCTGCTCCCTGATTGTTCAGAAACTCTGCATTCTTCACTTCAGACACCAGAGAAGCTGCTCAGAGATAAGTAAGCTCTCGGACCCTGCCTGGTGTTGAAAGGCACACACATACCCTTGCATATCTCCATCATATTGTTTGGGCATCGGAGAAAATGACTGCTCTTTGGAAATCTATTCAGCTGTCAGATCAGCCCCTTTATCTGCTTTCATACCGCTAGCTGAGAGGACAAGGATCCCCCAGTCAACCCAATTTGGTGTTAACTGATTCAGCTTTCATCAGATTTTTTTTCCTGAACTCAGAAGAAACCCAAAAGCCAGATCTTTGGGGGCTTTCCAAATGAGGTCCAAAAAATGTCACTTGGCAAAACACTTTGTGTAGGGATGTATTCAAATGTGCAGAAATGTCCCCATAAGTGAAATGATACCATGAAGTGAAATGGTGGGTGCAAAATGAGTGGCCTGGGCTGTGCACATAAGGCAGCACAATTACAACTCTCTGTTCTGGATTTAAAAACCTGCCTTCCAGCCCTAACAGGATTCTTTGGTGAGGACAATAAAAAGAGCTATAAGTGTATTCATTTGTATTTTTCTGAGCCCTCAAAGTACTAATAGCCAGAGGAAGAGCTAGTTAAGTAAACAGCATAATTTTCTTTTGCTGAATTTGGTTCATAAATTAACTAGTGCTGCCTTGAACACAGCTAAGGAATTGTTGCAGCTTTGATACTCAGATTCCAGTTGCAAGTTTAAAGATATTCTTCTTCCAACAGGGGCCACGGAGATTTGTGCAGTAACACATTACTAGCCATGAGTAAGGATGCAAGGATCTGGACTTCAGCTAACAGAAGTGATGATGTGTGAAAGGCTTCTGCTTCATTTTGACATGGTGATACAAGGGATAGGCAGATTTTGGGACAGACCATCTTTATCTGTCTGGCAGTCTAGGGATTTAGGATGTGTCTATCACTCTGGCATTTCTGTGTGCTCAGACAGCATCTGCAGGAAACATTCCCAATTATTCTCCAAGTAAAGTGGTCAGGGATGGTTATCCCAAGTGGGACCCCCAGAAGAGCTTCATTTCATTTACAGAGGAGGTACTTGTGGGGAAGCAGAGAAAAGGGTGTTAGGGAAAAGTGCAATCTTGATGTAGAAGTTAGTTCAGACTCTCCACTTGGAGAGCCTTAAAAGGAATTACACTCGTTACACCCTGGACCCTCAAACGGAGCCACCCTGCCTGAGCAGCTAAAAATGGTGCCCCACATGGAATCCTATTTAAAGAGATTTCCCTGGATGCATAGCTCCCCCTCACACCACCTCATGCACACAAAGAAGGTCTGTACCCCTCTCTGCCCAGACATACTCTGTCTCTCAGGCTGCCCCGTGCACTTGGAGCCAGGGAGACTTGGCCCCTCACTGCCAAAACCCCAACCAATCCACAAGGAAAATATTCCCATATGTCCTTCACAGAACAAATGCATCCCAGGCATGCTGGAGTCACCTGGTCAGTCAGCACTCACTTCAACCATGCTGCTAGTATGAAATCTTGATTTTACACCAGAAGAAAGAAATTTTATGGTGCAGTTTTTTACATCAGGTTAAGGTTTGAACCTCCCTACCACGACAGAATCTTTGTAACATCCAATTTTTATGGGTACCTGAAGAGTCCCTCTGGAATACTAATGTTCTCTGGTTCTTTAAGTGTATATTGCATCACAAACATATTTTTACTGGTATTTGATGGCTGCTTCATTTGCCAACTACTCATATCAAATTTATGGAAGGCTATTTCTGAGTGATATAAACGTGGGAAATCCCTTTTGTTGAGACATGACATTAATCATGCTGGTGCCTAGATCCCTGTGCCCTTAGACCAACAAGATATACTGCTTCAGTGTCTACAGCCAGCTCCTAAAAATACACCATCTTCTGGCTGATTTTATGCTTCAGAACAGGTGGGATTGCCTGGTTCTTTAACAATCCACTGTCACTTCAGCATTCTCTCTTCCTTTTCCCCCACAGTGTCTATACCTTTGCATGTTTAAGATAATGTGTGGAAAGAGTGATGTGGGAACTGCCCTGTCTTGAGTGTCCATACAGCTCACAGCAGTGACATCAGGGAGGCCAGTACAAGTCAGGATCAAATGAAGGCATTGCTTAGCATTTATGTGAGTGTATTCCCAGATTAGGAACAACCAGCACTCCCAGTGATCTCCATTAGTGACAGCCAGGTCTGTCTCCTGCTATCTACAATCTACACCACAAAAAGGAGGGTGGCAAGCAGCATCCACATGAAAATCCTGCTTCTTCATGTGTCCATGGCCTGGGTTCCATGGAAAAAAGGGGCTTAGTCCATCCACATCAGTCATGCATTCTCCTGCCTTACAGGGTGGTATTTAACCAGCAGGAAGGATACAGGCCCACCAGAGTATCTTAGTGCTGGATTTTAGCCTTTCCTTATGGCAAAGACTGTTCCAACAAGCCCCATGTCTTGGAGGGGCACCCCACATCTGCTGCAAAGGTGGCACCTCATATCATATCAATCATATCATATCATATCATATCATATCATATCATATCATATTTTATAGGACTGAATCATATAATCTCTCAAGTGCATTTTTATTTTGTCTTATATTTGCACCTTCATTAGCAACCCGTTCTGCTTTTCCTATGTATGTTAATCTGCATGGGCACTCAGTGCATGACGGCCTAGAGGTTTTATTATTGAGTCTCTGACCTTTCTTTACCTATGTCTATGAAAGTAGGTCTATTGGGATCCAGCTGAACCTCCCTCAATCTGCCTCTGGTCTCTCTCACTCATCTTCCCTTTATCTCTCTTGTTCTGCTACAGATCTAGAGCCACAAAATTTTCGACCAAACTCCTTGTGGGGGTCATGTCAGGCCCACTGTTAGTCAAAGTGACAAGAGTAGGCTAATTAAGTGCCACTAAATTACCCAGAAATCTGTCCCCACACTGCTGCACCTAGAATTGTTCATGAATATTTCCCAAAGATTGTTCCATAAAGTCTTCACTGACTTAAATCTGGTGCTTGGAAAAATCTGTCTGGATAAGGCCTGCCAACATGATGAGTACAAAGTGACAGGGATGCCACATCCTGCATCTGAGCTATGCAGTGCACCACGCAGTTGAACTGCACATCTATAGCAAGTCTGACACATTTCAGAGCCATGGACTCTTGGAACAAGTCATCTCTGTACCACTTGTGCAAAGATTTTGATGTCTACAGAAATGTTCTTTCCTGTGGGATTTCCAGGTTAATCACACAAAACTGCTAGGCAATACATTGCACTTACAAGCTGTGCTCTGTCACTAAAATTTTTGGGCCAGGAAGGTCATGTCTGATCATCTTTCCAAGGAAAATTCTCTATTTAATTCCTCCACTGGTGAAAAACATCAGAAATAGACAAGCATTTGCCATTAAATCTCTTTTGTTTCACACTGCCGTGTACCTGGCCCCTGCAGCACGGTGGAAACTGGACTGGTTTCTGCAAGAGCTCTCCACTGTACACAAGTCTCTGGAGAGCGTTGGTCCTAGCACTGAGGCAGCAGCTCTCTCCAGATCAGTCCAACGTTAATCCCACCAGTAAGTAGGCCAATTTGTGCCAAATATGGCTTTTCCTCTCCTGTGTCAAGACCACCCACCAGCACAGAGCACTGAGTAGCGGCTATGACAGGAAGATTTTAACCTCAGCTAATGGCATCCAGAAGGTGACAGACTCATTTTCTTACTACCAGTCTTCTTAGGACTGAACAGGCAATTATTTTCTTGAGACTGCTCCTGTGCACTAAATTACATGGACTATCTCCAAAGAGCAGTGACAACTCAGTAAGCTGGGTGTAAGCTGGGTTACCTCTCTCGCCAGCCCACAAACTGCTCTCAGTAACCCTGCAGTGGTGTTGACAGCCTCCAGAAATAGCCACGAACAGTGTTTTCTTACTAGAAGTCGGGTCTGGGTCGTGTCGGTGGGGGAGGTGAATGAAAAATGACAGGGGGAGCCATTCCAAGGGGTCTCATCCCTCTCTACACACAGTCCCCAAAGGTGGCACTGATCCATGCCCCACACACAGCCTCTTGTAAACATGAGGGATCCCTTTTAGAGATGGAACTGGGGGTGCCTGGCACCTTATGTGCTTCCTGCTTCTCTAATATTTCTCCTCCCATTCCTTCACTGCTAAATGAACGGCATGACTTTCTCAATGTTTTCTTTCTCCTAACACTTCCTTACAGTTTTCATTTAATTTTAATGCAAGGGCACCAATCCTAGTTTATGTCATAATAGACGGACAACAATAGTGCAGTTTAACTAAAATAACATGCTAAACAGTGCTACATGTTGATGGAGTCATGACGGATAAAATGTGGAGTGTTTTGGTGGTTTATATCTTCAAAGAAGAGCTGGCAAGTGTACAACGTGACAAATGTATTTAAGAATCTATGCCATTCAAATGATACTGCCACATGTCTGTTTGGGATTTTTCCCATCTAAATGTGGGAATATGGGCACAGATTCACTTGCATACTGCGTTCTTCTAACATAAAGTGTCGGCATCTCCGAGGGTGTGTCGGTGGCACCCGATGTCACCAGACACACGCCGCAAAGGAGACAGCCGAAATAAGTGTACGTTATGTCTGCCAGGCAGTCTTCGTTTGTTTGTTCCATGCAAAAAGGAGGGGATGGTGCTCAAAATATTCTCACTGGAAATTTGTATCAGCATGAGAAAGAGAGAAAAGTATCATTTGCATTTCAAGGCATTGCAAGTCCCTATCCTAGCTGAAATCGTCGGCATTTACGGTACAAAGATACCAGCTCCTGATATGAGCGACAACGATGCAAAAAACCCCACTAATTTACGTCATCTTGACTGAATTATTCTGCATTTACACCAGTTTCACTAACATGGAAGCTGGCTCATGGTCTTTACACATATACATTTTGTGTCTTTTTCTCCTATTGTTTGTCACTCCTTTGTTTATTATTTTTTATTTGTGCAATGTATTCATATTCTCAGAGTCCATCTGCTAAAAGTATCCTATTTAAAAGAAGATGGCATCATTAGCTACCCTCTCTCGCTATAAAGAAAGGAGCAGTTCCCATATTTTTACCCAGTTCAGTGGCTCAGTGGATGCACTAATCTTGCTGAACACTTCAGTTTAGATGGTATATCAATGAGGCATTCAAACAGAGCAGTTTATACACAAAAATTCTGTCTGCTTTGTAAAAGATTATCCTTTTATAAACACTCTGCGGAAAACATAAAAGCAAATAGGGGACAGCACATAGGACAGGAAAGATGTTAGAAGGGAGATTAATACTGAATGGGTCGAAATGAATGGTGCTTACCAAAACGAGGTCCAGATACTTTGGCTGCAGTGAAACATAAATAATGGGAATGACACATCGTTTATTCGGGATAATGAGTTGATCCGAAGTAGGGGCCTAGAACAAGAGATTAAAGATTAAATATCCATCTCCTGATGAATATCAGTAGCAAACTTTAACCTTTTCCTTCCAAAAGCACAATTTCTTTGAACAATCATGTCAGCACAACACAGTGAAGAAATGGGATAAAGCAAACTTAAATCACATTCTTATCCTTATCCTGAAAGAAAACACTGCTTCATATTTTAAGACACAGTACTGCATTTTTATTTCCAGGCGTGCAACTCTTTCGGAATAATTATATGAGAACACAAAGATTTTGCTTGATGCTTTGTGCTAGAAAAATCTGGCTTTAGCATTTATTGCTTACATTTTAGTCCTCTGCAATAATTGAAGAAAGAACATGCCCATCCTGAACATTCACTTGGGTGGAGAGATAATGACAAAAAGCAGCCTGCTGGAAAAGCACAGCACACCACATGCCGAATTAGAGTCTTGAATGCAAGGAGGACTTGGAAGATGTCACAAGCTTTGGATCGGGAAGGGCTGGAAGTGTAGTGAAGGGGGGAAAGGCACAGACAACTGGGGACAGCAGGCTGACTGTACTGCAGTGCTGGCAACCTGTCCAAGCTGGTCAATTAGTGGTACTTCTAGCTCAAGATGCTGTACTGCAACTGAGGCAGAAGACATAGGACAAGCGGGAATCTGGATAGCTGTGGCTTGCCCAGAACTTGGAACAGAGCAGCTGCTGGATGCATGCAGCCAGCCAAGCCCTGCATTGTGGTTTTGTTGCTGATGGCTGCCTCCTGCAAGAGGGATAAAACTGGGGACAGAGGGAGGAGGGAGGAGGGGGCGAGACTTTCAAATGACATTTAGAAAACAGCCAAGCTAGAATGCAGGAGCGAGTTCAGCACGGTCTCACCTGCTTCATGGAAAGGGGTTTACTCCATAAGCAAAAGGGGTTTGTGGTTTCATTCCACTCTCTAGAGAATGAGCTGTCCCAGAGCCAAACCAGCACGCATGTACAGCTGGCAGTTTCTCTGCAGAAGAAGCCTTGTACTGGAAGCTGTGGAAAAGTATCCATTTTTTCTTGGTAAATATTTGCATGCAAAACCAGATATTCCCATAGGTTTTTGTGAGGCTATGCAAACTAGTTAGAGGGAAGGATTTTTGGATTTGTGCTGGGGAGTGTGCATGCACAGACACGCAGCTCCAATGAGGACATGGTCCTGGGGGGTGAGCTCACTGAAATGGTGTCTTGAAGGACACTGAATACCTTTCAGGCAGCAAGATTCACATTTGCAAAATTCACATTTTGGCAACAGAACAAAAATATTGCCATTTCACATTGTCTCTTTACACCATGAATTCAGATAGGATTTGATGTGTTTCCCTCTCCTCTTGGGTAAGAGATGTGAGTCCTGTCAGGCACCTTTCCTCACAGGCTGTCCTGTAACAGCATCATTCCAATGCCTTCATCCTAAAATGTTCTGAAGACCTCATGAAAAATCTGAAACCTGCTGCTGCTGCATCACACTAAATATACCAAGAACAGGACCACAAGGTCAAACAAATGCAAGTGAAGGAAGAGCACTTGGGGAGCTGGGCTGGTAGAGGGGGCAGAGCCGACAAATCAATAGTAAGGGTGTGAACAGAAGACATATGGCTGGTTATCATCATGGCCAGCCAGGACCAGGCTCTGCAGGCTTGGCTTGCCTAGGCAGTCCGTGCTGGAGAGTGGGTTGGGTTTTCCACTGCTGCTTGCCATGGCAAAAGGAAGGGGAGGTCCATCTCAGTGCCAAAGCAGCAGCCTCTCCTCTGGGGAACCAAAGCCCTGCTCTCCAGGGACAGGGACCACTGTGCTTGGCTCAGCTGCTCTGCCTGCTTTCAGCACCCTGCACTGATTTCCAGCCAGACAGGCTTTTATCCTTGAGATACGAGCAGCGACTTTCCTTTCATTCAGAAAGAAGTGTCCATTTTCAGGCATTATCACAGCACAGATAATAAATATTACAAACAGCAGAGCTGTGAGGGGGTGCCAGAGCCCTGCTGCTGCCTGATGCCTGACCTCTGCAAAGCCCACGTCACAGTGTCACACACAGTGCCTGGCTGTGCATTGGGGACTGTCCTGCCCAGGGCACGCAGAGTGCTGCAGGAGGGGCAGGACCCCTGCTGCCCCTTGTGCTCCTCCTCTCAGGGGGCCAAGGGGCTCCTCACATGGCAAAAGACACTCCCTGTAAGGTCTGAAGGGCATATTTGAAGGATCCTGCAGTGAAAGTTGTTGTAGACACACACACAACAATCCATGTGTGTTGTAGGGGAGAAAGTACTGTCCCAAAGGCCCCCAGAGTGGCACAAAGTGGTGCTCCCAAGGCTCCTGATGGTCCCAAGGTTCCTGGCAGCTTGCACTGACCTTTCTAGGGAGGGAACTGATGGTGCTGGGCGTTCCTGCCTCACTTAAACTCAAGCCACCTCACTACTAAGGAAGAGGAGAAGCAGCTCCCAGATGATTCCAGCACACAGCAATGGGCTCTTGTACTTAGGAAGTATTTGCAACTTGATTTAAAATTAGCCCTTAGTAATTTAAAGATGGCAATGAGAGCAGCACGGGACAGACAACTGACTATTTCAGGAGTATTTGTCAAAATTCAGTGGGTAGAAGTGAGTTTTCCAGGGCTGCTTTCAGTATGTTACTGGAAGCTCAACTTGTGAGCTGAAGTCCCAAAAGTTTTTATTCATGGAGAGCTCTCTGCCTGGACATCTGATTATGCAGAGGAGTGAGGCTTTTGGGGTGTAAAATTAGATGGAAAATGTCCACTCTGGGAGAGAAAGCACAAGTTTCTTGTGAAACTGCTCTGGGAGGAGGTCTCTGAGAGCACTCAGATGTTCACAGCTTGACTTGCACAAGAGAACTATATTTTAAAGCATCTGTGAATAAATCTGTGCAAGCAAACATGAGTTTTCTTAGCAAACTGCCCCAGCACCCATATCCACCATGCAGTTTGTAGGCTGGGAGTGTGACAGGTCATGGTGCCACCCAAGTGCTGCCCTCCAGCCACCCCTATAGGGTATCCCAAATACAGCTCCCCTTGTCCTGGGCTTGCTGCATAATCCATGGAAAGAAAACAGCTCATACTAACAGCTGAGGTGAATCTCACCAAAAACCACTTGTCTCTCTTCTTTTGTTACTTGAATCTGCCCTGTGCAATTTTATGAGGGGCATGTCATTAATGGCGCAGGTATTGAAATAAGCCTGTGTTTTTACAGGTGTGAATGGTTTGCCAGGTCCTCCTCATGTATTCTAGTTCAAATCATCATGTAAATTTTGACTGTGAAGCCTTTAAGGAAACAAAAGAGTTTTTACAGTGACAGTGTGAGTTTACTAGATCTGTGTTACCCATTTAGCATCCAGAGGGCTTGAATTGGATGTAACTACCAGAAATTTAATTCTCTTAAATCATAGGATGGGAAACTTAGAGTCTGTCAGACACCTTTGGACACTGAACCGGATTCCAATGGTCATGGAATATGGGGACATTTTGACTGGTATCTGGTTACAGAACTGAAATCTGGATTTAGATCCAGTAACTAGCAGCAGTAGACAGAAATGCACCAACAAACCTTACCCACAGCTCTCTAAGATGGAAATGGTCTGTCTGCACCTGGTCCAGCTCAGGGAGCAGGACTGGAGAGCACCTTGTGGCAGCCTGATCAAGGGCAGCTAGCAGGGTCCTGAGGGATGCTGGCAGCCAGTAGCAGAGCACCAGGGGCTGTACAGACAGGCTGTTCTCATTCTGCCCCTCAGGGGTCAAGCACACCCTGCCTGGCAATTCCCTTCACATCAAAGGAGCCTTCAGAGGCCCTGCTGATGGTCATGAGGGGCTGCAATACCAGTGTAAAGCTGCTTGAGCTGGGTTAGCAGTGTGCTCACATATGGTCTTGGATTGTACCTTTCCACAAACCAGCTGTACCTCTCAAATAAATACATACTGGGCAAAGCTCAGAAATACATCTTTCTAGAGATTATTTCCATCTGCACATCACAAAGGATATATTGATTTAGCTACACTCCTGAGATCAGAGTGGAAACACTGTATAGTCGGGAAGCAGACACATATGCTGCTTATCAAAGCTATACATACGGTACAAAAAGATACCAGTGTGGAGAGCAACCAGCTATATTTGCACCAGCACACAACCTGCCCTGTAATTCGCTAAAACAAAGGAAAAGGAAGGGCTGAATGCTACTGCTCCTGAGCCACACAAATGGCATGTGAGTAGCACACCAATCCCAGCTGCACTCATGGACATGAGGGATCTAAGGAGTTGACAATTGCTGTAGCTGTCAAGGATTGCTCCCAAAGCCTATGTATTTATTTATTTGTATTTCTTGGAGCTGCAGAGAAATGTGGTAATTGACACAATGGCAAAGAATATCCCAGATGAGCTCCAAGTGGAACCCGTCACCAGAGCAAGGCTGTATTCTCTCTGCAAAGCCTTTTCACCTATCCACAGGGAGGACAAGTTACATATTCCTCAAAATTCACACCATCTGTGTTTGTAGATGGTGATATAAGTCCAAAAGTAACAGAGCAAGAAAGTGAGATACCTAGATCACGCAGCACCACTGAGTGCTGGAATGTACATATCTCAGACTGGTGCAGGAAAGTGTCAGGAAAAGGGTGATCTGTGGGGGCAGAGAGGACACCGTGGTCTCCTGCAGCACTAATCCTTCCTGGCATCTTTGGGATAATAGAGAATGGGGAAAGTTACCAGAGGAAAATCATAGAATCATTTGGGTTGGAAGAGACCTGTAAGATCACTGAGCCTGACTGTAAACCCAGCACGGCCAAGTCCACCACTGAACAGCGTCCCTGAGTGAGTTCACTAGATGTGTGCTGCAGTGTACAATCTTGTCTTTTAAATATCTCCTGGGTTACTGATCCAACCACTTCCCTGAGCAGCCTGTTCAATGTGTGACAACCCTTTCCATGAAGAATCTTTTCCTAATATCCAATCTGAACCTCTCCTGGCTCAATGTGAGGGCATTTCCTCTTGTCCTGGCCCTTGTTACTTGGGAAAAGAGTGACTCCCTCGCTACAATCTCCTTTCAGTTATTTGCAAATATACAAATAATCATATATAGGATGATCCTTGCACTTATTTCAGATATTTTCTGGCTTCTTGTAGCTTTGCAGTTTAGCATAAATCAGGCCAGAGTTAGCACAAATGTCCCTGGGTGTGGGAGTAAAGGATTGTTAAGTTCCTCTCTTTCCTTATTGCCAACCGCTTTTGTACCTCTCCTAAAGCTCAAGCACCCACAGCACTGAGTCAGCAGGACACATCCCACCAGTGATCCTCAGAAACTTCTTTGAAAAGTCCTTGGGCTGAGTTTAAATGTCTGCTAAACAGTTTAGGCCAAATGGTCTTTGCTGCATTGAAGTCATCAAACAATGTGCCGCGGCTGTTGTATGTGTATCCACAGGAGGTTTCTTTCCCTAGTCAAAATGATCAGAGGGATGAAACCCCTCCCTGACAAGGACAGACTGAAAGAACTGGAATTGTTCAGCCTGGAAAAGAGAACACTCCAGGGAGACCTTGTTGCAGTCATTCAGCACTTACAGGGAGTCAACAAGAAAGAAGTAGGCAGAGTTTTTAACAGGGCCAGCAGTGATAGAACAAGAGTTAGCAAGGGTTTTAAACTGAAGGAACTTAGATTCAGGGTACAGATAAGGAAAGAACTTATTTACAGTGAGGTGGCAAAACCTTGGCAAAGGTTGCACAGAGAGGTGGTGAATGCCCCATCCCTAGAAGGCCAGTTGGGTGGGACTCTGGGCAACCTGTTCTAGCTGAACATGTCCCTGCTCACTGCAGAGGGGTTGGGCTACATGACCCTTCAAGGACCCTTCCAACCCAAACTATTTTATGATTCTGTAACAAAGAAGCCTTATATTGGTGTCATTTGAACACTCTCAGGAAGATGAAGGCCAAGAATCATTGGTTCTGACAAAAAAATTGCTGAAGTGCCCTGAGTACCAAGATAGAACTATCATCAAACTCCTTTCATGTCTCCTCTACCAGTCTAATGCCCTACATAAGTAAGAGAAGCATAAAAAAGAAATCTTTGATGGCTTCAAAATACAGTACCCTTGCAGCAAATGATTGATTACCAGACAATGTTCAGGTGAAGAAAAAAACAGTCACTCTAAAGCACATGGCCATCTTCAACAGTCAGCCTGAGACACTTGAGGACGGCTGGGATGAGGCACAGTACAGTGCCTGCTCTCTGGGAAGAGATGACTCCAAAATCCTTGAGACTTCCATCTGACCCAGGTACAGATGGAAATAACGTGGGAGAAAGGAGTCAGTGAATCCCAAACCCACCAAAGTTTCCTCAGCACGGGGTTTGCTTTGTCTGCAACTTTGCCTTCCAGAAAAAGAGACCTCATCCTGAGCAAGAGATGCAGAATCAGGCACAAAAAATGGCATAGCTGCTTCTCCCTGGAAAATTCCACCCAACATCTGCACAGCAGCTGGATTTCCCAAGTCTATTATCTCATTTCACTGATCTGAATGAATTTGCTCTCAGAACAGCTGCAGATCTGTATATATCACTCATGGCTTGATTTACTATGTTTTACCTGAATTAAATATTAATTAGCTACAGTGTCTTTTCTCCTCCCACCACTAAATGCTAATTAATTTTAATTCATGATGGAAAAAAAAAGTGGCACATAAATAGTTACTTTGGCCCAAAACATGAATCAGTTCTGAAAATCCAAACCAACCCTAGTCAATTCAGAGTTTGCAACACTGCTGGGGAAAAAGTTCAACTTCAATCTCATTCTTTCCTTACAAGACTCATAGATACTTTTTTTCTATAGATTCATCCAGAGAGATGCATCACTAATACACTGGCCAACCATGGGGTCTCTAACTCATCCTGCACAGTTTCTTAATACAAGAAAGGGCCCACAGGAGAAAGTACAGCTATGGTGTTTGGCATGAAGTAAAGACACCAGGCAGACTCTGGAACTTTAGGTTTGCAGGTTTTGATCCAGAGTCACTTCAAACAGCCTTCCCATCACTGCAACTGAGAGGTCATAAATATTTTTGCCTCAAAACACTTAAGCTTCCTGCTGAAATGGACATCTGTGCTGACAAGTTCTCAGCAAAAAGGATGTTTTATGTGAAGATTTAGAGGTATGAAGAACACACTTAAAACATGTATTTCCAAAAGGCAATTTATGGGGTAGATGTACTCCTCAGGGAGTACATAGCCTATAAGTATTTATCTTACAGCCTTAATGGCCACAACTAGTTTTAGACTAAAATGTCACAGACTTTTTCTCTTTTTCTTTTCTTTTTTTTTAACTGTCTGCTGTTTACAACACACTCTGCAAACAAACTGGGCTGTGCAGCTCTGCATTTTCTAACGGCGGCAGCCTTTCTTCTTTCTCCCTATAACAAAAATGCTTTGAAGTCCTATGCTGTTAGTTACAAGTATCCTGATATTTCCCCAGCAAGGATGTAATAGCAGCCAAAACAAGCCTCCAGGTGCCAATATTGCACCTGACAAATTAGGCACACGACTGGAAAAGGATGGGCCCATCCTTCTGCCTAATGTTCATTTCCTCTCATTTCCACATTAACAGGAAGTAGTTGGAATGGAAAAAAAGACTTTCCTTAAAGACCTGAACTATCAAAAGCCTGGGGCTGTTTCTCCTTGCAAACAAAAAACTTGGAAGCCAGCTACGTCCTATGATTTGGAGCTCATTTACAGTGACTTGTTTAACCCCTACTGACGGCACGATGAACAGGATGTTATGATTTATTTAACACTTAAAGCGGGTGTGAGAACAAGGTGGATGGTGCCCTTAGATGTAGTCTTTTCATAATTTATTGCTCCAAGTGCTTAATTTTTCCTCAGGGAAGCCTTTGATAGCCGGCTGCTGCGGTGTGGTTAACCGTGTGCATTAAACTGTAAAGCAAAATTATTAATAATACTAAAAATAAAAACCGTAACCAAAGTTCCTATTTTGCATAACAAGAACTTGCACGCCTCGTTCCGCTGAAACTCAGAAGTGATAACCCCACACCAACCAAATTGACTTGAGGATATTTAATGGAGCAGCACAAAGAGTGTTGAATTTACCTTCTGAGGACTTGAGCTGCACAAACACAAAGCAAACTCACTCTTGCAAAACGCCGCGCGGCTCCTGGAAGGCCACTGGAGAACCGTAACAAAGTCAGCTAAAAAAAATAAAATTACTAACATCTTCTACACTGGTACCACGGGGGACTCTGACCAAGAACAGAGTCACAAAAAATGTTATATTTGACTGGCTTTAAAGTTGAACTTCTGCTTAATAATGTTGTAGCATCCCTCAGAGGGTTTATCTTAAAGCACCTTTTTTTTTGAATGGTCCATAATCTTTTTCTGGAATACAGAACCATCCTTTAGAAATAATTTTCATTACTCAGTGAAATAATGTATAGATCTCCTGCTCTCTGGAGATGAGTGTTCAGCTCTGCTTTATGTCCTTACATTGAAGGCCCATCAATGATCTGCAGGACTGCTTGCACCTGTGGATAAAGGACTTCAACTTTGAATGTTAAATACCTATTTTGAGGTTTTTTTCCCTCTTGAACATGCATGTGTGTGAGTAAGTTGTATTTTGATATAGACAGGTAGGTAATTCATTTCACTTTTAGGAGATGAAGTAACGATTTTAGCAAATTACATTTGTCTCTTTAATCTTATATTTCCATGCACACTGAGTTAAATGTTGTAAAACTATCAATTCTGTCAAAACCTAACAGAAAGAAAACAAGAAACCCTGCAATCTTAATGTCCAAACTGACTGGTGATTAACAGGAATTAAATGTGCAGGAATTCCAAATCTTTTCTGATCGGAGATGTCTAGATGACTTTTGTTTTTCCCTAATTGTATGAGGTTCCTACATAGTATTTAAGAATCAATTATATTGCAATTGATGTAATTAACTCTAATAATCCAGTAAAAGTCAGTAGGAGGGCTATTCAAGTCAATAGAAAAGAGAGACTATATTATGAAGGTGTTATTAACCTATACAGATTTTACTAGACATTTCCCTTTCTTACATAATAAATATACAGTGATGAGGAAGGCTGTCATTATAATTTAATGGGAACAATGGTTCATCACTTGCTTTCCTGTACAAGCCTTAACTAATTCTACATACAGTGTATAAGTAAAATGAAGTTAAATGAATCTCATAAATTAGCTATTAATCATCCATCAATCATCTGTTGCTCCATGATTAAAATCTGTGTTGCATTCAGAGCTGGGAAAGGTATTTGGGGAGTGGCAGGAGCTGCATGTACATCTTCCAATTAATTTATTCATGCACTTCCATTTTGCATTGCCAAGGGTACTTACTGAAACCAGTCTTGAAGTCAGAGAAAGTCTCCTGAGGAAAGTTCCAGCCCTTCCCAGAATAAAGTAAAACTCTAATTTCCATATTTATAGGCATCACTCTGGCTTTAAGCATTGTTGCATATGAGAACGTCATTCACGCTTCTCAGTTCAGTCAGACAACTCTTTTTGGGACAAGAGAGCAACACCATGAAGTCAGGGAAAGTGAGGCAGAGGTCTGCTATATGCCTTGCAAAGTGAGGAAGAGAATTCCTCTGCCCAAGATCCTAACCTCCAGTCCTATGCTCTAAGACTTTTGCACTGCTCAATGAGGCAAAAGTGGGTTCTGCCTGAATATGGCTATTAAAATCCAGCTTTTTAGGAATTTTTGTCTTCACCTTCATCAAGCTGAGAATAAGCCTTATTACATATGGAAGACTGCATTGATCTCATTAGCAGAACTGCTTGTCTTGGCAGTAGACAAAGATCAGTTGTCTGTGCTACTGTTATCCAATATATTAGTTGCCTTCTGAGAGACTGGCTACAGGTGATCCTCTTATCTTGCATCTTGGCAGCCTGAGTCTGGGCAGCTCTTCATGGCACCGTGGGTCTTTCCCACAAAAACCACACTGGACCACTGCAGGCAGCTCCAAGGCACAAGCACACAGGAACTTGGTGAAACACAGGGACCACCTTCCTACACAGAGCTGAATGGATCAAAAGAGGCCCAGGAGAAGGCAAGGGCAGTGTTTGAGTTACCCTGGAATAATTTAAAATCAGAATAAATACTGAATTACCTGGATCCTCCGTGCAGCGTCGCTGAATGTATGCAAAGAATGAGACTGAGGAGTGGAGTTTTGTTTGTCTGCTGTCAAAATACTTTTTCAAAGATCTTGGGAAGAGGGTATAATTTTTGAAAGCTCTTCTTATGCAGACCCCCCTGCATCTTTGTTCACATGTTATCGCCGCTTTGGGTAAGATGTAGTACATGTACTCAACTAAAGAAAGAGGGAGCTGTGATGTTGCAACAAATACAACACAGAGGAGTCCAGTAATGCTTTGTAGCTACAGTGTTGATTTTTTTTTTAAATCACAGCAGTAGGGCAAGTGCTCTACAGATATCAATAGTTGCACCAGAGCTGACCTATGTTGCACAGAATGAATGAGCTTTGACTATAGGAACACAGATAGGCAACCCTGCTGACTCCTGCTGAATAAACCTATTGTAAAGCTGGCAAACAGCATCCTTCCAGGGCTCTTGGACTTGTGGCTTCATCTAGTCTGGGACTCCTCAGTGTTTTATTCTTTATAACAGCATCATACTTTCCCATACTGCTAAACACAGAAGACATTTCTGATGTTCACATTGCAAGGTCCACTTGCGGTGTACTTGATTTGGTGGTGTTTGACAAAGCCTTTGCTTTAATTCAGGAGCCAACTCTGTGATAACAAGGACATAGATGGAAAACCAGTGCTCCATGAGGCATTAAACCTCTTTTTTTCTTGTTGTGGGCCAAAGCAAAATGCCGACGGGTGTCACACAGCCCCACATACCAATAATTAGTTCACCACAGCAGGTGTATTTAACCACAAAAGCTGCTCTTTGAAAATGAGATCTTTTCTTTTGGGAGAATTGTAATGCCTAACTTCCAGGCACGGGAAGCACAGTTGTGATGGAGTTTAAGCAGAATGACACGTCCTGTGCTGCAGACACCACCCAGGGGGTGAGCTGGGCTGCCCTACACCTTGCCAGCACTACCTGAGAAGCACAGGGCTGCTTTTTGGGTGCCTTTGGAACTGCAGGGCCATGCAAACCAGCTGTGCCAAAAATGATAGACTGAGAACTGTTAAAGTACAGCAATTCAGCAGTCAAAACTTCCTTTATTTAAATCCCCAAACACCACTTAGTTATGTAATAATCTCAGTTCTTTCATGCTCCACGGGCTTGCCTTAAATTGTCTGGAGCAGCTCCTCAGCCGCAGATAGTCCCAGCTCACAGAAGGCAGTGGCACTGGTACGCTTCCCACCAGCTGCCGCTCTGCCTCCACTGCAATTGCATTTCGCACACAAAAAAGATGACAATAATGTATCAAAAAAACACACAAAACAAAAAAAACCCCCACCCTCCCCCTCAGTTTGAATTGTCATCTGCAAGAAAAGATTCCAGTGTTTCAGCTTCCATGGAAAATCAATACTGTCTTATCTTTATTTTATTACTTAAAAAAAAAAAAAAAATCTTGCGATGACAGTATTAGGTAGCACTGTGAAAAACAACTAAATATAGCAGTGGATCATAGTGGGTGTGAATGGAAAACAAAGGAGTCAGGAGCGGAGCTCCTGCTGCTGTGACGTCACTACAACACCCATAATTATGTTATTATGTACACTGCCCACTTCAACTATATCTGGACACCACTTACCATGATAAAAATCTGATTACTAACATGACATATAATCTTGGTTTCTTTGATGAACATTAACTTGTCTTCTATATTCTTTTTCAAACAGACAGGATATTTGTTTTGCCTCCCTTTTACAGGGAGTTTGGAAGAGTGATCATACAGGAAAAATGAAAAAAAAGTCATTTCAAATCTCATTGCTGGACTCATTTTATCTTGGTATAAAAACATATCCAGCCACTTCTAAGGTGCTGCTGTGCAAAACTTCTCATGAATTCTCCTCATAAACACCTAACTTTTATAAATACTATTAGCTCCATACAGGAATTCATCTGGATTTGGAGCATGTTTAGCTATAGAGCTGCTACACCTTTTTATGCAGAGCACCACAGCTTTTAAACTTAAAATGCCCTTGTGTGAGGGGTAGGGAGTGCGTGGCTTTGTACCACGTGGATCCCATGGGCTTTGTGCTGGGAGAGGATGTTTGGTGGGTCCATGGAGATGCCCAGTGGGATGGCCATTGCTGCTTCCCAGCACTGGGCAGGATCCCTCAGGTGTTTCTCACACCCTCTTCCATTGCCTGTGCCCCAAAAAGCAGCACTGCAAGTTCCTACAGCAGGACTGATGTTTGGACAAAATGTGGCGTTTTAAAGGCCTTGGGAATTCTTTTTATTTTTTATCTAGAAAGTGAGAGGGGGAAAAACCAAAACTGGCAGAAAAAAAAACAAAACCAAAAAAACAATGCCCTTCAAGATGAAAGAGTATTTTTTTTCCTTTAGCTAAATGAATATTGAAAAAACGTATATCTTATTATGTCTTCAGCCCCTGAGGTTATCCTATCTGGTTTGTTTCACAATTCAGCAGGAAAAACCCTCAAGATATTTCTAAGATAACTGTTAAATGTCTGACTTTCATCTACAATAGAGGAAATCTGTATTGCCAAAAGCTTGTTCTCAGAATTCCACCTTAAAACAGTTTTAGTACCACCAGACCAGAAGGGTTTGATGCCAAAGAGCTGTTCTGTCCTATTGAAAGCAGAGAATGGCTTCCTCTGCAATATGTACAAAGAGCAAGGAAATTTACTCAATTAATGTGAAACACAAAATGGCATCTGCCATCTGGAGATGCACACAAAAGCCACGGGCAGTCAAACACTTCTTAAGACTTTGGCATGTAAAATTAACATATTTTAAGACTTAAAAGGACATGTGAACTCTGAGCTTGCAAGGATTTCTTGTTTCTCACAGCAAAATAAAATACACAATAGAACATTTCCAATGTAATGCCCCAGAAATATCAGTGCTAACCACCTACAAAAATTTGCCTGTGACATTGAGGCTACCATTTCTATACTGGGGTGGGAATTGAGTGGCTGTTCACTTAAATATGCATTTTTAAACAATGGACAGAAATAGGTTTTCACTAAACTTTAGAACCACACTAAAGTATGGCATTTTACTAGACCTGTGTAAAAGTCTTGTTTCCTCTTGTGTGTGACACTGTGCAATCACTGTTTTTATTTTTCATTGCAAAAACAGAGTGATGCTGACTAGTCAAGTCTAGTGCAGATTCAAAGTGTATAAAAAGGGCTCCCTTTTCTCCAAGCATTTTAAGCATTCTCTTCTTGAATAAAATGAAGAAAGTTCAGCTCCAGTGTCTGTTCCCTTTTGTGTATTAAAAAACCCATACTGGTTTAAAAAAACCATGACATATGGCATCTAAGTGGTCACCGCCATAAATTATTCAACTTCTGCTCACTCCACAAACGTAAATCTAACAAAATACAAAACCTGAGGCCTCTCTGGCAAACTCATGGTCACATGTTCTTGGCGGTGTCTTCAGCACACATTTGGCCCCACAGATCTGGTCACTGCATCCAAAGTATTCACCCAGACACCCACTGTGATATACAAATTCACCTGGTTTTCACTCTACCTGCATCCTTCATTCTGACACTGCCCAGAATCACCTAAGCAGAGCCTCCTGTTATTTTAGGCACACACAGCACTGGTTCCACAAGCCCTGTTTTCTTTGGTATTTTGCTGAAGAAGAGACAGTGACAAAAAAAAAGAGGAGAGGGGAGAATCCAATTTCACAGTTTTTCCCTAAATTTCTTTCAGTGATTTTTTTTTTTGCTTTTTGTTGGTTTTTTTTTTTGTTTTATTTTTAAGACACCAAAGTGAACATTTCAGAATACACCAGAAAGTTGGTTCACAGCCAAGAACACCAACCCTGCAAGTACTTACTCATGTAAGATGGGATAGTGTAGCCAGTGCAATGCAATGGGATGACACACAGAGCGTGTATTCAGATGTTTAGGGAAAGGGTGACAATAAGCTGAGCAGACCTGGAATATTAAGGAAGAAGTGCCAGGTAAAAAAAATTCTTAAACTGTGACCCTGTTACTTACTTTGCCAGTTTTCTGGTTTTTTGTATTGGATATGAGATGTTGTCTAAGGATTAGTTTTACTGATTAATCTTTTAATCAAAACACTCTTAGAAGTAACACAGCAAAAAAAAAAAAAAAAAGGTAAAGCATAAGATGAAAAAGTCATCATTCTAGTATCAACATCCATGTGGCCCATACATTTTATGCCACATTCTCATAGCAAAAAAAAAAAAAGTACCTCAAACTGATCAAACTATATACTCAGCCAGAAGAAGAGGGCTGAGAATGCACTAAAGCAACATTTAAATTTTATTTACCGGTTTGTTGATTTGTCCTTGCATTTTTGAGTGTGTGTGTGAGAGAGGACAAACAGAGACAGAGAGGGAAGAAAATGACTCATGCCTGACAATGTTACCATGAAAATGGTCATAGCTATGGGCTTCCCTGGGGGAATTTGTAATACCACAGCAAAAATCCAGCTAGCCTGCAATTACGGTGCCGGCAGCGAGTCCCTCCAGCACGAGCCATAATGTCTGGCTGCAGCTGGTGGAAGCACTCTGGATGCTTTCCCTCACCAGGAGCATCCTGGGCTCTGGGGAGCAGGTGGCTGCTGTGGGGTGAAGCTGCTGGGACACCCCCCACATCCAGGCAGGCAGAGATCTCCCAAAAACTCCTCCCCACAGAGGGATGGAAAACAGAGTGTGCTTTAACGCACAGCTCCCCTCTTAGCACACGCAGGCACATTTGGTGTAGGATCCCCAGCCATTCCCTCCTACAGCAGAATCCTGTCCTGCAAACGAAACCCTCGGTGCCACTGATGTGAAGGACTCCGTGTTAAAAATAAAACCACAGTCCTCAGCAAAAGCGAGCAGGGTTCCCGGGAGAGGAGTGTGAACCCAAGGCAGTGACAGGCTGGAAGTGCAACATGACGGAGACGCTGCTGTGACCGGACAGTTGAGGGATGAGCCGGGGTTTCCAGGCATGTCACAGGGATGACATCCCGCGGCTCCGGGGCCGGGGCCGCTGAACCTGCTGCCGGCCAATCCTTGGAGTGTCACTTACATGAGCTCCAAAGTAATCTTCTGGCCCACCCTTCAGGAAAAAGATAAGATGTCATGATCAGCTAATAGGAAGTGACAAGAAGAGATAAAATGGATGGGGAGGGAGGGAAGGTTTCGGATTGAAAAGGCATTATTCTTTCCTCTAATGCCAACCCTGCTAACAATAGGGCTGAGTTAATTAATGGGCTATTTGAGCACTTTCATCCATTTTTGCATATAGCATTAATTTTTCTACAGATACATATAACACAATTAACCTATAGCTTTTCTAACAATCAGACATGGCAATCCTTTCAAACTGGTGGGGAAAACATTGCACTTTTACAGAAAAAAGGGATTTAATTAGGGAAAAAGATTGAGAAGAGTCTTTGTTCCTCTACTCTTCCAGCCATTGCCTTCCATCTGGCATGGGAACTTATTACCAAGACATCTGAGCATCTTTCATTAAAAAAAAAAAAACCAAAAAAAAAAACAAAAAAAAACTACAAGCAAACACACAAAACCCCCAAATTTCTGGCTTTCCTCCCTCTTTAGAGTAGAAAATCCTATCTGTCAAGCCTAGTTCACTCGCAATTAAGAAATCTGCTTCACTCCCTAACGAAATGTTAGCACGTCACTTGACAAAGTCCCATTGAGCACAGAGAGAGAGGTTTAGGCTGGAAAACCCTTGTAAAGTTTTTCCCCAAGTGCTGCTCCAACGGCACCTCTAGCTGGGGGGCTGAGTGCCACCCCCTGCACCCACCCGGCTGCACAGGCACAAAGCCCCGGCTACTCAGTCAGCTCGGCAAACTTCAACAAAAGCCTAATCAGAAGTGCCAGGCTTTTAAGATCATAGCCCCGCCGTGATGTTAATCAGTCCGGCGGGGGAAGAAGCGTCTCTGGTGGGTACAAAGCCCAGGACAAGGGGTTGCGATCCCTGCGCGGCTGCCGCAGGAATGACAAATAACAGCGGCGAGCCCAGCGCGCACCGCGGGCACACAGAGGCAGGCTCCCTTTATGCCGCGAAGGAGAATTCGCAGCTTAACCAAGCCACAATATGTTTGGAAGCTTTTGCCAAAAAGTACAAAAACCTGTAGTCAGTGTAGCTAGGCATTTGATAACAAGCGTGGTTTCTTCTGCTCGACATATTTTCCTGATGTATTTGTTTGTAAAGGTAGAGATAAGTATAGTAACACAATCTGTTCCTTAATATCATAGGCAAAGAAAAATCACTAGTCACTAGCTACAATGGTTTACAATCTCTGTGAGACAGCTGCAAGTATATGTTTATTCTTTTATTCTAAAAATCTCAGATGGAGCCTGATCCTGAAAATCCTTCTTCCTTCCAATGATGCTGTCTGCAATAATAATACTACTAATGAAAAGCAACTGCTGATGGAAGGAAAGAAAAGAAGGTGAGGCTCAGATTGCCTACCCGATGCTCTGCCTACCCGATGCTCGTAATGGTTATTTTCACTAAAGATAAGAAAGCAGACTTGGATGTGCCATATCACAGAAACAAGCCATTCTTCCCTATCTACAATTTTGACAGTTATCTATGGAAAATGCAGACTTAAAAAACTCTTAAGAATAATTATTAGAAATCATAGCCAAAATAACATACATCAGCCTTGATTAGTTCCATGAAAAAGCAGCCTTAAATTGATAGTTTAAAAACAGGAAAATTAGCGGTATGATTAAGAATGAATGGCTAATAAAAAGAATTTTGCTAAAACAGATTAAGGTTCAGATCAAGGTCACAAAAGGAACTGATTGAGGAAAACTGTCATTTTTGCTGCGACTCAGAAGCTGTTTTAGCAACGCTGTTTCCTCTGAATCACAGCCTTGTAATGAGAAATTACACTGCTGGGGTTAATAAAGACTTTGCTTGTCACGTTAGTTTCCCCAAAATTTAATTTAAAACATTGTTCTCAAAGAAAAAGAAAAATTCCTTGTGTGCAAGTAGACAGAAGGAAATATAACTAAGCTAAGTAACCTCTAGTAAAATACACGGTGAATTTGTGCCATGGTTCCAGTTCTCATGTTCGCTGTAAATTCTCTACAGTAAAAAACAAAAACAAAAACAAAAACAAAAATCTGCAAGTGGCCCAAAGCCCTGTTTGTCTCCCTGCTTCTTCCAAAATAAACAACTTCCGCTCACAGCACCACAGCCCCCAATAGCAAAGTTTATGCAGGGAAGTGCTTCCTAACAGGGTCTGAGATTTTCCTTTCTGCCAACTTCTCCAATTCTTGGTTGTGAACAACCTCCTGGAGGGTCTGTCCCTGCCCCTTTGTGTCCTGAACTATGCAAAGGCCTTGGATCCATAGGTATGGTCTGAAATTCGGTGTTCCCAAGGAAAAGATTTACAGGGAGGCTTTAGCCAGGCAAAGCCCATCTTCCCACATACAGGGACCAGTGATCCTGCGCTGTGAACTGGATAGTGCCTAGAAGATATGGGCACAGCTAACCTCAGGAATCTCAGACCTTTTGCATGCAATTCCCTTCTGAAAATAACCCTATTCCCTTGTCATGCCACTTGCAAGGAGGTGGTGATTGCCAACAGCGCCAAAGAGCCAATGTGTGAGCGCTGCCATTGCCTCATGTTTTCACCTGCTCCCTATGGTGCACAAGACAAAGAGGGAGACACCACAAGCATTCCAAGGGTTCTCCTCCACCTTGTGCTCCCCATCCCAGGAGATCTCAGTGCTGCCAAGCTGCATGGCAGCACTGCAGAGCAGTTTCCTTTGGAGTGTGCAATTCCACACATGTGCATGGATCCAGGCGCTGCAGGAAGAACCAGGAGGGCAGCAATGAGAATTTTAGCAGCAGTGAAGCTGTTCAGCAGCATCCTCTGCTTCATGGGTGCAATGCTCTGGTGGAACAAGTAAATCCTCATGTCTATAAATCGGCAGTTTCAGGGTGCTGGGATTTTTGCTCTTTGGGGCTTTTTTTCCCCTCCTGGTCTGGTACTGTGCACGAGAGGAGCTGGCACGTCTGGCCCACGATGGGAGGTGTCACAGCCCTCCTGAGCGTGGGGCTGCTGCTCGGTGGCATAAGCTGTTGTTGTCATTGTCACTATCACCAGGCCTGATCAGGGTCAGCAAGCCAGCGTGAGAGCTGTTGTATAACCCCGCAATAAAAAGACAGTGCTTGTCCCAGAACACACTCGGGCTGGTTTTCTGACAAGCTGTAACAGGTTCTGCAGCGGCACCTTTACTGCTGCTAAATAAAGAACTTCTGTCTTGCAGAGCCTAAACCCATTGCTGAAAGATTGAAAGGAAAATGAACTAATAGGACAAAGGGGCTGTGTACAGGGTTTTTTTAATGTTTGTTTGTTTTGATCTTTGTTGCAAGTAATTCACATGGAGTGAAGTGCACGGACACGCAGAAGAAAATAAGGACTCAGTTTTAGAAAGGACAACTGCTTCAGACCAAACTGAATGCAAAAATCAGAATCATGCAGATAAGATTACTGTGCCAGAAATCACATTTTTATTAGTACATAAAACACATGTCACTTGACAATGAGTATCTGCAGCATGAAGTGAAATAACCCTCCAGCAGCGAAGTCAATATTTAAATCAATATCTCTGGTAAGGAAAATATCTTACTCATTGATATAGATTGGATTTTTTTTTCCTTATGAACCTCTCAGGAGGTAAACAGCGTATTTCTGTTGTAAAAGCAACTAAACAGTATTGCCAAACAGGTCTAATCTTTCCTAGAATTCAATAGCATGGCCCTCTGAAATTATTAATGTTGTTATAAATGCCATTTGACCTTTATGTCAGGGATGCATTTCCTTTTCATAAAAAGGCACCTACATTATTTTGGGCCTGCTGTGCTGCATGTAAACACAGTAACTTCAGTGGGAGCTTAGGGCACTGTGGGATGATTTTTACATTATGTAGGTACCTAATGATTCAGCTACTCAAGGCTAAAATCCATAAAAGATGTTAGTGCCTTTACGTTAATTGCTGCAACAGCCTCCATCCACTCCGGCAGAGTGTGCAGCATTTCAGAAATGCTCACAGATTGCTGGGACCACAAACAGGCTCAGAGCATCATCACCTGGGCAAAGGGACTCCCAGGCCCTCCTCCCTGGGCCTGTGCTGTGCTTTGCATTGGCAGAGCTGTAAGAGATGGTAAAATATTCACTTCTGGAAGCAGTATGTTGCTCCCTTCTAATTTCCTGTTTTAATCACCTTTTTCACAAAGTCAGGCTTATTTGTTTTTTTCTCCCTTTGACCCGGTGATTTTTTGGTCCCTTTCTGCCACTGGAAATCAAACAAACAAACAAACAAAAAAACAGCACGGGAGGGATAGGAATGATCCCATCCCACAGCCTGGTGGCAACAGACTTTCTTAGAGAGAAGAGAGCCGTGACTTTGCACATCTTTGGAACGAGGTAGGCGTTAAATGCAGATTTCCCACCTCTAGGGGAGACACCCTAACTTGGGAGCTTTCCTGTGAAAGACGGGAGCTGACACCACCATGAGGAGGCCTCGCAAAGGGAGCAGGGTTGGGAGAGGTTCTCTTGGAGCCCGTGGGTGTGGGGAAAGCCCCTGCTGCCTCCCGAAGGACTCCGAGGTATCCCTGGTACCTGCCCGCCGGGGGATGGCTCTGGCAGGCGCAGCAACAGAAACAGAATCGAGCACCTGGGGAGCCCATCTGCTGAGCTGGGTGATCCACAGTGACAGTTTTGGATTTGGACACCTACACTCTGCTCCAGGCTCCTAAAACCATTGGCTTGTTCAGGACCTTACAGAACCACCCTGGCACCTCAGTTCTATTAACATCAATAGTATCATTTATGCTAATATTTTGAAAGGCTATTAGATGCCTTTCTGCCCCTGAAAAAGTTGTCCTTTAATGCCTTGCCAGCCTGAGTCCTTATAGGTGACAGATTGGATGCACTCTTCAGATAACAGGAATAACTATTGGAAAAGAATTCTTCAAAATGTTCCTAAAAGCTATTGCTATATAATATAAAAGCCAAATTAATTCAGATCACCAAAAAAAAAAAAATCTTTCCCCCAGGTTATAGTCTCTCTACAGAAATATCTTCATCTTTCTTAAAAACCTCCACCAATCAATAGAATGTAAGTCTATAAAACTAAATTACATTCCCAGCTTTGATTATTCAACAGGATAGGGTAGAGTTTTAAACCATCAAATATGCTTCCTTTTCTCCTGCTCAATGGTTTTAAACTTCTTAAGACTTTTAATGCAAGTACCAGGACGGGGCAGCACAAAGTATGTTTTAAATGTGCTCTTAAAATCTCCACATGGAGGTTGCTGAAAGAGTTCAGATCTTTGAACCTCAGTAGGGTGGTGCTGGCTAAGAGCTGTCCTTCTCTAGCAGCTCTTCCATCCAATATGATTGATAGAAAGAAAGCTGCATTAGTTTTTACATGATTAGTTTTTGTATGAGACAACAGAGTGCATCCCCCAAGGTCTTCACTAAAAAAAGAACAAGCTGCAAAGCTTCCCAAATTTTGTTTTTAAACTTTTGTCCAGCATTGCTTTGGCCCCCACTGCAGGTAAGGCATGCTTTGGTCAAAAGAGAAGGAGAGCTATTCAGTGAGGTAAGGAGTGACTGATTTAACCAAAACCACACTGAGAATGAACCCTGTTAGAGGAACGAACCAGAGCTGAAGCTAAAGCCAGCCTCCACCTCGCAGCCCTTCCTGTAGTACAGCATGAATCAGAACCTGCATCTGCCAGAGTTTGTACTGGAGCTCTCAACACTCGGCTGCTACACCTCCTGGAGGTGCAACTGCGAGTGACACCAGAGAATCTGATGCTGACTGAGAGCAAAGGACTCAGGAGACTGAGGAGTTTCTGACTCGGGAGGGGCAGATTCTGCCTTGGCAGGACTGATGTGACAAATGATCACTGCTCCCAGAGTCTGCTGTTTGCTGTGGATTTAGAACCGAGGGAATTCCCATCCTGGCAGCATCGATCCAGCAGTGCGCACAAACGTGGGGCTGGAGAGCAGCTGATGTGAGCTGGGATGGCTCTGCTAGCTCTGAAGGACATCTGACCCTCACTTTTAACTTCTGATTGGAGAATTAAGAGGAAGAGTGGGATGATAGTGGGATGGCACAACTAGTTCAGAGAGGGGTGAAAGGGAACTGGCACAATATCTGCTATCAGAGAAACACCAATAGTTCCTCTATTGCCACAGAGGGATTATTCCAGGAATCTGAGAGAGAAGCATAGAAAGGGAGCTTTGCAATGTTTCTGGAAATACATGGCATTTTTCAGGGCAAGTGTTGCTGGACCCAGGTACCCATGGCAACATGGGGATGGAAGTGAAATGAAGTTACAGCTGGGTGGCAGCTGCTTGGGTGATAATTTCCTCATGGGATAAAGTGGTTGGAAGAGTTTTCCCTTTTAACCTTCACACCAAACCAATGGAAAGAGCAGCTGGGGTGAGACCAAGGCCCTGAGTGAGAGAGAAACACATGACAGTGATCTACACTGGAGGCGGCCTATGGAACTCTGATCCATCCATTCTAAAGGACTGGCAGCGCCTTAGGAGGGCTCCACACCATTTTTGTAAATTCAGGGTTCTCCTCAAGGGCTGACGGCCAGGAAGCCCCGATGAATCAGTGATAGCTCTCTGATTTAGCACTGACCTGCAATGTTGAGCCTGGGAGGGCACAAACAGTTAATTTTAAAAGCAACCTGGTAAGAATGGGGTTTGGGAACGATTCACCAAATTTACACAGTGGTGTTTAAACTGAGCAGGACATTAGCTGATACTCAGTGGGCAAACTTAATGGCCAACATCATCAGCCTTTTCCCATGAAAAACCTGCACCCTAGGTGCTACCAAGTGCTAATTTGTTAAGAAAGCCTTAATTGAGTGACAGTTAATTATTGACAGATTTGAACTACTTTATCTCTCAATCAGAACCTGGCTCTGGACCAGGTAGCAAGCAATTTACAGCCACAAAAGTAAATCTGGCCACGTGCAAGCATACGCTGAAGTCTTATGGTTCTCCCTCCCCCACCCTAAATTTCACCTAAAATTTCTCTCTGAAGGAGCCGATGATCCCCTGGTGATCGCCAGCCCACGTCAAGGTGGTTACCCTGCTTAACCCCACTTGGCACGGAGTGGGAATTACCAAAGGGACATCCATCTGGAGCTGCCTGAGATAAGAGGTGTCCAGTGTTAATAAACAGGCTTCCTCTACACCTCAGCAGGGCCTTCCTTTTCTAAACAGCCTTCCTTTAATGTTGTAAAATGTTTTTTTCCATTTACTCAACGATCATGCCTTTGCCGGTGGGGGAGGGCCAAGGGAAAGAGGGAAGGGTGGGAGGAGAGAGGAGAGGAGAGGAGAGGAGAGGAGAGGAGAGGAGAGGAGAGGAGAGGAGAGGAGAGGAGAGGGAGAGGAGAGGAGAGGAGAGGAGAGGAGAGGAGAGGAGGGAGAGAGAGGGAAGAGAGAGAGGAAGGAGGAGGAGGAGAGGAGAGGAGAGAGAGGAGGAGAGGAGAGGAGAGGAGAGGAGAGGAGAGGAGAGGAGAGGAGAGGAGAGGAGGAGAGGAGAGGAGAGGAGAGGAGAGAGAGGAGAGGAGAGGAGAGAGAGGAGAGGAGAGGAGAGGAGAGGAGAGAGAGGAGAGGAGAGGAGAGGAGAGGAGAGGAGAGGAGAGAGGAGGAGAGGAGAGGAGAGGAGAGAGAGAGAGGAGAGGAAGAGGAGAGAGAGGAGAGAGAGGAAGGAGAGGAAGAGAGAGGAGAGAGAGGAGAGGAGAGGAGAGGAGAGGAGAGGAGAGAGAGAAGAGAGAGAGAGAGAAGAGAAGAGAAGAGAAGAGAAGAGAAGAGAAGAGAAGAGAAGAGAAGAGAAGAGAAGAGAAGAGAAGAGAAGAGAAGAGAAGAGAAGAGAAGAAAGAAAGAGAAGAGAAAGAGAAGAGAAGAGAAAGAAAGAGAAAGAGAAGAGAAGAGAAGAGAAGAGAAGAGAAGAGAAGAGAAGAGAAGAGAAGAGAAGAGAGAAGTCTCAGCATAAGTTTCTAAATCATTGAGACGCCTGCTTTTGAAATGAAATTGCTAATGCTAACATTTCTCCCAGATTAGCTATTTTTCTTGACAACACAAACAATTTAAGTAAGAAAAGAGAGAGAAAAAAGATAAAAGAGAAAAGAGGAGAAAAGAGGAGAAAAGAGGAGAAAGGAGGAGAAAAGAGAAGAGGAAGAAAAAAGAAAAGAAAAGAAAAGAAAAGAAAAGAAAAGAAAAGAAAAGAAAAGAAAAAAAAAGAAAAGAAAAGAAAAGAAAAGAAAAGAAAAGAAAAGAAAAGAAAAGAAAAGAAAAGAAAAGAAAAGAAAAGAAAAGAAAAGAAAAGAAAAGAAAAGAAAAGAAAAGAAAAGAAAAGAAAAGAAAAGAGAAAAAATACAAAAGAAAAAATGAAAGTGTGAAAGAAGGAGGGAGATGGAAGAAAAATTAATATATTACAGAAGCAATAGTAGTAACCACAGTAGTATCACAGTCATTCACTGCAATATGGCTAAACATTCATAAATGTTTTATGCATCCTAAAATGCCATGTACAAGGGATATGGCATCCCACTGAGGTTAATGAATGAATGAGTTGCCCTTGAAGGTTAATTTGCACAAACAAAAGGTCAAGGGACATCTTCAAAACAAAATATTGATTAAAGCAAGTTAAATGTTTTGACTTGAAGGAGACATGAAGGATTAAAAAGCAAAATAAAGCAGCTTGGATAAGAAAGGAACAGGAAAGAAAAAAATATCACCCCCAGACACAAAGGAAATGGTAGAAAACATATCTGAATCAGCTAGTCATCTGCTAACAAGCTGTAAAGATTTCCAATGACAAGTTGTCACATTAGTTTAGTGAAACTGAAGCAGCACTTATCCCTTTTCCTGTGCTTAATCTCTCAGCGAGCTGCACAGAAACATGCTACCATGTTTAATAGGATTAGTTTAGTTCACTTTCTCCTCTCTGGAGGTTGTGACTTTTTTTTTTAATTATTTTATTTTTTAACAATTCTATTTCCTTCAATACTGGGTTCTTGAATTAAATTTCACTCTGCTGAATCACCCAGGCTGTATTCATTCTCCAGGTTGAAGGCATTTTCCTCCAAAGGTTTCCCTTTTGAAATGAGGAGCCAGAAAAGGAAAGCAAGGAAAGGCTCTAAATTCAGCAATTACACACATCAGGCACATGGTTCTCTTTCTCACACAGACTGATGATGCTTTGTTGATATCTGTATAGTTATTTTTAGTTTACATCAGCAGAAGAGCAGAATCAGGCCTTTGTGGTCGTGGAGTGTTCTTTTTATGCCCAAGAATACTTGGACCTTTCCCACCGCTGAAAAAAAAGGGACAAGAAAAAAGAAAATAAAAAATAAAGCCTGATATGTATTCGTAGCCCTGTTCCCCATTTAGTTGGAACAGACACAGCAAGGAAAATGATCAAAGAAAAGGCAGTTTCAACAATATACCCCTGTCACTTCCAATTTTGTTGTCAGACTCCAAAGGGGCAGAGGAATCACTCATGGTCATGGGCACACTGCAAAAGTTTTCCAAGTTTCTTGCATCTGTTTGTTTGTTTGTTTGTTTTCCTTAAAAAATGGAATGCAAGCACAGAAAACCATCAACAGCAGCAAAACTTTTCAGAGGCACCAAAATTTGGAGGATTTTTTTTTTTTTTTTTGAACACAGAACTGACAAACCTCATATCTGGAGGACAAGTAGCATTTTGACCTGAAGTTTGTGACACACACCAAGCATTAAGCAGAGCAGAAGAGACCCCACAAACCTGAGCACAGCCAGGCTTTGCATCCAAATTTTGTGAACATTGACTACTTTTCGTTTGGATTCAAAACACCATAACTTAAAAAATAAACAGTGTAACTGCCTCACAACCTAGAAATGGCTAAGAAGAGGACTGGTGTCTACCTTACAGCCAATTAATTACAAGGAAAAAGACCCAGGGCTTCTACAGGAGTGCACAGACAGACTGGAATGTATGACAGGTTGCTAGCAGGGGCCTCAGTTGCAGGTGTTCAGGGGACTGGGGGCAGCGAGGTACAGAAAGAGCCACACAACCACACACGCCAGCCAGAGGCTGCCCTGCCCCTGCCCAAGCCACCAGGTCCAGGAGAAGGCACCAGGGATGGCTTTGCTCGCTACAGATCCTGAACATGAGCTGCTGGCACTGACCCCTTCTGAGGGATTAAATTCTTGAGGGGAAAAAAGCTTTTCCTCCAACTCTAAAATTTGGGTGGTGGGTGGGGGATTACTTTTAATGCTGAGCTTTGAATCATCAGCTTGCATTCCTTAAGAGGCTGTCTGCCTATCCCCCAGGATTAAGAGGGTCCGAGCACTCAGTGCCCCAGATGGCAGGGGAGTGGGAAATGTGAATTTCATTCCAGTTGTGCTCACTGGTGTGGCAGATCGCAGGGCCCGTGGGTTTAGACTTGGAAAAGTTGCAAGACACGGGGCTGCAGGAAGGTAACCTGCAAGCAGCTACGGAAAGGAGGCAGCTGGGCTGGAGAATAGGTGGAAGCCTGCGCACACGCCTGGGGCCAGAGTGGCTGCCACTGCTCTGCCATGTGACCCTGGGGACATCACTTCACTGCCAGAGCCTCAGTTTCTCTTTTGGGTAGATTAACAGGGATGGAAGTTAAGGTGAGCCCCGGTGGTGAGAAGCACAGTGTCAGAGGCAGCTATTTACTTATTTATTTGCATTTGCACGGCTCGGCTTCTTCTCTACGAGTATCTCGGTGTCTTTTAAAACAAAAAACAAACAAACAAAACAAAAAAAAAAAGGAGAAAAAAATAAAAAAGGAAAGTGTCCGAGAGAGACGTTCCCCCGCCAAATTTAGCCTATCTCCTCCTGCGTCCAGACACACTTCTGCACCCTTGTCTCGCAGCCCCTGCAGCACTTACAGCTACACCGGGAGGCTGAGTGTGTCACCCCGGAGCCGAGCCCCGCAAGAGCCCGCGGGACCTGTCCCGGGCCGGCCGTGCCGCCTCTCCGCGCCCGCTGAGCGCAGCGCACCGGGCCGTCCCGTGGGGCCGCGCCAGCCCCAGCCCCAGCCCCATCGATCGCTGCCGGCGGCGGAGGGCCCGCTGCTCCCGTTTCGGAAAGCGTCACGTTAAAATAATTCTCGGCAAAGCCGTCCCGGCACTTTGGCGGGCCTGGAGGGCGCCACGGGCCCCGGGCACCGATGCGGGGCCGCCCAGCGCTCGGAGCGCGGCAGCAGAGCGGCAGCAGCGCGGCGTCCCGGGACGCGCCCCGTTACACCGGGGATTCCTGCGCACTCACAGCGCGGGGCTGCCCACCGCCGGCCCCGGCCGGGCCTCGGACGGCGGCACGGCACAGCAAGGCTCTTGCAAGGGTCCCCGACCCCGAGGAGCGGCTCTCTGAGCGGCCGGGCTCCCTCCTGCCTGCCGCCCTGCGAGCCCCGACGGGCCGGGCGCCGCCGCCGCCGAGGTTCCGCCTCGCTCGGGCACCGGGCTCTAAGGGCGAGCGCGGCCGCATCTCCTCGCCATCCCGGCACCGGCAGGGACATGTAATTTTTTTAATGCGGAGCAGCTCCTCTGCGACAGCTCCGGCAGTCCCTGCAGCCGGTCCCGGGCGATTTCTCAGAGTTCGGCTGCGGTGTCTTGTCGCGTTGCTCATGCACCCGCGTTAGTGACCCCGCTCCCGCCGCGGAGGCCCGCGGAGCCGCCTCCGGCCGAGGGCGGCAGCCGGGCCCGGCGGCGGGCACAGAGCAGCCGGCGCGGGGCACACGCGTTGCACCCCGCGGGCAGGGCACGGGCTGGCCCCGACGGCGGCTGCGCTGCCCGGGCCGGCTCCCAAACTTTTGGCACGGGGGGCAGCCCTCAGCACAGCCTGCTGTCCGCGCTCAGGCGAGGGGCCGGCGCCGCGGCTCCCCTCTAGTGAGACGGATGTTCACGGTGGGAACGGGACGAACGGAGCAGCTGCCCGCCTCAGCGGCGGCACCGGCACCAGGGCGAGCGGGGGGCGAGGTGCGGCCCGGCCGCTGGCACAGCGTGGCAGCGCCAAGTTTTGGTGCGCCTGCCCTGGCAGCCCTGGTCCCGTCGGGGCTCTCCCCTGCCCTCGGGACTCCCTCTCCCGCCGCCCCGAGGGGCGGGCGCGGGCGGACGGGCCCGGCGAGGCAGCGCCGTCCTTACCTGTCGCCGAGCGCCCTGCAGCGCTCCGCTGCCGCTCGGCCCTCCGCAGGACTTTATTCCCTCTCCCTGGTGTATCCCCCGCTGTCCGCAAGCCTGGGGCTGTCTTCCCTGGTTCAGCCTCGCCTCCCCGCCGGCAGCGGCCGGGCAAATCGCACCGGCAGGGGCAGGGGTGCGGGCGCTCCCTGTCCCGCGCTGCGGAAAGCCGCGGTCGGGCGGGACAGAGCGCGCCCGACACGTTACGGTCCGGATCGCAGCCCGGACCAGCCGAGATTCACTATTGTGGGTGTTTTTTATCTCCCAATTTTTTTCCCCCCAAGCTTTCCACCGGAGGCGGCCGGGAGCGGGACGGGATAGGGTTAAGTTGAGCTAAACTTGGGTCGCGCTGCGCAGGGGGCCGGGGCCGGCAGCAGCGAAGACCCGTGTCTCAGTACCACCGGTTGTTCCACGCGCCGCAACCTGATGCTCGATTTCGTGTTTATTTCCTGCCTCCCACGTGGAAAATGCCCGCGCGGCTGCCGCTGGCAGCCCCGCGAGGCGCGGCGGAGCCGGGGGCACCGAGCGGCGGCGAGCGACGCCGTGCCGCGGGCTGGGCGGCCGCGGGCCCGTCTCTCCCCGAGTTTGTGACCCGCGTGGGGCGGCAGCGCGTTTGCTCCAGCGCTCGATGCTGTACGCGCGGAAGAGGCGCACCCCGTGGCCCCGACACCGCTCTGCGGAAGCCTTCTCGCGTGGAAAACTTCACCGCGCGGGGCACCGCAGAGCAGCCCTCGCCCACGCGGGGGTGACTCTCCTAAAGTTTGTCACCCACCCCTCTCCACGCGGGGCGGCTGTAGTCCGCCCCTCGCCGGTGCGCGGCAGAGGTGAGCGGGGCGCCCCGTCGGGCCGCTTCTGCCGGCGCTCCCGCCCCGCGTCCGTCCGTCCGTCCGTCCGTCCCCGCCGCAGGTGCGCGGCCGCCGCCACCTTCCCGCGGGGACGGGGCGGGGCGACCCCAACCCCCCCGCGCTCCCCTCTCCTCTCTCCCCGCTCCTGCCAAGTTCTCCCCGTCCCCCCCGTCCGTCCCAAGGAGCCTCCCGATTGGGCGCCGGGCCGGGCCCACGTCACTCCGAGTGTGACGTCTAGTCTTCCTGTTTCCTTCAGCTGTGTCTTAAAGTAAATCTTGTGGCGGTGCGGAGCGCTGCTCGGCTCGGCCAGCCCAGCCCTGCCCAGCCCAGCCCTGCCCCGCGCCGCTCCCGCCGCCCCCGCTCCGCTCGGCGCCCGCCGCTCCGCTGCGCTCCGCTCCGCTCGGCGCCCGCAGCCCGCGGCCGCTGCCCGCGCTCCCGCCCGCCGCCCGCCCGCGCTGCTCGCTCGCCCTCCCCCGCGCGATTATCATATTCATCAGCGGCACCCGGGGCTGCTGGCTGCGCGCGCGTGTCCGCGTGTGCGTGTGTGCGTGTGCGGGGCGCGTGTGTGTGTGCATGTGCGTGTGCGTGTCGCCCTTTCTCTCGTTCCACCGGCAAAAAAAAAAAGAGAGGCTCAGTTTCGTCGCCTTTGCACCGAGTAAGTACCCGCTCCCCCTCCGCGCCCCCTCCGTCCCTCCCCGCTTTCTCGGCCTTTTCAGGTCTTTCGGGGTTTTTTTAATTTTTTTTTTTTTTACCCCTAAATTCGCACTTGCTTGGGCTGCTCTAAATGGTCCGGGGGGAGGGGGGCGGTGATGAAATCCCCAGCAAAATATTGATCACCGTTATCAAACCTGTGCTTCTTTTTCCAGGGGGCAAAATTGCAGTGACTTTATTAGCTGAGTAGTTTTAATTCCCCGGTAGATAAAGCGGTAAGGATTTGTGAGCGGTAAGGAGCCCGATGGAGCGCTCACCGTAGCCTGCCCAGGGCTGAAGAGTAAGTGACCTGCTCGTTGTTAGGTGATCCTCCCCCCCTTCCCCTTCGCTCTCTCGCTGCCACCTTTTGTGGACCGCTCTTTATTTTATTCCGTGGGTTGGAGGGCAGTTTTGCGGGGACGGAAAGCGCAGCGAGTATTTGGCTTCTTGTTGTTGTTTCGAGCTTCTTTCTCCCCCCGTCCCCGCCGAAGTTCCCCATCCCCGCTTTAAACTCCTGCTCCGCTCCTCCGAGCCTCCTCTTTGTCCTGTTTATTATAGCTGCCTTGCTTTTTGTCTCTTCCAATTTGCCTGTCATTTGCATGTCGCTACTTCTCCTTTTTAACCCAAGCCGGGAAGGACAGGGACTTTTTATTCTTACTCTCCTTACCCTTGCAATTACTTTTTCATTTCCAAGCGTGGGACGAGCCGCGAATGGTGGAAATGTATAGAAAATGGGATTTGAGTGGTAGGTAGCGAGCACATGAGAAGAGATCAAATGCAAGTCGCGGGATAAGAGCCTTGATCTGGGAAAAGATTAGGATTATTGGTACTTTCTATTTGTTTGGTTGTTGTTTGTTGATTTTTTTTCCTCCGGGGGGGATTTAATTCTTTCTTAGCCGTTGATGGAGATCTTTCTTGGCTTTTTCGATTTTCTGTTTAGCGGCTGAGTGACCCGGCTCACTTTGCCATGTGTTTGCGCGGAGTTAAAGCGCAGGAGGGAGCGGTGCTGGGGGGCGTGGGGCCTGCGCGGAGGGGGCGCGCAGGGCAGCGCTGGGGGGTGGGGGGCCGAAATCGCGGGGCCCGACAGAAGCGGGGCCCGACGGGCTCCGGGCACTCCGCGGGGGCGGAGTGGGGCCCGCGGCTCTTTGCACACAGGGACAAAGTTGCGCGGCCGCCCGCGGTCCGTGCGCCGCGTCTGGTGGGGCCGGGGCAGGTGCGGGGCCCTGCGGGCAGGTGCGCGCCGGGGGGAGCGGGACCGGGGGGTCCCGGGCGCCGCCGCCTCCCTGCGCCGGGAGGGAGGGAGGGAGAGCCGGGGCGGCGGGGGCAACAGCGGGAAGCGGCGCGGGAGCGGTGCCGGGGGGCGCGGCCGAGGCGGGATGGAGCTCCCCGAGGGGCCGGCGTCGCGTCCTTGTGCTGTGCCCCGGCCGCGGAGGAGCAGGTACGCGGGATATTAACTTAATGTCTTTGACAAAGTAGGGAATTTCAGTCAGGGCTGGCGAGGGACGCGGCTGCAGACTAGAGGTGCCCTTGAATGTCGGGCGAAAGTTGCCAGGACGAGCTTTGGAAAGCCGCTGGTTTCGCACAGGTCCCGAGCGCTGAGCAGACCCCGTGGTGTTTCTGGCTGGATGGCGAGTGTCACCCCAAACCCATCATCCGGGTCTGGGGACGGGCGGGGAGCACGTGGAACGCATCCACGCATCTCTGGCCATGGCTTGGTGGCAGAAGGTGCTGTGTTGTTGAGTGCAGGACACAGAAATGTGTTTGTGTCACCGTGAGGTGTAAAAGCTCAGATTATTTGTCACTTCCATTGCCTGTAGAGGCTTGGCAATATCCAGGATGAATTATAGGGAGGCAGTTTCCTTAGCCGTAGATTTGCATGTGGTACATATCCTTTACGTCTTCTTCTCATAGTTTTTCTCTGAGTTGCCATCAATCACTTTAAGTTTACGGCCACTGCAGCTCATTTTGCATTTATTTTATCGCTTTTTGTCCAGAGCTTACCTTTAGCAGCAATATCACATTCTGTGAAATGTTTATTAATACTCAAGGGTAGACAGAGTATCAACATTTCAGGAGTTGAACTGTGATAAAAAGTACAATGTATATACTTTTCACTAACAGCTCCCTATTAAATTATTCTGTAAAGTATCCTGCGTTCGCTGAATGGCACTGCCGGTATATACAGTTAACTTCCCTGCCTGCTGAACTCTGAGGCCTCTCAGTTTGTATAACTTATCTCTTTTATGATTGCTTGATAAATTGAGATGTTCATAAGAATGGACACATTTTCAAATTGAAAGGTTTAATTCGATTCAGGGCAGAATTGTAAATACTGCAATTTGTAGTCTCTAAATAGTGATTTATTCTGACTCAAAGTGCATGCAGCCTAACTGCTAAATTAAGTAATTTAAGAATTGTGATGTAATGACATCGTGTAGCGTGGAAAAAATAGTATATTGGAAAACTTGGGCTGAATTCAGAGTAGGAATCTTGAGAACCTTTCAGTATTGTCTCTACACAGAGGCGATGTGAATTATTTTCTTCATGATCAGTGAAATAACAGGGACCAAACTGGCTTGAGAGGAGAAAAATGTTTTCAGTTTTCTACTTTGAGCAGCTTGATTTCTTTTTCTCATTCAAAAGATCTGTTTCCTCAAGCAGTGCCGAGCAGGGCTGTGTGATGGAGGGCCCTGCATCTCCCCAGTTTAAAGGCCTGAACTAATGAGATGCCGAATCCCTCCTGTTACTGAGCTCTGTAGTTGATGGGAATTGTGGATGCTTGGCATTCATAGGAATTGCTGAATACCTTGCTCTATTGGGCCCTGGGTATCACCAGGTTCATAAAACAAGGGTTGCTTTTTCCTTTTAGGCTAAAGAGCAAGCAGCATAATTTTGAAGTAAATCAGGCACTGATTTTTGCTGCTGCTTCTTCTTGTGAAGAAATCCTAGTAAAGTAGTTTTTTACTGCCCAAATAGTTCCTCATCCTTAGTGCCTTGTTTCAAACTCCTTGTTAGACATCTCAGCTAAGGGAGTTGGATAATCTTTTCTCCCAAGAAAACTTGTGTTAGAACTGCACAGAAAGGTAGTACTTTCTCCCAAGAAAGCTTGTGTCAGAGCTGTGCAAAAAGGTAGCACTTTCTCATTAGTGGCTGATGTGATTTTAGCACTGAACAGATATGGTGAACAGATGTCATCTGTTCTTCAAATTTTAGCTGTGGTTTTGTGCATGAAATGCTGTTGACTAGAATAATTTTCATCCTTTGCTTCCTGGCTGATTCTGGCAAAGCCATACCCTTGTGTAGTGTGTTAGAGTGTAAGATCTAAATATTTCTATTAGCAGAAGGATGTTAAATTTCTTGCGTGGTATTGGCATAATGGGCTGACATGAAGCAGGCAGACTCTGGACCAACGAAAGTAGTCAGCTTGTGAAAAGATGGGAGCGATTTCAGCTGTATAAACTGATATCTCCTTGAATTAATCCAAGCATATCCATCAAGTTTAGCACTCTTGTGCTGTGTATTTAATGGCTGTTCAGGTTAGGCTAGGGTTCTTCAAAGGGGCTGACGAGGGTGCGTTTGAATTTACATCTCCTTTGCATCCTGTAGGTGTTTGAATTAATCGAGGAGAAAATGATCAACATCTTTCTAGATCAAGATGAGTTAACACAATTGATTACAAAAATTGATTTATTAATAGTGAGTATGGTTAAATACCTGACAGCATACTCATTTTGACAAACCATAGCCAAAGGTTTGGTAACAGCAACTCTTTGAGACTTAGAAATTAATCTGTTACCATTTTAAATGTCAATGCATATCAAATGGATATGAAATAAACCCATGCCTGTAGCTGCTGTGCTGTTAAGAGGTTATTCATAGCTACATTGTAATCATATCTCCTTAAACAAAAGATTTGAAAAGTAAATTTGTAAATAAAATACTACTGCTATATTTATAGATGGACATAGAAAGCGCTGAGGTCCTTGGTATGATTTTTCCTTCCATCGGCATGGAAAACGTTTGGTTTCTGAGGAAGCCACGTTGTGCGAGTTGAGGCTGGAGATGTGGCCGGTGAATTTAACATAAATACACTTGGCATGCGAGGAGTATCAAAAGCGATGCATAAACCAAATTTAACTTTCGCAAATTTAAAACTCTGCAATTCAAAAAGAAATGGTGCTTCTGGAGATTTCTACGTAGATCTTGACAACCAGAGCCTATCTTGCCAGCTCTGTTTTTCTGAAGAGCTGGGCAGAGACTTTAGATGTATAAAATATAGTTTTGAGACAATGTACAGCCAAAGTACTGGTGACTGTCTAAAGGACACACGCTTCCTAATTATTTCTCCCCCTCCCCAAGATTTCCTTATTTATTCAGTTCTAATCTAATCAGTCTTGAATTCTGCCTGTTGTGGCTGGGATTTTGCATCCCGCTCTACGTGCCATTCCACTCCCCTTGAGGTGCAAATTGGTTTTGGTCCTCAGAGAATGAAATATTAACTGGCCATTCAATGCCCGTTCTGTTTTGTCAGGCTAAAGTAGAACTATTTCTCATATTTAAGCCGAAAGGCACGTAAGCCTTAAAGCTGGCAGCCCGGCTGGCTCAGGATAACACCAGGGCAAATGGGGGATGTTGCTTAATACCCAGGTTAAGTGTACGATAACTCCGATGCTTTCAGCTTCCATCGAGGGAAGGAGGGGACGTGGCTCTGCAGCACCTCCTGCCACATGTTTGTGGTGGCAGGAATGGGCTGTGGAGCAGCGGCTGGCGCAGGGGCTTGGGGAGGGAAATGGACACTGGGGAGGAAGGATGCATGGCAATGACCTTCCAACCTGGCGCAGGACAGCCTATTTCCTGAGCTGCTGACTCAAGGGTACAGCAAGCCCTCCCCATGTGTGTCCTTGGTTGGGATTGGGCAAGAGAGAGGGGAACTGTGGTCAGGCACCTCGAATTTTCTGGGAAAAGTGCAAAACTTGTAACCTGACATGAGGTTTCTGGTGTGAGTCTGGGAACGTATTGCTGGCTCTCAATCAAGCATAGCTTGACTGCAGAAAAGGAAGGAAAAGCGTGAAGGTTTTCAGTGTTGGTGGGTTTTGTTTGTGGTTTATTTTCTTTCCCTATTGGCAAGTATTATCTTTATGGTAGATGCCTTCAGAGTATCTTAGGTGAAATAAGCAGGAGCTCTTTCTGTTGTCTTCCAATTAGTTTAGATCTCTTTCAAATGAACACCACTGGACTGAAAGGTCAAACTGAGCCTTGGCTTATTCTGTGCCAGTGCCTTGGCCAGTTCTTTACAAAAACAGCCTTTCTGATATTCCTCAGGTTTTTGGGGTTTTTTTGGGGGATGGTCTAATTGTAAGGCCTGATTCTGCCCCCTGAAAAGCTCAATTTGCATCAGTTGGGAGAAAACAGGAGACAGCCTTTTACACGCTGCCAAGCAGGGCCTGACCCTACCCCTCACACATAACAGGATTTTGGTATTCCTGGACTCCAGGGGCGTTGCTCGGAGGGTGGGATGCTCCTTGGTGTGCAGGTGGCAGAATTGGGCCCCTGCAGCAGAAATCCTTGTTATTTCATTATTTTCATCATGAGGTAACCAAACATAACTTGCTTAATGTACTTTTTGATAAGAAAAGATCTCTGAAGACAGTGACCTGATAATAGGTCAAGGTGTTTGGATTTTGCATCCGAATTAATGATACTTTTTGTTTTTAATATATTTTTTATCATTCTTTGGTCTCCTGTATGCAAGGAACCAGTAATGTAAACAAACATCATGTCCCTTGCATAGCTCTCTCTGACACCAGATCTCTGAAAATTCTTTTAGTACATCCAGAATACATGAGCACAGGCTGCAAAATAAACATAATGTTTCTAAGTATTAAAAGCTGGTTTATTTTTTTCATCCTGGTTGCAAACTAAGCATTGACTACTGTCTTGATTTTTGGATTTTACAGATTATTTCATGCTGAAATTATGCCTATTTGCATGGATAGTCATTCTTTAAAACTAGCCACAGATGCAGTCCTAGGGAGCACGTAGATGTTTTTACAGGTGAACCGAAAGAGATGGGAGCAATTCCAAAAAGTCTGCATGCTGCCTTTGGCAATATACCCTGTTATTGTGAAGACTGTGCTCTGTTAAGCAAATGTAAAGTTTAATATTAGATAAGCGTTGCATGAAAAATATTTTAATTTTCCTCAGTGTTAAATTTTAAGAAACAGGAAACAGTGTCTAATGCTTTATGTGCAATGTGAGTTTAGCATCACTAGTTAATAAGTCACAAATTATGTCAAGAGCCTTTTACAAAATGCAAGGAAGTGTGTTATCTTTTTATGCTGTGTTCCTGGGAAACAATGAGAGTTCATATAAAGAGAAGGTATCTTCCTTTCTCACGCAGCTGATTGATGTTATTTCTTTCATCTTTCCATATTTTTTCTCATCTTTTCTGCATGTCACAGGAAATAAGATTCTGTGTATTCAAAATGCTCCACGTAAGAAGGGCTTCACTGGGCATTTGAGATATTGTTCTTGGAGATTTTTCTAAAGCACAGAGATGTGACACTGAACATGCCTCATTTCTGCTATGCAAAAAATTTAACATTATGTATTTTAGTGTATGAAATACAGCATCTTCAGCCTTTGGTAGCAGGGCTTGCTTTGAGAATGCAAGTTGTGAAAAGGGAAGGAATGTATGGGGAATTCAAAACACTGTTGTGGCTCGTCAGTGGTACGTACGAGCCTGTGCTAACGAACTACATTTTGGCCTTTATTTGATCACATTTCTGTAAATAGTATAATACTGATCATAAAATATTTTAATGCATTTTTGCTTTGCTGAATAAATGCTTCCCTAATGATTTAAGAGAGGGGATTTTTTCCCCAGTGTAAGCCTGAATGCGTCTATGATTTCTTTGCCTTTCACATACACATATACCATCCTACCTAGAATTATTTGAAAGTTGTTTTTGTAGCCTTCAAAGGTTTATTTACCAGTTTTGTCTCTCTAAAAAGCAAAACTACAACTGCGTTTTTTACATTGCAATTGAATTTTTTTTTAATCCAAATTTTATACGATTTCTTGTTTTAACAATAAATCTTAAATAAGGAATACTTTCATCTTCTTTTGTAACATGTATCTCAATGCCCTAAATTTAATCAATTGGTTGTCAGAGGCTGTGTTCTTCTAATCTACTCTTTCTTCTGAAGATAAACAGTATCATTTTAGGCATTTGTGCAAGAGAATCATATTACTGGTGCTTAAGCAGTTTTTGCTTTTTTAAATCTTAATCCATCTTAAACCAGTGGAGCAGAAATATTTAAAAATGTTTCATTTCAAGCAGAGTGCATAATAAATTGCAATAATTGTAATGTGCCATAAATCCCAGAGCCTATGCATTTTGCATTTTATTCAGGATTGAGGTCAGGAAATTTGGAGAAATTTAAAGAAAATGATTCATCAGTCCTTTTGTTCTGTTGGCCAGGGTCCCAGGATTCTTGAGCTGAGCCCAGCTGACAAGCTTTTGAAGATGGCACAATAACAGTCCAGTGATGCCTGACCATGACAGCACAGCCCTCTTAAGCAGGCAAACCAAGAGAAGAAGAGTTGACATTGGAGTGAAAAGGACGGTAGGGACAGCATCTGCATTTTTTGCAAAGGCAAGAGCAACGTTTTTTAGTGCCATGAATCCCCAAGGTTCAGAGCAGGATGTCGAGTATTCAGTAGTGCAGCATGCAGATGGGGAAAAGTCAAATGTACTCCGCAAGCTGCTGAAGAGGGCGAACTCATATGAAGATGCCATGATGCCTTTTCCAGGAGCAACCATAATTTCCCAGCTGTTGAAAAATAACATGAACAAAAATGGTGGCACGGAGCCCAGTTTCCAAGCCAGCGGTCTCTCTAGTACAGGCTCAGAAGTACATCAGGAGGATGTATGCAGCAACTCTTCAAGAGACAGCCCCCAAGAGTGTCTTTCCCCTTTTGGCAGGCCAACTATGAGCCAGTTTGATGTGGATCGGTTATGCGACGAGCACCTGAGAGCTAAACGCGCCCGGGTTGAGAATATAATTCGAGGTATGAGCCATTCCCCCAGCGTGGCATTAAGGGGCAATGAAAATGAAAGAGAAATAGCTCCGCAGTCCGTCAGTCCCCGAGAAAGTTACAGAGAAAACAAACGCAAGCAAAAGCTGCCGCAGCAGCAGCAGCAGAGTTTCCAGCAGCTGGTTTCGGCGAGGAAGGAGCAGAAGCGAGAGGAGCGCAGACAGCTGAAGCAGCAGCTGGAGGACATGCAGAAGCAGCTGCGCCAGCTGCAGGAGAAGTTCTACCAGATCTACGACAGCACCGACTCTGAAAATGATGAAGATGGCAACCTGTCTGAAGACAGCATGCGCTCGGAAACCATGGACGCGAGAGCCGGCGACTCTGTCGGCAGGTCAGACAATGAGATGTGCGAGCTGGACCCGGGGCAGTTCATCGACCGGGCACGGGCCCTCATCCGGGAGCAGGAGGTAGCGGAGAACAAGCCAAAAAGAGAAGGTCCTAAGGAGAAGGAGCAAGGGCCAAACGCCTTCCACCCTGAAGGCAAACACTTGGCTGAGACCCTCAAGCAGGAGCTGAACACTGCCATGTCACAAGTCGTGGACACAGTGGTCAAAGTTTTCTCATCCAAGCCCTCCCGCCAGCTTCCTCAGGTCTTCCCGCCCCTCCAGATCCCGCAGGCAAGGTTCGCCGTCAACGGGGAGAACCACAACTTCCACACAGCCAACCAGCGCCTGCAGTGCTTCGGGGACGTCATCATTCCCAACCCCCTGGACACCTTCGGCAGCGTCCCCATGCCCGGCGCCACCGACCAAACCGAGGCACTGCCCCTCGTCGTCCGCAAAAACTCCTCTGACCAATCGGCCTCGGCCCCGCCGGCCGGTGGCCACCACGCCTCCCTGCACCAGTCCCCGCTCTCGGCCACCGCCGGCTTCTCCACCTCCTCCTTCCGCCACCCCTTCCCGCTGCCCCTCATGGCCTACCCCTTCCAGAGCCCCCTGGGCGCCCCGTCGGCCTCCTTCCCGGGGAAAGAGCGCGCCTCCCCCGAATCCCTCGACCTGACCCGGGAGACCACCAGCCTGAGGACCAAGATGTCATCGCACCACATGAACCACCACCCCTGCTCGCCGGCCCACCCCCCCAGCGCTGCCGAGGGCCTCTCCTTGTCCCTCATTAAGTCCGAGTGTGGCGACCTGCAAGACATGTCTGAAATCTCGCCCTACTCGGGAAGTGCAATATCCTTTTCAAAAGATGAGTGATAATCGGCAGTGGCCGGTGGGAGAGGACGAGGGGCCGTGCTGGTGCCAGGGGGCTTCCCACAGGTGCTGCAGGAGTGGGCGCTCACAGGGTGCTGGGGGGCGGCTTGGCGAGGCCAAATAGAACACGTGGTGTTGACTGACAGCACTCTTCCAGCAATGGTGTTCACCTCGAAAAGCCACTGGCCCTCCCCCAGCCTTTAGTCCGCCTCTGGGGTCAGGAAGGCAGCCAAACCCATGGCCTGAGTGCCAGTGGGTTTCCCTGGGCTGGCAGATCTTTCCTCAGGCAGGGAGGTGATCGAGGGGGCATCACCCTCAGCCAAAAACCATTCCAGCTACGGCCAGGCCACCTCTTCTCCCTCCCCTGCCAGAGCAGTGCACAGTCCCTGTTAATGGTGTCGTGGCTGGGGCTCTCAGAGAGCCACGGTCTGGTTGTCTGTGAGAGTTCAGCTCTCAAGTGCATAAGGGAAACGAAGCACAAAAGACACAGGTACTGATATATTCAGGCTGCATCAAGTTCTTTCCCCCACCCAGAGGTCTGTTCCTCAGCCCTTGTGCAGCTGCCTGCTATGCATGATTAACCTCTGTTCAGCCATACACAGAAATCTTTTGTCCTAACATACACAAAGCAAATTATTTTGGAAAGCCAGAGAGAACAATTAAATATAAAACTTCAGCTGTATTAAATTTACAGGACACTTCCCCTGCTTAAGAAAAAAAAAAAAAAGATGATAATAAAATCTCTCATTTTAGCTCAATAGCAGGCTTTAGTTAGGGTGACAAATCCATCTCTGCCTTTATTTAGGCATATCAAGACATAGTAATCATCGTTTTTTTTTTCCCCTCTGGAAACTAGTACTAGGGGTTTTTTTGGGTTAGTTTTTCTTTTTTTTCTCTTTTAGCAGTAATGCTTCCCAGTCCTTCCATCTTTTCCCATAACATGCTTTTTGATCAAAAAGTTTTGCTACCAGGTACAGTTGTATTGAAAGCAAATAAAATAACATGTCTATCCCCATGCTAAAATTGAGGATTTTGCATGAAGAGTAGATGAATAATTTTTCCCATCTCCAAGATCCCAGCAGAAGGCAACAGTGCCAGCACCCAGCCCTAGATGCATCTAATTTCATTCCCAAGATGATGAAAGTGATAAAAGTAATAGCGACAGAATATCTCTGCCCCTCTGTGGGTAACAGTAGCAATGGTGAGGAACTTTTCCCCTTTGGAGGGGCATCCTGTGGAGGCAGATGCCTGAGGCTGTGCCTTTTCCCTGGGTATCTACCAGGTGATTGATAACTCTGGTGGTTTTAGAATAATTCAACCACATCTTCTATAGACTTGTTCAATCCTCAGGAGGGTGCTCTCAGGGCTCTGGACCTACTGATTACCTGGTTTTCCTACCCCTCCCATGGTAGTGGGCACCACTGGGGCAGGGCAGGCACTGCAGGTCCAAAGCCCATTACCACCACCCTTTGATCCAACTTGGGTCTGGCCTGGGTCAGGATTGGTGCTGTCTAACCTGTGTGAACAGTCCCATTTCTATAGGGGAAAACATTTTGGGTTGGAGAGCACCTTCTTTAGGTGTTGGTGGTTTTGGGAACCAGCTGGTAGTGGATGTGGTGTTTGAGGTACTCTTGCCCAGAAAATGATCTTGTGGAGTGTTGGTAGCAGGGAAATCTCCTTACTGTCTACATTGTAAGGCAGAACAGAGGCAATCTAGGAGAAGCATCACTCTCAGAGATGGCCCCAATTACTTGGGAAGCCCCAAACCAAATATATCTCCTGCATATTGAAATGCAAGCGCAGTGCTTGGAAAGCAGACCTGAGGTCAACAGGAGAGGCAGCTGAGGGCAAGACTCAGGCCAGGGCAATTAATTTCTACCAAACGGTACAGTGGCATACTAATTGTTTTTTTGTATTAAAGTAGTTTTCCCATCCTGGGAGAGCAGTGAGGAGAGGAGAAACATGCCAAGAGTGGGAACTAGGAGTAGTTCTAGGGCTGCACTTGATCCTTGCCACCCATGGAGCATCTGTCCCCCACCCCTCCCATGTCTCCCCCTTTCTGCTGCTCTTTTTCACTGATGCTCGCTAATGGAGCTTGTTGCTTCTGCTGAAACAGGGGTGCAAGAGTCCCCTGCTGCTCCAAGGGACAGCCAGGAGAAATGCTGGTGCTACCGTGATCCCTTTTCTTTTTCACTGCCCTGCTTCTTTCCCATCTAGGCACTAGAGCAGGCTGCAATTTGTTCTGGGTTTCAGTACAAACCAGATTTATTAAATAACCCTTCTACACTTGTACCCTGGTATTCAGCTCAACTGTAGGAATGAATGTTTTTTTCCTAGCAGCAGCTCATTTGTCCAGGTAGCTTACAATTTTCCAGGAAAGGCGTGGTGTGGAGGTTGTTTTGTTTCTGGTCAATTCTGTTGTGGCGCTTTTATTTTACATGGTTGAATGTGCATCTATAGGGACTATATTTCTTGAAAGAAGCAGATCTTTCTTCCTTGCAGAAAGTAACATCTGTTTTCCTGGACAATGAAGCCAGGATGAGAACACAAGACCAGCAGATACAGCCAAGTTCAGGTTTTAGTAGTAAGTTAAACACTAAACTAGCCTGGGTTTTGTTTTCTTGGATTTTTTTTTTTCCTAACCAACGGCTGTAAAATGTATCTGATCATTCTTTGCTGAATTGCAGAAGGAAATGGTTAATGTTTGTGTATGTTGCTAAACAAGATAAGATGCACCTGCAGTCTGAATTCCCATCTTGGTCATGAATGCAGTCTGTATCTTTGCAAACTAATCTGTTTAATCAAATATTAAGTTTTATTCAAATTCAAAAAGAAACAGACAGTGAATTGTTTTTCTGCATGATCTTTCTTTGTCATGCATCCTCTTTGCATCTCAAGAAAAATAGCCTTGTTCAGTCACAAAACATTTGCATAGATCAAAATTGAAGCACAACAGCAGTTTGTGTGCTGCTAAGACATCTGTAAAGGTGAAGAAGTTTAGTGTGTTCTCCCTGACAGGAGGGTTTAGAAAAATTAGTGCAACTTTTTACAATTTTACTTATTTTTAAACAGAATTCCAATCCAACTGGAGTAAGTTTCAAAGTCCCAATATGTGAAAGCTATAATTAGTGAATTACAAAATTTTGAAATGAGGAGTTATTACATCTGACTAGAATTAAACTAATTAAACTTAAAAAAAAAGGAGAGATTGTATAGCAAGCTGGATAACTCCGTGTTGATGATAAAACCTGGGTGATGAACGAATGCTTTGCAGCCAGCCAGCCCTTCTTTGGAGGGATTTGAAGATGCTCTGAGATACAGTTATTTGGAGCTTTGCTGATTAAAAGTACCTGAGGTGTAACTTAAGAAGCAGCTTGGCTTTACTGCTGCAGATTTTTTTTTACCTGATACAGTCTATTCTTACCACTTTTCCTTCAGCTCAGTGCATGCGTGGGCTAGAAAAGCCTGTTAGAGCATTTGTGGGGGCTCAGGCTGAGAGTAACAGGAGTGAAAGATCATCTGTGCTGAAAAATATTTTTGCAAAAGAGGAGCATTACCTGGGAGGAGGATTGAAGTGCAAATGAATCAAATGCTGTTCAGTGCCACCCCTGTGCTTCTTCTGTTAAAACACATGAGAGCATGTATATGTTTTGTCCCCATATGTTTTGTTCCCAGTCTTTCACTTCCTCTTTCTAGGGCTTTGCCATTTTTCTGCTGCTGCTGTGTTAGGTGAGGCAGCGTTGTGCTGTGTAAACTCACAATGTTGAGACTCTCAGATTGTTTGAACACTGCTTTAGGTTCAGCTGCAGTACACTGTTCCTCTGATCTTTTATGTTCCTGAGCAGATGTCTTTCATTAATTTATGGATTTATCATCTTTTCTTTCTCTCCTTTTTTTTTTTCTTTCCTTTTTTTTTTTTTTTTTACACCTGGCAGCTGGCTCAAGTTTCAGCAGTTATTGTCTATTTTGCATTACCCATAGAATTGAATGTCATCTGTCTTCACAAAGCTATAGCTAAGAGAATTGAGGCAAGCCACACGAGCTGCTGGGACAGAGCTTGTTTGCGTTCCATTCGGCACCCCTCCTCCCTTTACCTCCTTAATATTTATTTGTGCTCGTTTTCTTTCCTGGCCTTGAATGGGGCTTAGCTCGTGTTCGGTACAGCTGTATGTTTACTGAATCTATTTCATCATGAGTCATTGTGCGTGTGTAAGTATCCTGGAAACAGCTAGTGCTTTCTTGGAAGAACAGTTGCTTTTCAGCCCAAGCACTTAAAAAGGAAATTAAGCAATTGGTCAGTTCAGTTTTTTTTTTTTTCTTAAATAGCAATGGGTTATCTAATTCTTAGCTTTTAAGTCCGTCATTAACTATTTTTTGCTAAATTATTACAGATCGTATTTTTTATCACAGTAAAGCGTTAACCTTAGGATCAAGATATACAGATTTGTTGCATATTTGATATTACTTTGAGGCTGCCAAGTGCTTAAGAACAAGTATAATTTTAATAAAAAATGGATTGCTGGGAATTTGAGTCTCAGAGCATCTTTTAATACATGCTTCATTCAATATCAATATCCTCTGGCATTAGAGCAGAAAATATTTAAAAATCCTAAATGCAGAAGGAATCCAAATGCTTAGACAACTGTCTAATATGCTTAAATCCAGCAAATGTGAGAGGGGTTTTTTGAAGTTTAAGTCCATCCTTGAGCTTGCATTGAAAGAGAATATACACCAAACTCGACGTTAACATGTTGTTGGCGTCAGAGGAATTGCAAATTAAGGAGACTCAGGATTACTTTCTTTTCTCTCCTACTGGAGTTCCCCTTTGGACCCCCACTTCCCTGAAAGGATCACATAACAAAATGGATTTCTGGCATAGAAGTTTTGATTTGTCTAAAACTCTTATCACTGAGCAATAGGTGACAGCTTGCTACTATTATTTCACTTACGTATTTTGACAGATGGCACTGCAGAGTGTAATGCTCTTTTAGACTTCTCTATCAGTCTAATGGAGGTAACTGGAGGTTCTTTCAACTCTTCTCTTGGCACAAGAAGTATGTCAGTCATAAATTATCTTCTTTGTAATCATTAAGCATCTAAAACAAAATGCAAGTTCAGCTGAGCCGTTTTCCATGTACTTCCAGATAATAAGAGGTTTTTAAACTAATATTGTCAATGCCTTTTTTTTTTAAATGCTGCATTTTTCTAATCTAAAAATGAACTTTGTAACTGAAATAAAGGGAGAGGGTTTCAGCAGATTTCAGGAATTAGGGAAAAAGGAATTTTGCTGAAAAAGCCTAGCTAATCATCAGTAGGCTGCTGATAAAAATTAGTCTGTGTTTCCCATGTCGAGGCCTGGAGTGGGATGTTCTGTGCTGACATGCACCCGGCTGTAAGGCAGAGGAGGCACCTTGGTTGCAGTGCATCTGTCAGCTTGGTTGACCTTCCCCCGCCATAAGGTGTGAACCGAGTGAAATTTTCAACAACTGTGTTTAGGAGAAACAGTCCTTAGAGAAGCTTCTGGGAAGAACCCTTAATTGACCTTGTGGGGGCCGCATTGATTTTCTCCACGTGCATCTTCATTTCTGATAAATTATAAAGCCATTAATTTGCTGAGGAAATGGCAGGGCCAGCCTGCGGCACAGATGTGACCAGAGCCGTCCTAGCACGCAGTTCACAAAAGGGAGCCAAGAAGCTGGGAGAAAAATCAGCAAGCTGAGATTGTTATGGTTAGCTTCACATTCCCTTGGGAACTCTTTTAGTTGCTTCTGTTTACAGATCTAAAAGGTAATGATGTTTCCAGGATAAATAGGCTGCCTTATAGGGTAAGTGGCCATTTATTGATCTGCTAGCCCTCATGTATTGATTGGTTAGCCCCAAATACAGCTCTGTTCTCCAAGGAGTTAACTGTGTAAATCAGGAGGCGACAAGTTTGTGGCAGAGGGATTCAGCGGCCAAGGGACTCTGCCTGCTACAAATTTCACTTTGATTTGCAGGCGAGCCACTGGAGCAAAGCAGCAGCAGGACTAGGGAGATCTACCCCAGATATTAAAATTTATCGACACGAATGGAACAGGTGAAATGTGCTGTCTGTGTAAAACTGCTCAAAATCATAAAGTGCCCCTGATTGTCTCACATGCTTTGGTTTTATATTGTGTGCAAGCAGCACAACACCGAGAGGAAAAGAAGCTTTAGCTTATTGCAAAGGAGAAGGAGAAAAAAGCTCCCGATAAGTTTTCTGCGGCACATGCTTCCTGCATTTGTTTCCGTAGCAACAAGTGAATGTACATATGGTACACAATCCCTAAACTTGCAGGGTCCTTGAGACCCAGCACCTAAACTGATAGGAAGCACAGGGTTAAAGTTTCGTGGCCTCTCGTCCCATGTTTGCCTGTTTTACAGAAAATTACAGCGCAGCAGTTCAGATGTTAATACTTTCTCCTGTGGTCTCGGGAACCATAGAGTATTTAATGGGGCACTCTGTACATTCAGAACCAGCTTTCTCAAGAAAAGAATTTTCCTTTACTAATTCAATCCTACATGCAGGAAGGCTTGTCACCGAATCACTTGAAAAAGGCCAAGCTCATGTTCTTTTACACCCGGTACCCAAGTTCCAATATGCTGAAAACCTACTTCTCAGATGTAAAGGTAAGAAAATCTCTTCTGCCCCCACCCTTTCTCCTTACTGCATGCTGCATTTTCTCACAAAATGGTATTGTTTTATCATGTTAGAAATTAATAGTATTTCTGGGTACATAAAGTTTACATCCTGACCTTATTCACTTGTTCTTCCTGTTGAGGTGTACCCTGCTTGTGCCTGGAAAATGAAAGGGAATGTTTCTAAATCTAAAAAAAAATTGAAATTTTAAAGCAAAGTAAGGATAATTATTACAGTAAATTAAAGGGTCTCCATTATATATCCTATTAAAAAAGGAGATTTTTTTTTTGGTGGTAGAAATGTACTTCCAAGAACATTTTGGAGCAGTTCTCAAGTACTCCCTCATTGTTTCATTTCGGTTGGTTTCCTCATATTTGTGCTTACATAAGCAGAGTGTAGAATCCCTTTCTTTCTGTCAAAAAGAAACAGTACATTGAAATTCTCCATGCAGAAGCTGCTTAAAAACAAAAGTGATGATTGTCTCTTATTTACAACTTAATTTGTTGTTGATGCAGAGTACACTGAGCATAAGGAGGATGAATAAAGTGACAGATTCAGGCCACATTATTCAAATGAGGATATGAAAGCTGTCGACATACAGCTGCATCCTCCCTCATTCTACAGAATATTAGGACCTCCTGATTTTTTTTTCTAAAAGTAATTGTTCCTTCACATCAACTTGATTTTGTGTTAATCATCTAAGTTTTTTTTTTAAAAACCCATAGATTGTGTTTTAATGATTATAATGGTGTGCATGGTGTCATTATCTAAGTAACTTTATAAACATTACATTAGCTTAAATTAGTTTGTTACATATCGTTTCCCCCCCTGCATGTCTCCCCCCAAAACAAATTACAGAAATCCTTCTTTTAATCACTTTTGGGTTATGGTTTCTTCAGTCTTAGTGGGAGATTATCCCACAGGTTGTGAACTTGGCCCAGTTTCTGCTGATCAGTTTTCTTTGGTCAAGTTTCTTGGCAGTTTTTCCCTTTATTTTTTTCTCATTTAATGTTGCTTGCACATCTCAATACGCTCCTGCCCCTCGCAGCCGTGTCCTTGGAGGTTCCTCTATTCAATGCCATGTGCTGAGCGGATGGTGACAACATTTATAAAAAGGAGGGGGGGAAGCAATACAGGCACTTCCTAGGCTAAATGGCTGGTCAAGAATCATTAAACACACACAAAAAAAGCTGCAAATGGTGCAGCGGGCCAAGTGGAGGGTTTGCTCTCAGAGTGGATCCACCTGGAATGGAAAAATCGGAGGGAGCGTTTCAGGCAACACTGCTCCGATGAGGTGCCACAGGCAGATGTAGAGCTGGCAGGGCTGCTTAGGAGGGTCTGCTCTGGGGCTACTCTGTGACTTTGCCCCTGCACGTTCACACAGCCAGGTGTGCTGAAGTGGGGATATTTTTTTGCTGGCGTCTGCTTTATTTCCACTTTTTAAGAAGATACACACATGTGTTTGTGTGCACACGGTGACTTTGTCTTCTGACAAAGTTGTGTAAAATACAGAAATTTACTTTAGTTCCACCTAACATTTATACAGCACCAGGAGAAACCCAAAAAAGCTTTACAAACCACCGGTTTGGGATGGAGTCATTTGGCCAAAACCGATTGCATCCACTTCCCTGGGGACACGTGACAGCCACACATGGTCAGCAGCACCAGAGAACCGGGCATGCAAATATTGGATGCACTAATCTTTTCTTGAGCTTTTCCATACCTTTAAATGCTTCAAAGTGCTTAGCATGTGTTTGCAGTTTCTAGAGCCAAAGGATGCTCCCCCTTTAGCCCACGTGCAGTCCCATTAGCTTCACCCCTCCTTCTCACGGAAACGAGAGGACATAATTTTGCTTAAATGGAGCCAGAACGTCCTTGTGGTTTAAGCAGGTGTCCCCTACCGTGCCGATGTGTCCTAGGTGTCCCTAGCAGTGCCGATGGGGACAACTGCTTGCCACTGGAACGCTCTCATCCATGAGCTGAGAACACATATGTAAATAGGT